>NC_133134.1:52764525-53364525 GCF_048418815.1 Hemitrygon akajei
CTCTATCAGTCCAACCAACTTTCAGTACTTTCGCTCTATCAGCCCAATCATCCCTCAGTTCTGTCCCTCTATCAGTCCAATCATACCTCAGTGCTGACCCTCAATCAATCCAATCATCCCTCAGTACTGTCCCTCTATCAGTCCAAACATCCCTCATTACTGTCCCTCTATCAGTCCAATCATCCCGCAGTACTGTCCCTCTATCAGTCCAATTATCCCCCGGTACTGACCCTCTATCAGACCAATCATCCCTCAGTACTGTCCCTCTATCAGTCCAATCATCCCTCAGTACTGTCCACCTATCAGTCCAACCATCCCTCAGTACTGTCCCTCTATCAGTCCAACCATCTTTCAGTACTGTCCCTCTATCAGTCCAATCATCCCTCAGTTCTGTCCCTCTATCAGTCCAGCATCCCCCAGTACTGTCCCTCTATCAGTCGAACCATCTTTCAGTACTGTCCCTCTATCAGTCCAATCATCCTTCAGTACTGTCCCTCTATCAGTCCAACCATCCCTCAGTACTGTCCCTCTATCAGTCCATCCATCCCTCAGTACTGTCCCCCTATCAATCCAATCATCCCTCAGTACTGTCCCCCTATCAGTCCAACCATCCATCGATACTGTCCCTCTATCAGTCTAATCATCCCTCAGTACTGTCCCTCTATCAGTCTAATCATCCTACAGTACAGTCCCTCTACCAGTCCAACCATCCCTCAGTACTGTCCCTCTATCAATCCAACGAGCCCTCAGTACTGTCCCACTATCAGTCCAATCATCCGTCAGTACTGTCCCTCGGTCAATACAATCATCCCTCAGTACTGTCCCTCTATCAGTCCAATCATTCCTCACTACAGTCCCTCTATCAGTCCAATCATACCTCAGTACTGTCCCTCTATCAGTCCAATCATCCCTCAGTACTGTCCCTCTATCAGTCCAATCATACCTCAGTACTGTCCCTCTATCAGTCCAATCATCCCTCAGTACTGTCCCTCTAACAGTCCAATCAGCCTTTAGTACTGTCCCTCTTTCATTCCAACCATCCCTCAGTACTGTCCCTCTATGAGTCCAATCATCCCCCAGTAATGTCACTCTATCAGTCCAATCATCCTTTTGTACTGTCCCTTTGACAGTCCAATCATTTCTCAGTACTGACCCTCTATCAGTCCAATCATCCCCCAGTACTGTCCCTCTATCAGTCCAATCATTCGTCAGCACTGTTCCTCTATCAGTACAATCATCCCTCAGTACTGTTCCTCTATCAGTCAAATCATCCGTCAGTACTGTCCCTCTGTTAGTCCAATCATACCTCAGTACTGACCCTGTATCAGTCCAATCATTCCTCCTTACTGTCCCTCTATCAGTCCAATGATCCCTCAGCACTGTCCCTCTATCAGTCCAATCATTCTTCACTACTGTCCCTCTATAAGTCCAATCATCCCTCAGTACTGACCCTCTATCAGTCCAAACATCCCTCATTACTGTCCCTCTATCAGTCCAATCATCCCACAGTACTGTCCCTCTATCAGTCCAATTATCCCCCAGTACTGTCCCTCTATCAGACCAACCATCCCTCAGTACTGTCCCTCTATCAGTCCAATCATCCCTCAGTACTGTCCCTCTATCAATCCAATCATCCCTCAGTACTTTCCCTCTATCAGTCCAATCATCCCTCAGTACTGTCCCCCTATCAGTCCAACCATCCCTCAGTACTGTCCCTCTATCAGTCCAACCATCTTTCAGTACTGTCCCTCTATCAGTCCAATCATCCCTCAGTACTGTCCCTCTATCAGTCCAGCATCCCCCAGTACTGTCCCTCTATCAGTCGAACCATCTTTCAGTACTGTCCCTCTATCAGTCCAATCATCCCTCAGTACTGTCCTTCTGTCATTCCAACCATCCCTCAGTACTGTCTCTGTATCTGTCCAATCATTCCTCCGTATTGTTCCTCTGTCAGTCCTATCATCCTTCAGTACTGTCCGTCTATCAGTCCAATCATCTTTCAGTACTGTTCCTCTGTCATTCCAACCATCCCTCAGTACTGTCTCTCCATCAATCCAATCATTCCTCACTACAGTCCCTCTATCAGTCCAATCATCCCTCAGTACTGTCCCTCTATCAGTCCAATTATCTTTCAGTATTGTCCCTCTATCAGACCAATCATCCCCCAGTACTGTCCCTCTATCAGTCAAATCATCCCTCAGTACTGTCCCTCTATCAGTCCAATCATCCCTCAGTACTGTCTCTCTATCAGTCCAATCATTCCTCCGTACTGTCCCTCTATCAGTCCAATCATCCCTCAGTCTGGTCCCTCTGTCATTGCAACCATCCCTCGATCAGTCCAATCATTCCTCAGTACTGTCCCTCTATCAGTCCATCCATCCGTCAGTACTGTCCCTCGGTCAATACAATCATCCCTCAGTACTGTCCCTCTATCAGTCCAATCATTCCTCACTACAGTCCCTCTATCAGTCCAATCATTCCTCACTACTGTACCAGTATAAGTCCAATCTTCCCTCAGTGCTGTCCCTCTATCAGTCCAATCATACCTCAGTACTGACCCACTATCAGTCCAATCATTCCTCACATCTGTCCCTCTATCAGTCCAATCATACCTCAGTACTGTCCCTCTATCAGTCCAATCATCCCTCAGTACTGTCCCTCTATCAGTCCAATCATACCTCAGTACTGACCCTCTATCAGACCAACCATCCCTCAGTACTGTCCCTCTATCAGTCCAATCATCCATCAGTACTGTCCCTCTATCAGTCCAATCATCCCTCAGTACTGTCCCTCTAACAGTCCAATCATCCTTTAGTACTGTCCCTCTTTCATTCCAACCATCCCTCAGTGCTGTCCCTCTATGAGTCCAATCTTCCCCCAGTAATGTCACTCTATCAGTCCAATCATCCTTTTGTACTGTCCCTTTGACAGTCCAATCATTTCTCAGTACAGACCTTCTATCAGTCCAATCATCCCCCAGTACTGTCCCTCTATCAGTCCAATCATCCCCCAGTACTGTCCCTCTATCAGTCCAATCATTCGTCAGCACTGTTCCTCTATCAGTACAATCATCCCTCAGTACTGTTCCTCTATCAGTCAAATCATCCGTCAGTACTGTCCCTCTGTTAGTCCAATCATCCCTCAGTACTTTCCATCTGTCAGTCCAATCATCCATCAGTACTTTCCCTCTATCAGTCCAATCATACCTCAGTACTGACCCTGTATCAGTCCAATCATTCCTCCCTACTGTCCCTCGATCAGTCCAATCATCCCTCAGCACTGTCCCTCTATCAGTCCAATCATTCCTCAGTACTGTCCCTCTATCAGTCCAATCATTCTTCACTACTGTCCCTCTATAAGTCCAATCATCCCTCAGTACTGTCCCTCTATCAGTCCAATCATACCTCAGTGCTGACCCTCAATCAATCCAATCATCCCTCAGTACTGACCCTCTATCAGTCCAAACATCCCTCATTACTGTCCCTCTATCAGTCCAATCATCCCACAGTACTGTCCCTCTATCAGTCCAATTATCCCCCAGTACTGTCCCTCTATCAGACCAACCATCCCTCAGTACTGTCCCTCTATCAGTCCAATCATCCCTCAGTACTGTCCCTCTATCTATCCAATCATCCCTCAGTACTTTCCCTCTATCAGTCCAATCATCCCTCAGTACTGTCCCCCTATCAGTCCAACCATCCCTCAGTACTGTCCCTCTATCAGTCCAACCATCTTTCAGTACTGTCCCTCTATCAGTCCAATCATCCCTCAGTACTGTCCCTCTATCAGTCCAGCATCCCCCAGTACTGTCCCTCTATCAGTCTAATCATCCCTCAGTACTGTCCCTCTATCAGTCTAATCATCCTACAGTACAGTCCCTCTACCAGTCCAACCATCCCTCAGTACTGTCCCTCTATCAATCCAACGAGCCCTCAGTACTGTCCCACTATCAGTCCAATCATCCGTCAGTACTGTCCCTCGGTCAATACAATCATCCCTCAGTACTGTCCCTCTATCAGTCCAATCATTCCTCACTACAGTCCCTCTATCAGTCCAATCATACCTCAGTACTGTCCCTCTATCAGTCCAATCATCCCTCAGTACTGTCCCTCTATCAGTCCAATCATACCTCAGTACTGTCCCTCTATCAGTCCAATCATCCCTCAGTACTGTCCCTCTAACAGTCCAATCAGCCTTTAGTACTGTCCCTCTTTCATTCCAACCATCCCTCAGTACTGTCCCTCTATGAGTCCAATCATCCCCCAGTAATGTCACTCTATCAGTCCAATCATCCTTTTGTACTGTCCCTTTGACAGTCCAATCATTTCTCAGTACTGACCCTCTATCAGTCCAATCATCCCCCAGTACTGTCCCTCTATCAGTCCAATCATTCGTCAGCACTGTTCCTCTATCAGTACAATCATCCCTCAGTACAGTTCCTCTATCAGTCAAATCATCCGTCAGTACTGTCCCTCTGTTAGTCCAATCATACCTCAGTACTGACCCTGTATCAGTCCAATCATTCCTCCTTACTGTCCCTCTATCAGTCCAATGATCCCTCAGCACTGTCCCTCTATCAGTCCAATCATTCTTCACTACTGTCCCTCTATAAGTCCAATCATCCCTCAGTACTGACCCTCTATCAGTCCAAACATCCCTCATTACTGTCCCTCTATCAGTCCAATCATCCCACAGTACTGTCCCTCTATCAGTCCAATTATCCCCCAGTACTGTCCCTCTATCAGACCAACCATCCCTCAGTACTGTCCCTCTATCAGTCCAATCATCCCTCAGTACTGTCCCTCTATCAATCCAATCATCCCTCAGTACTTTCCCTCTATCAGTCCAATCATCCCTCAGTACTGTCCCCCTATCAGTCCAACCATCCCTCAGTACTGTCCCTCTATCAGTCCAACCATCTTTCAGTACTGTCCCTCTATCAGTCCAATCATCCCTCAGTACTGTCCCTCTATCAGTCCAGCATCCCCCAGTAATGTCCCTCTATCAGTCGAACCATCTTTCAGTACTGTCCCTCTATCAGTCCAATCATCCCTCAGTACTGTCCTTCTGTCATTCCAACCATCCCTCAGTACTGTCTCTGTATCTGTCCAATCATTCCTCCGTATTGTTCCTCTGTCAGTCCTATCATCCTTCAGTACTGTCCGTCTATCAGTCCAATTATCTTTCAGTATTGTCCCTCTATCAGTCCAATCATCCCCCAGTACTGTCCCTCTATCAGTCAAATCATCCCTCAGTACTGTCCCTCTATCAGTCCAATCATCCCTCAGTACTGTCTCTCTATCAGTCCAATCATTCCTCCGTACTGTCCCTCTATCAGTCCAATCATCCCTCAGTCTGGTCCCTCTGTCATTGCAACCATCCCTCGATCAGTCCAATCATTCCTCAGTACTGTCCCTCTATCAGTCCATCCATCCGTCAGTACTGTCCCTCGGTCAATACAATCATCCCTCAGTACTGTCCCTCTATCAGTCCAATCATTCCTCACTACAGTCCCTCTATCAGTCCAATCATTCCTCACTACTGTACCAGTATAAGTCCAATCTTCCCTCAGTGCTGTCCCTCTATCAGTCCAATCATACCTCAGTACTGACCCACTATCAGTCCAATCATTCCTCACATCTGTCCCTCTATCAGTCCAATCATACCTCAGTACTGTCCCTCTATCAGTCCAATCATCCCTCAGTACTGTCCCTCTATCAGTCCAATCATACCTCAGTACTGACCCTCTATCAGACCAACCATCCCTCAGTACTGTCCCTCTATCAGACCAATCATCCATCAGTACTGTCCCTCTATCAGTCCAATCATCCCTCAGTACTGTCCCTCTAACAGTCCAATCATCCTTTAGTACTGTCCCTCTTTCATTCCAACCATCCCTCAGTGCTGTCCCTCTATGAGTCCAATCATCCCCCAGTAATGTCACTCTATCAGTCCAATCATCCTTTTGTACTGTCCCTTTGACAGTCCAATCATTTCTCAGTACAGACCTTCTATCAGTCCAATCATCCCCCAGTACTGTCCCTCTATCAGTCCAATCATCCCCCAGTACTGTCCCTCTATCAGTCCAATCATTCGTCAGCACTGTTCCTCTATCAGTACAATCATCCCTCAGTACTGTTCCTCTATCAGTCAAATCATCCGTCAGTACTGTCCCTCTGTTAGTCCAATCATCCCTCAGTACTTTCCATCTGTCAGTCCAATCATCCATCAGTACTTTCCCTCTATCAGTCCAATCATACCTCAGTACTGACCCTGTATCAGTCCAATCATTCCTCCCTACTGTCCCTCGATCAGTCCAATCATCCCTCAGCACTGTCCCTCTATCAGTCCAATCATTCCTCAGTACTGTCCCTCTATCAGTCCAATCATTCTTCACTACTGTCCCTCTATAAGTCCAATCATCCCTCAGTACTGTCCCTCTATCAGTCCAATCATACCTCAGTGCTGACCCTCAATCAATCCAATCATCCCTCAGTACTGACCCTCTATCAGTCCAAACATCCCTCATTACTGTCCCTCTATCAGTCCAATCATCCCACAGTACTGTCCCTCTATCAGTCCAATTATCCCCCAGTACTGTCCCTCTATCAGACCAACCATCCCTCAGTACTGTCCCTCTATCAGTCCAATCATCCCTCAGTACTGTCCCTCTATCTATCCAATCATCCCTCAGTACTTTCCCTCTATCAGTCCAATCATCCCTCAGTACTGTCCCCCTATCAGTCCAACCATCCCTCAGTACTGTCCCTCTATCAGTCCAACCATCTTTCAGTACTGTCCCTCTATCAGTCCAATCATCCCTCAGTACTGTCCCTCTATCAGTCCAGCATCCCCCAGTACTGTCCCTCTATCAGTCGAACCATCTTTCAGTACTGTCCCTCTATCAGTCCAATCATCCCTCAGTACTGTCCTTCTGTCATTCCAACCATCCCTCAGTACTGTCTCTGTATCTGTCCATTCATTCCTCCGTATTGTTCCTCTGTCAGTCCTATCATCCTTCAGTACTGTCCGTCTATCAGTCCAATCATCTTTCAGTACTGTTCCTCTGTCATTCCAACCATCCCTCAGTACTGTCTCTCTATCAATCCAATCATTCCTCACTACAGTCCCTCTATCAGTCCAATCATCCCTCAGTACTCTCCCTCTATCAGTCCAATTATCTTTCAGTATTGTCCCTCTATCAGTCCAATCATCCCCCAGTACTGTCCCTCTATCAGTCCAATCATCCGTCTGTACTGTCCTTCTATCAGTCCAATCATCCCCCAGTTCTGTCCCTCTGTCAGTCCAATCATTCCCCAGTACTGTCTCTCTATCTGACCAATCATCCCTTAGTACTGTCCCTCTTTCATTCCAACCATCCCTCAGTACTGTCCCTCTATCAGTCCAATCATACCTCAGTACTGTCCCTCTATCAGTCCAATCATCCCTCAGTACTGTCCCTCTAACAGTCCAATCATCCTTTAGTACTGTCCCTCTTTCATTCCAACCATCCCTCAGTACTGTCCCTCTATGAGTCCAATCATCCCCCAGTAATGTCACTCTATCAGTCCAATCATCCTTTTGTACTGTCCCGTTGACAGTCCAATCATTTCTCAGTACTGACCCTCTATCAGTCCAATCATCCCCCAGTACTGTCCCTCTATCAGTCCAATCATTCGTCAGCACTGCTCCTCTATCAGTACAATCATCCCTCAGTACTGTCCCTCTGTTAGTCCAATCATCCCTCAGTACTGTCCATCTGTCAGTCCAATCATCCATCAGTACTTTCCCTCTATCAGTCCAATCATCCATCTGTACTGTCCCACTATCAGTCCAATTTTTCCTCAGTACTGTCCCTCCATCAGGACAATCAGTCCTCAGTACTGTCCCTCTGTCTGTACAATCATCCCTCAGTACTGTCCCACTATCTGTCCAATCATCCTTCAGTACTGTCCCTCTGTCAGTCCAATCAGTCCTCAAGACTGTCCCTCTATCTGTCCAATCGTCCCTCAGTACTGTCCCTCTATCAGTCCAACCAACTTTCAGTACTGTCGCTCTATCAGCCCAATCATCCCTCAGTTCTGTCCCTCTATCAGTCCAATCATCCTTCAGTACTGTCCCTCTATCAATACAATCATCCCTCAGTACTGTCCCTGTATCAGTCCAACCAGTCCTCAGTACTGTCCCTCTGTCAGTCCAATCATCCCTTAGTACTGTCCCTCTATCATTCCAATGATCCCTCAGTACTGACCCTCTATCAGTCCAATCATCCCTCAGTACTGTCCCTCTTTCTGTCCAATCGTCCCTCAGTACTGTCCCTCTATCAGTCCAACCAACTTTCAGTACTGTCGCTCTATCAGCCCAATCATCCCTCAGTTCTGTCCCTCTATCAGTCCAATCATACCTCAGTGCTGACCCTCAATCAATCCAATCATCCCTCAGTACTGTCCCTCTATCAGTCCAAACATCCCTCATTACTGTCCCTCTATCAGTCCAATCATCCCCCAGTACTGTCCCTCCATCAGTCCAATTATCCCCCGGTACTTGTCCCTCTATCAGACCAACCATCCCTCAGTACTGTCCCTCTATCAATACAATCAGTCCTCAGTACTGTCCCTCTGTCTGTACAATCATCCCTCAGTACTGTCCCTCTATCTGTCCAATCATCCTTCAGTACTGTCCCTCTGTCAGTCCAATCAGTCCTCAAGACTGTCCCTCTATCTGTCCAGTCGTCCCTCAGTACTGTCCCTCTATCAGTCCAACCAACTTTCAGTACTGTCTCTCTATCAGCCCAATCATCCCTCAGTTCTGTCCCTCTATCAGTCCAATCATACCTCAGTACTGTCCCTCTATCAGTCCAATCATCCCTCAGTACTGTCCCTCTATCAGTCCAATCATACCTCAGTACTGACCCTCTATCAGACCAACCATCCCTCAGTACTGTCCCTCTATCAGACCAATCATCCATCAGTACTGTCCCTCTATCAGTCCAATCATCCCTCAGTACTGTCCCTCTAACAGTCCAATCATCCTTTAGTACTGTCCCTCTTTCATTCCAACCATCCCTCAGTGCTGTCCCTCTATGAGTCCAATCATCCCCCAGTAATGTCACTCTATCAGTCCAATCATCCTTTTGTACTGTCCCTTTGACAGTCCAATCATTTCTCAGTACAGACCTTCTATCAGTCCAATCATCCCCCAGTACTGTCCCTCTATCAGTCCAATCATCCCCCAGTACTGTCCCTCTATCAGTCCAATCATTCGTCAGCACTGTTCCTCTATCAGTACAATCATCCCTCAGTACTGTTCCTCTATCAGTCAAATCATCCGTCAGTACTGTCCCTCTGTTAGTCCAATCATCCCTCAGTACTTTCCATCTGTCAGTCCAATCATCCATCAGTACTTTCCCTCTATCAGTCCAATCATACCTCAGTACTGACCCTGTATCAGTCCAATCATTCCTCCCTACTGTCCCTCGATCAGTCCAATCATCCCTCAGCACTGTCCCTCTATCAGTCCAATCATTCCTCAGTACTGTCCCTCTATCAGTCCAATCATTCTTCACTACTGTCCCTCTATAAGTCCAATCATCCCTCAGTACTGTCCCTCTATCAGTCCAATCATACCTCAGTGCTGACCCTCAATCAATCCAATCATCCCTCAGTACTGACCCTCTATCAGTCCAAACATCCCTCATTACTGTCCCTCTATCAGTCCAATCATCCCACAGTACTGTCCCTCTATCAGTCCAATTATCCCCCAGTACTGTCCCACTATCAGACCAACCATCCCTCAGTACTGTCCCTCTATCAGTCCAATCATCCCTCAGTACTGTCCCTCTATCTATCCAATCATCCCTCAGTACTTTCCCTCTATCAGTCCAATCATCCCTCAGTACTGTCCCCCTATCAGTCCAACCATCCCTCAGTACTGTCCCTCTATCAGTCCAACCATCTTTCAGTACTGTCCCTCTATCAGTCCAATCATCCCTCAGTACTGTCCCTCTATCAGTCCAGCATCCCCCAGTACTGTCCCTCTATCAGTCGAACCATCTTTCAGTACTGTCCCTCTATCAGTCCAATCATCCCTCAGTACTGTCCTTCTGTCATTCCAACCATCCCTCAGTACTGTCTCTGTATCTGTCCATTCATTCCTCCGTATTGTTCCTCTGTCAGTCCTATCATCCTTCAGTACTGTCCGTCTATCAGTCCAATCATCTTTCAGTACTGTTCCTCTGTCATTCCAACCATCCCTCAGTACTGTCTCTCTATCAATCCAATCATTCCTCACTACAGTCCCTCTATCAGTCCAATCATCCCTCAGTACTCTCCCTCTATCAGTCCAATTATCTTTCAGTATTGTCCCTCTATCAGTCCAATCATCCCCCAGTACTGTCCCTCTATCAGTCCAATCATCCGTCTGTACTGTCCTTCTATCAGTCCAATCATCCCCCAGTTCTGTCCCTCTGTCAGTCCAATCATTCCCCAGTACTGTCTCTCTATCTGACCAATCATCCCTTAGTACTGTCCCTCTTTCATTCCAACCATCCCTCAGTACTGTCCCTCTATCAGTCCAATCATACCTCAGTACTGTCCCTCTATCAGTCCAATCATCCCTCAGTACTGTCCCTCTAACAGTCCAATCATCCTTTAGTACTGTCCCTCTTTCATTCCAACCATCCCTCAGTACTGTCCCTCTATGAGTCCAATCATCCCCCAGTAATGTCACTCTATCAGTCCAATCATCCTTTTGTACTGTCCCGTTGACAGTCCAATCATTTCTCAGTACTGACCCTCTATCAGTCCAATCATCCCCCAGTACTGTCCCTCTATCAGTCCAATCATTCGTCAGCACTGCTCCTCTATCAGTACAATCATCCCTCAGTACTGTCCCTCTGTTAGTCCAATCATCCCTCAGTACTGTCCATCTGTCAGTCCAATCATCCATCAGTACTTTCCCTCTATCAGTCCAATCATCCATCTGTACTGTCCCACTATCAGTCCAATTTTTCCTCAGTACTGTCCCTCCATCAGGACAATCAGTCCTCAGTACTGTCCCTCTGTCTGTACAATCATCCCTCAGTACTGTCCCACTATCTGTCCAATCATCCTTCAGTACTGTCCCTCTGTCAGTCCAATCAGTCCTCAAGACTGTCCCTCTATCTGTCCAATCGTCCCTCAGTACTGTCCCTCTATCAGTCCAACCAACTTTCAGTACTGTCGCTCTATCAGCCCAATCATCCCTCAGTTCTGTCCCTCTATCAGTCCAATCATCCTTCAGTACTGTCCCTCTATCAATACAATCATCCCTCAGTACTGTCCCTGTATCAGTCCAACCAGTCCTCAGTACTGTCCCTCTGTCAGTCCAATCATCCCTTAGTACTGTCCCTCTATCATTCCAATGATCCCTCAGTACTGACCCTCTATCAGTCCAATCATCCCTCAGTACTGTCCCTCTTTCTGTCCAATCGTCCCTCAGTACTGTCCCTCTATCAGTCCAACCAACTTTCAGTACTGTCGCTCTATCAGCCCAATCATCCCTCAGTTCTGTCCCTCTATCAGTCCAATCATACCTCAGTGCTGACCCTCAATCAATCCAATCATCCCTCAGTACTGTCCCTCTATCAGTCCAAACATCCCTCATTACTGTCCCTCTATCAGTCCAATCATCCCCCAGTACTGTCCCTCCATCAGTCCAATTATCCCCCGGTACTTGTCCCTCTATCAGACCAACCATCCCTCAGTACTGTCCCTCTATCAATACAATCAGTCCTCAGTACTGTCCCTCTGTCTGTACAATCATCCCTCAGTACTGTCCCTCTATCTGTCCAATCATCCTTCAGTACTGTCCCTCTGTCAGTCCAATCAGTCCTCAAGACTGTCCCTCTATCTGTCCAGTCGTCCCTCAGTACTGTCCCTCTATCAGTCCAACCAACTTTCAGTACTGTCTCTCTATCAGCCCAATCATCCCTCAGTTCTGTCCCTCTATCAGTCCAATCATCCTTCAGTACTGTCCCTCTATCAATACAATCATCCCTCAGTACTGTCCCTGTATCAGTCCAACCAGTCCTCAGTACTGTCCCTCTGTCAGTCCAATCATCCCTTAGTACTGTCCCTCTATCATTCCAATTATCCCTCAGTACTGACCCTCTATCAGTCCAATCATCCCTCAGTACTGTCCCTCTGTCAGTCCAATCAGTCCTCAAGACTGTCCCTCTATCTGTCCAATCGTCCCTCAGTACTGTCCCTCTATCAGTCCAACCAACTTTCAGTACTTTCGCTCTATCAGCCCAATCATCCCTCAGTTCTGTCCCTCTATCAGTCCAATCATACCTCAGTGCTGACCCTCAATCAATCCAATCATCCCTCAGTACTGTCCCTCTATCAGTCCAAACATCCCTCATTACTGTCCCTCTATCAGTCCAATCATCCCGCAGTACTGTCCCTCTATCAGTCCAATTATCCCCCGGTACTGACCCTCTATCAGACCAATCATCCCTCAGTACTGTCCCTCTATCAGTCCAATCATCCCTCAGTACTGTCCACCTATCAGTCCAACCATCCCTCAGTACTGTCCCTCTATCAGTCCAACCATCTTTCAGTACTGTCCCTCTATCAGTCCAATCATCCCTCAGTTCTGTCCCTCTATCAGTCCAGCATCCCCCAGTACTGTCCCTCTATCAGTCGAACCATCTTTCAGTACTGTCCCTCTATCAGTCCAATCATCCTTCAGTACTGTCCCTCTATCAGTCCAGTCATCTTTCAGTACTGTCCCTCTCTCATTCCAACCATCCCTCAGTACTGTCTCTCTATCAGTCCAATCATTCCTCCGTACTGTCCCTCTATCAGTCCAATCATCCATCAGTAATGTCCCTCAATCAGTCCAATCATCCCCCAGTACTGTCCCTCTATCAGTCCAAACATCCATCAGTACTGTCCCTCTGTTAGTCCAATCATCCCTCAGTACTGTCCATCTGTCAGTCCAATCATAGCTCAGTACTTTCCCTCTATCAGTCCAGTCATCCATCTGTACTGTCCCACTATCAGTCCAATTATTCCTCAGTACTGTCCCTCTATCAGTACAATCAGTCCTCAGTACTGTCCCTCTGTCTGTACCATCATCCCTCAGTACTGTCCTTCTATCTGTCCAATCATCCTTCAGTACTGTCCCTCTGTCAGTCCGATCAGTCCTCAGTACTGTCCCTCTATCAGTCAAACCATCCCTCAGTACTGTCCCTCTATCAATCCAACCAGCCCTCAGTACTGTCCCACTATCAGTCCAATCATACCTGAGTACTGACCCTCTATCATTCCAATCATCCCTCAGTACTGTCCCTCTATCAGTCCATCCATCCGTCAGTACTGTCCCTCGGTCAGTACAATCATCCCTCAGTACTGACCCTTTATCAGCCCAATCATTCCTCACTACAGTCCCTCTATCAGTCCAATCATTCCTCACTACTGTACCACTATCAGTCCAATCATCCCTCAGTACTGTCCCACTATCAGTCCAATCATACCTCAGTTCTGACCCTCTATCCGTCCAATCATTCCTCACTACTGTCCCTCTATCAGTCCAATCATCCGTCAGTACTGTCCCTCTATCAGTCCAATCATACCTCAGTACTGACCCTCTATCAGTCCAATCATTCCTCACATCTGTCCCACTATCAGTCCAAACATCCCTCATTACTGTCCCTCTATCAGTCCAATTATCCCCCGGTACTGTCCCTCTATCAGACCAATCATCCCTCAGTACTGTCCCTCTATCAGTCCAATCATCCCTCAGTACTGTCCACCTATCAGTCCAACCATCCCTCAGTACTGTCCCTCTATCAGTCCAACCAGCTTTCAGTACTGTCCCTCTATCAGTCCAATCATCCCTCAGTACTGTCCCTCTATCAGTCCAATCATCCCTCAGTACTCTCCCTCTATCAGTCCAAACATCCCTCAGTACTGTCCCTCTATCAGTCCAATCATCCCCCAGTACTGTCCCTCTATCAGTCCAATTATCCATCAGTGCTGTCCCTCTATCAGTCCAATCATCCCCCAGTACTGTCCCTCTATCAGTCCAATCATCCCCCAGTACTGTCCCTCTATCAGACCAACCATCACTCAGTACTGTCCCTCTATCAGTCCAATCATCCATCAGTACTGTCCCTCTATCAGTCCAATCATCCCTTAGTACTGTCCCTCTTTCATTCCAACCATCCCTCAGTACTGTCCCTCTATGAGTCCAATCATCCCCCAGTAATGTCACTCTATCAGTCCAATCATCCTTTTGTACTGTCCCTTTGACAGTCCAATCATTTCTCAGTACTGACCCTCTATCAGTCCAATCATCCCCCAGTACTGTCCCTCTATCAGTCCAATCATTCGTCAGCACTGCTCCTCTATCAGTACAATCATCCCTCAGTACTGTCCCTCTGTTAGTCCAATCATCCCTCAGTACTGTCCATCTGTCAGTCCAATCATCCATCAGTACTTTCCCTCTATCAGTCCAATCATCCATCTGTACTGTCCCACTATCAGTCCAATTTTTCCTCAGTACTGTCCCTCCATCAGGACAATCAGTCCTCAGTACTGTCCCTCTGTCTGTACAATCATCCCTCAGTACTGTCCCACTATCTGTCCAATCATCCTTCAGTACTGTCCCTCTGTCAGTCCAATCAGTCCTCAAGACTGTCCCTCTATCTGTCCAATCGTCCCTCAGTACTGTCCCTCTATCAGTCCAACCAACTTTCAGTACTGTCGCTCTATCAGCCCAATCATCCCTCAGTTCTGTCCCTCTATCAGTCCAATCATCCTTCAGTACTGTCCCTCTATCAATACAATCATCCCTCAGTACTGTCCCTGTATCAGTCCAACCAGTCCTCAGTACTGTCCCTCTGTCAGTCCAATCATCCCTTAGTACTGTCCCTCTATCATTCCAATGATCCCTCAGTACTGACCCTCTATCAGTCCAATCATCCCTCAGTACTGTCCCTCTTTCTGTCCAATCGTCCCTCAGTACTGTCCCTCTATCAGTCCAACCAACTTTCAGTACTGTCGCTCTATCAGCCCAATCATCCCTCAGTTCTGTCCCTCTATCAGTCCAATCATACCTCAGTGCTGACCCTCAATCAATCCAATCATCCCTCAGTACTGTCCCTCTATCAGTCCAAACATCCCTCATTACTGTCCCTCTATCAGTCCAATCATCCCCCAGTACTGTCCCTCCATCAGTCCAATTATCCCCCGGTACTTGTCCCTCTATCAGACCAACCATCCCTCAGTACTGTCCCTCTATCAATACAATCAGTCCTCAGTACTGTCCCTCTGTCTGTACAATCATCCCTCAGTACTGTCCCTCTATCTGTCCAATCATCCTTCAGTACTGTCCCTCTGTCAGTCCAATCAGTCCTCAAGACTGTCCCTCTATCTGTCCAGTCGTCCCTCAGTACTGTCCCTCTATCAGTCCAACCAACTTTCAGTACTGTCTCTCTATCAGCCCAATCATCCCTCAGTTCTGTCCCTCTATCAGTCCAATCATCCTTCAGTACTGTCCCTCTATCAATACAATCATCCCTCAGTACTGTCCCTGTATCAGTCCAACCAGTCCTCAGTACTGTCCCTCTGTCAGTCCAATCATCCCTTAGTACTGTCCCTCTATCATTCCAATTATCCCTCAGTACTGACCCTCTATCAGTCCAATCATCCCTCAGTACTGTCCCTCTGTCAGTCCAATCAGTCCTCAAGACTGTCCCTCTATCTGTCCAATCGTCCCTCAGTACTGTCCCTCTATCAGTCCAACCAACTTTCAGTACTTTCGCTCTATCAGCCCAATCATCCCTCAGTTCTGTCCCTCTATCAGTCCAATCATACCTCAGTGCTGACCCTCAATCAATCCAATCATCCCTCAGTACTGTCCCTCTATCAGTCCAAACATCCCTCATTACTGTCCCTCTATCAGTCCAATCATCCCGCAGTACTGTCCCTCTATCAGTCCAATTATCCCCCGGTACTGACCCTCTATCAGACCAATCATCCCTCAGTACTGTCCCTCTATCAGTCCAATCATCCCTCAGTACTGTCCACCTATCAGTCCAACCATCCCTCAGTACTGTCCCTCTATCAGTCCAACCATCTTTCAGTACTGTCCCTCTATCAGTCCAATCATCCCTCAGTTCTGTCCCTCTATCAGTCCAGCATCCCCCAGTACTGTCCCTCTATCAGTCGAACCATCTTTCAGTACTGTCCCTCTATCAGTCCAATCATCCTTCAGTACTGTCCCTCTATCAGTCCAGTCATCTTTCAGTACTGTCCCTCTCTCATTCCAACCATCCCTCAGTACTGTCTCTCTATCAGTCCAATCATTCCTCCGTACTGTCCCTCTATCAGTCCAATCATCCATCAGTAATGTCCCTCAATCAGTCCAATCATCCCCCAGTACTGTCCCTCTATCAGTCCAAACATCCATCAGTACTGTCCCTCTGTTAGTCCAATCATCCCTCAGTACTGTCCATCTGTCAGTCCAATCATAGCTCAGTACTTTCCCTCTATCAGTCCAGTCATCCATCTGTACTGTCCCACTATCAGTCCAATTATTCCTCAGTACTGTCCCTCTATCAGTACAATCAGTCCTCAGTACTGTCCCTCTGTCTGTACCATCATCCCTCAGTACTGTCCTTCTATCTGTCCAATCATCCTTCAGTACTGTCCCTCTGTCAGTCCGATCAGTCCTCAGTACTGTCCCTCTATCAGTCAAACCATCCCTCAGTACTGTCCCTCTATCAATCCAACCAGCCCTCAGTACTGTCCCACTATCAGTCCAATCATACCTGAGTACTGACCCTCTATCATTCCAATCATCCCTCAGTACTGTCCCTCTATCAGTCCATCCATCCGTCAGTACTGTCCCTCGGTCAGTACAATCATCCCTCAGTACTGACCCTTTATCAGCCCAATCATTCCTCACTACAGTCCCTCTATCAGTCCAATCATTCCTCACTACTGTACCACTATCAGTCCAATCATCCCTCAGTACTGTCCCACTATCAGTCCAATCATACCTCAGTACTGACCCTCTATCCGTCCAATCATTCCTCACTACTGTCCCTCTATCAGTCCAATCATCCGTCAGTACTGTCCCTCTATCAGTCCAATCATACCTCAGTACTGACCCTCTATCAGTCCAATCATTCCTCACATCTGTCCCACTATCAGTCCAAACATCCCTCATTACTGTCCCTCTATCAGTCCAATTATCCCCCGGTACTGTCCCTCTATCAGACCAATCATCCCTCAGTACTGTCCCTCTATCAGTCCAATCATCCCTCAGTACTGTCCACCTATCAGTCCAACCATCCCTCAGTACTGTCCCTCTATCAGTCCAACCAGCTTTCAGTACTGTCCCTCTATCAGTCCAATCATCCCTCAGTACTGTCCCTCTATCAGTCCAATCATCCCTCAGTACTCTCCCTCTATCAGTCCAAACATCCCTCAGTACTGTCCCTCTATCAGTCCAATCATCCCCCAGTACTGTCCCTCTATCAGTCCAATTATCCATCAGTGCTGTCCCTCTATCAGTCCAATCATCCCCCAGTACTGTCCCTCTATCAGTCCAATCATCCCCCAGTACTGTCCCTCTATCAGACCAACCATCACTCAGTACTGTCCCTCTATCAGTCCAATCATCCATCAGTACTGTCCCTCTATCAGTCCAATCATCCCTTAGTACTGTCCCTCTTTCATTCCAACCATCCCTCAGTACTGTCCCTCTATGAGTCCAATCATCCCCCAGTAATGTCACTCTATCAGTCCAATCATCCTTTTGTACTGTCCCTTTGACAGTCCAATCATTTCTCAGTACTGACCCTCTATCAGTCCAATCATCCCCCAGTACTGTCCCTCTATCAGTCCAATCATTCGTCAGCACTGTTCCTCTATCAGTACAATCATCCCTCAGTACTGTCCCTCTGTTAGTCCAATCATCCCTCAGTACTGTCCATCTGTCAGTCCAATCATCCATCAGTACTTTCCCTCTATCAGTCCAATCATCCATCTGTACTGTCCCACTATCAGTCCAGATTTTCCTCAGTACTGTCCCTCTATCAGGACAATCAGTCCTCAGTACTGTCCCTCTGTCTGTACCATCATCCCTCAGTACTGGCCTTCTATCTGTCCAATCATCCTTCAGTACTGTCCCTCTGTCACTCCAATCAGTCCTCAAGACTGTCCCTCTATCTGTCCAATCGTCCCTCAGTACTGTCCCTCTATCAGTCCAACCAACTTTCAGTACTGTCGCTCTATCAGCCCAATCATCCCTCAGTTCTGTCCCTCTATCAGTCCAATCATCCTTTAGTACTGTCCCTCTATCAATCCAATCATCCCTCAGTACTGTCCCTGTATCAGTCCAACCAGTCCTCAGTACTGTCCCTCTGTCAGTCCAATCATCCCTTAGTACTGTCCCTCTATCATTCCAATTATCCCTCAGTACTGACCCTCTATCAGTCCAATCATCCCTCAGTACTGTCCCTCTATCTGTCCAATCGTCCCTCAGTAATGTCCCTCTATCAGTCCAACCAACTTTCAGTACTGTCGCTCTATCAGCCCAATCATCCCTCAGTTCTGTCCCTCTATCAGTCCAATCATACCTCAGTGCTGACCCTCAATCAATCCAATCATCCCTCAGTACTGTCCCTCTATCAGTCCAAACATCCCTCATTACTGTCCCTCTATCAGTCCAATCATCCCCCAGTACTGTCCCTCCATCAGTCCAATTATCCCCCGGTACTTGTCCCTCTATCAGACCAACCATCCCTCAGTACTGTCCCTCTATCAATACAATCAGTCCTCAGTACTGTCCCTCTGTCTGTACAATCATCCCTCAGTACTGTCCCTCTATCTGTCCAATCATCCTTCAGTACTGTCCCTCTGTCAGTCCAATCAGTCCTCAAGACTGTCCCTCTATCTGTCCAATCGTCCCTCAGTACTGTCCCTCTATCAGTCCAACCAACTTTCAGTACTGTCTCTCTATCAGCCCAATCATCCCTCAGTTCTGTCCCTCTATCAGTCCAATCATCCTTCAGTACTGTCCCTGTATCAGTCCAACCAGTCCTCAGTACTGTCCCTCTGTCAGTCCAATCATCCCTTAGTACTGTCCCTCTATCATTCCAATTATCCCTCAGTACTGACCCTCTATCAGTCCAATCATCCCTCAGTACTGTCCCTCTGTCAGTCCAATCAGTCCTCAAGACTGTCCCTCTATCTGTCCAATCGTCCCTCAGTGCTGACCCTCAATCAATCCAATCATCCCTCAGTACTGACCCTCTATCAGTCCAAACATCCCTCATTACTGTCCCTCTATCAGTCCAATCATCCCACAGTACTGTCCCTCTATCAGTCCAATTATCCCCCAGTACTGTCCCTCTATCAGACCAACCATCCCTCAGTACTGTCCCTCTATCAGTCCAATCATCCCTCAGTACTGTCCCTCTATCTATCCAATCATCCCTCAGTACTTTCCCTCTATCAGTCCAATCATCCCTCAGTACTGTCCCCCTATCAGTCCAACCATCCCTCAGTACTGTCCCTCTATCAGTCCAACCATCTTTCAGTACTGTCCCTCTATCAGTCCAATCATCCCTCAGTACTGTCCCTCTATCAGTCCAGCATCCCCCAGTACTGTCCCTCTATCAGTCGAACCATCCTTCAGTACTGTCCGTCTATCAGTCCAATCATCTTTCAGTACTGTTCCTCTGTCATTCCAACCATCCCTCAGTACTGTCTCTCTATCAATCCAATCATTCCTCACCACAGTCCCTCTATCAGTCCAATCATCCCTCAGTACTGTCCCTCTATCAGTCCAATTATCTTTCAGTATTGTCCCTCTATCAGTCCAATCATCCCCCAGTACTGTCCCTCTATCAGTCCAATCATCCGTCTGTACTGTCCTTCTATCAGTCCAATCATCCCCCAGTTCTGTCCCTCTGTCAGTCCAATCATTCCCCAGTACTGTCTCTCTATCTGACCAATCATCCCTTAGTACTGTCCCTCTTTCATTCCAACCATCCCTCAGTACTGTCCCTCTATCAGTCCAATCATACCTCAGTACTGTCCCTCTATCAGTCCAATCATCCCTCAGTACTGTCCCTCTAACAGTCCAATCATCCTTTAGTACTGTCCCTCTTTCATTCCAACCATCCCTCAGTACTGTCCCTCTATGAGTCCAATCATCCCCCAGTAATGTCACTCTATCAGTCCAATCATCCTTTTGTACTGTCCCGTTGACAGTCCAATCATTTCTCAGTACTGACCCTCTATCAGTCCAATCATCCCCCAGTACTGTCCCTCTATCAGTCCAATCATTCGTCAGCACTGCTCCTCTATCAGTACAATCATCCCTCAGTACTGTCCCTCTGTTAGTCCAATCATCCCTCAGTACTGTCCATCTGTCAGTCCAATCATCCATCAGTACTTTCCCTCTATCAGTCCAATCATCCATCTGTATTGTCCCACTATCAGTCCAATTTTTCCTCAGTACTGTCCCTCTATCACGACTATCAGTCCTCAGTACTGTCCCTCTGTCTGTACAATCATCCCTCAGTACTGTCCCACTATCTGTCCAATCATCCTTCAGTACTGTCCCTCTGTCAGTCCAATCAGTCCTCAAGACTGTCCCTCTATCTGTCCAATCGTCCCTCAGTACTGTCCCTCTATCAGTCCAACCAACTTTCAGTACTGTCGCTCTATCAGCCCAATCATCCCTCAGTTCTGTCCCTCTATCAGTCCAATCATCCTTCAGTACTGTCCCTCTATCAATACAATCATCCCTCAGTACTGTCCCTGTATCAGTCCAACCAGTCCTCAGTACTGTCCCTCTGTCAGTCCAATCATCCCTTAGTACTGTCCCTCTATCATTCCAATGATCCCTCAGTACTGACCCTCTATCAGTCCAATCATCCCTCAGTACTGTCCCTCTTTCTGTCCAATCGTCCCTCAGTACTGTCCCTCTATCAGTCCAACCAACTTTCAGTACTGTCGCTCTATCAGCCCAATCATCCCTCAGTTCTGTCCCTCTATCAGTCCAATCATACCTCAGTGCTGACCCTCAATCAATCCAATCATCCCTCAGTACTGTCCCTCTATCAGTCCAAACATCCCTCATTACTGTCCCTCTATCAGTCCAATCATCCCCCAGTACTGTCCCTCCATCAGTCCAATTATCCCCCGGTACTTGTCCCTCTATCAGACCAACCATCCCTCAGTACTGTCCCTCTATCAATACAATCAGTCCTCAGTACTGTCCCTCTGTCTGTACAATCATCCCTCAGTACTGTCCCTCTATCTGTCCAATCATCCTTCAGTACTGTCCCTCTGTCAGTCCAATCAGTCCTCAAGACTGTCCCTCTATCTGTCCAGTCGTCCCTCAGTACTGTCCCTCTATCAGTCCAACCAACTTTCAGTACTGTCTCTCTATCAGCCCAATCATCCCTCAGTTCTGTCCCTCTATCAGTCCAATCATCCTTCAGTACTGTCCCTCTATCAATACAATCATCCCTCAGTACTGTCCCTGTATCAGTCCAACCAGTCCTCAGTACTGTCCCTCTGTCAGTCCAATCATCCCTTAGTACTGTCCCTCTATCATTCCAATTATCCCTCAGTACTGACCCTCTATCAGTCCAATCATCCCTCAGTACTGTCCCTCTGTCAGTCCAATCAGTCCTCAAGACTGTCCCTCTATCTGTCCAATCGTCCCTCAGTACTGTCCCTCTATCAGTCCAACCAACTTTCAGTACTTTCGCTCTATCAGCCCAATCATCCCTCAGTTCTGTCCCTCTATCAGTCCAATCATACCTCAGTGCTGACCCTCAATCAATCCAATCATCCCTCAGTACTGTCCCTCTATCAGTCCAAACATCCCTCATTACTGTCCCTCTATCAGTCCAATCATCCCGCAGTACTGTCCCTCTATCAGTCCAATTATCCCCCGGTACTGACCCTCTATCAGACCAATCATCCCTCAGTACTGTCCCTCTATCAGTCCAATCATCCCTCAGTACTGTCCACCTATCAGTCCAACCATCCCTCAGTACTGTCCCTCTATCAGTCCAACCATCTTTCAGTACTGTCCCTCTATCAGTCCAATCATCCCTCAGTTCTGTCCCTCTATCAGTCCAGCATCCCCCAGTACTGTCCCTCTATCAGTCGAACCATCTTTCAGTACTGTCCCTCTATCAGTCCAATCATCCTTCAGTACTGTCCCTCTATCAGTCCAGTCATCTTTCAGTACTGTCCCTCTCTCATTCCAACCATCCCTCAGTACTGTCTCTCTATCAGTCCAATCATTCCTCCGTACTGTCCCTCTATCAGTCCAATCATCCATCAGTAATGTCCCTCAATCAGTCCAATCATCCCCCAGTACTGTCCCTCTATCAGTCCAAACATCCATCAGTACTGTCCCTCTGTTAGTCCAATCATCCCTCAGTACTGTCCATCTGTCAGTCCAATCATAGCTCAGTACTTTCCCTCTATCAGTCCAGTCATCCATCTGTACTGTCCCACTATCAGTCCAATTATTCCTCAGTAATGTCCCTCTATCAGTACAATCAGTCCTCAGTACTGTCCCTCTGTCTGTACCATCATCCCTCAGTACTGTCCTTCTATCTGTCCAATCATCCTTCAGTACTGTCCCTCTGTCAGTCCGATCAGTCCTCAGTACTGTCCCTCTATCAGTCAAACCATCCCTCAGTACTGTCCCTCTATCAATCCAACCAGCCCTCAGTACTGTCCCACTATCAGTCCAATCATACCTGAGTACTGACCCTCTATCATTCCAATCATCCCTCAGTACTGTCCCTCTATCAGTCCATCCATCCGTCAGTACTGTCCCTCGGTCAGTACAATCATCCCTCAGTACTGACCCTTTATCAGCCCAATCATTCCTCACTACAGTCCCTCTATCAGTCCAATCATTCCTCACTACTGTACCACTATCAGTCCAATCATCCCTCAGTACTGTCCCACTATCAGTCCAATCATACCTCAGTACTGACCCTCTATCCGTCCAATCATTCCTCACTACTGTCCCTCTATCAGTCCAATGATCCGTCAGTACTGTCCCTCTATCAGTCCAATCATACCTCAGTACTGACCCTCTATCAGTCCAATCATTCCTCACATCTGTCCCACTATCAGTCCAAACATCCCTCATTACTGTCCCTCTATCAGTCCAATTATCCCCCGGTACTGTCCCTCTATCAGACCAATCATCCCTCAGTACTGTCCCTCTATCAGTCCAATCATCCCTCAGTACTGTCCACCTATCAGTCCAACCATCCCTCAGTACTGTCCCTCTATCAGTCCAACCAGCTTTCAGTACTGTCCCTCTATCAGTCCAATCATCCCTCAGTACTGTCCCTCTATCAGTCCAATCATCCCTCAGTACTCTCCCTCTATCAGTCCAAACATCCCTCAGTACTGTCCCTCTATCAGTCCAATCATCCCCCAGTACTGTCCCTCTATCAGTCCAATTATCCATCAGTGCTGTCCCTCTATCAGTCCAATCATCCCCCAGTACTGTCCCTCTATCAGTCCAATCATCCCCCAGTACTGTCCCTCTATCAGACCAACCATCACTCAGTACTGTCCCTCTATCAGTCCAATCATCCATCAGTACTGTCCCTCTATCAGTCCAATCATCCCTTAGTACTGTCCCTCTTTCATTCCAACCATCCCTCAGTACTGTCCCTCTATGAGTCCAATCATCCCCCAGTAATGTCACTCTATCAGTCCAATCATCCTTTTGTACTGTCCCTTTGACAGTCCAATCATTTCTCAGTACTGACCCTCTATCAGTCCAATCATCCCCCAGTACTGTCCCTCTATCAGTCCAATCATTCGTCAGCACTGTTCCTCTATCAGTACAATCATCCCTCATTACTGTCCCTCTGTTAGTCCAATCATCCCTCAGTACTGTCCATCTGTCAGTCCAATCATCCATCAGTACTTTCCCTCTATCAGTCCAATCATCCATCTGTACTGTCCCACTATCAGTCCAGATTTTCCTCAGTACTGTCCCTCTATCAGGACAATCAGTCCTCAGTACTGTCCCTCTGTCTGTACCATCATCCCTCAGTACTGGCCTTCTATCTGTCCAATCATCCTTCAGTACTGTCCCTCTGTCACTCCAATCAGTCCTCAAGACTGTCCCTCTATCTGTCCAATCGTCCCTCAGTACTGTCCCTCTATCAGTCCAACCAACTTTCAGTACTGTCGCTCTATCAGCCCAATCATCCCTCAGTTCTGTCCCTCTATCAGTCCAATCATCCTTTAGTACTGTCCCTCTATCAATCCAATCATCCCTCAGTACTGTCCCTGTATCAGTCCAACCAGTCCTCAGTACTGTCCCTCTGTCAGTCCAATCATCCCTTAGTACTGTCCCTCTATCATTCCAATTATCCCTCAGTACTGACCCTCTATCAGTCCAATCATCCCTCAGTACTGTCCCTCTATCTGTCCAATCGTCCCTCAGTAATGTCCCTCTATCAGTCCAACCAACTTTCAGTACTGTCGCTCTATCAGCCCAATCATCCCTCAGTTCTGTCCCTCTATCAGTCCAATCATACCTCAGTGCTGACCCTCAATCAATCCAATCATCCCTCAGTACTGTCCCTCTATCAGTCCAAACATCCCTCATTACTGTCCCTCTATCAGTCCAATCATCCCCCAGTACTGTCCCTCCATCAGTCCAATTATCCCCCGGTACTTGTCCCTCTATCAGACCAACCATCCCTCAGTACTGTCCCTCTATCAATACAATCAGTCCTCAGTACTGTCCCTCTGTCTGTACAATCATCCCTCAGTACTGTCCCTCTATCTGTCCAATCATCCTTCAGTACTGTCCCTCTGTCAGTCCAATCAGTCCTCAAGACTGTCCCTCTATCTGTCCAATCGTCCCTCAGTACTGTCCCTCTATCAGTCCAACCAACTTTCAGTACTGTCTCTCTATCAGCCCAATCATCCCTCAGTTCTGTCCCTCTATCAGTCCAATCATCCCTCAGTACTGTCCCTGTATCAGTCCAACCAGTCCTCAGTACTGTCCCTCTGTCAGTCCAATCATCCCTTAGTACTGTCCCTCTATCATTCCAATTATCCCTCAGTACTGACCCTCTATCAGTCCAATCATCCCTCAGTACTGTCCCTCTGTCAGTCCAATCAGTCCTCAAGACTGTCCCTCTATCTGTCCAATCGTCCCTCAGTACTGTCCCTCTATCAGTCCAACCAACTTTCAGTACTTTCGCTCTATCAGTCCAATTATCCCCCGGTACTGACCCTCTATCAGACCAATCATCCCTCAGTACTGTCCCTCTATCAGTCGAACCATCTTTCAGTACTGTCCCTCTATCAGTCCAATCATCCTTCAGTACTGTCCCTCTATCAGTCCAACCATCCCTCAGTACTGTCCCTCTATCAGTCCATCCATCCCTCAGTACTGTCCCCCTATCAATCCAATCATCCCTCAGTACTGTCCCCCTATCAGTCCAACCATCCATCGATACTGTCCCTCTATCAGTCTAATCATCCCTCAGTACTGTCCCTCTATCAGTCTAATCATCCTACAGTACAGTCCCTCTACCAGTCCAACCATCCCTGAGTACTGTCCCTCTATCAATCCAACGAGCCCTCAGTACTGTCCCACTATCAGTCCAATCATCCGTCAGTACTGTCCCTCGGTCAATACAATCATCCCTCAGTACTGTCCCTCTATCAGTCCAATCATTCCTCACTACAGTCCCTCTATCAGTCCAATCATACCTCAGTACTGTCCCTCTATCAGTCCAATCATCCCTCAGTACTGTCCCTCTATCAGTCCAATCATACCTCAGTACTGTCCCTCTATCAGTCCAATCATCCCTCAGTACTGTCCCTCTAACAGTCCAATCAGCCTTTAGTACTGTCCCTCTTTCATTCCAACCATCCCTCAGTACTGTCCCTCTATGAGTCCAATCATCCCCCAGTAATGTCACTCTATCAGTCCAATCATCCTTTTGTACTGTCCCTTTGACAGTCCAATCATTTCTCAGTACTGACCCTCTATCAGTCCAATCATCCCCCAGTACTGTCCCTCTATCAGTCCAATCATTCGTCAGCACTGTTCCTCTATCAGTACAATCATCCCTCAGTACTGTTCCTCTATCAGTCAAATCATCCGTCAGTACTGTCCCTCTGTTAGTCCAATCATACCTCAGTACTGACCCTGTATCAGTCCAATCATTCCTCCCTACTGTCCCTCTATCAGTCCAATGATCCCTCAGCACTGTCCCTCTATCAGTCCAATCATTCTTCACTACTGTCCCTCTATAAGTCCAATCATCCCTCAGTACTGACCCTCTATCAGTCCAAACATCCCTCATTACTGTCCCTCTATCAGTCCAATCATCCCACAGTACTGTCCCTCTATCAGTCCAATTATCCCCCAGTACTGTCCCTCTATCAGACCAACCATCCCTCAGTACTGTCCCTCTATCAGTCCAATCATCCCTCAGTACTGTCCCTCTATCAATCCAATCATCCCTCAGTACTTTCCCTCTATCAGTCCAATCATCCCTCAGTACTGTCCCCCTATCAGTCCAACCATCCCTCAGTACTGTCCCTCTATCAGTCCAACCATCTTTCAGTACTGTCCCTCTATCAGTCCAATCATCCCTCAGTACTGTCCCTCTATCAGTCCAGCATCCCCCAGTACTGTCCCTCTATCAGTCGAACCATCTTTCAGTACTGTCCCTCTATCAGTCCAATCATCCCTCAGTACTGTCCTTCTGTCATACCAACCATCCCTCAGTACTGTCTCTGTATCTGTCCAATCATTCCTCCGTATTGTTCCTCTGTCAGTCCTATCATCCTTCAGTACTGTCCGTCTATCAGTCCAATCATCTTTCAGTACTGTTCCTCTGTCATTCCAACCATCCCTCAGTACTGTCTCTCTATCAATCCAATCATTCCTCACTACAGTCCCTCTATCAGTCCAATCATCCCTCAGTACTGTCCCTCTATCAGTCCAATTATCTTTCAGTATTGTCCCTCTATCAGTCCAATCATCCCCCAGTACTGTCCCTCTATCAGTCAAATCATCCCTCAGTACTGTCCCTCTATCAGTCCAATCATCCCTCAGTACTGTCTCTCTATCAGTCCAATCATTCCTCCGTACTGTCCCTCTATCAGTCCAATCATCCCTCAGTCTGGTCCCTCTGTCATTGCAACCATCCCTCGATCAGTCCAATCATTTCTCAGTACTGTCCCTCTATCAGTCCATCCATCCGTCAGTACTGTCCCTCGGTCAATACAATCATCCCTCAGTACTGTCCCTCTATCAGTCCAATCATTCCTCACTACAGTCCCTCTATCAGTCCAATCATTCCTCACTACTGTACCAGTATAAGTCCAATCTTCCCTCAGTGCTGTCCCTCTATCAGTCCAATCATACCTCAGTACTGACCCACTATCAGTCCAATCATTCCTCACATCTGTCCCTCTATCAGTCCAATCATACCTCAGTACTGTCCCTCTATCAGTCCAATCATCCCTCAGTACTGTCCCTCTATCAGTCCAATCATACCTCAGTACTGACCCTCTATCAGACCAACCATCCCTCAGTACTGTCCCTCTATCAGTCCAATCATCCATCAGTACTGTCCCTCTATCAGTCCAATCATCCCTCAGTACTGTCCCTCTAACAGTCCAATCATCCTTTAGTACTGTCCCTCTTTCATTCCAACCATCCCTCAGTGCTGTCCCTCTATGAGTCCAATCATCCCCCAGTAATGTCACTCTATCAGTCCAATCATCCTTTTGTACTGTCCCTTTGACAGTCCAATCATTTCTCAGTACAGACCTTCTATCAGTCCAATCATCCCCCAGTACTGTCCCTCTATCAGTCCAATCATCCCCCAGTACTGTCCCTCTATCAGTCCAATCATTCGTCAGCACTGTTCCTCTATCAGTACAATCATCCCTCAGTACTGTTCCTCTATCAGTCAAATCATCCGTCAGTACTGTCCCTTTGTTAGTCCAATCATCCCTCAGTACTTTCCATCTGTCAGTCCAATCATCCATCAGTACTTTCCCTCTATCAGTCCAATCATACCTCAGTACTGACCCTGTATCAGTCCAATCATTCCTCCCTACTGTCCCTCTATCAGTCCAATCATCCCTCAGCACTGTCCCTCTATCAGTCCAATCATTCCTCAGTACTGTCCCTCTATCAGTCCAATCATTCTTCACTACTGTCCCTCTATAAGTCCAATCATCCCTCAGTACTGTCCCTCTATCAGTCCAATCATACCTCAGTGCTGACCCTCAATCAATCCAATCATCCCTCAGTACTGACCCTCTATCAGTCCAAACATCCCTCATTACTGTCCCTCTATCAGTCCAATCATCCCACAGTACTGTCCCTCTATCAGTCCAATTATCCCCCAGTACTGTCCCTCTATCAGACCAACCATCCCTCAGTACTGTCCCTCTATCAGTCCAATCATCCCTCAGTACTGTCCCTCTATCTATCCAATCATCCCTCAGTACTTTCCCTCTATCAGTCCAATCATCCCTCAGTACTGTCCCCCTATCAGTCCAACCATCCCTCAGTACTGTCCCTCTATCAGTCCAACCATCTTTCAGTACTGTCCCTCTATCAGTCCAATCATCCCTCAGTACTGTCCCTCTATCAGTCCAGCATCCCCCAGTACTGTCCCTCTATCAGTCGAACCATTTTTCAGTACTGTCCCTCTATCAGTCCAATCATCCCTCAGTACTGTCCTTCTGTCATTCCAACCATCCCTCAGTACTGTCTCTGTATCTGTCCATTCATTCCTCCGTATTGTTCCTCTGTCAGTCCTATCATCCTTCAGTACTGTCCGTCTATCAGTCCAATCATCTTTCAGTACTGTTCCTCTGTCATTCCAACCATCCCTCAGTACTGTCTCTCTATCAATCCAATCATTCCTCACTACAGTCCCTCTATCAGTCCAATCATCCCTCAGTACTGTCCCTCTATCAGTCCAATTATCTTTCAGTATTGTCCCTCTATCAGTCCAATCATCCCCCAGTACTGTCCCTCTATCAGTCCAATCATCCGTCTGTACTGTCCTTCTATCAGTCCAATCATCCCCCAGTTCTGTCCCTCTATCAGTCAAATCATCCCTCAGTACTGTCCCTCTATCCGTCCAATCATCCCTCAGTACTGTCCCTCTATCAGTCAAATCATCCCTCAGTACTGTCCCTCTATCAGTCCAATCATCCCTCAGTACTGTCTCTCTATCAGTCCAATCATTCCTCCGTACTGTCCCTCTATCAGTCCAATCATCCCTCAGTCTGGTCCCTCTGTCATTGCAACCATCCCTCGATCAGTCCAATCATTCCTCAGTACCGTCCCTCTATCAGTCCAATGATCCCCCAGTACTGTCCCTCTATCAGTCCAATCATCCCCCAGTACTGTCCCTCTATCAGTCCAATCATCCCTCAGTACTGTCCCTCTTTCATTCCAACCATCCCTCAGTACTGTCCCTCTATCAGTCGAATCATCCCCCAGTACTGTCACTCTTTCAGTCCAATCATCTCTCAGTACTGACCCTGTATCAGTCCAATCATTCCTCCCTACTGTCCCTCTATCAGTCCAATCATCTCTCAGCACTGTCCCTCTATCAGTCCAATCATTCCTCAGTACAGTCCCTCTATCAGTCCAATCATTCTTCAGTACTGTCCCTCTATCAGTCCAGCATCCCCCAGTACTGTCCCTCTATCAGTCGAACCATCTTTCAGTACTGTCCCTCTATCAGTCCAATCATCCCCCAGTACTGTCCCTCTATCAGTCCAATTATCCATCAGTGCTGTCCCTCTATCAGTCCAATCATCCCCCAGTACTGTCCCTCTATCAGTCCAATCATCCCCCAGTACTGTCCCTCTATCAGACCAACCATCCCTCAGTACTGTCCCTCTATCAGTCCAATCATCCATCAGTACTGTCCCTCTATCAGTCCAATCATCCCTCAGTACTGTCCCTCTAACAGTCCAATCATCCCTTAGTACTGTCCCTCTTTCATTCCAACCATCCCTCAGTATTGTCCCTCTATGAGTCCAATCATCCCCCAGTAATGTCACTCTATCAGTCCAATCATCCTTTTGTACTGTCCCTTTGACAGTCCAATCATTTCTCAGTACTGTCCATCTGTCAGTCCAATCATCCATCAGTACTTGCCCTCTATCAGTCCAATCATCCATCTGTACTGTCCCACTATCAGTCCAATTTTTCCTCAGTACTGTCCCTCTATCAGTACAATCAGTCCTCAGTACTGTCCCTCTGTCTGTACAATCATCCCTCAGTACTGTCCCTCTATCTGTCCAATCATCCTTCAGTACTGTCCCTCTGTCAGTCCAATCAGTCCTCAAGACTGTCCCTCTATCTGTCCAATCGTCCCTCTGTACTGTCCCTCTATCAGTCCAACCAACTTTCAGTACTGTCGCTCTATCAGCCCAATCATCCCTCAGTTCTGTCCCTCTATCTGTCCAATCATCCTTCAGTACTGTCCCTCTATCAATACAATCATCCCTCAGTACTGTCCCTGTATCAGTCCAACCAGTCCTCAGTACTGTCCCTCTGTCAGTCCAATCATCCCTTAGTACTGTCCCTCTATCATTCCAATTATCCCTCAGTACTGACCCTCTATCAGCCCAATCATCCCTCAGTACTGTCCCTCTATCAGTCCAACCATCCCTCAGTACTGTCCCTCTATCAGTCCATCCATCCCTCAGTACTGTCCCCCTATCAATCCAATCATCCCTCAGTACTGTCCCCCTATCAGTCCAACCATCCATCGATACTGTCCCTCTATCAGTCTAATCATCCCTCAGTACTGTCCCTCTATCAGTCTAATCATCCTACAGTACAGTCCCTCTACCAGTCCAACCATCCCTCAGTACTGTCCCTCTATCAATCCAACGAGCCCTCAGTACTGTCCCACTATCAGTCCAATCATACCTGAGTACTGACCCTCTATCATTCCAATCATCCCTCAGTACTGTCCCTCTATCAGTCCATCCATCCGTCAGTACTGTCCCTCGGTCAATACAATCATCCCTCAGTACTGTCCCTCTATCAGTCCAATCATTCCTCACTACAGTCCCTCTATCAGTCCAATCATTCCTCACTACTGTACCAGTATCAGTCCAATCATCCCTCAGTACTGTCCCTCTATCAGTCCAATCATACCTCAGTACTGACCCACTATCAGTCCAATCATTCCTCACATCTGTCCCTCTATCAGTCCAATCATACCTCAGTACTGTCCCTCTATCAGTCCAATCATCCCTCAGTACTGTCCCTCTATCAGTCCAATCATACCTCAGTACTGTCCCTCTATCAGTCCAATCATCCCTCAGTACTGTCCCTCTAACAGTCCAATCATCCTTTAGTACTGTCCCTCTTTCATTCCAACCATCCCTCAGTACTGTCCCTCTATGAGTCCAATCATCCCCCAGTAATGTCACTCTATCAGTCCAATCATCCTTTTGTACTGTCCCTTTGACAGTCCAATCATTTCTCAGTACTGACCCTCTATCAGTCCAATCATCCCCCAGTACTGTCCCTCTATCAGTCCAATCATTCGTCAGCACTGTTCCTCTATCAGTACAATCATCCCTCAGTACTGTTCCTCTATCAGTCAAATCATCCGTCAGTACTGTCCCTCTGTTAGTCCAATCATACCTCAGTACTGACCCTGTATCAGTCCAATCATTCCTCCCTACTGTCCCTCTATCAGTCCAATCATCCCTCAGCACTTTCCCTCTATCAGTCCAATCATTCCTCAGTACTGTCCCTCTATCAGTCCAATCATTCTTCACTACTGTCCCTCTTTAAGTCCAATCATCCCTCAGTACTGACCCTCTATCAGTCCAAACATCCCTCATTACTGTCCCTCTATCAGTCCAATCATCCCACAGTACTGTCCCTCTATCAGTCCAATTATCCCCCAGTACTGTCCCTCTATCAGAGCAACCATCCCTCAGTACTGTCCCTCTATCAGTCCAATCATCCCTCAGTACTGTCCCTCTATCAATCCAATCATCCCTCAGTACTTTCCCTCTATCAGTCCAATCATCCCTCAGTACTGTCCCCCTATCAGTCCAACCATCCCTCAGTACTGTCCCTCTATCAGTCCAACCATCTTTCAGTACTGTCCCTCTATCAGTCCAATCATCCCTCAGTACTGTCCCTCTATCAGTCCAGCATCCCCCAGTACTGTCCCTCTATCAGTCGAACCATCTTTCAGTACTGTCCCTCTATCAGTCCAATCATCCCTCAGTACTGTCCTTCTGTCATTCCAACCATCCCTCAGTACTGTCTCTGTATCTGTCCAATCATTCCTCCGTATTGTTCCTCTGTCATTCCAACCATCCCTCAGTACTGTCTCTCTATCAATCCAATCATTCCTCACTACAGTCCCTCTATCAGTCCAATCATCCCTCAGTACTGTCCCTCTATCAGTCCAATTATCTTTCAGTATTGTCCCTCTATCAGTCCAATCATCCCCCAGTACTGTCCCTCTATCAGTCAAATCATCCCTCAGTACTGTCCCTCTATCAGTCCAATCATCCCTCAGTACTGTCTCTCTATCAGTCCAATCATTCCTCCGTACTGTCCCTCTATCAGTCCAATCATCCCTCAGTCTGGTCCCTCTGTCATTGCAACCATCCCTCGATCAGTCCAATCATTCCTCAGTACTGTCCCTCTATCAGTCCATCCATCCGTCAGTACTGTCCCTCGGTCAATACAATCATCCCTCAGTACTGTCCCTCTATCAGTCCAATCATTCCTCACTACAGTCCCTCTATCAGTCCAATCATTCCTCACTACTGTACCAGTATAAGTCCAATCATCCCTCAGTGCTGTCCCTCTATCAGTCCAATCATACCTCAGTACTGACCCACTATCAGTCCAATCATTCCTCACATCTGTCCCTCTATCAGTCCAATCATACCTCAGTACTGTCCCTCTATCAGTCCAATCATCCCTCAGTACTGTCCCTCTATCAGTCCAATCATACCTCAGTACTGACCCTCTATCAGACCAACCATCCCTCAGTACTGTCCCTCTGTCAGTCCAATCATCCATCAGTACTGTCCCTCTATCAGTCCAATCATCCCTCAGTACTGTCCCTCTAACAGTCCAATCATCCTTTAGTACTGTCCCTCTTTCATTCCAACCATCCCTCAGTACTGTCCCTCTATGAGTCCAATCATCCCCCAGTAATGTCACTCTATCAGTCCAATCATCCTTTTGTACTGTCCCTTTGAGAGTCCAATCATTTCTCAGTACTGACCCTCTATCAGTCCAATCATCCCCCAGTACTGTCCCTCTATCAGTCCAATCATTCGTCAGCACTGTTCCTCTATCAGTACAATCATCCCTCAGTACTGTTCTTCTATCAGTCAAATCATCCGTCAGTACTGTCCCTCTGTTAGTCCAATCATCCCTCAGTACTTTCCATCTGTCAGTCCAATCATCCATCAGTACTTTCCCTCTATCAGTCCAATCATACCTCAGTACTGACCCTGTATCAGTCCAATCATTCCTCCCTACTGTCCCTCTATCAGTCCAATCATCCCTCAGCACTGTCCCTCTATCAGTCCAATCATTCCTCAGTACTGTCCCTCTATCAGTCCAATCATTCTTCACTACTGTCCCTCTATAAGTCCAATCATCCCTCAGTACTGTCCCTCTATCAGTCCAATCATACCTCAGTGCTGACCCTCAATCAATCCAATCATCCCTCAGTACTGACCCTCTATCAGTCCAAACATCCCTCATTACTGTCCCTCTATCAGTCCAATCATCCCACAGTACTGTCCCTCTATCAGTCCAATTATCCCCCAGTACTGTCCCTCTATCAGACCAACCATCCCTCAGTACTGTCCCTCTATCAGTCCAATCATCCCTCAGTACTGTCCCTCTATCTATCCAATCATCCCTCAGTACTTTCCCTCTATCAGTCCAATCATCGCTCAGTACTGTCCCCCTATCAGTCCAACCATCCCTCAGTACTGTCCCTCTATCAGTCCAACCATCTTTCAGTACTGTCCCTCTATCTGTCCAATCATCCCTCAGTACTGTCCCTCTATCAGTCCAGCATCCCCCAGTACTGTCCCTCTATCAGTCGAACCATCTTTCAGTACTGTCCCTCTATCAGTCCAATCATCCCTCAGTACTGTCCTTCTGTCATTCCAACCATCCCTCAGTACTGTCTCTGTATCTGTCCAATCATTCCTCCGTATTGTTCCTCTGTCAGTCCTATCATCCTTCAGTACTGTCCGTCTATCAGTCCAATCATCTTTCAGTACTGTTCCTCTGTCATTCCAACCATCCCTCAGTACTGTCTCTCTATCAATCCAATCATTCCTCACTACAGTCCCTCTATCAGTCCAATCATCCCTCAGTACTGTCCCTCTATCAGTCCAATTATCTTTCAGTATTGTCCCTCTATCAGTCCAATCATCCCCCAGTACTGTCCCTCTATCAGTCCAATCATCCGTCTGTACTGTCCTTCTATCAGTCCAATCATCCCCCAGTTCTGTCCCTCTGTCAGTCCAATCATTCCCCAGTACTGTCTCTCTATCTGACCAACCATCCCTCAGTACTGTCCCTCTATCAGTCAAATCATCCCTCAGTACTGTCCCTCTATCCGTCCAATCATCCCTCAGTACTGTCCCTCTATCAGTCCAATCATCCCTCAGTACTGTCTCTCTATCAGTCCAATCATTCCTCCGTACTGTCCCTCTATCAGTCCAATCATCCCTCAGTCTGGTCCCTCTGTCATTGCAACCATCCCTCGATCAGTCCAATCATTCCTCAGTACCGTCCCTCTATCAGTCCAATCATCCCCCAGTACTGTCCCTCTATCTGTCCAATCATCCCCCAGTACTGTCCCTCTTTCAGTCCAATCATCCCTCAGTACTGTCCCTCTTTCATTCCATGCATCCCTCAGTACTGTCCCTCTTTCATTCCATGCATCCCTCAGTATTGTCCCTCTATCAGTCGAATCATCCCCCAGTACTGTCACTCTTTCAGTCCAATCATCCCTCAGTACTGTCCCTCTATCAGTCCAGTCATCTTTCAGTACTGTCCCTCTCTCATTCCAACCATCCCTCATTACTGTCTCTCTATCAGTCCAATCATCCCTCAGTACTGTCCCTCTATCAGTCCAATGATCCCCCAGTACTGTCCCTCTATCAGTCCAATCATTCCTCACTACAGTCCCTCTATCAGTCCAATCATCCCTTAATACTGTCCCTCTGTCAGTCCAACCATCCCTCAGTACTGTCCCTCTTTCATTCCAGCCATCCCTCAGTACTGTCCCTCTATCAGTCCAATGATCCCCCAGTACTGTCCCTCTATCAGTCCAATGATCCCCCAGTACTGTCCCTCTATCAGTCCAATCATTCCTCACTACAGTCCCTCTATCAGTCCAATCATCCCTTAGTACTGTCCCTCTGTCAGTCCAACCATCCCTCAGTACTGTCCCTCTTTCATTCCAACCATCCCTCAGTACTGTCCCTCTATCAGTCCAATGATCCCCCAGTACTGTCACTCTATCAGTCCAATCATCCTTCAGTACTGTCCCCCTATCAGTCCAACCATCCCTCAGTACTGTCCCTCTATCAGTCCAACCATCTTTCAATACTGTCCCTCTATCAGTCCAATCATCCCTTAGTACTGTCCCTCTGTCAGTCCAATCAACCCTTAGTACTGTCCCTCTATCATTACAATCATCCCTCAGTACTGACCCTCTATCAGTCCAATCATCCCTCAGTACTGTCCCTCTATCAGTCTAACCATCCCTCAGTACTGTCCCTCTATCAGTCCATCCATCCTTCAGTACTGTCCCTCTATCTGTACAATTATCCCTCAGTTCTGTCCCTCTATCAGTCCAATCATTCCTCACTACTGTCCCTCTATCAGTCCAATCATCCCTCAGTACTGTCCCTCTATCAGTCCAATCATCCCTCACTACTGTCCCTCTATCAGTCCAATCATCCCTCAGTACTGTCCCTCTATCAGTCCAATCATCCCTCAGTACTGTCCCTTTATTAGTTCAGCATTCCTCAGAAATGCCCTCCAGTATTGTTCTTCCCTCAATATCTCCTATCCAGCATTCACGTAAAAATCGAAAATCCTCTGCAGAAACACTTTGAACAATGTGTTGAGCTGCTGAGTTAGTCTAAATTACCGTGAGCTTACGTTCACAGTCACGACACCAAATATCATAAGCAGCGATGGGTTAGAGAGGCAGGGCAGGTGCTGAGCCACTGTCAGGGACATGGTGGTCTTGGGGATCAGACTCAGAGTGGCTGGGGGATCTGCTAGGTGAGAGATTCAGGTGAGTCAAGTGATCCAATGTTCCCAGCTAGTGAGGGTAGCAGATTTGTGATGGTGTGTGGCTCGGTGACCCCAGTGTCCCAAAGTCCTGATGATCTATGAATCAATGTAATCCCATGAATCCAAGCTTCCTGGGAAATGGAGAACTCGCCTTTTGAGAAACCAAAGATTTGAGCCTCTGGTGCTTCAAACACCTTAATAATCCAAGGAGCCCTGTGATCAAAGTGAAAGAGGGGACAATGATCTTGGGGACCCCAACATTTGAAGCTTGCGATCAAGTTGACGATCCTGCCTCTTCCAGAAAGGAAGGTGAGGACATTGCTGAAGGCGTTGAGATGGTAAATAGACAAAATGACTGGTGGACAGGAACTCCCAGAACATTAAAGGTTAGGTAAACAATCAATAGGCATTGGGAGGTAACTTCTCCATTAGAGTCAATGGAGAAAAGGGCAATAATCGCATCATCAATTAAATGGATAAAATCTGACAATAGTTAATAACAAAAACAAAATACCAGGAAACAAGTGCTGTTGAATCACTTGAGAAATTATATTTAAAGGTTAGATGGAGACAAATGATTCGTACAGACAGTGGCTGGGTATTGGCTGCTTGTGGTTGCCAGCGTGTTTAAGATGAAGGATTGTACGTGACAGCAGGGGGAAAGTAGTAATTGAACTGAGCAGAAATGTTTGGGCAAAACTGATGCTTGTGTTTGCTGTCGAAGACAAAGCAAGAAACTCACAGAGAGTGGCCCTCGCAGCTTGAGAAATTGTGAGAGATGAGAGAGAGGGATGTAAACATGGAAATGGATAGAAGGGATGCCAGGGTGGCGGGGGAGAGGAAAACACAGAAACCGAGGAAGAGAGGGAGAGAGACGGTGAAAGGGAGAGAGAGGAAAAGATGATGACAAGGATACTGAGTGAGACATAGGGACAGGAGGGAAGGCATTTCAAGTCGGGAGTACAGTCAAACAAACACAGTAGAAAATGTGGCAGTGTAAGGGTGATGGTGGGGTCTGGGGGGTAGGTAATGATGGGGTGATAATGTCAAGATGATATTGCAAGGTCACAATGGGAGAGTGGTAGAGAAACAATGGTGGAGAGGTGAAGGCAGAAAAGTGACAGAGTGGTGGAAAGGCGACAGAAAGATAACGGTGGTGATCTAATTGAGGAGGGTGACAGGGTGCTGTGACTGGGAAATGATGAAGCTACAGTAGTGAACTTGTAATGGAGGAATCGGTGGAGAATTTGCAGTGGACACGCGATTGCAGAGGGCAGAGGGTTTATGTTGGAGAGATTAGTATGAATAGTTTTCACTGGTGAGGTGATGGTGGACAGGTATCAGCGGAAGGGAATTGGCGAAGAGGCACTGGTGGCAGATATACTGAACTTCATGTTTGCAGCAGGCAGTTCATATCTGAAGATGTGAGGTACCGACTCCGCTGTAAGATCCTAACAATGCAGCTGATGGCTGTGTTCATGATAGAGACCAGGCCGATTCAGACGGGGAAACGGAATGAAGAAGTTCCAAACTGGAAGTAGGGAGCAGTCAACGTGTACTGAAGATCTTTGTCAGGGTGGAGGTCTGAAGTCAGCCTGATATCTGGAGAGGAGCTGGGACATACTGTAGCATTTGGCTCTTTGATCTGACCTCAGCTTTGAGCGGCTGAGTAATGGATGGCACCGATGTTTTAGCAGTGTAGCGGGCAAGGAGTGAATGGGTGAGGAGGTACTCAGAAGTTGCATTCTAGGTGTGTCCATGAAGGGAGATCATTGAACCACATCGGTGGATATTCAAAAGAGCTGTTCCTTAACTAATGAGACCCCTTCTGGTCCAGGTCCTAGAGTTAAGGGCATGATTGGATGAATGGTGGTCTCACTCAATATCCTGGGCCAGTAATCAAAGTTGAAAGTTCAAAGTAAAATTTATTATCTAAGTATGTATATGTCACCACATACAACCCTGAGATTCATTTCCCTGCGGGCATACCCAATAACTCTATAGAATAGCAACCATAACAGGATCAATGAAAGATCAACCGGAGTGCAGTAGACAACAAACTGTGCAAATGTAAATATAAATAAATAGCAATAAATAATGAGAACTTAATATAATGAGATAAAGAGTCTTTAAATTGAGATCATTGGCTGTGGGAAACATCTCAATCATGGGGCAAGTGAGTGAAATTATCCCCTTTTGTTCAAGAGCCTGAAGGTTTAGGGGTAGTAGATGTTCTTGAACCTGGTGGTGCGAGTCCTGGGGTTCTTGTACCTTCTACCTGATGGCAGCAGTGAGAAAAGAACATGGTCTGGGTGGTGAGGGACCTCTGATGATGGATGCTGCTTTCCTACGACAGCATGTCATGTAGATGTGCTCAGTGGACCTGTGATGTACTGGGCCGAATCCTCTATCTTTTGTAAGATTTTCCATTCAAGGTGTTTCCATGCCAGGCAGTGATGCAGCCAGTTAGTACACTCTCCACTACACACCTATGGAAGTTGGTCAATCTTTTAGATGTCATGCAGAATCTCCAAATCTCCACAAACTCCTAAGGAAGTAGAGGCGCTGCAATGCTTTCTTCAGAATTGCACTTATGTGCTGGGTTCGGAACAGGTCCTCCGAAATAGCAGCACCCTGGAATTTAAAGTTGCTGACTCTCACCACCTCTGACCCTCTGAAGAAGACTGACTTATGGACCTCTGGTTTCCCTCTCCTGAAGTCTACAATCAGTTCCTTGGTCTTGCTGATATTGAGTGAAAGTTGTTGTCATGACACCAGTCAGCCAAATTTTCAATCACCCTGCTATATGCTGATTCATCACCACCTTTGATTCTGCCTACAACAGTGGTGTCACCATCAAACTAGAATATGGCGTTGGAGCTGTGCTTGGCTACGCAGTCATAGGTGTGAAGCTAGCAGAGCAGGGGGCTAAGCACACAGCCCTGTGGTGCACCTGCGTTGATAGAGATCGTGGAGGAGATGCAAACGGACTGCGGTCTGCAAGTGAGAAAATTGAGAATCCAATTGCACAAGAAGGTATTGAGGACAAGGTCTTGGAGCTTATTGATTAGTGTTGAGGAGATGATGGCATGGTAGGCTGAACTGTAGTTGATAAAGAGCATTCCGATGTATGCATCTTTGCTGTCCAGATGTTCCAGGGTTGAGTGAAGAAGCAATAAGATGGCACCTGCTATGGACCTGTTGCACCAGTTGGGCAAATTGGAGTAGATCCAAGTCACTTCTCAGTCAAGAGTTGATATACTTCTTCAGCCACCTCTCAAAACACCTGATCACTGTGGACGTAAGTGCTACTATCAAATGACTCCACTTAGTCACTTACTCCCGGACATGCTTTCCATCCGTGCCGGGTTGAGTGTCGAGCTCGCAAGTTGGCCTCTTAAAAAAAAAACTGCGCTGTGAGAAGGACATGGGGACCACTCACAGAATCTCAGTGAGACAACCACTTGAAAAAAAAAGTGTTCGCCAAGGCTCTGGCAGAGTATGGCACACAAAAAAAAGTCACTTACTCTATTGTAATTTATGAGATCTTCTGGGCAAATAGGCTGCTACATTCATATTAGCACCAATACTCATAGAGGCATAAAGAAATATAGGACAGACACAGGCCCTTCAGCCCATTGGATGTATGCCAACCATCAACCACCCACTTACACTCATCCTGCATTAATTCTAAGTTTTATTACCCCCCCCCCACATTTTCATCCCCTCCCTCCAGATTCTACCACTCACGTACATGCTAGGGGCAATTTGCAGTGGCCAAATAGCCTACCAATCTGCACGTCTCAGGGAGGAAACCCGATGATCACTAGGAGAACGTGCAAACTCCGCACAGACAGCAGCCGAGTTCGGGGTTGGACCCAGGTCGTTCCACCAGCTATGCCACTGCCCTTGTGATTCTCTGAGTTGCGGTGGCTGCCTCCTGAAAGGAATGTATTGAGGCCGAGGAGCCTGGGAAGTATCTGGCTGGGGTGATTTGGAGCTCAGCAATGGCCCAGCCTACTTACAAATTAGTGTTGTGTTGCCCGCATCCTTGGCTTGGATTCAGGTGACGACCTCACACTGCTATCTGGAGATGCCATACCTCCCTCAGGCAGACATCAGCAGGTCAGGTCTGCAGTGTAAAAAAAAAGGCTTTGACTGGATGGAACTAATCTGAGTAGTTTCCATGGAGATGTTAGACAGGACAGAGAGGAGTGTGGCTCTGTCATTGGTTGCAGAGCAACTGAGAGGGAGAAGTGCAGCCGGTGACACAGAGGACAGCGACGAATGAACGAAAATAAACAGGAAATATGTATCGATCCAATAAATTCCAGGTGGAATCCTGCCGGGATAGTCTTGTGGATTACTCCCCTGAGTTTAAACTGTTTTGGAGCATGGCCGTGCCCGTCTACAGTTCTGGTCACCGTGATATAGGAAGGTCGTGATTAAGTTAGAGAAAGATATGGGACAAATTCACAGGCGTGTTGCCTGGACTGAGGGACAGAGTTATAAGGAGAGACTGGACGGGCTGCAACTGTTTCTCCTGGTTTGACCTTATAGAGGTTCATAAAATTATGGGGAACATAAATGGGGTGGGTAGTCTTTTTCCCTGGGTAGGGGACTTTGAATATAGTGAGCACAGATCTAGAGTGAGAAAGGAAAGACTTAAAGGGGGACCAAAGGGGCCCTTATTTCACATAAAGGGTATATTCAGTGAGCTGCCAGAGGTGGTAGGTGGTAGAGGAAAGCGCATTTACAATGTTTAAAATATGTTTGTACAGGTGCATGGATGGGAAAGGTTTAGAGGGATATGGGGCAAAGGGGATTAGCGTAGACAGGCATTTTGTTCATTGTGGGAGATTTGAGCTAGAAAGCCCGTTTCTGTGTCAGACGACTATTGATGTAGTTCAGGAATCTGTCTGGTGTTCCAGCTGTAGGCCCAGCTTCACTCTAGCTGAGGGCTAATGAATCCTGACAGTCTTGGCTAGATCATTTCTAGTGTAGAGTCGAGGAACCTTCTAGCTGTGGACGAGACACATTTCAACTGTGATCTTAGGAAAACCTTAGCCTCCAACTGTGAGGTACCCTTTCCATCTGAGAGCTGAGAAGACCATAAAACCATAAGGCATAGGAGCAGAATTAGGCCATTCAGCCCATCGAGTCTGCTTCACCATTCCATCATGGCTGATCCCGGATCCCACCCAACCCCATACACCTGCCTTCTCACCATATCCTTTGATGTCCTGACCAAACAGGGAACTATCAACTTCTGCTATAAGTATACCCAAGAACTCAATTTTGAAGCTGTGCCCTCTGATTCTATAGTGTACCCCCACTGTAGGAAACATCCTCTCCATATCCACCTTACCCAGTCCTTTTAACATTCAATAGGTTTCAATGAGATCCCGCCTCACCTTCCACACTCTTTTAAATTACAGTGAGTACAGGCCCAAAGCTGCCAAACACTCCTCGTATGTTAACCCCTTCATTCCCGGAATCATCCTCGTGAACCTCCTCTAGACTCTCTCCAATGACAACATGTACTTTCTGAGATATGGGGCCCAGAACTGTTGACAATACAGCAAGTGTCGCCTGAGAAGTGTCTTACTGAAACTCTGCATTTTCTCCTTGCTTTTATATTCTATTCCCCTTGAATAAATGCCAACATTGCATTTGCCTTCTTTACCACAGACTCAGCCTGTGAATTAACCTCCTGGGAGTCTTGCATGAGGATTCCAAAGTCCTTCTGCAGCTCTGATCTTTGAACCACCTTCTCATTTAGGTAACATCTGCACTATTGTTCCTAATACCAAAATGCATCATCATACGGTTCCCAGCACTGTATTCCATCTGCCACTTTTTTGCCCATTTGTCCAACTCTACTAAGTCCTGCTGCAATTGCATTGCTTCCTCAGCACCCCTCAACCTATCCTTGTATCATCTGCAATTTCAATTAATTCCATTACCTAAATCATTGACAAACAATGTGAAAAATAGCGGCTTCAATACTGACCCCTGAGGAACACGACGAGTCACTGGCAACCAACCAGAAAAAGCCCCTTTTATTCCCACTCACTGCCTCCTGCCTGTCAGCCATTCCTCTACCCATGCTGGTATCTTTCCTGTAACACCATAGGATTTTATCTTGTTAAGCAGCCTCATGTGTGGCACTTTATCAAATGTCTTCTGACAATCCAAGCGGATGATATCCACTACCTCTCCTTTGCCTGCCCTGCTGGTTACTTCCTGAAAGAACTCTAACAAACTTGTCAGGCACGATTTCTCTTTACGGAAACCATGCTGACTTTGACTTATTTTATCATTAGTCACCAAGTACCCCAAAACCTCATCCTTCATAATAGACTCAAACACTTTCCCAACCACTGAGGTCAGGCTAACTGGCCTATAATTTCCTTTCTTTTGCCTTCCTCCCTTCTTAAAGAGTGGATTGACATTTGCAATCTTCCAGTCCTCTGGCACCATGCCAGAATCGAGTGATTCTTGAAAGATCATGACCAATGCGCCCATTACCTCTACAGCAACCTCTCTCAGGGCTCTGGGATGTAGTCCATCTGGTCCAGGTGACTTATCCACCTTAAGACCTTCAGTTTGCCTGGCACTTTTTCCTTTGTAATAGCAAAGGCTCTCACTCCTGCTCCCTGACACTCACGACACTGCTAGTGCCTTCCAAGTGGAGACAGGTACAAAGTACTCATTAAGTTCATCTACCATTTCTTTGTCCCCCCCCATTACCAGCTCACCAGCATCATTTTCCAGCGGTCCAATATCAATTCTCACCTCCCTTTTACTCTTTATATAACTGAAAAAAACAACTTTTAGCCCCCTGCTTTATATCATTGGCTAGTTTGCCTTCATATTTCATCTTTTCCCTTCTTATGGTTTTTTATTGCCTTTTGTTGGATTTTAAAAGCTTTCTAATCATCCAACTTCCTGGTCACTTTTGCTACCTTATATGCCCTTTCCTTGGCTTTTATGCAGTCCTTAACTTCCCTCGTCAGCCACATTTGCCTACCCCTGCCATTGGAGAACTGCTTCTTCCTCTGTGGGACAGATCTATACTGCACCTTGTGAACTATTCCCAGAAACTTCAGCCATCTCTGCTTTTCCGTCATCCTCACCAGTATCCTCCTCCAATCCACCTGGGCGAGCTCCTCTCTCCTACCTCTGTAATTCCCTTTATTCCATTGTGATACTGATACATGTAGCTTATACTTCCCCCTCTCAAACTGCAGTATGAATTCGATCACATTATGATAACTGACTCCTAAGGGTTCCTTTACGTTAAGCTCCCTAATAAGATCTGGGTTATTATACAACACCAATCTATGATAGCCTTTCCCCTATTAGGCTCAAGCACAAGCGTTTCTAAAAGGCCATCTCATAGCCATTCAACAAATTCTCTCTTTTGCGATCTGACACCAACCTGATCTTCCCAATCTCCTTGCATATTGAAGTCCCCCGTTACAATTGTGACATTACCCTGATTACAGGCCCTTTGCAATCTCAACCCCACAGCTTGGCTACTATTTGGAGGCCTATACATGATTACCATAGTGTTTTATTTACCTTTGCAGTTTCCTAACTCCATCCACAAAGATTCAACATTCTCTGACCTTACGTCACCTCTTTCTAAAGATGTAATTCCATCTCTTACCAACAGAGCCACAGCACTGCCTGTGCTTTTCTCCTTATCCCCAGTGTATCCTTTGATGTTAAGTTCCCAACCATGGTCTTCTTTCAGCCACCACTCAGTGATGTCCATAACATCATACCGACCAATCTGTAATTGCACCACGAGTTTGTCCACCTTATTCCAAATGCTACATGCATTTAAACACAGCACCTTCAGTACTGCATTCTTTGCCCTTTTGAATTTTGCCTCTGTGATACAATTTAACTCTTTGCCCTGTCTGCATCTGTGCCCAATCATTGGCTTGACCTTCCTTTCATTCATGTTACATCCATCATCTACTTGTAAACCTGTTGGCTCATCCTCAGCTCTATCATCATGGTTCCCACCCCTCTGCCATATTAATTTAAACCACTCCTGCAAGAATGTTGGTCCCCAGTGGATTCAAGTGCAACTTGTCCCTTTTGTACAAGAAGAGGTCCCAATTTTCCAGAAATCTGAATCCTTGCCCCCCGCTCCAATTCTTCAGCCATGCATTTATCTGCCACCTCATTCTATTCCTATCCTCACTGTCACGTGCACAGGTAGCAACCCGAGATTACTACCCTTGAGCTCCTGTTTTTCAGCTTCCTTCCCAACTCCCTGTATCCTGTTTTCAGGACCTCCTTTGTCATAAGTACCAATATGTACCACGACTTCTGGCTGCTCACCCTCCCTTCTCAGGATATTGTGGACGTGTTCAGAAATGTCCCAGACCCTGGCACCTGGGAGGCACTACCATCCATGTTTTTTTTCCGAGCCTACAGAATCGCCTATCTGTCCCCCTAACTATAGAGACCCCTATTACTGCTGCCATCCTCTTCGGTTCCCTACACTTATTAGCTACAAGGCCAGACAGTGCCAAAGGCACAACTGCTGTTGGTTCTCCCAGGTAGGTCATTCTCTCCCCCTCCCCCCAACAGTACTCAAAATGGAGTACTTATTGTTGGGAATGTCCACAGGCCTGCTCTCCGCTATCTGGCATTCTCCCTTTCCTGCCCTGACAGTCACCCATTTACCTGTCTCCTGTTGCCTTGGAGTGACTGCCTTCCTGTAGCTCCTGTCTATCACCTGCTGACTTTCCTTAACAAGCCAAAGATTATCAAGCTGAAGCTCCCTAACTTGGTCTCTAAGAAGCTGGTATAGGCGTGGCCATCAGGGAGGCTGGAAGTCTCCTGGAAGTCCCACCTCTGACACACAGAAGCAGAACACTGCTTCTGTAGACAGTTCTCTCAAGATATAAATAAGAAATAAGGAATGAACTTACCTACTTACCTTGCCTCTGCCTGTTCTCGCCAAAGCCCTGCTGAGCCAAAGCCTTACCACTCTGACTCAGACCACTCCAACGATGACCGCTCTGCTAGATGGAGTCTGGCTTTTTAAAGCTCTTTGCCAGGCTTGTGTGGGAACACTTCAACTGTGTCTGTGGAGTTCTCCAATCAAAGCCTCTGGTTGAAAAAACTTCCTGCTTTTTAAAGCTTTTCGCCGGACTTGCGCGGGAATGTTTCGATTGCGTCTGTGCTGTGTCAAAGCTGTGGGCTCATGGCTCCACTCTAACTGTGGGGACTGATACTCTCACAGATGAGCTCACCCCGTGCCTTCTAGGGTTTACACATGTGAGCTGGAACTTGGCGCGTTTTTTGGCTCACACTGAATACTGCGGACAAATCATCCTTGGAAAGTGCCACTGATGATCTCAGAAGGAAACGGGATTCATTTTGGATTGATACATCGTTTGCAATGAGCTCAGCAGGTTGGACAAAACCCTTGTGGAAAGTCAAGCTTTTGTTTCATCCCAACCTTTCAAGTTTTAAAGCAGTTCCACACCAGACAAGATGACTGCTGCCACCTCCCTCGGCTTTCCCATTGAGAATGCGATCGTCGAGCTGTCTGTCACAAGCACAGAGCGATCAAGCTGACCCCCCCCCCCCCCTTCCTGAATGGCTTGAAGCAGTGCAGTTCATATCTGGGATTATTTTAGGGCTTCATGATATACTGTATACTTTTGATTGCATCGTCAACTGCAATTATAACTAACTGAACAAAATAGCATACAAAATACTTCTGTATCCATAACTCCTTGGGACTCGACTATAATTACAAATCAACATCATGTTAGAAATTAAAGCCAAAAAGGAAAGATTCAGAGAAATTATTAACTGGAGAATATGGTGCCAGCAAGATAATTTTTTGTGGAGCCTAATCCCGTTATTAATAAACTACAACAATTAGAGATTTACAACTGAGACGCACAGCATTTGGGGGCCAGGTTGGTGATCTGAAACACTGTGAACCATTTATGTGAAGCATATTTCATTTTAACACAGCAGAACTTTTCTGTCCAAGCCTCTCAGAACTTTCAATGCTCACTAACAAGATTTCTCTATTTCTCTGACCTGATTCTACCCTGTTGCAATTATCCTGTCAGATCTCGCTGATTGCAGCACACATTTTTCTTCAAAGTCTCTGACCTCTCTGATGTCTGTGCCACTCCTGCACCGCTACACTTGTTAGCAGCCCTGTTGTTTCCTCACCCCTCAACCTTTCCTTTACAAAGTTAATTTCGTTTAAAACGCACGCAGTCAGATACACACACACACACACACACACACACACACACACACACACACACACACACACACACACACACACACACACACACACACACACACACACACACACACACACACGAAGATGCAATCATATCAGATCCTGTACGTTAAGAATAGACCTCCACTACGTTACTCTCAAATTGCTCAGTGACTTTCTATTCCCCATTGGCCCTTTGCACAGGGTGAACCTCTCCGCAGAACATACTCATGGACCTTGGAGGGCCCTAACGGACACTAGCCTTTGGAGAATGCCTTCACTAGAAAGGCAGACAGAATAGGACGTAGTCACAGAAGCTGATCGGTTTTGGTGAGCGTCACAGGGAACAACCCCTGGAGTTATAGGGACACAAGAGGTTCTACAGATGTTGGAAATCCAGAGCAACACACCCAAATTTCTGGAGGAGCTCAGCAGTTAGTCAACAACTATGGAAATAAGACCCTAAGACCAGAGTATATAGGAGCAGAAGTAGGTCATTGAGTCTGCTCCGCCATTCAGTCATGGGCTGATCCAATTCTTCCAGTCATCCCCACTCCCCTGCTTTCACTCCATGCTCTTTGATGCCCTGGCTAATCAAGAACCTATTTATCTCTGCTTTAGATACACCCAATGACTTGGCCTCCACAGCCACTTGTTTTACAACAATTCCACAGATTTACCATCCTCTGACTAAAGTAATTTCTCCGCATCTCGGTTCTAAAAGGATGTCCTTCAATCCTGAAGTTGTGCCCTCTTGTCCTAGAATTCCTCACCATAGGAAATAACTTTGTCATATCTAATCTGTTCAGGTCTTTTAACATTTGGAATATTTCTATGAGATGAATAAACAATGAGAGGCAGTCAGATATCTTTGTCACAGCTACTGCACGCGTCTGTTTGAGAAGCTTCACCAGCTTCAGAGGGAGAGATGCACCAAACAGAAGCTTGTTGTGAAGTATTGAGATGGGCTGCCAATCTTTTGCCCCAACCCAGCATCACTTGTAGGCAAATGTGATGACATCTTCCCTCATAAACTTGTAACACCGCGCCTGCCAGAAATGCATCCTCAGTCTTCAGACATGCGGAGCCAAATGCAGCAACTGTTCTGTATCCTAATCCTTACTTCTCAAAGATGTGGGTACCAGCTGGAGCCGTCAGCCGCTGTCCATCTACTTGGATCTGAAGGTCCAAGGCACTGTGTTGACTGTGATACAGACCTTAATTCTCAGTCTGATGGAGTGTGAAGATGCTATTGTGACATCTTCAGATCAGATCAGATTCAGTTTATTGTCATTTATAAACCACAAATTAAATGCAGTTAAAAAATGAGACAATGTTCTCCGGAATGATATCATGAAAAAGCACAAAACAGACCACTCAAGAAAAACCACATAACGTTTGGTAATCTCCAATCCAGAGTCCGGAGAGGCTGCTGCTTATCGATATCGCGCTACCGTCTTAGCACGTTCCCCAGAAAGGAACTACAAACCCATCAGAAAAACCTAAAGCTACAAGACATACACAAAACCACACAGTTACATATAGTTATAGTTAACATATAGTTTCAACAGTGCAGACATTACCATAATTGATAAAAGACTAACTGACAAAGACCACATAATTATAACACATAGTTTCAACAGTGCAAAGCAATACTGTAATCTGATAAAGAGCAGTCCATGTCACAGTTTAAAAGAAAGTCTCAAGGTCCCGACAGCCCATCATCTCACGCAGACAGTAGAAGGAAGAAAAACTCTTCCTGCCATGAACCTCCAGCGCTGCAGCTTGCCGATACAGCACTCGGGGAGCCCCGACCACAGCCAACTCCGAGTCCGTCCGAAAACTTCAAGCCTCCGACCAGCCCTCCGACACCGAGATTTTTCCGATCGCACAGTAGCAGCGGCAGCGAAACAGGCATTTCAAAAGTTTCACCAGATGTTCCTCCGTCAGTCTCCATCAAATCAGGATTGTACATGGCATCCTAGTTGACAGATTACAGATATTCATTCCAAAGTGGCCGCTGCGCGCTGCGTTGCGCTGCCATCTTGCAACATCTTGCTGGTTTTCACAGAGATCCCTCTGTGTGGCTTCTCCAGAAACACACTGAAAATGCTAATGGAACTTAATAAGTCAGGCAGGGCCTATAGAGGGGAATAAACAGATGACTTTTTGGACCGAGGCCCTTAATCAGAAGAGCAACACTGGCCTGCTTGTCAGTCCCTGGCACCTTTGAAGAAGGTAGCTCCTTAATTGCTTCCCACCAGGGGTATAAAGAGAGTCTTCCCACTCCTCTGGGATGGGAACTCTGTCTCCTTCTGGGGTCAACAGTTGCTACAGCCCCCTGCACCTGTGCTTAGCTCTCAGTCAGAGGAAGCAGTGGCCACGGGAGGACAGGGACTTGATGTTGGTGGGTCTCAACTTCAGGTTTCGTGGCGCAGGGAGGGAATTCCACTGGAAATGGGCAGAAGCGATGTTGTGGGCCAGCTGTGTCTCGGGCGGGGCTTTGGAAACATGGCGGAGCCTTGCACCTTAAACTGTTTCCGTCAGGATCTGGTTCTTCATCAATCCTGATGCATCAGTGGTGTTGTGAAGCTACCCAGTGAAAATGATCAACTGGAGCTGATCAATATTAACGGGATGCTAAAGAAGTTTCAGTCTCTCACTCACGATGATCATGGCATGGACGCCCCTATCCCTGCACCCTCTTTAATGAGTGTCTGGATACATTTTTAATGGATGAGGCAAAAAGACCATCTCCTACAATTTATGAGTTATAGGTGATGCAGGGGTGTATTGAATGAGAGCACAGTGTTGTTATATGAAGTAGTTGTGAATATGGATTTTGAAAGAGCCGTGCATTGAATGAGCAGCCAATTAATCACTTCTCAGTTTCTTGCTTATTAGCTGTTGTTACATAAACAAATGGAAGACCTGTAGACAAGATCTGTCAAAGTTCCAGAGCTCAGCCTGTGTGGACTCCTTTACACAGGTGGACATGGTCACTGACACTTCCCTAAAGAGCGCGTGAAGATCATTACGAGAAAGGGTTCGGTAATTTCTTGAATGGCCGGAACTCCTAAGCATGTTGGGTCCTTCACCACAACAGAGCATATTATTGAAGAATCAAGATCAATTTTCTCATATCATGTCTTACAGATGAACTAGTAATGGATGATGGCCCTCTTGTTTCAGCATTTCTATTAAAGTGCTTTATGAAACAAAATGGTAAAATGTAATTTCTTATATCACCATATCACCTGGTGTTAGAATCAGAAACAGGTTTATTACTGCTGACATATGTTGTGGAATTTGCTGCTTTGCACAGCAATACACTGCAATATATAAAAGTTAGTATGAATTTAAATAAGAATACATAAAAATATTGTAAATAAATACACCAAAAAGAGAACAAAATACTGAGGTTCATTGTCCCTTCAGAAATCTCAACAAAAATATTTGCACACAGTGATTTATAGGATTGCTTTTATATTCATATTTATTGTGTTTTTTATACTTACTTTGTCTCTTAGTGCTGCATTCGATCTGGAGTAACAATCATTTCATTCTCCTTTACACTCGAGTACTGAGGAATGACAGTAAACAATCTTCAATACTAAATCTTGAATGCATCTTCAGGCTCTTGTATCTCCTCCCTGATGGCAGCAAGGAGAAGAGGCCGTGTCCTGGATGGGGAAGGTCCTTCACGATGGAGGTGCCTTCTTGGGGCACCAGCTTTTGAATATGCCCTGGATGGTGAGGAGGCTAGTGCCGGTGATGAAGCTGGTTGAGTCTACGACCCACGTGGTCATGTAGCGGTCAGCAAAATCACTTCATAGCACCAGTGATGAAGCTGGTTGGGTCTAGACCCTCACAGTAAAGTAGCGGTTAGCACAATCACTTCACAGCGCCAACGATCACCAGTCTGGGTTCAGTTCCCGCCCCTGTCTGTAAGGAGTTTGCACATTCTCCCCATGACCGTGTGGGTTTCCTCCAGGTGCTCCTGTTTTCTCCCACAGTCCAAAGACGTACAGTTAGGGTCAGTAAGTTTTGGCCATGCTGTGTTGGTGCTGGAAGTGAGGTGACACTCGCTGGCTGCACAGCTCAATCCTCACTGACTTGATTTGACACAAAACCTCATACTCCACTGCACGTGACAAATGAAGCAAATCTATAAAAACCTCTTTTGTCCGATCCTGTGCGTTGGAGCCTCCACACCAGACAGACTGCTCTCCATGGTACATCTGTTAAAATTTGCAAAGAGTCTCTTGTATGGGATAATTACTTATCAAGGAAGTACTTCAGACACGGGCACAATGAGACACTGAGTAGTTAACTAAAAACACAGCTGTGAAGTCACCTGTGCGAATAAGCACATACTGAACATACTTCAGTCAAATTTGGAGAGGAAGAAGGGCCATTGAGACGGATAGCTTATGACTGAAGCAGTGGAGTAAAGCAATCCGAGTACCATATACCTACCTCAGTCACCTGGCTGCCATGGGGAATGGGAGGGAGGTCCTCTTTGCATAACCATTACTCAAAACAACATTGCACTCTAATATTCTATGAATAAACCATTAATTAAATTGCTGAACTGTAGGTCATCTCCTTAACCTTTAAATAATAATGTTTTACGCTGAATTTCTATGTTTTAAGGCTAATCTGTATTAATATGAATATCAGCAAAAAATAATGACTGTACTTATCTTCTAAGAGGGTGCCACTGCTAATCCACCTACACTGCATTGCCCTCATGTGTGAATGAACAAGAAAAGTCTTATTTCACATGACATTTGAAATTTTAAAAAATATTTTTCCAGCTGGTTGAGGATCCTTGATGCATGACTGCTGGATAAACGCAAGTTTACTGTACCGTCCAAAAACCTGACATTGGGAAGTGGGATGTCGCTGTGGCAATGGAGGCAGGAAGTGAAAAGAGGCACCTTGAGGAGATACCACACTGAATTAGAAGTGGGCATCTATTGAAGCGCAGCCGCACAGCGGGTAGTACTGCTGGCTAACGACTTTGATCCTCTCCTCCAGTGCTGTCCGGGGCGAGTCTTCCCGTGACACGTAGGCTTCCCTGGGCTCTCCAATTTCCTCCCACTTTCTAAAAGCATGCTGCAAGCTTAATTGATAACTGTAGATTGTCCTAATGTACGTATAGGTAGGAAAGCTAATGGGCATGTAGCAGAGGTTAGTCACACAGAGAGGTCAAAGAAAGAACGGTAAGACTGATCAGTGGGTATCAAAGGCGAAGAGCTCCAAAGGTTGGATTTATTGCTTGCACAGAGTTCAAAGTAAGTTTATTATCAAAGTATGTATGTACGTGTCACCATGTACTACCTTGGGATTCATCTCTTTGCAGGCATTTAGAGTAGAATAATGCAAACGCAAATGAATCACTGAACGGCAAGCTGTGCAAACACTGATAAAATAATGACAAATAGATCTGAAAACATGAATCCTAGAAAGTGAGAAGATGAAGATGGTTTGATTGCTAGAAGTCGATTGTTGCAGCCACTTCCTCAGCACGATGTCCTTGATGCAACTGTTACATTAATCACCTCCCTTCCATCAAGTGAAAATCTTCACTGATGATCGCACGATATTCGTTTCCTTCACAACTGCCTTAGACGACGAACAGTCATTCCTGGATGCAGCAAGACCCAGATAACATCCAGGCATGTGGAGCTAAGCAGCAAGTACCATTCACATCGCTAAAGTGCTAGACAATGATTATTCCCCAATAAGAGCACCTTGACATTCTCCCGCATCAACGCCATTGACTAGAAACTCAGCTAGACAAGCCACTTACGTATTTTGGCTAAAAGAGCAGATGAGAAGCTGAGTATTTTGAGGCCAGTGACTCACTACCTGACCCTGAAGCCTTTTTACCATTTACAAGGCACAAGTTGGGAACATGATGGGTTATTCTCCACTTACTTAGACGAGTTCAACTCTAACGACTCTCGAGAAGCCTGATGTCATCCTGGACAAAGCAGGTTCCCCAGCCCTGTCACGGCGAGGCTGCAGAGCATGGACAGCTTCCAGAGAATGCACAGCAGCCACCGGCCCAGGTAATTGTGACCTCAATCCCCAATAACAACACTCCCATTAACCACAGGTTTCCCACCTAGTCACACACTATTTTGATTTGGAAATATATCACTGCTTCTTCCTCATCACTGCGCCTAATTCTGGAAAACCCTGTCACCAGCACTGTGGGAGTCCCTCTGTACAGTTCAAGAAGGCAACTTGCTTCCTCCTTTTCAAAGGTGATTAGGGACTGACAAAAAATGCTGGTCCTGTAAGCAAACCCTGAATCCCAGTAAATCAGTAAATATTCCCCACACCTCGCTCTCCTTATTCAAGATGTCTCTTAAAACACAGCTCTCTTCTTTTAATTATTTGCTTTAGTACATGTCTTGGTGTGAAATTCACTTCTGAGAATTACCTTAAGGATGTTTTACCATATCAAAAGTGAAAGGTATTCCTATATTTAACCTATGCTTCACCCTCTTTAAACAGTCCTTGGTGGCAGACATGGTATTTACATTTTCCATTGTTTTCACAAATTGCTGCTCTTATGGAAAGGAAGGAAAAGGTTTTTTTGTTACAGCTGTTAATTAGACCAGCGGAAACAGACCTTGGTTTCTCTGAAATATATTAATCTCCATCAGCCTCATTTACATATTAATAAAACTGATTACCCTTCTAGCTATGAACTCTTGGCCAGCTTGCATTATAAAGCTGCTGATGAATATTTATCACATTCCTCAATTGTACGCTGGGCCCACTGGGACTTATCTATTTACAATTTTGGTTTCATGCTTTTTTAATTTGAAGTACGGAGCGGATCATAGTGGAGCAGCAGTGAACTAAGATCTGCTCCTGGTAGCAAGGTGGACAAGACGGTCTGCCTCTGGGCACCTGGGCAAAATTAACACAGAGTTCAAATTCTGAAGATGCTGGAAAGGACTTCCTCCCACCAAAAGATACAGAATCAGAATCAGGTTTATTATCACCGGCATGTGACGTGAAATTTGTTAACTTAGCAGCAGTAGTTCAATGCAATACATAATCTAGCAGAGAGAGAAAAAATAATAAATAAAATAAAACATAATAATAAATAAACAAGTAAATCAATTATGTATATTGAATAGATTTTTAAAAATCTGCAGAAACAGAAATACTGTATATTTAAAAAATGAGGTAGGGTCCAAAGCTTCAAAGTCCATTTAGGAATCAGATGGCAGAGGGGAAGAAGCTGTTCCTGAATCGCTGAGTGTGTGCCTTCAGGCTTCTGTACCTCCTATCTGATGGTAACAGTGAGAAAAGGGCATGCTCTGGGTGCTGGAGGTCCTTAATAATGGACACTGCCTTTCTGAGACACCGCTCCCTGAAGATGTCCTGGGTACTTTGTAGGCTAGTGTCCAAGATGGAGCTGACTAGATTTACAACCTTCTGCAGCTTCTTTCAGTTCTGTGCAGTAGCCCCTCCCCCATACCAGACAGTGATGCAGCCTGTCAGAATGCTCTCCATGGTAAAACTATAGAAGTTTTTGAGTGCATTTGTTGTCATACCAAATTCCTTCAATCTCCTAATAAAGTATAGCGGCTGTCTTGCCTTCTTTATGACTACATCGATATGTTGGGACCAGGTTAGATCCTCAGAGATGTTGACACCCAGAAACCTGAAGCTGCTCACTCTCTCCACTTCTGATCCCTCTATGAGGATTGGTATGTGTTCCTTCGTCTTGTCCTTCCTGAAGTCCACAATCAGCTCTTTCATCTTACTGACGTTGAGTGCCAGGTTGTTGCTGTGACACCACTCCACTAGTTGGCATATCTCGCTCCTGTACGCCCTCTCGTCACGGGAACATACAGCAGGTATTCAGCAAAAAGTCTGCCAATACCGGAGATCCAGAGCAACAGACACAAAGTGCTGGAAGAACTCGGCAGTTCAGGCAGCGTCTATGGAAAAGAGTAAACAGTCAATGTTTCCGGCTGAGACCCTTCATCAGGATTGAGAAGGAGGAGGGAAGATGTTTGAATAAAAATGTTGGGGGGGAGGGTAAGAGGCTAGCTGGAAGGTGATAGGTGAAGCCAGGTGGGAGAGAAAGGTCAAGGGCTGGAGAGAAAATAATCTGATAGAAGAGGAGAGTGGACCAGAGGAGAAAGGGAAGGAGGACGGGACCCAGGCAGAAGTAATAGTAGGTAAGAAGAAGTGAAAGGTCAGAGTGGGGAACAGAGGAAGTCGGGGGGGGGGGGGGGGGAGGTCAGACAGCAGACATGGTTGATGTTTCAAGTCAATGAGTTTACATCAGAAAATACACAACATTATAAGAGGTATGGATAAAGTAAAGAAACTTTTCCCATTGGAAGGGATGTCTAAGACCGGAGGTCAGAGGTTTGTGGTGGGCGTAAAAGATTAAGAGGGTATCTGAGGAAGAACTTTTTCACCCAGAGGGGTTGGCTGCAACCTTAAACACTCTACCCGCAAGCCCAGTGGAGGTGGGCTCCCTCACGTATAGGAATCATCAGGAGAAACACATGGAGTGCCAAGGCAGAGTGGGCATGCATGTTGGTAAATAGGATTGGTAAAGAAAAGTAATTGAAGGTAGGAATGGGCCAAATAGTGCTGTATGGCTCTATGGTCTAGGATAGATCTTCAGAATAAAAATCATAGCCAAGCTTCCACATTTGACCTCTCTGGTAGCTGGATAGAATGAGATATTGGGTCAGATCTATTATGACCTGGCCCAGCTATTAGGCATCCCTTCATCCCCTCTTGTGACTACATTACCTTGACTTGTTCCCAAAGATCTCAAAGCCTTGGCGTGGTTGCTACTCTATGGAAAGAAGTAAGCTCTGAATGGCGACTAAAACTCTGGTGGAGCAGAGATCGTCAGTAGCTCTGTGACAATATCTGCTGCCCTGTGCTTTCCAAATGTCTCAGGCGATCATGCATTCAAGATAAGTCAAAATGAAGGTTAAATCATTCCAACATCAAAACTTATAGGGTATAATAAATTAACTGAAGAACAAAATTATTTGATGAATGTTAGTGAAAACATTAATATTTATTGAAAGAATGTAGAAAAACCATTTACCTTCATTTACTTAATGAAAATTGATGATTGAAAAAAGGCTGCAGATGCTGGAATCTAAAACAGAAAAAACTGACCCTCTGAGTTCTTCCGGCATTCTGTTAATAAAAGTAAGTGGCTGACGTAAAGCTGAGGGGCCAGATGTGAAGTGAATCCTATCCTTTAGCTCCAGACCACTGTGGAATAATCTTGGGATCTGACCTTCACAGGTGCAGGAGGTGAGAACATGCTGGCACATTGTATTCCAGCTGGCCAGCCAGGCTCTGTGGGCCAGCTTTCCAACTCTGTCGGTCACTTGTGTTGGCTCACACAGCTATCCGTTAATTCAGGGTAGTGTAGCTGCTAGCACAGCGCTTTATGGTTCAGACGACCCAGCTTCAATTTCTGCCGCTGCCTAGAAGGAGTTTGTACGCTCTCCCTGTAGCTGTGTGGGATTTCTGTGGGCGCTACGGCTTCCTCCCACAGTCCAAAGACATAGCGGTTGGTAGGTTAATTGGTCATTGTAAAATGTCCCGTGATTAGGCTAGGATTAAATTGGGGGATTGTTGGGTGGCGTGGCTCGAGGGGCCGGAAAGGCCTATTTCCTGTTATATCTCAATAATAATAATAATAATAAACTCATGTTGGAATGAAGAAGTAGGTTTGAGTGCACAAGTGAGGTGTCTACCAAGTGTCCGTGTCCTGCTCTACACTCCGCACTGAGGTTAGGAAGCAGTGGACTGAAAGTTATAGGATATGAACAGCAACCCTCCAGCATGCCGGCTGCTGATATTCATACTTTTATCTGCATCTCAAGCAGCACTGTCCTTTACGCAGTGGGGCCTGTAACTCAGAAACGGGGCCAGCTCGGCCTGTGAGTGGCAGCGGCTCGGAGTGTGATCTGCAGTTGCCTGGATACGAGTGGCCGGGGCCTCCCTCAAGGATGGGCTGCTCTACAAGTTTATTAACACTCAGGTTGAGGAGTGTTGCCGTGACGATTGCCCCGCTGTCCCAGACTGTTTGAGCAAAGGGCTTAAAAAATAAAATCCAGAAGATGATAAATTTAAGGTAGGAAGCCAGTGAGGTGTAACAAATGGATCAGCAGCTGCCAGCATTGAGTAATTCACATGGGTTTGAGAGTCAGATCACTGAGCAGCAGTCAGTGCAGGAGAGTCATGTTGTCTTCTGTGCCAGACAGCATAATCATGTCTGCTCACGCCCACCGCTTGCTAATGCTTCAAAGTCTAGTTTAAAGTTGAACTCGCCAAGCTCTGGTCTTAATACACATCCTCACAGGCATACATGCATCGATGCACACGGGCACACATACACAAAAATATGCACAGACACACACACACACAAGCTCATGCCCACAGACGTACAGACACATAGACACACACATACGCACAAACTTGTGCAAATGCACACATATAAGATGCACACTCTACAGTTGTCAATACTGTACTTCACAATGTAGGGCCTGGTTTTGACTGGAGTTTCTTTTGCAGCTCACAGCTAAGTGTGAGACATCCTGTATTTTCTCTCTTTGGGAAAATTTCTGGTGACGCCTGGGAGCATTACTCCCAAGTGAGATTCATTAAACTTACTGTTAGTGGTGACCCATGGCAGTTTGGCTCTGTGAAACGCTGGGTCCCATGTCTATTGTGTTACATTCTCCCTGACGGCAGATCGGGATTCAATCCTCGTAGGGCAAGTGCTCAAGAGCTCAAGTTATCCAGAAAACTGGGCTGATATTGTAAGGAACGTATACATTTTTATTTAAGTAGATATCAGCTGTTTTTAATATGGGATTTCATGTCTCCTTCCCATCTTCCTTCAATTTCTTTATAGCTCTTTCCCTGCCTTTGTTCCCTTCCTTCCCTCCCACTGTTCTCCCTCTCTCTCCGACTGCTTCCCTCTCTCCTTCATGTTCTGGTGTCAGGCTAATTGCCTTTAATTGAGCCAAGCTATTAAGGAGGTTTGAGATTCTGTTGTTGGATTAAATGGATGAGAAGCAGCAGGGATGAGAAGTTGGCTATGGATAGTCATGGCAAACATATGCTTTTTAAACAGGAGGATGGCAGACAGTGTTGCTCCCCGATGACTACTGATAGAATTGCAGCTTTATAAATTTATATTACACCATAAGACAAAGGAGCAGAAGCTGGCCATTCAGCCCATCGAGTCTGCTGCGTCATTTCATCATGAGCTGATCCAATCTCCCCTTTAGTCCCATTCCCCCACCTTCTCACCATAACCATTGATGCCCTGACTACTCAGATACCTATCAATCTCTGCCTTAAATACACCCAATGACTTGGCCTCCACTGCCGCCCATGGCAACAAATTCCACAGATTTATCACCCTCTGGCTAAAAAAAATTTTTTGCATCTCTGTTCTGAATGGGCGCCCTGCAATCCTCAAGTCATGTCCTCTCTTACTAGACTCCCCCACCATGGGAAACAACTTTGCCACATCCACTCTGTCCATGCCTTTCAACATTTGAAATGTTTCTATGAGGTCCCCCCTCATTCTTCTAAACTCCAAGGAGTACAGTCCAAGAGCGGTCAAATGGTCCTCATATGTTAACCCTCTCATTCCCGGAATCATTCTAGTGAATCTTCTCTGAATCCTCTCCAATGTCGGCACACAGTATTCCAAGTGAGGTCTTACCAGTGCCTTATAGACCCTCAACATCACATCCCTGCTCCTATACTCTGTTCCTCTAGAAATCAATGCCAACATTGCATTCGCCTTCTGACTCAACCTGGAGGTCAACCTTAAGGGTATCCTGCACGAGGACTCCCAAGTCCCGTTGCATCTCAGAACTTTGAATTCTCTCCCCATTTAAATAATAGTCTGCCCATTTATTTCTTCTACCAAAGTGCATGACCATACACTTTCCAACATTGTAATTCATTTGCCACTTCTTTGCCCATTCCCCCAATCTATCCAAGTCTCTCTGCAGACTCTGTTTCCTCAGCACTACCGGACCCTCCACCTATCTTTGTATCATCAGCAAACTTAGCCACAAAGCCATCTATTCCATAATCCAAATCGTTGATATACAACGTAAAAAGAAGCGGCCCCAACACGGACCCCTGTGGAACACCACTGGTAACCGGCAGCCAATCAGAATGGGATCCCTTTATTCCCACTCTCTGTTTCCTGCCTATCAACCAACACTCTATCCACGTATTTAACTTTCCCGTAATTCCATGGGCTCTTATCTTGTTTAGCAGCCTCATGTGTGACACCTTGTCAAAGGCCTTCTGAAAAACACAACATCCACTGCATCTCCCTTGTCTAGCCTACCTGTAATTTCCTCAAAAAATTGCACTAGGTTTGTCAGGCAGGATTTTCCTTTAAGGAAACCATGCTGAGTTCTGCCTATCTTGTCATATGTCTCCAGGTACTCCGTAGCCTCATCCTTGACAATCGACTAAAACAATTTCCCAACCACCGATGTCAAGCTAACAGGTCTATAATTTCCTTTTTGCTTCCTTGCCCCCTTCTTAAATAGCTGAGTGACATTTGCAATCTTCCAGTCCTCTGGAACCAGGCCAGAATCTATCGACTTTCGAAAGATCATTGCTAATGCCTCTGCAATCTCCACTGCTGCTTCCTTCAGAACACGAGGGTGCATTCCATCTGGTCCAGGAGATTTATCTACCCTTAGTCTATTCAGCTTCCTGAGTACTTTCTCTGTCGTAATTGTGACTGCGCATATTTCTCTTCCCTGACACCCTTGAATGTCCGGTATATTGCTGACGTCTTCCTCAGTGAAGACTGATACAAAATACTCGTTCAGTTCCTCCGCAATCTCCTTATCTCCCATTATAATTTCTCCAGCATCATTTTTTATCGGTCCTATATCTACTCTCACCTGTCTTTTACTCTTTATATACTTGAAAAAACTTTTAGTATCCTCCTTGATATTATTTGCTAGCTTCCTTTCATATTTCATCTTTTCCCTCTTAATGACCTTCTTAGTTTCCTTTTGTAAGCTTTTAAAAACTTCCCCATCCTCTGTCTTCCCACTAATTTTTGCTTCCTTGTAATGCCCTCTGCTTTGCTTTTACTTCGGCTTTGACTTCTCTTGTCAGCCACCGTCGCATCCTTTAACCATTCGAAAATTTCTTCTTCTTTGGAATATATCTGTCTCGCACCTTCGTCACTTCTCGCATAAACTCCAGCCACTGCTGCTCTGCCGTCCTTCCCGCTAGTGTCCCTTTCCAGTCAACCTTGGCCAGTTCCTCTCTCATGCCACTGTAATTTCCTTTACTCCACTGAAATACCGACACATCAGATTTCGGCTTCTCTTTCTCAAGTTTCACAGTGAACTCAATCATGTTGTGATCACTGCCTCCTAAAGGTTCCTTCACTTCCATCTCTCTAATCACCTCTGGTTCATTACACAATACCCAATCCAGTACAGCCGATCCCCTAGTGGGCTCAACAACAAGCTGTTCTAAAAAGCCATCTCGTAGACATTCTACAAATTCTCTCTCTTGAGATCCAGTGTCGACCTGATTTTCCCAATCCACTGGCATGTTAAAATCCCCCACAATTATCATAACACTGCCCTTCTGGCAAGCCTTTTCTATTTCCTGTTGTAATTTGTAGTCCACATCACTGTAGCTGTTTGGAGGCCTGTAGATAATTGCCATCAGAGTCCTTTTACCCCTGTGATTTCTTAGCTCAACCCATAAAGATTCTGTACCTTCTGATCCTATGTCAACTCCTTCTAATGATTTAATATCATTTCTTACCATTAAAGCCATGCCACCCCCTCTATCTACCTGCTTATCCTTCCAATACACCGTGTATCCTTGGACATTCAGCTCCCAGACACATGCATCCTTTAGCCACGTCTCAGTGATGGCCACAATATCATACCTGCCAATCTGCAACTATAACAAGATCATCCACCTTATTCCTTACGCTGCGTGCATTTAAGTATAACACCTTAAGTCCAGTATTTGGTACTTTTTGCATTGATTGCACTGCATCTCATCCCAATGGCCGCAAATTTGCTCCATCACCTGCCTGTCCTTCCTGACATCCTTACTGCTCAATACCTTAAATCTATTTCTGTTTTCCCTCTCCTCCGCTCCATCATTCTGGTTCCCATCCCTCTGCCAAATTAGTTTAAACCCTCCCTAACAGCTCTATTAAACCTTCCCGCCAGGATATTGGTCCCCCTAGGATTCAAGTGTAACCCGTCTTTTTTGTACAGGTCACATCTGCCCCAAAAGAGGTCCCAATGATCCAGAAACTTGAATCCCTGCCCCCTGCTCCAATCCCTCAGCCACACATTTATCCCCCACCTCATTCCGTTCCTACACTCACTGTCGCGTGGCACAGACAGTAATTCCGAGATTACTACCTTTGCGGTCCTTCTTCTCAATTGCCTTCCTAACTCCCTATACTCTCGTTTCAGGACCTCTTCCCCTTTCCTACCTATGTCATTGGTACCTATATGTACCATGACCTCTGGCTCCTCACCCTCCAACTTCAGGATATTGTGGACACGATCAGAAACATCCCGGACCCTGGCATCAGGGAGGCGAACTACCATCCGGGTCTCCTGATCGCATCCACAGAATCGCCTATCTGACCCCCTAACTATCGAGTCCCCTATTACTACTGCCTTCCTCTTCCTTTCCCTACCCTTCTGAGCCACAGGGCCGGACTCTGTGCTAGAGGCACGGCCACTGTTGCTTCCCCCAGGTAGGCTGTCCCCCCCAACAGTACTCAAACAGGAGTACTTATTGTCAAGGGGTACAGCCACTGGGGTACTCTCTAGTACCTGACTCTTCCCCTTCCTGACCGTGACCCACCTGTCTGCCTCCCGTGGCCCCAGTGTGGCCACCTGCCTGTAACTCCTCTCTATCAACTCCTCACTCTCCCTGACCAGACGAAGGTCATCGAGCTGCAGCTCCAGCTCCCTGACACGGTCCCTTAGGAGCTGCAGCTCGGCGCACCTGGCGCAGATGTGGACTTACGGGAGGCTAGGAGACTCCAGGACCTCCCACATCTGACACTGAGAGCAACAAGCTGCCCTCACACTCATACTTCCTCAAATAACAGGAAAAACTGAAACCTAAACCCACCTTGCCTCGCCCGCTTCCGCCTAAGCCCGTTGAGCCCAAGTCCTTCAGCCTTCACTCTGCTCCCGGCTCACTCTGCTGACCACAAATGACGCTGCCTGCTGTTTAAGGCTGTGTCCTTTTTAAATCTTCCCCGCTTCACTGCCTGACGTCACACGCCTGCGCAGTCCCGACTATCTTAACTTTGATGAGAAGAAGAAGAAAAAAAAATCAAAATGGCTCCCGCCGCACTCCCGTTCTGATCCTCTGACTTCCTTCTCCAAAAACAAAATGGTTTGGCTACAGACATGCAGAGTAGAATTACAAAATCAGCAGATGACACAGACATTGGAGATATAACAAACAGGAAGTTTATTGTCACCTGTAAGGGAATGGAGATGGTTACTCAGGGAATGGATAGTCAGACTAAAGACAGTTACTTCAGTGACACAAGGGATTCTGCAGATGCTGGAAATCTGAGCAACACGCACAAAAAGCTGAACCACGAGAACAGCGATCTGCTGAGGGCCAGATCAGAGGCATTCAGGTCTGGCGACTAAGAAAGTTAAAAGAGGTTCAGGTAAGATTTCCAGAAAGCCATCCCATGGTTAAAGTGGCAATTCCAAACTAAACTTAATCAATAGTGAATGTTTGATGGTTGTGGTAGGGCTTGGATGCTTTCACCTCTTACAAAGTGTAATCAGATGATGTAGATGACAACAGGGCTTCGCTTCTAGATGAACTCAGTGCCTTCTATGCTCGCTTTGACCTTGAAAACCTGGAGGAACCATCATGAACTCCCACCGCCCCTGACGACCCTGTGATTTCCATCTCTGAGGCTGATGTGAGAGCATTGTTCAGGAAGGTGAACCCATGAAAAGTGTCCATCTCAGATGGCATGCCTGGTGAGCACTAAAGACCTGTGCTGATCAACTGGCTGGAGTGTTCACTGAGATCCTTAACCTCTCACTTCAGTAGTCTGAGGCACTCACTTACTTCAAGCAGACTCCTATTAAATTGGTACCTAAGAAGAACGTGGCAACCTGCCTCAGTGACCATCATCCAGTGGCACCTACATCCACGGTGATGAAGTGTTTTGAGAGGCTGGTGAAGAAACATCTAAATTCCTGCCTGAGAAGTGACTTGGATCCATTCCAATTTGCCTACCGGAGCAACAGGTCCACATCATCATCATCAGGTGCCATGCCCAGGTTGAGCTTTGACTGCCATGGCCCACACACTCCTGTTTTGGGTCAAGTGGATCAATTCATTGGTATTCATTTCCAGTTCTCTGGTTCCTGTCTCCATCATCATTTGTCTTTGCCTTCCTCTTGCTTTCTTCCCTTCAATCTTTCCCATAATTGCCGTGCATTCTAACTCCTCTTTCCTAATCACATGCCCAATGAAGTTACATTGCCTTTTCATGATCTCATGCATCATTTCTCTCTTTGTGCTTGCTCTGTTCATGACATCCTCGTTAGATAGTCGTTTCGTCCATGATATTCTTTGCATGCTCCTCAAAAACCACATCTCCGCTGCTTCAATTCGTTTCCTCATGTTACTAGATATTGTCCAACATTTTGAGCCATATAACATAACTGGATAAACGTAACATTTCAGTGCTCTGAGGTGGGCTGTCATATCTAGTTTAGTGTTGGTCAGTATACTCTTCATTCTCGTAAAGGTATCCTTTGCCATCCCTATTCTTCTTTTGATGTCCATGGTGAAAAAACCCCACTGGACTTCGGCCCTCTCTTCCCCCCCATTCCTGATGAAGGGTCTCGGCCCGAAACGTTGGTTACTCTTTTCTCACGGATGCTGGCTGACCTGCTGAGTTCTTCCAGCGTTGTGTACTGCACTTGTTTTATGTTTTCCCCGTTTATTCTCAGCCTGCAGATATGATTCTCCTTCTTTTTGGATATCACTGTACATTCTGTCTCTGTGCAATTGATAAATAGACCCGGTTTTAGAATCTGCATACCACCCATTTGATACATTTAAAGCCTCTGTAGTATGTAAAGGAATATACATCTGCAGAATATTTAAGTCCTTTTTCAAGTACAGTATATTTATATTTGATATTCATTGATTTTTCAGGAATCAGGCATTGCTGATAAAGCCCAGCATTTATTGGACATCCCAAACTTCCCTTGCAAACACAAACAATAAGCCGCACCTTCTGCTTCTAACACCCTTCCGGTGAAAGTGCTGACGCTGTGTGATGGTGTGAGGAGCCCTGTGGTGAAAGAGCAGCAATATATTTCCAAGTCAGGACTTCAAACTTTCTGCATAATCACTCAAAGAATGAACTGCATGTGCATGTAACGAGAGCTGTATAACTCATCTCCTTCTACCTTGGGCCACAAACTTATCAATCACTCCTGCTGTGGACCACTTCTACAAAGAAGGGATCCATAAACTCCATGATCGCTGGACTAAGTGCGTACATGTAGGAGGGGATTATGTTGAAAAATAAATGTGCTAGGTTTTCTAAAATTGACTCCTTCTACCTTAGGCCACAAACTTATCAATCACCCCTCATATATTGAAGACGATTGCAGTAATTGTGTTGAGCAAAACAGATATGCAGAAACTTCCCATATGAAGGTTATTTAGAATGCTTGTACTGCGAAGGGTATACACACCTGAGACCATACACTACTATGCGAGGTTTATTTAAGTCCCTTTTATTGAGCAGACTATATTGTACACATATTTTCCTGTGGGGAGAATATTTGATGTAAAGGAATACAGTGAGATGGAGAGAGTAAGGAAAAGTGGCCCTCGCTGAAAAGCCCACTCTAGCTTCTGTTTCTTACATTCTAACAACTAAGTAAAGTCCAGAGAATACTTAACACTTAATACTTACCACTCAAGGACGAGGTTATGAAATACCTTGTGTTGCATGACAAGATAGGCCCACGCCAGCATGGTTTCATGAAGGGAAGGTCCTGCCTCACCAACCTATTGGAATTTTTTGAGGTAATCTCAAATAAGATTGACAAGGGAGAAGCTGTGGATGTTGTGTATTTGGATTTTCAAAAGGCCTTCGATAAGGTGCCGCATAAGAGGCTGCTTAATAATATGAGAGTCCATGGAATTACAGGAAAGATATTGCAATGGGTGGAGCATTGGCTGATAGGCAGAAAGCAAGGGTGGGAATAAAGGGATCCTATTCTGGTTGGTTGCCGGTTACTAGTGGTGTTCCGCAGGCGTTGGTGTTGGGGCCGCTTCTTTTTACACTGCATATCGATGATTTAGATCATGGATTAAATGGCTTTGTGGCTAAGTTTGTGGATGACACCAAGATAGGTGGAGGAGCAGGAAGTGTTGAAGAAACGGAAAGGTTGCAGAGAGACTTGGTCAGTTTAGGAGAGTGGGCAAAGAAATGGAAGATGAGATACAATGTTGAGAAATGTACGGTTGTACATTTTGGAAGAAGAAACAATCAGGCAGATTATTATTTAGATGGGGAGAAAATTCAAAAATCAGAAGTGCAAAGGGACTTGGGGGTCCTCATGCAGGATACCCTAAAGGTTAGCCACCAGGTTGGATCGGCAGTAAGGAAAGCGAATGTTATGTCGGCATTCATTTCAAGAGGAATAGTGTATAAGAGTAAGGAGGTGTTGATGAGGCTCTATGGGGCACTGGTGAGACCTCATTTGGAATACTGTGTGCAGTTTTGGGCCCCCTATCTTAGAAAGGATGTACTGATGTTGGAGAGAGTTCAGAGAAGATTTATGAGGATGATTCCTGGAATGCAGGGACTATCATATGAGGAGCGTTTGTCGGCTCTTGGACTGTATTCATTAGAGTATAGAAGAATGAGAGGGGATCTCATAGAAACATTTTGAATGTTGAAAGGGTTGGACAGAGTAAATGTGGAAAGGCTGTTTCCCTTGGTGGGTGAGTCCAGGGCAAAAGGTCACAGTCTAGAATTAGAGGGTATCCATTTAAAACAGAGATGAGGAGAAATTTTTTTTAGCCAGAGGGTCGTGGATTTATGGAATTCGTTGCCACATACAGCTGTGGAGGCCCGATCATTGAGGGTGTTTAAGGAGGAGATTGATAGGTATCTAATTAGTCAGGGTATCGAGGGATATGGGGAAAAAGCTGGAAATTGGAATTAGATGGGAGAATAGTTTAGCTCATGGTGGAGTGGCAGAGCAGACTCGATGGGCCGAATGGCCTGCTTCTGCTCCTTTGTCGTGATCTTGTGAACACTCTTATAATTGAAATTCATAAACCATATGCAAAATATATTTAAAGACCTTGTACTGTGTTGAGTTTAAGAAACACAAGCTACCTGCTTTCAGTATAGTTATAGCCATTATGTTAAATGTGAGGATCATAATTAAAATCCATATACTACTGTACAAAGTACATCTTGAATGTTAAATTTGGAGTATAGTTAGGATGTTATATTTAGAATATATTTAAAGTCTACACATCATTAAGTAATCCCTGTATTTGATACAGTGGTCAGTGAATGTACATTTATGGTCTTCTGCTGCTGTAGCCCATCCACATCGTGGCTTGAAGTGTTGTATGTTTGGAGATTCTCCTCTGCACACCACAGCTGAAACTTATTGTTATTTGAGTTACTGTCGCCTTCCTGTCATATTGAACCGTTCTGGCCGTTCTCCTCTGACCTCTCTCATTAACAAGGCATTTTCACCCACAGAACTGCTGTTTGCTGGATGTTTTTTTTGTTCTCTGTTTTTATTTGCACCATTCTCTGTAAAATCTGGAAGCTGTTGTGTGTGAAAATCCCAGGATTTAGGCAGTCTCGGAGATACTCAGAGCACCCCACCTGGCACCAGCTATCTTTCTACATTGTAAGTTACTTACATCACATTTCCTCCCCATTCTGCAGAACAAGTGAACCTCTTGACCATGTCTGCGTGCTTTTATGTATTGAGTTGTTGCCGCATGATTGGCTGATCAGATATTTGCAGTAACGAGCAGGTGTACCGGTGTTCCTAATGAAGCAGTCACTGAGTGCCTATGCAATCTAAGACCCTTGTACTTTGTAGAGTACTATTAAAATCAAAGTACAACCTGGATTTAAGATCCAATACTAGATGTAGAACGTATTTAAGATCCATATATCATCTGTGTGGCATATATAATTAAAACCCTGAAATTGAGAATTAAAATCCATTTATTATATGTTAAAAATACTTAACGTGATTGAATTAGCACTTACTGCCAGAATAATGACTGTGTAAAGTGTAAGACTTGTATGCTACCTGTCCAGCTATAAATGTATTAATAGTTTGGAGAATATGTACAAGTCTTTTGTACTAGTGTTCAAGTGTATCAAACAGGTACACTAGAATATTAGTGTAAATTAGGGTAAATGAGGGATACAGCTTGATATTCTTCTGCTTCGTTTAAGGAAATGAGAAGAGTCTTATCGAATCCCATTTTATTTTCTGGTGAGCGAGACGTGATATGGATTGGTAAAGTGCCTGTGTGTGGGTGAGACATGGTCACATCCTCTCTCAGAGCAGGGACGCTCAGTAGATTATCCTATGCCAGAGAGAAAAAAAATTGGAAAAGAGCTAAAAAAAAATGCAAAGCTGATGACTGGCCGTGTCAAAGACTTTAATCTCACCTAGCAGATTCATCACTGATACCTGACAGATGTCTGAGCCCCTGCTGAGACAAGCTCTCCGAAGTCTCAGGTTCAAATCTGATCTTCACTCAATTAGCTTTCGTCCTTAAAAAGGGATGTGTCAAGCTTTTCATACGCAGTCACTTTCCAGTTTCATCACTATCTTCATGTGGCGTAAGCGTACATTACGAAGGACAGGACTCCCAGGTTTGACGGCCTCTCATTTCAGGTCATTTCTCACACTGACAGAACCAGCGTCCGGAAGAAGTGGGGAGGGAAGTTGGAGGATAATCCTAGACTTTTTATTTATTTATTTATTTGTTTGTTTATTTTTAATTTTTTTAATTAGTTTTTCAAAACATTTTACAAAATTAAAAACCCCAAATCCCAGTGGGGAGCATTAATACAGTGCAAGATTAAGCATACAATAACAATATGCTACAAACGAAGAGAATTTAACAAAAAAGCACCTAAATTAAAGACAAGTGAGCTTAGTGTCCTCCCCAAGCCCCACAACACAAGAAAAAAACAACAACTCCAGACCAACCACCACACAGTATAAAGAGTATAAGTCCGGACAGTCAAACTCCCAGACTGTGAATACACTTAGTAACAGAGGATAATAATGCCTACTACCAGAAAAAAAAGGGAGCTGAAAGCAAGGGACCGAAAAGAAAAAAAAACCCTAGTCAAGAGGAAGGTTATGAAAGTACTCGATAAAAGGTCCCCAGACCTTATGGAACTTTAGATCCGAATTAAGACCTGAATAATGAATTTTTTCGAGGTCCAAGCAGGCCATAATGTCGTTAAGCCATTGCGCATGAGTGGGCGGGGCAACATCTCTCCATCTAAGGAGGATCAAGCGTCTCGCCAGGAGAGAGGAAAAGGATAGTATTCGGCATTTGGTCGGACCCAGACATAAATCTGTCTCGCCCCAAAAACCGAACAGCAATTAAGGGGTTAGGTTCTAGGTACTGATTCAGAATACCCGATAATGTAGTGAAGACATCTTTCCAGAATTTCTCCAAGCTAGGACAGAACCAGTACATGTGGATGAGAGAGGCCACGCCCCTCTTGCATTTATCACAGAGCGGACTAATGCCAGGGTAGAATCGAGATAGTTTAGATTTAGACATATGGGCTCTATGAACAATCTTAAACTGTAAGAGGCAATGGCGAGCACAAAGGGAGGTTGAGTTGACCGATTTGAGAACTGAGTCCCAGCTCTCCTCGGATAAGGAGATATTTAAATCCTGCTCCCAGGCCATTTTAATTTTATCCACAGGGGCCCGTCGTAAGGCTGCTAGTTTATCTCGGATAATTGAAATTAAACCTTTACCTAGTGGATTAATGGAAAGAAATAGGTCCATAGCATTTTTCGCAGGCATTTCAGGAAAGTTAGGAATTAAAGGAGCAGTAAAGTGTCGGATTTGGAGATATCTGAAAAAGTGAGCGTTAGGCAGGTTGAACTTAACGGAGAGCTGCTGAAAAGAAGCGAAGCGATTATCAATGAAGAGATCTTCAAAATGTCTAATGCCCTTCCTGTACCAAACATGGAATGCTGAGTCGTACGTAGTAGGTAAAAAAAGGTGATTATGTGCGACAGGGCTAGAAACGGAAAACCCCTGGAAACCATAGCATTTCCTGAACTGAGCCCATATACGCAAAGTGTGTCTGACCAGAGGATTAGCTATTGATCTGGGCAGACTGCTAAGACTTTTTTTAAAAAATCCTCCTTCCTGATCTGCTATCTTCTCGTTGTTTATAAGAAATGCAGTGCTAAGGTGAAATTGCTAAGATTGAATTTTTTCAGGAATAGGGAAGATGCCCAGAGACAGAAAATTTATTTGTCAGAGCACAGTGCAAGAGTCAACAGGTCTGATATGGTCTTGTGCAGATTAGGTAGACCTCTCCATTATATTAAAAAAAGATTGCAGCTGTGGAATCATCTCAGAACTTAACGGGGTCGTCATCAGGGATCAGGAGTTACACAGAAAGACTTGTGAATTTAGCATGGAAGGTTGCTGGGATTTTAATCTTCAGTGATATAACCTTCCTCAAGTATCACTACATCTCATAGCTAGTTTTCCTGATGCTTTTACAGTAGAATTCATTCTACAACAAACCCCACAAACTTGATGTTAGATATTTGATCGTGATCATCTGTGTGATTGAATTGCCATTTGGGAATTGTTACTGATGTGTTGACATTTCATTCCTCGGTCTCCTGGTTTCCATGGTACCAAGTTGATTTCATTGTAAAATATTTATTGAAAGTACAGGGAGTAGTGAAGTGTGAGATGCAGGATTGCCGAGATTCAGACAGACACCGGACCAAGTCTTTCTGGAGATGTTGGGACAGAAAGTCAGGCCTCTCTGAGATTTCAGCCAACATGTAGTGTAACTAGGATAAACTGTAGAGATGATGTGTGGTGAAATTATACCCCAGTGCTGAATCTACACTCTGTGGCAACTTTATTAGTTACCTCCTGCACTTAATAAAGTGGCTACTGAATGTATGTTTATGGTCTTCTGCTGCCGTAGATTCGACAGGTTGTGCATTCAGAGATGCTCTTCTGCTCACCACTGTTGTAAAACATGGATATCTGAATTCCTCTCGCCTTTCAAAGGTACATTTAATGCCAGGGAAATGTATACAATAGACATCATGAAATGCTTTTTCTTCGCAACCATCCACGAAAACAGCTGAGTGCCCCCAAAGAATGAACGACAGTCAAATGTTAGAACCCCAAAGTCCCCCCATCTCCCCTCCCTCCAGCACGTAAGCGGCAGCAAGCAACAATCCCCCTCCCCCCACCGGATAAAAAACCATCGGCACCCGCCACTGAGAACTCAAGCGTGAGCAAGGCAACAGCAAAGACACAGACTTGCAGTTACCCCAGAGACTACGTTGTTCCCAGCATTCCACATAGCACAGCCTCTCTTTCTCGCTAATAAGGGAGAAAGAGGTGTGTCCATTTCACAACAAGAAGAGAGACATAACAAACAACTGGCTGGTTTCTGATGTTAAATGCTGCTTTTACAGTACCGAGATCTGGCTCTGGGAGCACAGCCAGAGATCTTCCGTCTCCAACGACACACCGATCTCCTGGAGAGACATCAGCCTCCAATCCCCCCATCTCCAGAGCCACGAGATCCAGGTCCTCCAAAGATGAGTGAAGCTCTTGGGTTGAGCCCTTGGTGTGCCAAATAATGGCTGGTTGTGAAACCCTGAGAGCAGGTCCCATTCCCACAAAGAACCAAAGTCAGCGAGTAACTCCAGATCAGGGTCTTCAAAAGAACCCTGAAAGGGAACAATAGAGATTTTAAAGATGGAAATAGTTCGAACCCTCCTGGCCATTCTCCTCTGACCTCTCTCATTAACAAGGCGTTTTCACCCACAGTACTGCCGCTCACTGGGTGTTGCCGTTTTGATTATCGCACCACTCTCTGTAAACTCTAGAGACTGTTGTGGGAGATCAGCAGTTTCTGAGATACTCAAACCACCCTGTCTGGCACCAACAATCATTCCACAGTCAAAGTCACTTGGGTCGCATTTCTTCCCCATTCAGACATTTGGTCTGAACAGTATCTGAACCTCTTGACCGTGTCAGCATGCTCTTATGCATTGAGTTGCTGCCACGTGATTGGCTGATCGGATACTGTATTTACAGTAATGAGCAGAGGTACAGACGTAACTAATAAAGTGGCCAGTGAGTGGTGTTTGTGGCTAGCAGTACAGCTGTACCACTGGGAATTTTTACCATGGGTATGAGTCAATCTGAAAGAAGACACTTGAATCACTGTCCGATATAGCAGAAAGGACGTAAAGCATGGAAATAGCCCTTCAGCCTTTTTTGTCTACGCTGATCAAGGTACCCAGTTAAGTTAGTCCCATTTGCCTATAGATCTCTTAACTTTTTTCATCCTTGTATCTATCCATATGTCTTTTAAATGTTGTTATTGTACCAGCTTCAACCACTTCCTCTGGTTGCTTATTCCATATACCCTCATACTCTGCACGAGAAAGTTGCCCCTTAGGTGTCTGTTAAATCTTTCCCCTCTCACCTTAAACCTATGACCTCATATTTTGACTCCCTTGCCTTGAGAGAAAGGTTGTGAGCATTCACCCAGTCGATAGACCTCTTGATTATCTCTTTCTCTTAAAGGTCACCCCTCAGTCTTCTACACTCCAAGCGTGGTGCAATTGCATTAAACTTCGGTTTAAAAAAGGAAAGAGGTAGATAAAAATTGATGAAGAGTGTTCAGTTGCTGCTAAACCACACAGAGAATTGAACAGAGAGGCCCTGGGGCAGTGTGCTAGAGAAAGCAACCATTACAGCTGAATATACGTCGAATGGCGGAGGTGGGAAATCAGATTTTGTGAGCATAAAATAAACAATAGGAGAGTGGAGACACTGGATGAGTGCAGCAATGATCCCTTAGTTGTTGTGGTAGCAATTGACTAGACAACAGCGCCTGGGCTGAGGGTCAGGGACTATTGTACCACAATGGGCATACTGGAAAAACACTAGCCAATACGATAGGAGCCCTAGCAGATGAAGCTTTTACGTCAACCAGCTTTATTAGCTCCTCTGTGAGTCTAATTAATAATCCATTTGCATGAATTACTATTGCAGATTCAAAACTCTTTCAGTCTTTTCAACAGATGTAAATTATACTGAATGGAACAGATTTATTCTTAATGTTATTCTGCTGTGAGATGCAAATAAAACAATGAATTTGATAACTATCTTTCTATTAATCTCGTTTGGTTTAGCCATGGAACGAGAGTTGCCTGGCTCAATATAGAGATGCCACTCATACATTTGCCCCAAAGCCAAGCCTACAATCCAGCACTGGGTATCCCAAGAAAGACCTATTGAGTTTGGAAGGATTCATCGCACCTTCAGCAAGTTTTCAAGGGTTAATTTTCAGGAAAGGGTGCATGAATTGTGCTCCTTGAGTTTATGAAGATCAAGGGGTGATCTAATTAGGATGTCTAAAAATGTTAAATGCATTCAGTAATGTAGATGAGGAGAAACTGCTTCCTCTTGTTGAGGAGATCAGTAGTGAGGAGATGAGTTCGTTTAGAGTGTTGTGTGCAGTTCAGGCCAGCCCGGAGGCCAGCAAGTTGGGAGTCAACAAGCGGGAAAGAGCAGAAAAATATCACGAGGACGTTGCAAGGGCTTGAGAGTTGACATTGCAAGGAGCATCTGAACAGGATGGGACTTTTTCCCCTGGAGTATCAGAGGTTGAAGGGGGGGACCTCGGAGATATATCAAATATGAGGAGCATTCATAAGATGAATGGCCACTGCCTTTTTCTTGGGAATGGGGAGTCTTAAACTAAAAGCCCTAGATTTAAGGTGAGATGGGGAAGAATAAAAAGGGATCCAGGTGGAGGCTGATAACATCTTCATGGATTGAGTTGCCAGAGGAAGCAGTACATATTACAACAGTTAAAAGATATTTGGACGTGGATAGAAAAAGTAGAGAGGGATATGGGTCAACCACAGGCGAATGGGACTTGTTCAGATACGTATTATCTATATGATTGAGTTGGGCCAATGGGCTGTTTCTGTGCCATAGGACAAACGAACAGTCGGGAGTTCTCTCCCCCAAGAGGCTGGGAGTACTGAAGTTTCTAGGACAGAAGCTGGTGGATTTAAAGGTTCAAAGGTTCAGCTTATTGTCAAAGTATGCACGTACAATGCAACTCTGATATCTGTCTTCCCCAGATAGCCATTAAATACAGAAAAACCTTGGATGTTGAAGATAGAAAAGACATTGACTCCCGCCCCACCAACTGGCATGAAAAAGAAAAAAAAAACTTGCAGTCCCCAAAAATCCACCCCCCACCAGCAAAAACCAGCCAGAGTAATAATCTCCGACCCCTACACATAACAATCCCCAGCAACTTTCTGCAATGAAGGTATTGTGGGTAAAACACACTAAGAGGGCAGATCACTGAATGGCAGAGCAGCCACACACCACAGAATAGTTACCTCTCATTCTTCTTCCCTTGCTCTATTGACATGGCATATTTTCTTCGCAATTATCTATCTAGTATACTTTCACAAAATGACCAACATACTTTAAAGAAAGTCTTGTACCAAATTCCATCTTGTGAATCCCGTGCCTCTCATATGATCTCTCACCTAACTACCGTCATTGGTAATAGGTGGAAATTGTTTTCTAGACACTATGGAAGAGGGAGATACAGTAATGACAAAAGCTAGGAAGCCACAACTTGTTTATAGCCTGTTAATGCAGAGACCTGCAACATACAGTGTGTAATATTTAACTGCTGTAATATTTAATGGCTGTGTCATTACAGCATGTATCTCACACATCTAATTCCATGCACTGACCTTTCCTATTCTCAGATTTGTAAATGCTAATGTTTAAATTATTCTATTAACTGCATATTTTAACATCTCATTACTCAGTAACCACAACATGATATTTTAGTGTAAATGTCACCCTTATGATCCTTAGTGAAATGGAAATAGCATAATAATTCATTAAAATAGAAAGTATTGCTTTTATGAAGTTGTTTGTTTATATATTTGCATTAATTTTAATTAACATCAGTCAGGTGTGAGTCGGGGGAAAATTTGTTTTCAAAGATTTGTTATATCAAACATTTGCCTGGTTACACAGAGTAAACCATTGTTTACATTCCTCCAGCTCTCTCCTGGCAAATACAACATGGCTTAGATTATGGAATAAAGCACCCTCTGCACTGTCGTGTCTGTCAAACTCTTGAACATTGGCAAAGATTGAGTTAGTGTAGTCTGTCGGTTCTTGGAAAAGGGAGTAAGCCCTTGATTGAAGGCAATGTCCAGTGCACAGTGCATCAAAATCATACAACCCAATTGACCAGCTTTGTACAACGATTCTGCCCTTAAAAAGAATAAATCATGCAGATTATCAAATATTTATATATATAAAGTTATACCATTAATTTATTTACATAAATGAAATTTTGCAATTGACCTATTACTTGCAGAGATCTATGTGCACAGTTGACCAGCTGCAGACTGTCTAGGTACCTTTACCACAAAAATCTCCATTATCAGTTGTACTTAACATCTCCAAAATATCTATTCTGGGCCCTCCCTGATAATATCATCAGATCATTTCCCAGGATGGTCTCATGTTTCTTTAATCTCACACTTCATTCTAAAATTATTACTCAACATATGTATTTCTCTTCATAACCATGAATATATAAGCACTAAACTACCCACATAAAACTTAGCAAAAAAACAACAAATGCTGCCAACTACAGCGGCAATTACAGTTATATATTTTATTTAGTACATTACTGGGAATATAAACTCAGCCGCAACAATCTCTGCCTGGTTTGCTCCGTAAGGCTCTTCATTTTGTGCCTCATTCTGCCCCGAACGTCGACTTTCTACAGACACAATAGATTTCCTTCCCACAAAGTTTTTCTAAGTCACAAAGTCATTGCACTGGCCTTCCCTTTCTAAATTACTCAAGGCTTTTGACCCTGTGTGTCCACTCAGTTGATTTTGCAGCACCCTGGATATTGAGTTGATGTTAACATGGCCACGTCCAGTCAAAAGCTCTGGGATCCTGTGAGCTTTCAAACTGACTCCATTCAGTAATTCTGTAGAGTCAAAGTCTTGAAGACTTTTTTTTAGCACCTCCCCAGAACTTCCAACCCAATGAATCCATCTCTGCTCGTCAAGAAATCCCATTTTCGACTCATTTTCCTTTCAGCCTGTTCTCCCCACGTTCCCTTCAGTTTGCCCGAAAATCTACCACCTAATTACATACACGGGCCAACTAGCCTGCCGGCGCACGCATCTCTGGAATGAGGGATAAAACCGGAACACTCGGGGAAAGCCAACTGGTCTACACAGATGCTGCCCGGTCCGTCGAGGTCCTCCAGCGTTTTGTGTGTTAATCTGAATCTGAAATTACCACACCATTGCACCCTTTGCAACAGATTTCACAACTTAATTCAGTGAAACTAAACCTGATTCTGCTACTCCTGTAATCTCTCAATATTTTGCATATCTTCTAAACAGTTAATAGCCCAACTGTATTGAGAAAACAAGGTCACTGTCCTAATCATGCCTTTGAATTGGGCTGCATTTAAGGCTTGTCTTCCACAGGCACAGGACTTAGATCACCTTTCTCAGATCTCTCAGCCTAGTTTAATATTTCTGCCCCGATGATTCCCTTGCACTGTAGGTCTGCTCTCAGCACGAATAGCAAACTGGCCAAGCAGCAAGAATGGGGGAGCACTGAAAGACTTGGAGGTGTACCGAACCTTCAAAACTTCAAGGCAGCAAGCAGGCTCGTGGAATGGGCAAAGAGGAGGCAGCCAGCGATGAGAAAGGAGAAGTAGTACTTTTGGGTTGGAGGAATTAGAAGGATGGAGATAAACTCTAATCAACAGAGAGATCTGGCATATTTCAGTCTGCAGCCCTATCCTGGTTCTATCACCAGGCCATCTTGAATGCATATCCAGAGGCATGTGGAAAATTTTACATCTCATGGCCTGTAGCTCTCCTGCCTTTTGCAGCATCCAAGTGACCTGGCCATAGAGAAGAAGACCAATTCTATTACCATTTCCATTGGACTTGCTCACTGTTTGCACTTTGGAATGCCTTTCCCTTGGACAACATCGGTGGCGTGGAGAGGGGAGACTTGCAGCTTGGGCATCTGCCGGTCTCCCATAAAAAAAAAACCTTGCCCAGGCTTGAGCCCTGGAAACTTACCAAGGTGCAAATCCATGGTCTATCAAGACTAACGGAGACCTACATATAAGCACCACACCATGCTGGCACCCATCCTACATGCTGCTTTGAATGTTAAGTCTGGCTTATCAAATAGTTTTGCATGAATTCTCTCTTCTACTATTAACTGATCCCGTAACACTGGTTCTGAAGCGGTTTGGTAATTCTCCTTCTTTGGCATAATCGTCAGGCTGATTATGTTTTTACTGGGCATTTCTTCTGATCCCTAGTTGCATGCAGTCCTCAACAGTGCCATATTAAAATAACCCTTTGAAGTTTTTACTTAGTCCTGTAGGATTTCAGTAGTTTTTGATCCCTGCGTTCTTCTAGGAGTTCAAGGATGAAAGGCTTTGATTCATTGATCCTTCACGATTACTTATTTTAAAGTTTAAACAAAGGTATGGAGTGTTTGAAACTAAGTGAGGAACTGAGAAGCAAAGCAGGGATTCGGTAGATCGATAAAAGATGGCGCCTTTGAAAAATCCATCACCTATATAATCCAGCTAACAGAAATTCCTTAGATAAGAATAAACCAATCAATGGCTGCACAATCATGCTTGTGGGTAATGTACTAATACTCAGCCAATGAAGAATGAAAAGGTAGATGTAATTGTTATACCGCCTTTTGCCAGTAAAACCACCACACTGAAAAATACATGAGTTCAAATGTTGACAAATTTTATTAGTTGCACATTAATTCAATTGATATCACAATAAAAAGTGTAAACGATCGACCGATTCCAACAGTTCCCGCCTAAGACCGTGCCCTGCTCTGCGTGTTAGTTTATGGTGGCGGAGGAGCACAGCTGCTAGAGCTTCTGTGCTGCAGAGCTTGTATCTGACTTGGGGTGGTCTTTGTGTGATTTGTACCTCATGGGCTTCCTCCAGGTGCTCCTACTTCCTCCCACATCTGAAAGACCTGCCGGTTGGTAGGTTGGCTGGTCCTCGAGTGTAGATGAGGGATAAAATCCAGGGGAGATGACGGGGTTCATGCAGGATTAGTCCAGACGGGTGGTTGATAGTCAGCACAGGCTCAGGCTTGTTTCTGTGCTGTGCCATTCTATGCCTCTAATATCACTGGCATCTCATACATCTCCAGCCCCATTGACTACCCAATTACATCGTTCCTGTTCTCCTCTACTCCATTTGCTCTACTCTGAACCCTCCCTCTCTGATATAATTCACACTCAGAAAGATGTCCGCAGACAGGAGAAATAGCTGAGACTGCTTGCAGCCACCATCTGCCACGCTCAGGACGTACAATGTGCCCTCCTCATTGCTCTCCCTAGGCAACCCTGCTCTCTATTATTTCGGCATAGTGCCACTACTCTCTCAAGCAGCTCCATCCCAACTCAGCACCTTTGCAACATCTTTCCACTCATCCTCCTTACTGCTTGCATCTTCGGGTTCCTGACTTCCTCATCGGGAGACCACAGTCAGTACAGATCGGTGATAGCATATCTTTCTCGCTGACGACCAATACAGGCGCACCTGAAGGATGTGTGCTTAGCCCACTGCTCTGTTCTCTCTGCACTCATGACTGTGTGGCTAGGCACAGCTCAAACACTGTCTACAAACTTGCCAATGACATCACTATTGGAGGCAGAACCTCAGATGGTGAAGAGGAGGCGAACAGGAGTGATATAGATAAGCTGGTCGAGTGGGTTCAGAATAATAACCTGGCACACAATGTTAGCAAGAACAAGGTATTGACTGTACACTTCAGAAAGGGGTAATGGGGAGAACAGGTACCAATCCTCTCTGCATTGTTAGCAGTGGAAAGGGTGAGCATTTTCATATTTCTGGGCAGCAACATCTCATTGGATCCATCCTGGGCTCACCATATTGATGCAATCATGAAGAAAGCATGTCGGTGGCTATATTTCATTAGGAGCTTGGGGAGATGTGGTATCTCACTAAAGACTTTAACTTTCATTATTATTATTATTATTTTTGTTGGCACTGTCTTCCTCCTTTTTGAACATCTGTTGTTTGTTAGTCTTTGTTTGTTTATGTATAACTTTTTGTAAATTCCATTGTGCTTCTTTTTCCCCTTTGAATGAATCTCAGGGTATTATATGGTAACACATATGTACTATGATTTAAAAAAATAACTTTGAACTCTAGCAAGTTTCTGCAGACGGATGGTGGAGAGCGTTTTGACTGGTTGCATCACCGCCTGGCGTGGAGACGCTAATGTACAGGATCATAAGAAGCTTTAGAGCAGGAGTCCCAATCTCCTTCATGCCATGGACCAAGACCATTGAGCAGGGGATCCGTGGACCCCAGGTTGGGAAGCCCTGCTTTAGAGCGTCGTACACTCAGCCAGCTCCGTCACGAGCATATCTCTCCTATTGAGGACATCTTCAATAGGTGGTGCCTCAAGAATGTGGTATCCATCCGTAAAAACCCTGACTACCTGGGGCATGTCCTCTTTTATTATTACCAACAATATTACCAACCTGGAGGCTGAAAACCCAAAATCTGCAGTTTAGGAACAATTTCATCCCCTCTGCCGTTAGATTTCTGAACGGTCCATGAATCATGAACACTACCTGCTGTCTTACTTTCGCCATACTTATTTATTTAGGTGACTTACAGTAATTTGTCATGTCTGCACTGTATTGCTCCCACAAAGCCATACATTTTATGACAAATATCAATGACAATAGACCTCATTCTAATTCCGATTTCACTGGTAGGGAGCCAAACACTGGCTTGAACAAATTCATTCAGGAGGGAGATCTGGAGAACCTCCTCACACACAAGTGGCCACGGAAATTTGGAACTTGGGAATTGGAGACTTTGAGGCTCAGTTTATATTATTTTCATAGAAGGGGAGTGAGGAATGTGATGCTGTGTGCTCTGCTGAGAACTGTGAGGAATGTGATGGCCATAAACCTGATGTTGTGTGCTCCGCTGAGGACCCAGGCGTCCGCTGCTAGACTTTACCAGCTAGGTTAATGTTGTATGACATTTTGTAATGAAAATTATCCTCACTGTGAACATGAAACACGCAATTCTCTTCATTTCCCCCACCTACTGTCTAGACATACGCGGAAGAGTTTGCCAAAGGGACATGCTCACCCAGTGGCGGAGAGAATTACCCTGAAAAACTGAGTAAATTGCCATGGTGTCGCTGAAATAACCTGAATTATCACAAACAACGAAGGGTTCAAAGTGTCTCATTATTTCAAAATAATTGAATGTCTGAACAAGGATCAACTGTATTCACATTTTGATTCAAATATCAGTTCAAATAATTGCAGTTTGTCTTATGTCTGCTGTCAGTGAGACATTGGCTGAGATAAAAGAACAGCTTTGCTCTGCTGCAGAATGTCTAAGGGAAATGCAATAAGAGAATTCGCTGTTCACCAGCTCTTGAATTAACATCAAAGTGTATCTTGGACTCATAAGGGGATGTTTATTATTAACTTTTTTTTTTATTTTGAGTACTATTTCAAAAGGAAATTCTGAACGAGACCAGGCAATGGTGGCAGATCCATGCTCGGTATTTTCAGCAAAAGGAGATCTGACCTGCTCAGTTCCTCTAGCTTTTTGTGTGTGCTCCGGTGCACAAACGAGGAGCTGGGGGTTAGGCAAAGGCTTGGTGAGAAACAACCACAGTATAGTGTTCTCCTGCTACTGGGCAGGGAGGAGTTGGCTAGGGTGAGGCAGCCCTACAATTATTACAGCAGTCACATGAGTGACATTATTACAGGGGTCACATGAGTGGCAACAGTCTGCTTGGGTTTAAGAAAGATGATAGAACGATATTTAATACATTGGCTATGAATGTAAAAATGAAAAGGCTTATTCTTGTAAATTTTTTTATTATGAATAAAGTTTTTCTTTTTTTAGAAAGGAAGGAGATGGAGATAAAGGAAATAAGTGAGGGCTACTTTCAGGTAAAAAGAATCTGGAGTTAGACTCAGCTGCCATCGATCTCAGTCTGTGTGATGCATAGAGCCCATGGTCAAATCCATCAGGAAAAGTGTGTGGACATAAGAAGATTGATGAAGCCAGGTAGTGAGGCACTCAGATCAAAGCCTCTCTGTACATGGACAATGTCACAATTCCCCGTCAGTCTACTGGTTGGTCAGCGTCAACATCTGCACAAAAGCAGCATGCAGTGTAATGGTGAGTGACTGCTTTAGACATTTCTCCTGCAATCGTAAGACCCTGTTGGACATTGATAATGTAAGATGCCACAGGCCTTTCCCCCTTGTTTGGTGGTGAGGCAGGTGACATGGCAGCAGTGTAGTCTTGGTTGTAACAAGGACTAGGCCTCAAGCCACGGGCTTGCCTGCTGCCCGGTGAGACGACGCTGGAGGCGGTGTAGCATGGAGTTGGGAATTGGTCTCTCCTGCCAGTGCTGCCCTCTAGTGTTTCATCAGTGGAACAACAGCTTGGTTTGCCAGGAGCTGTACCATCAATTTGCATGTCACTTAGAGACCTTGACTGTACATGTATTTTCTTGCTTAACGATTAACTTTTTTCCTCTTTCTCTCGCTAATTTGAATGCATGTTATGCATGTTGGTCCCAGAGGAATGCTGCCTCGCTCGATTGTATCCATCTGTGGTTTGAATGATAATTAAACCTGATTTGATTTGATTTCATTTGATCAGTGACTGGTTTAAAATAATCTGTCTCCAGGGGCCAAAATCACTGCATTTTCAAGATTAACACCATTTTCCTTGTCCACTGGCCCAACTAAATCCTCCGTCCTCTTTACCACCAAGTCTGGCTACCTAAAGATATTGCCAAACTGATTTTGAGGAGCTAGGGCAAGAACTGAGATACTCCTTCTTGACGGAGGCCAAGAACCTGGCTGTTAGGTATAAGGAGATCTTGGTGTGGCTGCTGTACGTGTGGCCCACATCTTGCTCCTGTGCTGTGGCCATCACACAGAGAAACTTGTGCTCCAACTGTAGATCCAGAATGAATCATGCCCGTCAGGCTGAGATGCACAATCCCCAGAGAAAGGGTGGAGAAATGCACCCAGCACTGCCATAATCTTGTTGGTCGTTTTTGTGCACGGCTGTATAAAGTGGTGCGGGCTCACAAACATCAGGAGTTATTACATGTTGATGTTCTACCTGTCCCTGGTGGTTAGGAAAATTGGGCTTGTTGCCGCAAAGTATTCCACATAGTTGGTCATTTCTGCATTTGCATGAAACTACCTCTGACCACAATTCCATCTACAGGGAATGTCTTGCAGGTCCCGCGAAAGCAGGAACAGACACAAAATGCTGGAGGAACTCAGCAGGCCAGGCAGCATCTGATGAAAAGAGTAAACAGTCGACATTTTGGGCCAAGACCCTTCAGCAGGACTGGAGAAAAAAAGATGAGTTGATTTAAAAGATGGGGAGGGGAGAAGGAAACATAAAGTGATAGGTGAAACTGGGAGGGGGGGATGAATTAAAGATCTGGGAAGTTGATTGCTGAAAGAGTTACAGGGCAGAAGAAGGGGAAATCTGATAGGAGGACAGAAAGCCATGGAAGAAAGATAAGGGGGGAGGAGCACCAGAGGGAGGCGATGGTCAGGCAAGGAGATGAGGTGAGAGAGGGAAATGGGAATGGGGAAAGGTGAAGGGAGGTGGCATTACTGGAAGTTTGAGAAATTGATGTTCATGCCATCAGGTTGGAGGCTACCCAGACAGAATATAACACGTTGTTCCTCCAACCTGGGTGAGGACTCAAAACGACAGTGGAGGAGGCCATGGATGGACATATCAGAATGGGGATGGGAAGTGGATTGAAATGGGTGACCACTAGGAGATCCCGCTTCTTCTGGTGGACAGGGCATAGATCCTTGGCGAAGCGGTCTCCCAATCTACATCAGGTCTCACTGATATACAGGAGGCCACACCGGGAGCATCGGATACGGTATATGACCCCAGCAGACTCACAGGTGCAGTGTCACTTCACCTGGAAGGACTGTTTGGGGCCCTGAATGGTGGTGAGGGAGCAGTTGTAGGAGCAGGTGTAGCACTTGCAAGGATAAGTGTCAGGAGGGAGATCAGCGGGGAGGGACAAATGGACAAGGGAGATGCGTGGGGAGCGATCCCTATGGAAAGCAAGAAGTGGGAAAGATATGCTTGGTGGTGGGATACTGCTGGAGATGGCAGAAGTTTCGGAGAATTATGTGCTGCATGCGGAGGCTGGTGAGGTGGTAAGTGAGGGCAAGAGGAACCCTAGCCCTGGTGGGGTGGCAGGAGGATGGGGTACGTGAAATCGAAGAGATGTGGTTGAGGACAGCATTGATGGTGGAAGAAGGGAAGCCCCTTTGTTTGAAAAAGGAGGACATCTCCATCGTCTGGAATGAAAAGCCTCATCCTGAGAGCAGATGAGGTAGAGACAGAGGAATTGAGAGAAGGGGATGGCGTTTTTACAAGTAAAAGAGGTGTGAAAGAAGGACATGGTGGACTCTACAGGATGTTTCCTGAGCACACTGTCAAAACCAATACTCATTGCTGGTACTCACAAACAAGCAGTGACACTTAGTTTGGCTGGCTGAGAAAAGGACCCTCTACTTCAGATCCTTCCTGTACTCATGCCCAATGCACACTGCCCTTTAACTGAATGTAATGCAGAACAGATGATCATTCACGTTCTTGTAGACTGTGCATTTAATCTAGAACTTTTGGAGAAGGATGGAAGGTTCCTTGCCAAGATTTGCCCTGAGCAGCCGTGTAATAGAACACGCTCTCCTCTATGGGCTATTTATCAAGGCAAGCATAAACTTCTGCTGGAAATTCCTCTACTTAGTAGACTGCACAAAAACCTGTTGATTTCCCAGTGCGAGGAGTGGTCTGTCAAAGTCAAAGACAAGGTTGAGTCTATTGTCGTATGCACAAGTACGTGTAGGCACAGCTGTCATGAAAAATTCCCTTGCGGCAGCATCGTAGCCACGTATCATCAGCGACACAACATTCACCAGAAAACACAAACGTAAATTATGCAAAATTCCACAATTTGAACAAACAAGTCCATTGTAGTATAAAGCAGTCATTGTGTTGCTGTACTGACATACGGATTAGAGTCGCCGAGGTTGGTTCTGGAACCAAATGGTTGGAAGGAAATAGCTGTCCTTGAACTTGGTTTCAAGCTCCTGTGTCTTATGCCTGATGGAATCTGTGAAAAGTTGGTACGGACCGATGGTAGACAACTCTTCGATTATAATGTTGCCTCATTGAGGCAGCCCCTCCTCTAGATACCACAGATGGAGGGGAGGGATGTCCTGGGCAGAGTCTACTACTCTTTCTGGCTTCTTACCTTCCTGCACATTGTACCAGACCAGGACGCAGGCAGTCAGGGTACTTTCAACACTCCATCTGCAGAAGCTTGTTCGACTGTCCTGTGTCAAGTTCCTGTTCAAATGTGCAGGAGCTGTAGGGAGCAGTGCGTTCTGCTCAGTACGTGACAGGCACATCCCTCCCCACACCGGGAGTGTCCATATGAAGCACTTCCTCAAGAAGGCAACAACCATCATCAAAGACCCACCGGCTGGCCATGCTACTTCCTGCAGCTACCAGCGGGCAGGAGGTACAGAAACTTGAAGTGCCACACCACCAGGTTCAAGTGCAGCAACTTCCTTTCCTGTGTTTGCTGGGAAAACCATTGATACTTATCCCAGCTGAAATTCTGAAGAGCAGAGTCAGCCTCCCACTGACAATAGTCAGTTGGCCACCAGTAGCAACCTTTAACTGCGTAACGCCGCTGGCAGGAATCTTGTTTACTAAAAATGTGAGCATCCAACATCAATTGGTAAACGCTAACTGCAAAACTTAACAGAAATCTGGAGAGAGGTCGCCCCTCTAACATACTTAAATATTCCTGCACTGTCAAACTCTTGTGTTTTGTTCTCTACAGTTGCACAGCTCAGTGTTACTGGAATCTCTGCCAGTCTGACAGCCCGGAAGCTTCCCTGGCTATGTACTACCTTTGGAAGAACGCCACCAAGTTAATATTTCATGCTACTTACTAGGGATAGGACAGTGCTGGAAACTGAGTCAGTGCATCTCTCAGCCTTTTGAGCCATAACCTTCTTCATCACTCCTGTGCTGGCGTTCTGCTAATTTTTGCTCCAGGTGGATGAAGAATGGGGAGAGAGGACTGCTCTCCTTGTCCTCCATGGTACAAGTGCGTTAGCCAATGTCCGATGCATTTGTAACATAAGCATAGACCAGTACAGGCCATTCAGCCCACAATATCACGCTGAACCAGCTAATAAGTAAATCAAAAACCCTAAAAAGCTACCTACGTAATATCCATGTCCCTCCATCTTCCTCGTATTCAGGTGCCTATCTAAATATTTCTTAAAAGCCTCTAATGTATTTGCCTCTGCCACCCCACCAGGCAGCACATTCTAGGTGTCCACCACTCTCTAAGTAAAACTCTTACCCCTCGCATCCCCCTTGAACCTACCCCCTCTCACCTTCAATGCATGCCCTCTGGTATTAGATATTTCAACCCTGGGGAACAGATACTCCGTGTCTACTCTATCTATGCCTCTCATAATCTTATATACCTCTATCCAACTCCCCTCAGTCTCCACCACTCCAGAGAAAACAACCCAAGTTTATCCAGCCTCTCCTGATGGCACATACCCTCTAAACCAGGCAGCACCCTGGAAAACCCTCTCCAAAGCTTCTACATCAGCTTATGTTTTTGTTTAAGTTCCTACTTTGTTCCTAACCACTCTTTCTTTCCACAACAAAAAATTTTGTGTTGGATTTGATACCCTTCCAAACTTCATTTCATGTTCCTTTTGTAGCTCCTGATGTTTGTTCCCTAAACATTTGCTGTTCATTGTCATTTCCACACTGGCCTGGATTCTTGTTCTTTTCTGTGTCTAATCTTCATTTGCCCATGGCTATGTTTTCATTGGGTAGGGAGTGAGGGGATACACTGGACCCTCCTTCTTGTATGAACGGTTTCTGCATCACATAAAATTACTCCTGAATGTTTTAAACTGATTATTTCAGAATCAGAATCAGATTTAATATCACCAGCATTTGTTTTGAAATTTGTTGTCTTTGCAGTAAATATAACTTGAATTACAGTAACTATATATATATATATATATATATATATATATATATATATATATAAGTTAAATTAGTAGTGCAAAAGGAAGAGTAAATAAAAAGTAGTGAGGTAGTGTTCATGGGTTCAATGTCCGTTCAGAAATCGGATGGCAGAGAAGAAGCTGTTCCTGAATCATTGACTGTTTGCCTTCAGGCTCCTGTACCTCCTTCCCAATGGTAGCGATGAGAACAAGGCATGACCAAGGTCCTTAATGATGGATTGCACCTTGTGAGGCACCGCTCCTTGAAGATCTCCTGGATACCACGGAGGCCTGTGGCCGTGATGGAGCTGACTAATTTCACAAGTCTCTGCAGCTTATTTTGATCCTGTGCAGTGGCCCTCCCCCCACAACCCCCACCATACCAGACGGTGATGCAGCCAATTAGAATGCTCTCGACTGTTCATCTGTTGAAATCTGTGAGTGTCTTTGGTGACAAACCAAATCTCCTCAAACTCCAAATGAAATATAGCCGCTGTCATGCCTTCTTTGTGCTGTTATTCACGAGTTGCATTGTTGTGGACAGCCTTTGTATTTTAGTTTCATGCATGTCAGCTTTAGGAAAACTTAGAATCTTCTTACTGCTTTTTGAATTTCTTCCTTTCAAACATCATGCTAAACTCAATCACATCATAGTCATGAATACAGAAATGTTCCTAGACTATTATGCTGTCAACTAAACCTGGCTTATCACTCATTTCTGAATATAACATGGTCTGCTTCATTGTCAGTGTTAGGAGGCTGTGTTGTGGAAGACTCCCTTGAACACAAGCCAAAGATTCACAACTTTTCATCCTATTTATATGAAAGTTAAACTCCCCTATTAATAAAACTTAACATTTGCCACAGGTTTGAGTAATTTCTTCATCTGTCATATGATAACTTTTTAAAAGAGTTTAAAAGAGATTAGTTTTCTTTGTCACATTTACATTCAAACAGCCAAGTGCACAGTTGAAGTACGTTGTTTGCATTGAATCAAAACAGTGAGGACCATGCTGGGCAGTCCAGTGTTGGCATGCTTCTGGTGCCAGTATACGATGCCCACAACACACAAACCCTGACTCGTACATCTTTGAAATGAGCACCCAGAGGAATCCCGCGTGGTCATGGGGAGAGCGTAAAAACTCCTTAAAGGCAATGTCAGGAACTGAACGATAGTCTAAAGCAATACGCTAACTAGCAAACCCTCCACCTTTAGAACCAGTCTACTCTCTGCCATTTCCCTGTTTTATATGCTAGTATATTTGGACAACAGTGCCAACTTTCTTGTGGCCATAACTTAGTAATGGCCACCATACTCTGTAAGCCAAGACGAATTTGTTCCTGCTGTTCATGTAAATGTTTTGTACTCTCTGCATATGTCTCAAGCACTGATAATACACTTTGAATTATCTTTCTGCTCAAATGTTTCACTCATTTTCTTTACTCTACTTGTTTACTTCCTGTCAGATAACCATCAGGCGGTAAGAATGAGCCCCCTCACCTCCACCCCTCTGACTCTCAATAGAGGAGCCCCTCAGGGCTGTATACTGTCTCCCCTCCTTTATTCCCTGTATACCCATGACTGTATCACCACCCACAGCTCTAATCTGCTAATTAAATTTGCCAATGACACTATATTGATTGGCCTAATCTCAAACAATAATGAGGTGGCCGACAGGGAAGAAGTCATCTCTCTGACACAGTGGTGTCAAGAAAACATCAATGTCACAAAAACAAAGGAGCCGGTTGTGGATTACAGGAGGAATGGAGATGAGCTAACCCCTATTGACATCAATGGATCTGGGGTTGAGAGGGTAAACAGCTTCAAGTTCCTCAGCATCCACATCACCGAGGACCTCACGTGGTCTGTACACACCAGCTGTGTGGTGAAAAAGGCACAACAGCGCCTCTTTCACCTCAGACAGCTAAGGAAGTTTGGTGTAGGTCGCCAGATCCTAAGAACTTTCGACAGGGGCACAACTGAGAGCATTCTGACCGGCTGCATCACTGCCTGGTATGGGAACTGTTTCTCTCTTAATCGCAGGACTCTGCAGAGAGTGGTGCAGACAGCCCAGCACATCTGTAGTTGTGAACTTCCCATGATTCAGGATATTTAAAAGGACAGGTGTGTAAAAAGGGCCCGTAGGATCATTGGGGACCCAAGATACCCTCAACCACAATCTATTCCAGCTGCTACAGTCCAGGAAACATTACCGCAGCATAAAAGCTAGGACCAACAGGCTCCAGGACAGCTTCTTCCACCAGGCCATCAGACTGATGAACTCACACTGATTTAATTGTACTTTATATTACATTGACAGTTCTATTTATTATAAATTACTATGATTGTACATTTCATATTTAGTTGGAGACATAACGTAAAGATTTTTACTCCTCATGTATGTGAAGGATGTAAGAAATAAAGTCAATTCAATTCAATTAAATTATAACTTGTCCCTTTTCTCTTTGCATATTAGTCATTTAAATATTTTTCAAAAATTAATCAATAACTCTATTCTTTTCCTGTGTTTGCTTACAAATTACTATTTATACTATCTTTTTCTCTGGACTAAACTCAACTACTAACCTCAAAACAATGCACCAAATTTTGTAGTTTGCGGTCCTTGTTAACATACATTCATCTAAACCACAATGCAAACAAAACCCACACATAGTTACATAGTCACAGAGTAAGATAGCACAGAAACAGGCTGTTCTGTTGAATTTGTCCATGCTGTTGATTGTGCCGATCTAAGCCGGTCCTATTTACCCGCATTTGGTCCATATCGCTCTAAGCCCCTCCTAGCTTCGAACTGATGCATATATCCTGTAAATGTTTTCATTGTACCTGTCTCTTCTACTATCTCTCACAGTTTGTTCCATTTACTCACCACCCTCTGCATTAAGAAGTTTCTCCTCAACCCCCGTTTAAATCTTTTCCCTCTCATGATGCCCTCTATTCTTTCCCTGGGAAAAAGACTGCGTGCTGTCGCCCTGTCTACACCGCTCATGATTTTATATGCCTCTGTAAGGTCACCCCTCAGCTCCAAGGGAAGCACACAAGCCTCACAACTCACACCCTGCCAACATCCTTGTAAAACCACTTTGCTCCCTTTCCAGCTTAAGGATGTCTTTCCTATACCAGGGTGACCAAAACAGTATGCAATACTCCAGCAACGTCCTATTCCTCTGCAACTAAACACCGCAGCTCCTATACCCAGTGCCCTGACTGACGAAGTGCCAAATGCTGTCTTCGCCACCCCATCTAGCAGTGATGCTACTTTCAGCGGATTTCTGGGTGAATTAACGTCAGCCGTTAATAAGGTGTATGAAATTTCCGGTGCGAGAATTCAGTGTTCCTTCTTTGTCCAGAACTGCCAAATGATGTCGACGTTTGTGTGCCGCTCAACAGTTGCTTCCGGCGAGGCTTTCAAAGGATGCAGCTCTGGTCTCAGAGCCCTGCATCCTTCTGGCTTGTGATTGGCGTGGAGCACCCCAGGGTCCTGACTTTTCATCCTTGATTGAGATGGTTTGAACCTTACAGGCAATCAATAGTTGTGGCATTTCCTCCTTTTTCATTCCTCTCAGGCATGCTGTCAGCAGCCTGTCAATCATTCGGATCCTCGCAGCGAGTTCGGTGTTTAGTGGGTCGAAGCACTTCAGAGCGTGCACACTGTAAATGGGACAATTAATGGGTTTTGTATTTTTTTCTTCACAAGTGAGTCATGGTTTATGGAAGTGAATAAGAGCCTTTCGATGCTAATTTAATCATATAAAAGTACAACTGAGCAAACTGCAGTCTCTTGCCCCTGTTCCTTCAATCCTGAGTGCTGAACAGCCGGTCGCCTTGGTAACCAGCAGCTTTGTGGATCCACTTGGTGCTGTACTCTGCAATATTTAGTTCATCTCTTTTCATCAGCGGCTAATTATACCTGGAACAGAGTTTCGCGAGGTGTGCCCAGTGACGCAGTGGTTAGTCTAACTGCACTACAGCTCCAGGGATGGGGGGGTTAATCCTGGCACTGCTTGTGTGCAGTTTACATGCAGTGTGGCTCTGAGCCACATCTCCCATATTCCAAAGAGCCAAAGGGTTAAATGGCCACTGCAAATTTACCTCTTTGGGTAGGTAACTGGTAAAAGAATTGGTGGGCACGTGGGACGGAATAATTTGTAAGCCTACAGAGGGATGAAGTTCAAAGTTCAATTATTATCAAAGTGTGTATAAATTACACAAACTTTAGATTCGACTGCTTACAAGCAGCCATGGAACAAGAAACCTGAAAGAACCCAATTTAAAAAAAGACCAACACCCAATGTGCAGAGAGAGAGAGAGAACACACACAAATCGTGCAAACGATAAAAACACTCCACGTTGACTCCAGAGACCCGAAGCGCAGAGCAGCTGGAACAGGCCCACAGCCTCATCCTCAGTTCACCACACAGAGGGGCAAATCACCACCAAGCTCGCAGATATGGATAACAGAGGATGGGACAAATGGCTGTGCTTGGCCAGCTCTGCTTTCAGTGTCAGAGTGAGTAAGTAAAATGGCCCAAGGGCTCCTGCAGAAGGAGGATTGCACTTAAAGAGGCACCTGTCCACTCACAAACATGCGCTGACCTGTTTATGCAGGAGATAGGTGGCACCCAACTATCAACAGGATTTCTCCTGTTGTGACTATGTCACTGGACATCACATACTAGCTACGTCACATACTTCAAATCTCTGGGTTGAGAATGCTTCCTTCGAATTGCATACGTACATACCTTGGCAGGGGTAAACTGCTTGCAGACGTGCATGACATACACAATATTACAGAGAGCAAATGCCTTAACCTTTAGTTGATGCAGGGCAATTAACTCAACTCATTTGTCTTAATGTTTGGCTGATACATACAGTGCCTATAAAAAGTATTCACCCCCTTGGAAGTTTCCATATTTTATTGTTTTACAATCACAGTGATTTAATGTGACTTTTTTGACACTGATCAACAGGAAAATACTTTTTCGTGTCAAAGTGAAAATAATTTCTACAAAGTGATCTCAACTAATTACAAACCCCCCCCCCCCAAATAATTGATTGTATTAGTATTCACCCCCCCCCCCTTAAAATGGCACACCAAATCATCACTGGTGCAGCCAGTTGGTTTTAGAAGTCACATAATTAGTTAAATGGAGACCACCTGTGTGCAGTCAAGGTGTTTCAATTGATTGCAATAAAAATACACCTGTATCTGGAAAGTCTAACTGCTGGGGAGTCAGGATCCTGGGACAAACTACACCTGTTGACAAAAAGAACACTCCAAGCAACTCCACGAAAAGGTCATTGAAAAGCACAAGTCAGGAGATGGATACAAGAATATTTCCAAGTCACTGAATCCAGTTAAGTCAATCATCAAGAAATGGAGAGAATATGGCACAGCTCTAAATCTGCCTAGAGCAGGCTGTAACAAAAACTGAGTGATCATGCAAGAAGGGGACTAGTGAGGGAGGCCACCAAGAGACCTATGACAACTCTGGAGGAGTTACAAGCTTCAGTGGTTGATATAGGAGAGACTGCGCATACAACAACTGTTGCCCGGGTGCTTCACCAGTCGCAGGTTTATGGGAGAGTAACAAAGAGAAAGCCACTTTAAAAAAAACTCACATGAAATCCTAGCTAGAGTTTGCCAAGGAATATGGGAGACTCTGAAGTCAGCTCAAAGAAGGTTCAGACTAAAGAACCAATTTTGATTGAGCTTTTTGGCCATCAGACTAAATGCCCTGGAAGGTAGAGGGTAAAATGAATGCAGCAGAATACAGGGAAATCCTGATGCAGTCTGCAAGAGAACTGTGACTTGGAGAAGATTTGTTTTCCATTAAGACAATGACACCAAGCATTACACAAGACTACACAAAAATGGCTTAAAAACACCAAAGTTAATGTCCTGGACTGGCCAAGTCAGAATCCAGATCTCAATCCAATTGAGAATTGGTGGCCAGACATGAAAAGGGCTGTTTACTCCTGATCCCCATGTAATGCATCTACGAAATGCTGGCTTGAAGGGGGTGAATAATTATGCAATCAATTATTTTGTGTTTAGTAATTGTAATAAATTTAGAATAATTTGTAGAAATGTGTTTTCACTTTGACATGGAAGAGTCTCTTCTGTTGATCAGTGTCAAAAGCCAAATTAAATCCACTGTGATTCAATGTTGTAAAACAATAAAACATGAAAACTTCCGGGGGGGGGGGGGTGAATACTTTTATAGACAGTGTGCAAACATCTTATGGTCACCATTTTGCAAACCATATCTCTTAGTCTGTGCTTCACACATGTTGTCATTTAAAACAAAGTTAAAAGTAACTTACTGCTTGTGATTGACAACTTACTTCAAGACTGATTCTTGCTTGAATTAATATTCACATAACTCCAGAATACTCCCTAACATTTCCAGGGTTCATATTGGCAGTTCCAGGGCTACCTTCTGGCTTCACCACCAGACTTTGTCTCCCTGTCTGCTGCAATATCACAACAGTCAGGGATGGTGTGGACCACACTGGGATACTGATGGAAAATGTTGCAATTTTGTGACGTAGGGCTTGTGCAAACAATCTACTGACCAGTGCTTGACGAGAAAGGCTTCACAACATTGACCATACTTAAGTGCTTGTGTACTTTAAGCAGCCCCCACAATGTGCAGATAGCTTTAACATCGTCACACCAAGGGCAGCCTAATGATTAGATGCCACTAAATCTCCACTTAGAGAAAGCCCTCCTTTCCATTCTATTGAGAACATTGTACATTGGTACGATATTCCTGAAAAGAGCACAAACCGTGTTCCTTTATTTGAGAAAGAAATGAGAGATTATCCTGGAACCTATACACTGGTTCCAGGGTTTTACATCAGTGATTAGAAAGTTGCTGGAGATGTTGCCTAGGAAGAGGATTTGAGCAACTGGAAAACCATGAACTAATTCGTCAGCTCGGCTTTGTGCAGAACAAGTGTGTTTTACTAACTTGACTTGAGTTTTTTGAAGTGGTGATGAAGGTAGAGCTGCGATGTTGTCTACACAGCCAATGCCCCTCATGGAAGGCTCATCCAGAAGATTAAGCTGTGTGGGATCCATGGTGAATTAGCCACTTGGATTCAGAATTGGGTTGTTCATAGTGGTCGATGGGACTTGCTCTTGCTGGGTTCTGTGACTAGTTGTGTTCCATAGGGATCTGTACTGGGACCTCTGCTGTTTGCTGTATATGCAACTGATCTGGTTGAGAACACTGGCTGGTGAGATATGAAGATGGGTGATGTTGTGAATAATGTAGAAGACTGCCATATGATACCTGGGTGCAGATATGGGCAGAGAAATGGCAGATGGAGTTTAATCTGGCCAAGTGTGAAGGATTGCATTTTGGGAGATCAAATGTAAAGAGAAGGTACAGTTAATGGCAGGATCCTTAATAGTGTTGAGGTGAAGAGGGATCTTGGGGTCCAAGTTCATGGCTCCTTGAAAGTGTCTACACAGGTTGATAGGGTTGTGAAGAAGGCATATGGCATGCTTGCCTTCAATAGTTGAGGAATTAAGTTCAAGAGCTGGGCTAGTTATGTTACAGCTTTATTAAGCTCTATTTGGGCCATACCTGGAATATTGCCTTCGGTTTTGGTTGCTCCATTATAAGAAGGATGTCAAGGCTTTAGAGAGGGTGCAGAAGAGGTTTACCAGGATGTTGAATGAATTAGAGGGCATGTGCTATCTTGAGACGTTGGACAAACTTGGGTTGTTTTCTCTGGAGTGGTGGAGGCTCAGGGGAGATCTGATAGAGGTTTAAGATTTTGAGTGGCATAGATATGATAGATAGCCAGTATCTTTTTCTGGGGTTGAAATGATAATACCAGAGGGCATGCAGTTAAAATGAGAGGGGTTAAGTTCAAAGGAGGTATATGGGGCAAAGTTTTGTCTGAGAGCGGTGGGTGCCTGGGTTGGTGGTGATCAAAATTACGGAAGCATTCAAGAGACTCTTAGGCAGATGAGTGCGTAGCAAATGGAAGAATATGGACATTGTGTAGGTAGAAAGGATTAATTTACCGGTAGTTGAGCATTTGATTACTTATTTAATTAGTTTGGCACAACTTTGCAGGCCGAAGGGGCTGTACCTGTCCTGTACTGTTCCATGCTCCAGCACGCTGGGGGTGTCGCAGAGACTGGCATACCGGAGGTGCTGCTCAGAACAAAACACCAGGGTCTTTCTCTGAGCAGGGGAATGCTGAGGACAGTGAGTGACTGAGCCACTTTGTGGAGGCATTACAGGGGGAGTGTTAACCAGAGATTTGCTTTGTGGATATTACTGAGATCAGCTCACTGAGAGCAGAATACAGGGGCAATTACTGGGTGTTAGAACAATATACTGTAAGCATTGCTACAGGCAGCCCACAGGTGTTTTTCTGATTAGTTAGGACATGCGGGGAGAAGGCAGGAGATTGCGGCTGAGGGGGAAAATGGATCGGTCATGATGTAATTGTGGAGTAGACTCAATGGGCCAAATGGCTTAATTTTACTCTGGTATCTTATGGTCTTAGCATGAGTAGCACAACAGGGGTATTACTGGGGCAATGTAAGATGACTTAACGCAGCAGACACTATTACATTGACTGGTATGTGGGAATAATGCTGTGAACAGCACACGGGGGGGGGGGGGAAGGGGTTTTATGTGGGTGTATTCCAGGATTATACAGGTACATTAATGTATACAGTACTGAGGTTTTTACTGCCTGATGTGTCCAGAGAAACCGCATTAAATTGTATACAGAATGCGTGTTTTGTTGAATAAGAGACTGATTTCATTTTTCATTTTAAATTTATTAGTTTAATTTAATTCTTCTAGCCTTGCTGTTTTAAATTAAGGTAGGCAGCTAGAAATGCTTAACTAAATCAGCTCTAGTCGTGAATACAAATCTGCGGCCTTAAAGAACATTGCATGGAGTATATATTTAGGTGAGGCTATTGTAGTGGCGTCAGGATTAAATAAACTAATAAAACCTGATTAAATAAATATTTTAGTGCAGGCAAAGCAGCTGATGTGTGTGGAGACAGAAACCATTAGGATCCATGGTGACCATATCTGCACTAAGTGGCTGAGGCTGAAGGAGTTTTAGCTCAGTAATTGAGCTGCTTTCCAAAGTCTGGTCACCCGCAATGCATCAGGGGGTTTCCCAAAACACCTTGTTTCACACCATTAGATTACATACTTTAGATTGTCAGTCAAGTGCAATCGGAGCTTATGACAAGGTGTGAAGCTGGTGTTTCAGATGGGAAAGTGCAGGACCCTCAGCGTTTGCACTGTTAAACAGGTACAACGTTGATGAAAACAGAGCCTGCAGAATGGATAAACGTACTGTTGGTCCGGGGGTGGGTGGTGGGTGTGTTAAACTAGGTGGGAGTGAGAATGAATAAGTGGTGATAGGGGACAGTATAGTTAGAGAGATAGACACTGTTCTCTGCAGGCTTTGTTGCCCACTCCATGCCGTTGTTAAGGACATCTCTGTAGGGCTGGAGAGAAACCAAGAGCAGCAGGATTTGAAAAGATTCAAATGTCAGGATCAATACAGGAATCAATGACAGAGAGAGGATAAAAAAGATCCTGTTGAAGGAATATTTACAATTAGGGTCTAAATTAAAATACATAACCAAATTAATAATCACTACCAGCATGTGCAAATTAGTTATGATAATCAGTGTTTTATAGGTTGGTGCAGGAGGAATCAATCTAATTTATACTGAACCAAGTGCACTGGAAGGAAATTCTCCACTGGGACTTGACTTGTGATTGGCATCCCACCAAATCGAGTAAGCAGGAACGTACACGAGGCTTGAAGCGAAGTGAGGTGGAGATGGGAGGTACTTTAGACCTTATTTTTTTGGAATGAGAATGAACAGACGGGGAGAGACTAGGTTGTGCTGATGTTCAAGGAGACCTAGGTGTGCTTGTAAACAAGTTACCAAAGACCGACCGAAGGTGGTGAGACACAGGAAGGTATGTGTTCAAAGGTGGATGGGTGTTTTTATACGTTGTGTACTGAATGTTAGCTTGCAATTGGAAAGGCAAATGTTGAAGTTGGCCTTTAACGAAAAAAGAGGATTAGAGAAATCCTGGCTTTAATGTTTCTAGCCCTAATGAGACCACACGTGGTACATTGTGTAGAGGTCAGGTCTCTCTATCCGAGGACAAGCATACTACACAATGAAGTTTACCAGGTGGTTTCCTGTGTTGCTGAGTTAGTTGTCCAAGGACAGATGAAGCAGTTTCCACCTGTATCCTCTACAGTTTGGAAAATAGCAGTCTGGTAGAATAGAGGCTAGCATGACACCTTCCAGCAACGATTTGGTTTCAATTCCCACTGCCGCCTGTAAGGGGTTGGTACATTCTCTCCATGACTGCATGGATTTCCTCCCATATTCCAAAGACGTACAGGTTAGTAAGTTCCAGCCATGGTCTGCTGACATGGCGCTACTTGCAGGCTGCCTCCAGCACATCCTCACACTGCTGATCATTGGTACAAACATTTCACTGGACCTTTCAATGTACATGTGACAAATAAAGCTGATCTTTTTAAATGAGGGGTGATGTCACCGATCAGCCAAATAGAGTTGATATTACCCTGGTAAGGGTGTCCACAAATTGGGGTTCTAGTCTAAAAATGTAGCCATTCAGTGCAGGCAGGGAGAATTTACTTCTGCCCTTGTATTGGACTCAGCTTGCTGGAGCCAAAGCAACAGCTCGTGCCATCTCATTTCATATATGGTTACCACCACAAGTATTACAGACAGCCCTTCACAAAGTACATTATTGGGAGGTGTTTGTGTAGAATACACCCAAGGGACAAGCTCCTTCTTTATTTACTGATCTAGGTATCAATAAGGGCAGTCACCTGGGTGGTGCTAAGGAACGCAGGTCCTAATTGAGGTAGGACAACATGGAGGGCAGCACAGAGGCATTGCTGCTGCCGCCTCACAGCTGCAGTCAATCCTTAGTGCTGGTCATATCCGTGGAGTTTTCATGTTCTTCCTGTGGCTGATTTCCTCTGGGTTCCATGGTTTACTCCACTGTGCAGTTGATTAGTAAGGATTTGGGGGCATAAAGACTTTCATGATTAGTAGGTATAAAGAGTTTACTGAAATATATTGGTGTAGGTGGGAATATGAAGAGAATAAAGTAGGTACGAGCAAACACGAGGAAATCTGCAGATGCTGGAAATTCAAACAACACACACAAAATGCTGGTGGAACACAGCAGGCCAGGCAGCATCTATAGGGAGAAGCACTGTTGACGTTTTGTGCTGAGGCCCTTCATCAGGACTCACGAAGGGTCTCGGCCCGAAACGTTGACAGTGCTTCTCCCTATAGAATAAAGTAGGTGTTTGATTAGTGTGGACTCCGCGGGCCATGTTGTATTCCTCAATGACATAGGCCTGGGATTCCTGTGGCAAGGCGGAGTAACGCAGAGCTCAGGGACATCAGCTCAGAATACCAGTGATATCCCAAAGTAGCAGTGAGGACACTAGCCCAAGCATAAAGAGTTTACTGAAATATATTGGTGTAGTATCACAAATATAGGTTGAAAATACCTGCAGATGTGGAAATGCTCAAAAATATTCAGAGTTTGGGATATGGCAGGTCCTTCTGGGGTGGGGCTGTCTGCAAAAAAAAAATTAAGAAAGCAAGCAGACAGGGAACATATAAGCACTGACACCTTAAGGCTGATAAATGGTATAAAATGGACAAGGCTGGCAGCTAAAACAGGAGGGCAAGACCAGAGTGCAAAATGAAACATTACAGAAGCTGGATTAAAAATATGCTGGAAATATAGAAAATGGTGACACCACATCTGTGGAAAGAAAAACTGAGTTAATGATTCAGGTCAATGATCTGTGTGCTTTTTTTTGACCTAGAGAAGCTACTTAACTACATAATCACCCTCTTATCCAAGAAGTGCTATAGTTGCTAGGATACAGTGCCAACATTTACTTATTTTGTCCAACGTCATTTGATATGAATTTGCCATTGCACGTCAGTTTTTAAAACCAAAGCTACCTTTCAAACCTAACCTTAATGGAGGTTCATTTTCATACAGCTGTGGCAGCAGTCAATCTGATTATTGGCCACAACCCTGTTCTGGCAGTTTATCAATGAATCACTTTACATTGCTCAATTGCAAAATCGCTAATACCATTATCTTACTGTACTAGTCCCAGCTAAGCAACATTCAACACTTCCCTCTTCGTTATGGAGGCAACATACTTAATCAGCCTATAAATTTGGTGAAGTAGCACACAACTTCAGACTTTGCTTCTGTCAATGACATACTATTATGCTTTTTTTAAAAAAAAAAGCAATGTAAAGTTTATTCTGATTTCTTTAGCAGGAGCCATGCAAATCTGGAAAACAAAGAATTCTCATGACTTCTCAGCCACAGTATTGACTGCTTTTCATTTCTTTCTTTCCGACATTCTCCAAATACCATACTGTTAACTGAGAAAAAAGCCAGCTTCAAAATTACAATATACTTAAGTACCACTATTCTTTTTTCATTTCATCATCTAAATTCTAATCTATTGGAAAGACACAACTGCCACCCTCTGGTTAATCAGAACCATCTGTTGTTTTGCTCTGTCACAAAGGGACCAAGAATGCCTGTGAGATATTCAGCAGTGTTATGAGGAAAGGAGCTGATCTTTCCCACAGCTCTATGCAATAAACTCCAGAACTCCTGGTGAAGGGTTTTGACCTGAAACGTCATCACTACCCCCTCCCATAGATGCTATCTGGCCTGCTGAGTTCTGCCAGCATTTTGTGTTTTTATTTATTTCCAGCATCTGCAGATTCACTCGTGTTGCCTTTAAACTCCAGAACCTTCATTCTGCACAAAGCATTATTTGACAAATCTTTGAGTTAACTTATCTGCTTTTCAGTGTGACTTGAGACATTTTGATTGATCCATTACCAATGGCCATAGACACTAATGTGCCCCGTCACTCACACTGTCCACTGCAACATTTATGGCAGATGTTTGGCATTGTCAAACATAGTTGTCAAAATATCTGGTAGTGGAGGCATTATTTTACAGTTTATTTGAACAACCCAGAAACAGCACACATTTAAAGCCCAAACACACTTTCCTTTCATTCATACAAAAGATTTCAGTGAACAATGAAGCAAGGTACCAGTTCAAATGAAAGGATGTTCTAGTTTTGTTTATTTACAATGCTTTTGGGACGGTATTATATCACCAGAAACATCAGCAACCATCCGATTTCAGAAATTAACCTACTATTTCCATCTCAGCCGCTGTCAGGTGAAAAGGCATGGCACTAAAAAGGTAGGCGATCAAACCTCTGGCTGGTTGTCAGTTAAAAAACAATTTATCCAGAGCTATAAACAGAAGCAACAAGCACACATACAGCATAATCCCATGTCACAATTTTAGGGGAATCTGCAGATAGTCATCCCCTCTTTGAAAGGAGCTTTGGGATAGGAGCAATTCACTCAAGGAAAGCAGTTTAGTCTAGGAAAGTAACCAGCAGAAACATTAAGAATATTTTTGTACAAATCTTTATTATCCTCTAAAGACACATGGGGACAAAAGGCTGTAAACAATGGTAATGTTTCACAGCTTATGGAAGAGAGTCCTTCCAGCCCAATTCCTTGTGGAGCAAGTCTCCCAAATAGACTGCCATATCGACACCAGAATCATGCACGGTATTTTGTTTATATGCAAATGGCCAGTAACGGTATTACCATCTAGACTTGTGCATTTTGGAAATTTAAAAGTTTTAGCATTTACAGCTCTTGGAAGATTAGTTTACTCCTTATTAAAATAAGTGTATTTCTTTATAATTGAACCATTAAAAATACAAATTGATGCGGAGACCAAAACTAGTTCGGAGAAAGTAAAGTCAACAAGCACCTGGCTTGAAGCGACCAACATTCATTTTTGCAATAGGTGCCAATGACAAAAGCAAATAAAACACAGATTGCAGGGCTAGGCAGTGGAAAACAAATGGTTCCTGCTGGAAAGAATACACTGGGCTTTATAAAACAAAAGCCTACTTTTAAAATATGGACACTTCCCTAAAATGATAAACGGTCTTGCTGTGCCATTCCTTGTCCTCTCCATTGCACAATCCACTCTGATACACCTTTATGTTGGTGCAAACCGCAGGGCCTGCTCTCGAATCCTCTTATCATATTCTGCGTTGTCCTGACTGTAAAATGAACATGCACACCATTACCCATGGGATTTTACTTAAAGTTATGACTTATATAATGCCATCCAATCATCTCAATTGACAAAGGTTTCACCTGTTTATCCACAAGGGCTGGGTCTTCCTGTGGATAAATAGACCAAACTCCAGCTTCGCCTGAAGAGTTCACATCCAGTCTAATATTAAACTCTTAACACAAACATTCACTTCAAATCCAAAATGTACAACACAACAGTGCACTACAACCCAAATCTAACTGATGCATCATGGCCAAAACCGCATTTTGATAGAAGCCTTCTAGGTTCATGCCAGTGAGAAAAGGCTAATCAAGCATTCATCGTAACCTGCTTGGAGAAATGAAGTGACCTATGTTCTATGCAATGACTGAAGCTGGCTGTATTAACTACTTGATTCATGATTATGGTCTGAAAGTTAAAGGATTCACTCTGAAATGCTTGAATTGTCTAGGTATAGAAGGCTGCAGATTGGTAAAGGGGATTAGTATAGTTGGGTGGAATAGATTGCTGCCCTCATTTCTGTGCTGTATGATTATAAATAGAAGATTCTGTGTGACAGCACTGAAGATGTAGCCAAGTCAGCAGTACCTTAGGCAAAGAAAACCATCCCAGACTTCCAAATCGTGAGGTCCCCAAAGCTTACATGAAGTGCCGCCCAAGCAATACTGTTCCCAGCCACTAAAACAATACCATTTACCAACACCGGTATATTGATCTGCCCATATCCCTAGGAAGTAACCTGATTTCACAGGTTAGATCAGACATCATCCTAGTCAAATCTCCGCACAACCAAGTTTATAAATTATTAGCGATGTTGGAAATGTAAGAGCTGATGCTTACCAGTAGATCGTGTATGCTTCTGCTTGAGCTGGGTCATGAACATTTGGATCATTTAAAAGTTCTTGAATGCCTAATAATATCTGAAGAAATAAAGGAAAATGTGAACACTGTGTATAACCTTCATAGCTCAATGGCAGTTCTCCTGGATTGAGCAGGAGAGAAAGTCTAGTCAGATTAGTTAATTTACATCAAGATCACAGGGAGATCTTTAAACTGACAAACATCTGGCAGACTGGAGAATAATCTCATGGAAAAAAAAGACTATGCACTGAGCACCTGAACATTTCCATAAGCCTTGCAAGTGTAAAGGTTGCAGCCACTTCCACTGGCAACCCATTGCACAATTAGTAATTTGGAAGATTAACCAATTTGCATTGAGTTACCTGTCAGAAGATTATCAACCAGGACCTTTCCTTTCTTGATGTTAGCAAAGCCATTTTGACCAAGTTAAACAGGTCAGAAATTTTCCATGAACTACCAGGTAGGGAAAGAACCCCATTGAGATCACCACACAACAAGTGGTAATGGCCACTTTGTGCTGCCCTCCTAGGTGACCACATTGAACTTGGTTCAGACGAAGAATGAGGCAAATAAATCACCCAATGTCACCACCAGAAAACTGAGCTCTGCACTTGGAGAAACGACCAGTGTTATGACTAAATGCCCTGTTCTACTCCATTTCATGTCAATCTAACCTGTTTGATGGTGATTGCTGGCCTCCAGTCCTTTCCTTCTTCTAGAATTGAAAGACAAACGGTTCCTGATGGATATACATTTGGGTGGAATATTGGTGGTTCAAACTTGCCTTACAATAAAAAGAAAAGGTTAAAAGTTGCACAGCACCCACAGATAGTATGGCTCTATTACCATTAATTCTTCTGTCCACACACATGCAATGTATCCAATGAATAAACAGATTACATCATCACAGCACTGAACTCTCACTATTCAAAAGCTGGAAGTTACAAATTAATATTCAGTCAATGATCCTGAAATTCATAAGAGGCACAATTTACAAAAGCAGGTAGGTCATGCTAATCTTTATAAAATACTGGCTCAACCTTTAAGAATTCTGGGTTCACTGTCTTTGAGATAGTGCAGATAAGATTTGGCAGGGTGAGTGTGCTGAGTTACTGAGTGATTTATGTTCAAAGTTAAGAGTGGAGAGCAAACCCAGTTTCCCCTTGTAAAGGAGATTGAGAAGAGATTTTACAGATGTACAAGGTTATGACTTGTTTATCTAGGGTAGGTAGAAGCATGCTAATCCCTTTATTGGATGCTCCAAAAGCCCAGACACACATTAAAGCTTTGGGCAATAAAAGGGGGATAGTACAAAAGCAACTTTTTCAAAAATACAAAAGGAAATTTGACCTTTAATTTATTTTCTGCAAAGTAAATCAATCTAGGCTTTTAAAGTGCAATGGAATAAGCAATTAAGGATGATCTGCACCAAACTTTAAGAGAGTCTAACAAGACTTTAAGAAATTAGCACATACATATTGGCTTTCAAGACAATGAATGTAAAATGAATGTATTTGGCACAATGCAACTGATTAATGGCCTTTCAGTGTTCATAGTCATTGGCCCCAAGCATCAGCTTTGTTTCTTCCTCCACAGGAAGTTGCCCGACTTGAGAATTTTGCCTTTATTTCATGATTTCTAGCATCTACAAGTTTTTAAAAAAAATTTCAATTTAAAGCAATGGACCTGCCAGCTCCTGACGATTAGATAGACAGACAGAAACAAAAGACTTACATTTCGGTGGTGACGAGGGATAATCATCCTTGAAAAGCAGTCGCAGTTTAAACAGGCCTCCCTCCCAAGTTGTCTGTCAGAGCAAAAAGCAAGGCGGTTTTACACAATTTATTGCACTTACTACGTGAAGTGAGGCCTCGGCCAGTATACTTACCCCTTTTTTGCCTGGAATCGCACACTCCCAGTTCAGCAGGTTCATTGTGCCATCTGGATTCTTCACAGGCACGGCCACAAAACCCTGCAGAAAAGACGAGAGTTGACAGGACTCGGTGGTACTCCGAAGGAGGCAGCACTGAAAACCACTTCCACCCTGCAATCCTCCAGTTGCATCTCCAAGATGCCAACAAATAAACTGCCCCAAAAGACAGCAATACTCAGTCTCGGAATAAACACAACTTACCACCTCTAAATAATAGTCAGCCCAAATAATAATGCAGGATTCCAATTTCCCCACAAATCCAGAGAACATGGAGGCAGAGCCAAAAATACCTAGGCAATCTTCGATCACCTGGCAACTTGAAGTTGAGTTGCCTGTGTTTGAAGAACTTGATCTCCACCCCCATCACGATCATCCAGTACCCTGGTCAGACCCCACTTGGAGTACTGTGCTCAGTTCTGGTCGTCTCACTACAGGAAGGATGTGGAAGCCATAGAAAGGGTGCAGAGGAGATTTACAAAGATGTTACCTGGATTGCTGAGCATGCCTTATGAGAATAGGTTGAGTGAACTCGGCCTTTTCTCCTTGGAGCGATAGAGGATGAGAGATGACCTGATAGAGGTGTACAAGATAATGAGAGGCATTGATCGCGTGGATAGTCAGAGGCTTTTTCCCCAGGGTTGAAATGGTTGCCACAGGTTTAAGGTGCTGGGGAGTAGATACACAGATGTCAGGGGCAAGTTTTTTTACTCAGAATGGTGAGTGCGTGGAATGGGCTGCCAGCAACGGCAGTGGAGTTGGATACAATAGGGTCTTTTAAGAGACTTTTGTATAGGTACATGGAGCTTAGAAAAATAGAGGGCTATGGGTAAGCCTAGTAACTTCTAAGGTAGGGACATGCTCGGCACAACTTTGTGGGCTGAAGGGCCTGTATTGTGCTGTAAGTTTTCTATGTTTCTATCCAGGCATGAGCCCAGGGCAGTCACTGACGGACCTAATTAAGAGCTCTTAAAAAGCTGTTACAAGCACGACAAACTGCAAGATTCTTTCAATTACCATCCTTACACACTTGCTGGGTTTTACCCTTGTTGGATGCCATTGAGAAATTCCCAGAAAATATAGTGGCTAATACAGGGTGAGCAGGAGTTGTGTCCACATGACTTGGAAGAGTGGGAAATGTTTGTCCTAAGTCTAAATACAAATAGTTGGTTTTTCGATGAAAATAAACTTAGATTTTATGTGTTTTTCCAGAAAGGACTAGAATCTTGCTCTGAATATTCCATTTTAATAAAAATTAACTGGAAGATCCTGGAACATCTTCTTCAGGCTTTCTCCATTTATTAATTCATAAACCATCCATGGTCACAGGAAACAGCCTAGCCTTTCATTCTACATTACTCACAGGATCAAATGCAACCGCAGCCACGAGAACCACCCACAGAATTCTTATAATGACACAATTTACCTCAATTACACAGATCTTTATTTTTATTTTGATAAGATGTACATACATAACGTGGAACAGGCCCTTCTGGCCCAATAAGCTGCATCACCCAGCAACCCACCTTTTTAACCCCAGTCTAGTCACAGGACAGTTTACAGTGACCAATTAACCTACTAAGCGCCATGTCGTTGGACTGTGGGAGGAAACCCATGCACTCACGCGGAGAGTGCACAAAAGCTGCGTTACAGGCAGCGCCAGAATTGAAGTCTGAACTCCAGAAAGCCCCGAGCTGTTATAACATTGTGCCAACTGCTACCCTACTGTGGCACCTGATCTGTTCACATTTGAAAAGCAAGGAGTCATCAGCAATAGTCAGCAAGGCTTTGTGTGTGGAGATAAAGTTGAGTGTTTCTCTTCCTCCACTCACCCCCCCCCCAAAAGAAGCAACCCAAGAGTATTGACAAGACAGTGGTTACATGGATTTTAGTGAGACTCCCTTCACATGAGACTGCCAAGGCAAGACCACATGGGATCCAGGAGGATCAAGCCAACTGGAAACTAAATTTGCTCAGTGGAAGGTGTCAGAAGGTCTCTTCTCACTTCAGAGGCCTGTCACCAATGGTTACACCACAAGGATTGCCGCTGGGCCCCACTATTGCCACTTGAATGAGAATGCAGGAAACAAGCTCACAAATGGCAACAAGATTGGAGGTGTACAGGTAGTCCCCGAGTTACGAACGTAACCGACTTACGACAGCTCGTACTTACGAACCGAGGAAGGAGAACGCCGTTCACCATTTTAAGTCGTTGCCATTGACACAGTGTTGAGTGAGTAACTTTGTATTTGGCTTAAATTTTTCTTAGCAAGATTCACCCTGAGCCCCCCCCCCCCCCCCCCACCCATTCAGTCAGCTAGTGGCGCAGTGAGATCAGCACCGGGCTCGAGAACAGAGGTTCCCGAGTTCGATCCAATGACAGACCGCTCCCGTGCCAGGTTGATGTCGATCCAGTGACTCCCGTGCCATCCGTGCCGGGTTGATGTCGAGCTTGCAACTTGACATCGTAAAAAAAAAACACTGCCACCTCCAATTTAAATTCCCACGCGGAATATTGTGGAGGATCGAATACCCAAACCAGCACAGCTCCCACTCGTCCCATTTACCTGTCTCAGTGTGGTGGACTTTAGGATGTGGGGAATTCAGTGCGGTGGTCCTTAGGACCCGGTGGAGCTCGGAACCCGCCGCCCGCAGAGTTTTTGTTCCATTGATGGGAAACTATCGTGATTGAAAATAAAGTGGAAATAATAAAAGCGTTTGGAAAGAGGTGAAACGCCATCGGTCATTGGAAAAGTGGTTAGCTACAGTCAGTGAACAACCGAAACAATTTTAAAGGATAAAGTGAGAAGAATGGAGCATGTGAAAGGCCCTGCCCTGATGAAAGCTACACTTATTACTAAGCAGGTTTAAATATTGGAATACATATGTTTCTTAAGTGTTTTATATGCATAGAAAGGTAAAATATATACTATATACAAAGACAAAACCATTTGACTACTTGACGCTAAATAATACTGGACATACTTGTTCCGACTTGCGTACAAATCCGGCTTAAAGACGGACTCAGGAGTGGAACTCATTCGTAACCTGGAGACTGCCTGTAGTGGACTGTGAATCCAGGAATAGAGGGGAGACTGAATTAATTAAGACTAGTGTAGTAATGCACTTTGGAAGTTAAAGAAAGGTCAGGGTATTAACAGGAACTGTAGGGTTTGGTGTAGCATTGTAATACAGAGACACCTAGAGGTACAAGTGTAAAATTCCTTGTAAGAGACAACGCTGGTAGCAGATAGGGTAGTAGATAAGGTAGCTTTGTATTGCACACCTGCACTGAGTAATAGAAGACTCGGGGCTCGCATTACAACCGTACAAGACGTTATTGAGAGTACACCTAGAACGCTGTGCACAGTGTTGCAACAATACCACAGGATGACTGTGATAAACTACAGCATGCAGGTAAGCTGCACGAGGATTCACTGCATAGAGGGATTGAATCACAAGAAAATGGATAAACCTGTGAACATTTTCTCTGGAGCAAAGGAAGGGAGGGGAAGCCTTATAAAATTATGAGGGCATAACTGAGTCACGGAACACTACAGAAACAGATCCTTTGGCCCACCCAGTCTGTGCCCAACTACTAATCTGCCTAGTCCATCGACCTGCACCCAGATGTTGACAGTCAGCTTCCCCCCCCCACACCCACCCCAAGAACTCTGCAGGGGTGTTTAACGCTAGAGGGCATAGGTTTAAGGTGAGAGAAGGATTTAAAGGGGACCCAAGGGGAAGATTCACCCCCTGCCTCATAGAGAAGCTGGGGTGGAAGTGGGTACTTCTACAGTTGTGTCTTCAGGTATCTCAAGATTTAAAGGTACACAGACAAGTACCTCAATGGGGATTACAGGGATGTGTGTGATATACATAGGCAACAGGACGAGCTCAGACAGGTACCTTGGCGAGTAGAGCCAAGTTACTGCAGGCTAGTTTATCTGAATGTGGTTAAAGCTTGTCAATTCACAAACAACTATCCTTACAAACTTCCCACCTCAAGAGCAGTAGGGTGTCATTATTTTAATTGTACATTCTGAAGCCACACTCCCACATCCAATAACCTATTTGTCTTATATCAATCTCTGCCACATTCACGCCAAATATCTAGCTGAAAAATATTTCTAGTGAACTCAGGAACAAAACTTTCAGTGCTGGTATTAAAATACGTACAAAGGGATGGTCCTTCCGCCATGCTTTCCTTTCCTGGAAAGACGATTCAGGGCAATGCCTGACATTTTGTCCGAATTCCTGGGAATGGGAAGAAGAGCAGGCAGACTCACCAATGCTTATATCAAGCTATATTAACACAAACTTAACTCTTTCTCCCCCCCAAAAAACCACCAACGACTCCCATTTCAATCTCCCTCCGTTCTGCAACAAGCTGTGGATAAGGTTATCAGGGAGCTCAGGTAGGTAGTCATAGTGGACCATTAAAAAAGGCGATTACTGGGTAGTCCGGAGACAGTTCCAGTGTTTGTGGAACGACAGCTTGGACTGGATCATATTCAACGGGCTGGAAGGGGGAAAAAGATGTCCTGAAATCCTAGACAACCATTCGCCATCACCGTAGGAGGGTGCGAGCCAGATTTATGGTGATACATCTCATTGTTTAACATCCTACAAGCAAGCTGCAGCCTCAGAACTGAAGAGCACGGCCACAAACAATCCGTTCAGCAATGAATGACCCGGTCAGGGCTGCAGGAGGGCCGCCAACGTCCGTTTAACCGCACCCCGGAGATGGAGTGGTCGCTCAACGAGACCCGGGCGAGGGTGGGTGGGGGGTCATGCCTAGCACCTCCCGTTAGCCGGACCCTCGCCTCCTCGTTCACGGCACTCGGGCTACAGCCGCCGCCAGAGGCCCGGGCTCAGTTCGGCAGCTTCGCCTCCCTCACACGTGCCTTGTCCCGGCTTGTTACCAAGAGCACCCCCTCCGCCTACCGCGAACGCTGCTGCTTACCTACTTTTCCCACTCTCTCCAGCGGAGCCACCAACGCGGTCGGAGGACCGAACCCAGTCTCCCGCAGCGCGAACACTTCCGCTCCTCCTGACCTTTCAACCAAGACGGTGACCTTTGACCCGAGGCCAGATTTCCCGCCACCCCTTCCCTTTCTGAAGTCAGGCCGGCCGCTGGGATCTTGCTGTGCACATTCTCCTGAGGGAGGTCCCGGCCTGAAGCGTAGACATTCCCCTGCACAGTCGCTGCGTTCCTCCAGCACTGTGTGTGTGTGTGTGTTGCTCCTGCAGAGGCTCCTGTTTGGAATCTTGCTATGCCACCCTCACTCAGTTCGAACCGTCCCGCCGCGAACCCACTCCGCCCCTTCATGCGATTTACAGTCCCTGTCACTGTCAACTGAGTGGGGATTTTTTGGGTTGGTGTCCGTCTTGTTCCGGACTCGATTTTCTGTTATAAATACACAAAATAGATTTCTTTTCCAAGAATAAACCTTAATTTTCTTTGAAAAGATAAACTTTCCCCCTTAAAATAGCAAATGTTTGGAAGCAGAAATCTCCAGTTAGTATTTGTTGTCATTCAGTTACTGGACATGTTGGACTCTGTAATCTCGGTACACTTACACCCACTGCAATCAATATTGCCGTGTTCTGTTCCTGCAGTCTAATACCCAACACCTTTCCTGCATCCTTGCACTTCGGTGACGGAGTCTCTGTTTACATCCTTGCCGGTTGTGAACATAGTCACTATAGTGTAACGCAGCACAGAAACAGGCCCTACACCCAACTGGTCCATGGTAATCTTGGCATCCTCCCCACTACTACCAGTAGCCCGCGTTCGCCCCTTAACCGTACAAACCGCCCCTCCCTTCCATGGAACTATTCAAACGCCTCTTAAATGTTGCTTTTACACGCTCCTTATCTGTGTTCTGTAGTTTTGGATTCCCCAACCCAGGTGAAAAGTTTGATGGTTTGTTTACCTTCTCCATAGCCTTCATGATTTTTATAAATTTCTAAGAGGTGGCCCCCATTCTGCTACCCTTCAGGGAGTAAAAGATCAAGCGTGGCCAACCTTTCCCCATAACTCAAGACCCTCGATCTCATGAATCTTTTCTGCAACCGCTCCAGCTTGATAAAAGTCTTTCCTAGAACCGGATGACCAAAAATGTATATAAATTTGAGGAAGGACATTCTTGCTATTGAGGGAGTGCAGCGTAGGTTCACAAGGTTAATTCCCGGAATGGCGGGACTGTCATATGTTGGAAGATTGGAGCGACTGGGCTTGTATACACTGGAATTTAGAAGGATGAGAGGGGATCTGATTGAGACATATAAGATTAAGGGATTGGACACGCTGGAGGCAGGAAGCATGTCCCCGCTGATGGTGTGAGTCCAGAACTAGAGGCCACAGTTTAAGAATAAGGGGTAGGCCATTTAGAACTGAGATGCGGAAAAACTTTTTCACCAGAGAGTGGTGGATATGTGGAATGCTCTGCTCCAGAAGGCAGTGGAGACCAAGTCTCTGGATGCATTCAAGAGAGAGTTAGATAGAGCTCTTATAGATAGCGGGGTCAAGGGATATGGGGAGAGGGCAGGAATGGGGTACTGATTGTGTATGATCCGCCATGATCACAGTGAATGGCGGTGCTGGCTAGAAGGGCCGAATGGCCCACTCCTGCACCTATTGTCTATAATACTCCAAGTAAGGCCTTTACAACTGTTGTTGGGCATTTAATATTTCAATAATATTACTGGCTGGTGGCTTAGTGGCATCAGCCTGGACTCTCGGAGCGAGGGGTCCTGAGTGCGAATCGGCTGGCTTCTTATATGCTCTCCATCCGTGCAACAGGGGTGTTGAGTGTTGAGCTAGCAACTCGACCCCATTAAAAAAATCTTGGAGAGGGATGGGTTCCGCCAGGTTTCAGATGCCCAAGACACGATGAGCAATCACCAAAAGGATCGCTGCAAAAAGCTTGTCACGACGGCACCCTGACTCCTCCACCAGGAGTTAAGGGCGCACACACACGCACAATATTTGAGTAATTATACACATTCTTGTTTGTTGTGTTATATGTATAAATACAATTAAAGTCAACACAAAGTTAGAATCGCATTTCCCGTGTCTTCTTTGGAACTTGTTTAATGTTTTGAAATTACAAAACATAACAGTGGCGACGAGCTACTTCAAAAACTATTCTGAGATGGCTACTGACCAGATGAAGCGCAGCACGTGTTCTTCCGAAGGGAAGACACGATCAAATTTTTCAGAACACGTAAGAATTTATGGGTTTGTAAAGAGTGAGTACTGCGTGATAAGTCCTTGTCATCTCAAAAAAGGCTCATTAGGTATGAACTTCACTTATTAAATCCATGCATCTAGCCACAATTGATTTGACTTCCTAATTGTTTATGTTGTCCTTTAGAAATTATCCCAAATAATCTACTCATAACCAAATTCAGACAAATTAGCCAGCAATTATTTGCACTGTCTTTAAAAAAACCTCTTTTCAGTCCACTAGCTCAATTCCTATCATGAGAGAGGATGAAAAAACTGTAAATAGTGCCTCCACAAATTCCAACCTTCTTGTAACAACCCAGTTAAATTTAATCAGGAACTGGCAATATATCCATTTTCAAAGATGCCAAAACATTAATGTTTTTAGAATATTTATCCCATTGCATATTTTATACTTATTCACCTTATTTAAAACAACCATCATCCTTTCTATTTTTAAGGAATTTGCATGTTATTCACCTTACCCTTGTACCCTACCTCTGCATTTTTGACTATTATGCCCCACATTTTCTAATATTACCTTTTTGCTCTTTACATACTTAAAATTTCTCTGCGTTTTATTTTACTTGCTGGATTTTCTTTCAATGCACTCTTTGCTTTCCTTTGTTTCATCCCTGCATTTTCTACACCATTCAGATGCATTAAGTTTCTAACATATGCTTAACTTTCTTGCATTCTCTATATACCATGTCATCTAGATTGCTCATTCAAGCAGCAGGGGTGTTGCCCACTTTAGATGTTCCTTTTGTCTCAGTCTAGTGGATAGTGTCAGCCTCCCAGTCTGTTGGCACCTGTACTTAGCCAAGATGTCAGTAGATAGATAGATAGATAGATAGATACTTTATTCATCCCCATGGGGAAATTCAGCTTTTTTCCAATGTCCCATACACTTCTTGTAGCAATTGGAAAAAAGCTGAATTTCCCCATGGGGATGAATAAAGTATCTATCTATCTGAAAGTATACTTTCAGTAACTGCGTGAAGAGCTCTGGGGCAAATTCAGCATTATCAGACAGTGTGAACATACTGCATACCATTACACTCAGACCAAGGGATGGGTTTTTATTTTGTTCAGCCAAATCCAGAAATTTACATAAAAACTTTCAGCTTATCCAAATTTATCACAAGAAAATGAAGCAAACTTTGGAAGAATGATCAGTAACAGTTTAGCTTACAACACTCTCCGTTGATTGTAATCTGATCCATGGATCAACATCAGTAATTCCTCAATAACAGTTTATTGGATTCAACAACTATACTTTTGCTACTGTAACAAGAAAGGGACCCCCTTTTGACATGCACATAGCCCTTAAAGGATTAATATTACATTATCTACAGCCCTGGACTTTTTGGAGAACAGGAACTGAGCTCTGCATTGCACTGCCTCAAGTGGAATCACAAATAAAGCACGTTATTAACCAACTTTCTCCTCTCCTCTGCTGATACCAGATGGGGCACAGTTTGCAAAGACGGTCAAACTCTGATATTCAGTGTTACTCATCTCTGGTTATTTAAGGAAAAGACACACATGAAACAGTGACCAGAATCAGGCTACTAGTCAGGCTACACCCCACCCAATTTAGATTCAAACTGTAGCCTCCTACTGTCCTTGTGGATCAACCTTACTAATTTATCCTCACTTTCACCAAATTACAATTAACTTATCTATTAACTATAAGTACCTACAGAAATACATTTGGGCCCACCAGCCTATGTCAGTTTTTACCTTTTGTACATGTTCCCATATCCCTTCAACCCCTTGAGACACAAGAGACGTGAACTGCTGGAGGAACTCAGTTGCTCAAGCAGTATCTGTGGAGAAGCACAGTCACAACCAAAACATCAATTATTCCTTTGCCTCACAGATGGTGCATGACCTGTCACCCAGCAGGTTTTTTTTGCTCCTTCAACCCCAATTGCTCTATCTACATATCCAATATAATCTGGTTGGGATTTTCTGCTCAAACCACCAACTTTGTCAATAATTCTACAACCTGAACTGTAATTTCCCCTCTTTTCTAAATTAACTCCCATTTTAATATCTTTGCACTTATACTACAGAATGCCTTTGGCTTGTAATTAATGTTCTACAATCCAAATTTTGTGACAATTGTTATTCCTCACAACAGAGAGCCAAGTCTCTGCTTTACCTTCTCTGACCCTCATTATCCTTCCTGGTGTAGAAATCAGAGCTATGTATAGTACTGTATCATGTGGTCTGAAGCAGATTTTATAAAAAATCACTGCCTTTTGGCTTTTAAGTGTCATGTTTCAAAGGAGTATCCATTTGCTGTGTGAAAACGAACAGATGAAGCACTTTACAGCCTCTGAAACAGCACTGAGCTCAGTAATGTTAGATAATGAGTATTTACAGCTTTTTGTTTCCATTTCTGGTATAGAAAATACTTTCCAATAGTAATTAAAAATGACTGCTTCTTCCATCTAGACCATTTCTTCTGTATGTCTTTTCACCTTGAATACTTAGTCCTTATGTCAATTTCCCCTGCCACATATCCATCATAGATCTTCCCCCTCCCCCCACTGGTCCATGTACCCATATCTCCCCACTGCCATTTTCTAAATTTCCCCACTTCTGGAAAAAAAGGTCATTATCCTTTTCTCTCCCCATAGGTGACACTTGACCTGCTGATCATTTCTATCATTGTTCTTAATTGATTTATGATATCTGCACTATTTTACATTTGAACAGGTGGGACTTGGTTCAGAATGTGAAGAGTCTGCTACAGGTAAAGACTGCACAGAGGAATGCAGATTTTGCAATCTCTGTGTAACGATGGGAGGCTGGATTCTAACCAGCAACTGCAGTGTATTCAGTGTACATTGTTTTGATTATGTAATTCAGGTTGGGAGCAGGATGCAATTACTGATGCACACCACATCCACATGAATCCCTCCATTTAACAAACATCATAGATATGGACGGATGGCAGAAGTTGTCTAGAGATAAGATAAACTTAAATGGCCAGATAGATGGCTCTGGAAGCACGTTGCTGTGGATTTTCACAACTGAAATGAAGTGAGTAGTGTCTCATTGGCTACTTGAATATTCACTGCTCAGCAAGATTGTAATTTGAGCTGTGCAAGGACCACTTAGATTAGAAATAATTTCAAAATTATAATAACACATAACACGCCAGTTAGCCTATTATCTCCAGGCCAGCTTCCAGGGGAGTAATTTCATTAGTTCCACTCCCCTCTCACCTGTTGTCAATTTATTTTCTCTCATAAATACCTATCAAGTCCCCTTTAATTCTTCTTACCATTAACCTTTACTTAGAGGTAGTTTACATAAGTCAATTAACCTGCCGGCATGACTCGGGAGGAAACTGCAGCACCTGGAAGAAATCCATGAGTGTGAGTGAGAGGTACAAACACAGACTGTACTGAGGTCTGCTGCACTGTACAGCAGCGGCACAAAAATGCAGATGCTAGAATTCTAAACTAAAACTGAATAGCTAGGAATAGAGGTCAGCCAACATGTATGGAGAAAGAAATAAAGTTTCACGTCAAGGAAAGGTCATCGATCCCAAATGTAAACTTTCCGCATATTCTACCTAACTTGTTGAGCATTTCCACCACTTTGTTCTTATGAGGGAAAGTGTTGCAGGCCTGCATAAATACCAGAGTAAAGAGTGTTGTGTAAACAAGGATAACAAGGCTTGGAACACCATAAGCAGAGGTAATATTTAGTAATTATTTTTAGAGGGTGTTGGGGACCCTGCCTATCAATTCATTTTCCACCACTTGTCTTTTTACAGGGTATCATTTTATTGCCAGCTAGCATTTTTCCCCAAATGATTAATTTTCCCGTGGCAAGCTGACCAGGAATGGAAGGAGGCCTGGATAGTAAATGCCCTCACATTCTGTTCCCATGTCTCATGGTTAAAAAAAACTTTTAAAATAGTTACGTTGAGAGGGAGGAGGAACACTGAGATTCAGTTATAGACTTAAAACGAGTTCCCTCTAGCACAATCTCAATGCAGATGGTAGCTAAATTGTTTTGTTGAGCTCTTTTTTTTTGTTCAAACCCTGATTGTGGACAATAGCACTGTAGGTTTTAACAGCAAAAATGTGTGCTTAAACATTACTGAAATTGTGACATTCCAGCAAGTCCAAGGGTTGATTTGTTTGGACAATTTTTATATAAAGATTTAAACATATTGAAAAACATTTAGCAGCTTAACCTATATGTATTTAATCTTTAATAATACACAAGAACTCTAAAAAAAATTAATTCTAAAGCATACAAACCACTTCAAACAGTAATTAGTGAGATAAAAAGCAGTAAACCAGGCAATCAAATTGAAAATACCCCCATCTGAATTTAACTGTTTGGTAACTCATTTAATTCCCTGAACAATGAGCTTTAACTGAAGTTACCTTTTCTTGACAAGAGGTGCTGAATTCTTTAATCAAACTTCTTTTGCCCAATCCCAGTCCCTACCAGAGCACCCAGTCCATTTAAACAGCCTATTTACAAGGTACAGTGAGTGATGATCATCCAGCCACTAAACCTGCTTCTTCTCACCACCTACACAACTATTTATAAAGGAACTAGTGTAACCAAAGCAGCTCTGAGTGGAAATGTGTATCTGTTGAACAAGGCACAGCCTTCATTCTGTAATCAGTAAACTGTACCTTAGTTATACACTTGATTCAGGCTCCAGATTTCATTGTAAAATAACAAGCTAATTCTTTTGTAAACAGGAGTTCATTGGTCTAATCCCAGGAGGGAAAGGAAGCATCAGAGCAGCCTTCTGGCCAGGTGAGTCCCTGATATGGAGGTATCAATGCTGCTCCCAGCTAGCACAGACATTATCCATAATCCATAAACATTTCCAAACCCTTGAAGTGTTCACTGTCAGTTAGAAAACACAATTGTAGAGAGAGAGAGAGAGAGAGAGAGAGAGAGAGAGAGAGAGAGAGGGGGGGGGGGTGGTGGAGGGGGAGAGAGGGGGTGGTGGGGAGGGAGAGAGGGGGAGGGGGAGAGAGGGGGAGGGGGAGAGAGGGGGAGGGAGAGAGAGAGAGAGAGGGAGAGAATGAGAGAGATCAATCAAATTTAAAGATTTTGCAAGACATTTTCATGTCACAACGTTCTTAGGTTGTTCTGTTTCCATTTGCATTTCTTCTGAGAGTACAATAACTTAAAATTCCTTCATGGTCAAGGTCAATACTGACTTCACATTCGTGATCCTCGTTCTTGCAGAATCTGTAAGAGAAAATGAATCAATTTAAGTAACCCTGACACCACAGCTGCTTAAATTACTTTGGGTACCAGCTCATGATATACCACAGTCTATAGGTAACATTTGGAGCTAGCTTGTTTATCCTTTACAAAGGAACTGAGCTGAAACTACTTTGTACACTTCCTGTTTTGTGGGGAAGGCACACAGGATAATTCTCAGTCCCTTACTCTCAAGACCCTTCAGAAGTAACAATCGCAGCCAAGGTTTCTGCTTCTTAATGGAATCCAGTGACCTCTCTTGACAAGAGGATTGGGCTCAATATTTGATGGTTGCCAGTTTCTACTAATGCACTCTCTGGCATTTTAGCACTGCCATGGAAATGTGACCAAGAATCAGCACTTCACTGGAAGGATTAAAAGCAAAAAATGCAACAGAGTGACGTAGCATATTAAAAGACTAAGCCCTCACTCTACACTCCACCAATATTTTGTGTGTATTGACCTTATTAACAAACAGCAGGGTTCCATATTGAGTGTTGTACAAATACATAGGGAATACATAGGTGGGGACAGTTCTTGATAAACTGGATTCAATCCCAAAACCTATGATCTTTTAGGTTGTACATTTACCTGGGATATAGCACCCACAGAACTTGAACATTGTAAAGGAGGGGAGGCAATTACACTTGGACTATTTCTGTTCCTGTAATAATTTCTGACTGACAATAGGCAAATTTGTTTTGATCTTCATCTGAGAAGAACCTCTAGCTAGTTGCAGAGTCCATGTCAGCTTGTTTCTGACCTCTATGTATGTAAACACACTGCAGGTGTTGGATGCCAGCCCCTCAACATTATGCCAACGATATCAATGGAGTTGCTGATCTGCACTGAAAAACTATTTCCTTTCTTTTGCCTTTACTATTCTAATTAATTTCTAGAACTGAAACTTGAGTAAAATTAAAATAAGCATTTTTTCCTCCATTTTTAAAAATCCATTTGAACAGTTTTTAAATATCTTTGTTCAGTTATTTAACAATGATTAAAATGTATTTTATTGCAGTGAGCTGTCAGAGAACCATCGAGACACTCCATGAGACCTCAGTATCTGCTACCTGAGGACTCGTTGTCCATGAAATGGCTGAGTCAATCAAGCTGATTAGTTATTACTCCATGAGCCCTTCAGCAAGTGCTTGAAGCATAGGACTACAGCACATTCAAACAGGAAAGATAGGGATTTCATCCGATCTTCTCCAAGAATGTTGACCCTCAACTGGCGTAGCTTTTGACATGCCTTAGTCAAGAGGTCAGTTTCCAAACATGAGATGGAATATTAGCAAGCAATCCAATGGTAAGAGCAAAGCTGTATTATATTTCCAGTAGTCAATCCAGGCAAAGTGATCCTCAGCTTCTACTAACTCAAATCCAAGAATGAAGGGAAAGTCTGGCTCTTGCAATGCAGTAGTCTCCACCTTCTACATTTGATAACTAAAATACCATACTTTCAATAAAGAATAGACATTAGCAAGCTGACAGCAATGGGAGTAACCGCAATAAGCTCATGTCCAATGGGACAAGATTTGCTTACATTTTTTCCTGCATTGTTTCTCTTTTCTGTACAAACTGAAGTTGATGTCATGCCAGCTCACAACAGTCAAACTAATGTTCAAAAATTCTGTCTCCTGGGACCCACAAATAAAATGAGATATAAGGAACAGGGTGTAAAGAATCAATAATGGTTACCTAGAATGAAAAAGTATCCTTCTTCGCTCAGTTTCCTTCTATTCCAAGTAAAGTTAGTTATGTTAGCTCGATATCAGAATATTAAGGGAAGCATTAGCTGAATAGAAGATGTTGCCAAATGGAATGATGAATGCTGTCCTTTCTCATGGGAGCCCACCCATCCCTCTCTGACCCAGAATATTCAAAAGTTTAGCATATTTGTTCAAGTGATCAAGATGATACAGTTGTTTTTTTTTCTCCACTATATGGTATAATATAATATATAACTTATGCATTAATTTATATTCTTCAAATTTTCAATATCTCTTGTAGTGAGGTGCATTGCACTGCATCTCACTGTACTTTATGCATCTGATAATAAACTCCACTTGACTAAACACATATCCTTATCGTTACAAAAAATTGTTTTCCATCTCTACCATCACCCTTATTCTTCAATCTCATTCTCATCCCCTCATCGCAATCTTTATTACCTCTAGACTTGGCTATTCTGTCACCTCTCCATTCACCTCCCCCTCTCTGTTGCTTACCAACCTGAGATCATCCAAAACATTGCTCCCCACTTCCTAAATCACATCATGTTCCATGCATAAAAGCAAAACCCTGATATTAAAATTCTTATGCTTATCTTGAAATGCTTGACTAAGCTCCTAGCTCTGGACTTTCCACCATAAACCTGTCTCTCTTCCCGAGGCACTTCTTAAACCAAGCGATGGACAAGATTTTGTCCTTAGTTCCTTGGGTAACAACCTCAATGTTTGTTTGATAAGTTCCTTTGCATTCCTTGTTTTTTTTAAAAAATAGATACCCTATAAAGGGATGTTGTTGTGGTCAGACATACAGAGTGAATGCCCTGGGCAGCAGCAGGTGCTGGAGGATTATCATACCTGCACAGAGTACAGGACAGGAATGACAAGTCAGAAGGAAGGACAAGTATGATTACCTTGGTTGTTGAGAGAGGTGATAATTTAGTCAAGAAGTAAAAGTAAAGTATGTAAAGATTAATCAAACAGGTCCCTTGAGGATTATAAAGAAACTAGAAAAGAACTCAAGAAGGGAATTAGGAGAGCCAGGAGTGGCCATGTAAAGTCCTTGGCAAGCAGGATTAAAGAGAATCCCAAGGCATTCTATACATACATCAAGAGCAAGAAGATAACTAGGGAGAGGGTAGGATCATTCAATGATGAAGGGGCTGTGAATGATGTGGGTGAGGTCATTAATGAGTACTTTACATCAGTATTTACCAAGGAGAAGAGGACGTGGAGATAGGGAGATCAGTGCTAACCATATTGATATGCTAGAGCATTTCAAAGTAAAAGATGAAGTAGTTTTGGGTCTCCTACAGAGCACTAAGGTGTACAAGCCCCCAGGGTCTTTTGGGAAATACCCCAGGTTATTGAGAGATCCAAGAGAAGCGATCACTGGAGCCTTGATTTATACCTTCTGTGTCCTCTCTAGCCAGAGGCGAGATCCCAGAGTAGCTAATATTCCATTATTCAAGAAAGGGAATCATAGATGTTCCTGAAACTATATACTGGTGAGTCTCACATTAGTAGTAGGAAGTTACTGGAGAGAGTTCTTAGGGATAAGATTTATGAGCATTTGGAAAAGCATGGCATAGTTAGGGAACCAGCATGTGTCTTACTAACTTGAGTTTTTTTGATGAGGTGACAAAGATGATTGATGGAGGTAGAACTGTGGGTATTGTTTACATTAATTTTAGTAAGTGAGGTTCCGGAGGACAAGGTCCCAAAAGATTAAGACAGAGGGTAGTGGTTGAAGGGACTTGTTCTGACTGGTAGTCTGCAATGTGGTTTTCCACAGGGATCTGAACTAGGGCCTCTGCTGCTTGTGTTGTATTTAAATGACCTGGATGAAAATGCAGACGGGTGAGTAAGTAAGTTTGTAGATGATAAGAAGATTGATGGGGTTATGGATAGTGTAGAAGATTGGCAAAGAATACAACACAATATAGATCAGTTGCAGATAATGGGCAGAGAAATAGCAGGTGGGAGTTTAATCTGGCTAAATGTGAAGAGACACCTTGTAAAGCAACAGTACACTGTTATCTAACAGTATCGAGCAGAGGGATCTTGGGGTCCAAGTTTATAACTCCCTGAAAGGAGTGGTATAACAGGTCGACAGGGTGGTTAAGAAGGCAGATGGCATGTTTGCCTTTATTAGTTGAGGCATTGAGTTCAAAGGTCATGAAGTTATGTAGCAGATTTATAAAATTCTAGTTGGGCTACATCTGGAGTCAGATTGTCCCATTACAGGAAGAATGCTGAGGCTTTGGAAGGGGCACAGAAGTTTACCAGGATGCTGCCTGGATTAGAGGACGTGCTATCGTGAGAGGCTGGATAAACTTGTGTTGTTTTATCTGGATCAGTGGAGGCTGAGGGAGATCTGATAGAGGTTTTAAGATTATGAGAAGCACAGACACAGTAGACAGACAATATCTTTTTTCCCAGGGTTTGAAATATCTAAATCCAGACAGCATGTATTTAAGGTGAGGGGGTAATTTCAAAGGAGATGTTTTTTTTTTTACAAAGTTGTTTTGTTTTACGAAGAGGGACGCATGCCTGGAATGTGCTGCTGGGGTGGTGGTAGAGTAAGATGCATTAAGGACTTTTAAGAGACATTTAAACAGGCACATGAATGTGAGGGAAGTAGAAGAATATGGACATTGTGTAGGCAGTAAAGATTAGATCAGTTGACCATTTTATTACTAACTTAATTGGTTCAGCTCGACATTGTGGGCTGAAGGGTCTATTCCCTGGGCTGAGAAGTGAAGAATTCTTGATGATACTGAGCATGTGAACAAATAGATGGATTGATGTTGGAGTTGATCCATGTTTTTCAGTCTGGGCACATCAGAGAAAAATCCTATCAGCTCTCCCCTCTCTTTCTGCTTCCAGACTGAAATGTAGGGATTTTCATACCCTTTCCATTCTGAAACATTGAGCTAAAGGCTGCTAGACAAATTAAATGCCCATAACAGGTTCAGGTAACTCAGGTTCTGGAGTCGCTGTACGAGGCCAATAGTCACTGGGCAACCCATTGTGCCTATAATCGTAAACATTTCAGCAACATCTGGTACTCAGTCTGATACACATGGCAACAGGACACTTTTGTATTTTGCAGGAGCTCTCTAACTTAAAGAAAGCTCTCTTAAAGTTGAATGTATCAAACATCTCTACCCGGTGCCACAGTAGAGCATGCAACAGCGGGGTAACACACAGGACAGTACTGTACTACCAGGCAGCAAGCATCCAGGCTGGTCAAGGGCAGGGCAGAACAAGGCAAATGAGAGTTAGGGTCACGGATGGCAACTCTACAGAGGCAAGGATAAACTGAGGGGAACTGAGAGGATCTGTGCTTTTTCCAGCAGATCACTCGTGCTCACCGGTACATTTTATTTCAAATTAATCTGAGTCAATCATATCGTAATCCGTCTCTTCATCGTCGCTCTGGATTCAGCATGCAGCATGCAGAAATGTAAACAGGAAGGAAGACATTGTTGTAGGCAATTGTTTCCAAACTCAGGTCAAGTATGTCAGCAACAGGAAAAGTAAAAATAAAGGTGCTCAAATAAAATAGTGGACAAGATTAGCTAAAAGTTACCTACTTTAACAAATTTGAACTCCAATAATTGAAAATCAACTTTCTCCTGGAGTTGTGTGACAGTGAAGAGGTGGATGCATTCATTATTACACCCGAGTGTGCTCAGATGGAGCATTAGCAAGCCCCTCATAACCCTGTATTTCACCAAACACCAAGCTGAATGTTTATAAACTCCACCAGGGAACAAGCATAAGAACAACATCTGATTTTCTCACTCCTTCGCTGAGCACTTTGTTGAGCCCGATTCAGTGGGATAGTGTAAATTTCCATGCACCATCTTATTTAAGCACACAAACCACACTGGAACAGATTGTTTATTCATGTTTGAAACCTGGACTCACAATCAAAGCTGGAAGGATGGCTGACACTGTAATTCACTGTTAAGTCTTTGACAACTGGCTAGTGACATCACTAAGGTGGAAAACGAAGTACTAGCTACAGAACTGCCTTGGGTGGATTGAGATGAAAACACCCCCTTCCCTCCTACTCCAAATGAGTGGCACAGCTAGTGGATAGTCTGCCTCACAGCTCCCATGTCCCAGATACAACCCTCTCTGCATGGAGTTTGCATGTCTTCTCTGTGACCTTATGGGTTTTCTCTGGATCTCGACTTCTTTGACATAGGCAAATGGGATTAAGTTAGATAAGCATTTTAGTTGTCTTTGTATAACTTCTGGATTCTATGACTCTAAACGTTACTTTAATTATCCATGTTGAGGATAAAGAATTAAAACTGCTGAAAGAAACTGCTGAAAAAGACAATAATCTAATTCTATAAACAAATGAACTAATGCTGAACACTGTTTTTATAAAGTTGTGCAGAATTAATTCAAAAATAGGAAGCAGTTAAGCTAGTGAATTAGTCAATGATTAAATATATTCATATAATCCCAGTGCAGTGCTCAGAATAACATTTGCAATTATTTACTTAGTCACAGGGATGATTGGAATTAGGATCACTATGTCTTCTGTCTGTTAGGGTTTGATCTGGTTAGAGCTTTTCTATCTTTAACCAACCATTAGAGTCGATGGTGAACAGAATCCACAAACGCTGCTGATGGTCAGTGTGAACTTGGTGGGACAAAGGACCTGTATCTGTGCTATATCTCTCTGATTCTGTGATTCTAAACCAACATTGCTTTAAGATGTTCTGGGGCATAAATTGTTCCCTTATCTCAGTGCTTAGTCTGGCAAAAGAAACAACAGCGTGTTTAAAAATCTCTGTAGACAAAATGCCTTCATGTTCATTGCTAAATCCAGCACTGCAATATGCAGAGCTCTGCACCACTACTACATGATAAATACCAGTAGCAAAATCAGCAACAAGGAAAGAGTGACCTCTGTTAGAGAGCTCCATCTGGGCACACCAGGAATAGATCTGGCAAAATAATGTCAAATGACGTTTATTTATAAAATAATGAATGTCCATTTTTAATTCATGGTGAAAGCTGGAGCACATCACTCCCTGCATTTAATGTCCCCATAATGTACTCTTTGTTGAAGGGTGAGTTATACTCCCCTATCACATACACTCAGTGGCCACTTTATTGGCTATAAGAGAGGAACTTGGTGTGTTCTTCTGCTGCTGCAGCCCACCCACATGTTGTGCAATCAGAGATGCTTTTCTGCACACCATTGCTGTAATGCGTGGTTGAGTTACTGTTGCTGTCCTGTCAACTTGAACCGATCTGGCCATTCTCCTCTGACCTTTGTCATTAACAAGGCATTTTCGCCCACAGAACTGCCCCCACAGAATTTTTTTTTTGTTTGTTGCACCATTTTCTATAAACTCTAGTGACTGTTATGTGCGAAAATCCCAGGAGATAATCAGTTTCTGAGATATTTAACTCACCCTACCTGGCACCAACAATCATTCCATTGTCAAAGCCACTTTGATCACATTTCTTCCTCATTCTGATGTTTGGTTTGACCCTCTTGACCATGTCTGCATGCTTTTGTGCATTGAATTGCTGTCACGACTGGGTGATTAGATATTTGCATTAACAAGGTGCGCCAGTGTACCTAATAAAGTGGCCATTGAATGTATAACCCAACCTCTCAGAAACACTGGGGCCTCTGAGCACCCCATATTTGATCAAGAATGAGCTGTACAGTAGTAACCATTCTGTGCAGGTAACTTAGACCATTTGACATTTCTCCAAACTCATTTCTGTTAAGGTTACAACCGAGATGAAAACTGCAGAAATAAGCATTTAGGAAACTATAACTCTGTATAATTTTACTCACCTTGGCTTTTTCACTGGGTTCTGAATTTGTGCCATAAGGAGTATTATGTAATTCTCTGGAGACCACACAAAGAAATTCAGCCTGATCTTCATTTCCATAGTTGTAGGAAGAGCCCATACTGACCAGCTGCGAAGAAACGAGAGTGTGTTTACCACTTTAAAATATTGGGATCCAAAAGCATCTAATCAGGGAAACTGAGTGATGTACTTCGATGAGTGTGACCCAACTTCCCGAAATAATGAATTAACACCTTCATCTTCCATCACTTTAAATAAGCTACCTCCAGTGGGCTGTGTATATAAGAGGAAGGCCAAAGGGAAGGACAGATACAATGTTGATGCTCCCACTTTCCAGGGCTATAAGTGGTGGAAGTAGGTATAACTTTGACACTTGTTGTACCAGGGTAGGCTCAGCCAGTTTTGTTTAGAAAACCTTGAAGTGCTGGAGCAAAAGAATATTTCACCAATTCACTTTCATAGCATGTCCATAGACCAGCCTAACAATAAATGTATGCATAACACCAGCTGATCCTCAACAAAATGCTGACCCTTACCTAGAGCGTTGTCTCTCCAGTTCCTCATTTCTTTTTCCTTCCTTCTCATTCTTCCCTGCTTAGTTTTGCTCCCTTTATGAGCTGCTTTTCTTCAATCCCCCATTCAGTGCTATTGCAATGCCTCAGAATGGGGGATTATCATAAGACAAAGCCATGAACTTCAGCAGAGTGCACCTAAATAGCTGTTTGTCATTGCAGGCCAATGAAAGCAGAAGGTCAGGATGAAAAAGCTGTGAAATAAGCTCTGACAAATGTACTCATTAACTACCTTCTCTAAAAAATGGAAAGAAATGATGAGTGGAGGCAATGATTTGTGAATTTGGTTACTGCCACACCAAAGTGTTCTAACTGCGAGGGCTGAATGAATCAAGCCAGGCTTAAACGTGACCATCTTTGTGATGAGATCAGAACCACAGCTTCAGTGACTCTGCAAGTATCCTCTGCAGCTGTAGAAAGGCAGGGATCCTGTAGCTAAAGGCAGCAGTGACTGATGCGGTTGACTGGAATCAATGAGAAGAGTGATGGCACCACACTGGATAAACATCCTTTTTGTGAAATGCCAAGTTTCAATTGTGGTTTAACAAACTGCAAAGCCTAAGAAAATGCCTCTGTCTCAGATTGGACCTATAATTAGTGCCTCTGATTCTCTCATTGTTCTATAAATTTCTGCCTCAGATCATTTTTCCTAATTTCATTTGTATGAATAACCATTTTCTGTTCATGAATATTTTAGTGTGAACTTTTCTACACCTACCCAAAGGCTGAGATTACAGTCAGTTAACAATCCTTTTACCATCCTTTGATGCCAGGTCTAGCCTACTGTTACTTCACTGCAAAGTCCAACAAAGACTGCTCAATGCTGCATTTATTTGACTATTGCCTTGTAATCCTGGGGAGGTGGGGGTAGTGGTTAGGACCAGCTCACTTTCCACATCGAGACCTGTCCTATTATGAGTGGATGCCCCGACCCATCTCTCCTACATAACAGTTGCTCTGTGCTGCGACCAATTACTTTCTATTCTCAGGAGCAAGTCGGTGATCAGGAGAAAGAACTCAAGCCCTGCAAGGACTACTTTGTGAGTGGCAGTGGGATTCCTGGCTAATCTTCCTCGAGTAGAACTGGCCTATGATCTGGAGTTGGCCCTGAGGTCAAACGCTTTCTAAGTCCAATGTCTGTGATGAAATATCCTGATTCTTCAGGTTCAGCAGGGGCAGACCTGAGATTGTGAGTGTGATTCCCTGAACTCCTTCCAACAAGATCTGCAATTGTTTTTATATGAGGCAGAGATCATCCTGTACAGGAGGAAAACACTTTTTTTCCTATTAACCAGGGCCAGAATGATCACCCGAGTAAAGATCAAAAATGCAGGTGGTGGAAACCTGAGGAGGTTATAGAGAAAAATTTTCCAGATTCAAACGCTGCTCCCCCCCAAAAATGACTTGAGTTTTTCCATCAGTTTTGTTGCATCTTCCAGGTGAGCCCTGGTCTTATTGGTAATGTGATCTTTAATGCATCAGCTCTTTATGGGACAAACAAAAGCAACCAATCTATTCATATCCAACATTTTAATGCCCTTTACAGAAAATGGAGAGAGCAATGTGGCAACCTGCTGTCTGGGTCACATTCCATCATATTGTCCATTCCTCACAATAGCCACTACACTTTTTCCTTACAATGCAGTCGTTCAATGGAGACTTGGACTTTTAAAAGGTCAGTGGTTTAGTATCTGAAACATAAATATATATTTAAAAAAACACATACTTAATTGTATCTCTTGCAAAACAAAAAGGAGAACAAAGTGCACGGAATGTTTTTGCAATAAGTCCCAAGAGAAAATACCTCTGGGATCAGGAACGAAGATGATTGTAAACAGGTTTACCTCAAAAATAACAACTAAGCTCTACTTGTTTTTATATTCATGACAGCAATACTCAGCTTTGGTCCCACCTAGTCAGCTTCAGAACAGGTAATAATTTTTAAGAAGATGGACGATACTTTCAGTACATGATCAGGGTAACCCTGTGGTCTGAATAAAGATGGTCTCCAAAGTGATCACCCTAACAGCATTTGATTGTTCCAGTCTGGAGACTATATCATGAACACCAAATGCAAGATGCTAAATTTGAATAAGTGAATTGCTGCTTTACTGAGAGTGTTGAGTCCAGATGTGGGAAGGTATAGGGCAGACGGTACACCTCCTTTGGTTGTGTGGGAATGTACCTTGAAAAGAATGGATGTTGGTGGAGATGGGAGAATGAGTCAGAGTCACAGCAGGAACAGCCCTACTAGAATGGTAAAAAGGGAGAAATAGAGCTGCTGATAGAGGTGCCACATTGAGAGTAGGAGATGTTTATGAAGGATGATCCATTGAATGTAGAGGCTGGTGTGGTAAGGGCAGCAGTAACAAAGCAGTAAATGCAGTTCAGGGTCCTGTCAAACATGATGGAGGCAAAAAACACAGTAAAGGAGAAAAGAGTTCAGTAATACTGGTGCAGAAAATATAATCAAGGGAACAGGTATAATTAAACTGAAGTTATAGGAAGCAGGTCAGGAAGAGGTACAGTTGGATTAAGATCTGTTGACTTACATTAAATATTGGTCATTAGCCTTCCTTGGATGGGTAAAAACTTAGGGATGGACCACACAAAAAAGACAGAGGATGGTAAGGTGATGAAAATTGTTTTGTATGTATGGTAGCAGGAAGCTGCATCAACACAGTTAATAAGATACTGAATAAAGAAGTGAAAGAGGGGCCCAAGTCAGAGTGAGACAGAAACTGTCCATTCAATGTGTCCCACAGAGAAAGGCAAAGCTCAGGTCTGCGTAGGTTCCCAGTTACACAGTTCATTTAGAAGAGGTGAGTGTGTTTAAAGTTCAACTTCAGGCAGTTGTAGATGATGATGATGGTGGAGGGGGTAAATTTAACATGTGTTTAAGGAAGAAGTAATAAGCTTCCTGATTTAGAGACTGGATATACAACTGAACCAGTTGGGATCAGGACAGCGTCAAAGGATATCAGAGGTGCAAGTGTAAGACAATGGCAATGTACTGGTAATGACAATGGCTTACTCCGCCAGGAGTAAGATATGTTAAAGTGCCAGGGTTAGGACTCAATGTATTTAAGTAAACTACTTAAGAACTTTTTAAAAGCTATTATTAATGCTTTTTGAGAGGGTGATTTTAGATGCATATCATATTTTTACTGAGTTAAGTATTGTTTGTAATTAGTTTTGCTACAATAAGTGTATGGGACATTGGAAAAAATGTTGAATTTCCCCATGGGGATGAATAAAGTATCTATCTATCTATGTTCAGTGGTACACAGGAAAGTATGAGGTGGTGTGGGAGATCTAATATCGGGAAGTAGAGGCTATTTTGCCAAACAATAGCACTAACCTTGTCAGGCTTGAGATCGATGCTTACTGAATGAAGTTTGGCACTTACATCGTGGTTTCCACCACAGTGAAGAAAGCAAAAAGAGTGGTTACCCCCATTCAGTCTGCAAAGATCATCCGGAATTTTCAGTTATCTGTCACTTTAATTCTTTTACACACTGTGACTTATTGCACTGTTCCAAAACAGCAACAATACAACATCCTAGACAAAATCTTGAGCTCAACAATTGCATACACTAATCTTGATACAAGCTGAAAACACTGGTTAAGTTTTCATGAAAATTAATCAGCATGCATCTTTATCTTATTGCCCCTCTTTACAGACACTGACTGACCCACTGAGTATTTCAGCAATCTGCTGTTTCCACTATTTGAGTTTTTTGTATCTTTCAGTTCCAATAGTGTTTCCTTCTTTCCTCTATTCTTGTTTATCTTTATTGACTTTCACTCTGGACAAATCAGTTGTGATTAACAAGCCTTCATTACCCCTCGTCAACCACCACTGTGTGACACTGTCTCTGTGAGTCTCCACCTTATCATCAGCATTCCATCCCCCTCCTCCTTACACTTTCTACTTTTATCTCTATTCTGCAACCAGTTCTAATGAAAGGCCATTGATCTGAAAATTGGACCATTCCTCTGTCTGACCTGCTGAATACTTGCAGAACTTTCCTGAGTATTAAAATTGGATAAGTATTCAGCGTGTCAAAATAGTAAGCCCAGTGGCCCTACCCTTTCTCAGAATAGCAACAAATATGACCCAGTGAGGACACTTTAGTGAGTTTTGAATGAGCCAACTCATTCAGATTTATGGCTGCTCCAGGAGCAAATTCAAGTGCCGTTACTGCATGTAAACCTCACGCAGTGCTGGCTGGCTATTCCTTCATAGAATTCATCAGTGAAGTCTAAAACAGATTGCATCCATTGTGATGGATATCAGGTGCAGGATGACCGGCTGATTTCCCCCTCCTAAGTTAGAATGAGTGCAGCATTATCACTAGTGACATTATTTAACAACCAGCTAGGGACTGAACATGTAGCATTGTTCAGTAAAACTCCGCTAATCCACTATCCATCTATTTGGAAATCTTGATGGTTCAGCAAATAGTTCAACAAATAATGTTTGCCAAGCTCCCTTTAACTCTCTGGGGTTCGGGTTCCTGCATTCCACCAGAATGAGTAGCAGCTCTGCTCCAGTGTTTCTTGTAGATAATGGGAGGGCCTAGTTGCCATGCTTCCTTTACACCTACCTGGATCATTGTTGCTGTGCTCCCTTTTAACTCAGTTCACCTTGCATTTTAACAATTAAAAATGTATTCAAAGAATGTCCAGGCGTTAATAGAAATAACATCCAACTATCCAGAAAAATTGGCTAATGCTGCACCAAAGACGTGAATGTGCTTTATTATTGGAGTTCTGCTGTACACTGTGGTCCCCACTACAGTGGAATAACTAGCCGCTATTTTAAAATGCAATGAGATTTAAAAAAAAGTCCCATACATCATCGTTACACCAGCCTTAAGGTACATTCTGGCCAGCATATGAATTCACATGGCCAGGTGGTCACCCCAACAAAATTCAATAGTCCTTATTTTCCAACCAGTGCATGATTAGGCATGCCTGGGGACATACAGCTGTTGAAGATCTCCACCGAAGTTCAGAGCAAGAATGTAAAAACAAAGCAGGATTCATCTTATTCAAAAAGATGACCTTGCTCTACCAGTAAATCTTTCCATATTTCATATCCACGTGTCAAGAAATATTTGAAACAGCCTTGTATTAGATAAGCCATTTGGAATGCCATCATCTTAATCTTCGGTTGCAAAGAATATGAAAAGTGTTAGCTTAGACATTTGGTCACTGGAGAAGCAGTATAAAGAACTGTAGATGGCAATACTGTCTCACCTTTCATGACATTTCCTTGCATGATTGGATTGACTTGCAACTCAGTTCTTCCAACTAATTGAGAACAGCTTTACAAAGAGCAGCAAAACAGTAAACAGCCAAGGGCAAGCCAGGTGCACAATGACTAAACAGGTTCTGACATAACAGAAAAATGCAAAAACTATTGTCAAGCTATTTTCCCTAAAGAGACAGATCAAGCAGAGTTCACAAACCAACCTTTTTATTGAGAACATTAACTCCACATCAGCCAGGCTTCAAGGATCAAAGAAGTTGGTATTCATTACAGTGGAAAAAGACAGTTTAACTCTAAATAGAATCAGTATTGAAAGAGGGAACTCAGGCACATTACTGAAAGAAGGAAGTTTTCATTTGGATGTACATAGCAATTTTAAGTACCTGTACTTCCAGAGGGAGGAAGCCAAGTGCTTCAAGTAGGATGCTGATCTTATGAAGACATTCCCCCCAGAAATTATCTTCAGAAGTGGTTAGAATTAGCCGCCCAAAAGACTCTTGTTCCCTAATTTGTAAAAGCAGGAAACACTGGAAACACTTAGCACGTTAGGCAGCATTTGTTGAATAGAAACAGGATTAATGACTGAAGAACCCTTGTCTGATGACTTGAAATGCTATTTCTGTTTCCATATATGCTGCCTGCTCATGTGGATATTTCTAGCATTTTGTTTTTATTTCAGATTTTCAGAAGGTATTTTTTCTTATATTTATTTACAAATTTCCTCTCTGTTGACATTATCATCTTGTTTTAGGCACAAGAGATTCTGCAGATGCTGAAAGTTGTTGAGCAACACACACAAAATGAGCACAGGAGCGAGACAGATCAGCTGGTTGAGTGGAGTTGCAGCAATAACCTCGCACTCAACGTCAGTAAGCCCAAAGAATTTATTATGGACTTCAGAAAGGGCAAGACAAGGGAACACACACCAGTCCTTTTTGAGGGATCAGAAGTCAAAAGGGTGAGCAATTTCAAGTTCCTGGTGTCAACATCTCTGAGGATTTTTCCTGGGCTCAACACATTGATGCAGTTACAAAGATGGAATTACAGCAATGATTAAGTTTGAGGAGATTTAGTATGTCACCAAAGATGTTTGTAAATCTCGACAGATGTACTGTGCAGAGAATTCTAACTGGCTGCATCACAGTCTGGTATGGGGGAGGCTACTGCTCAGGATTGCAATAGCTGCAGAAAGTTGTGAACTCAGTCAGCTCCATCATAGGTATTAGCTTCCCCACTGTCCAGGACATCTTCAAGGAACGATGCCTCAAAAAGATAGCATCCATAATTAAAGACTCCCATCACCCAGAACATGCCCTCTTCTCATTGCTACCATCAGGGAGGAGGCACACACTCAATGGTTCAGGAACAACTGCTTCCCCTCTGCCACAAGATTTCTGAATGGGCACTGAACCCATGAATGCTACCTCACTACTTTTTCTTTTTTTCTCCCCTTATTGCACCACTTATTTAATTTAATTTTTAATATATATTACTGTAATTTACATTTCACAACATATGCTTGTGATATTAAATCTGATCTGATTATGCTGGAGGAACTTAGTAAGTCAGGCAGCATCTATGGAAGGGAATAAACAGCTGATGTTTCGTCCTGAGGCCAAAACGTCAACTGTTTATTCTCTCCATAGATGCTGCTCGACTTCCTGAGTTCCTCCAGCATGTTGTGAGTGCTGCTTATTATTTTGTTTACCTAGACCAGTTGTGGAAGGCAGAAGTTGCTGGCTTTCCTCACCCTCTTTTCAGGCAGAGGGGCTTGGAGTGATTGGGCATCAGTGTAGATAAGTTCTAACAGGTTTTAACACAAAGCAAAGCTCTGGGTAGAGCTTCAGCTTCCCTCGAAGCTGACACAGATATTACATAATTATCAGTATTCTTAGGATACACCACAGTAACAGGCCCTTCCAGCTCAACAAGCACCCACCACCCAATTACACCCATGTGAGCAATTACCAATTACACTAACTGTCACGCTCCCCTGCTTCCCCAATTCTGACACTGAAGCATTTTAAATCTCTTCAACTTGAAGTACGGTAAATATTTACAAGGAAAAATTACTTAAAAACCCTTTGCCTTTTGTAAGCTATGGATCCCCACTGGGATCTCAGATCCTTCAACAGGTCTAACTGCAAAGGAGCATGTAGAGGTGACATCCCAGCTAATTGCACAGAACCCCAGTGAGAATAGGTGTCCATGTTAAACCCAGTGATATATTTAGATTCACCAATTCCTGCAGTAGGAGCACACACTGGTAGTTCCAGTTGGTACTGTCAGTAAAATCCAGTCCATTCAGGCCAGAGACAAAACAAGCGGTTGGCAACATTTCATTTCACTGTCTTCCATGAAAGGGATATTAGAAATCACACTCCCTCTCATCTGGAGATGAATATGATGGATTCTGTTTCTCTCTGGTGCTATCAGCTAAGTGATGCTCTGTGTGGCCTCCGTCGGTCGTGGTCGACCATGGGTACTACGCCTCTGGTAGTCACTGGTTTGTCGGGCAGCGTCGACTGTGGCTATTGAGGCCGATCCTGTGCTGCTCTGACATACTCTGAAATAACTTGTGGACCTATGGTTCTCTAATATTTCAAATTGAAACACAGTATTCTGCATTTATGTAGTAGCTTTACCAAGTAATATATACCAAACATGAGGAAATCTGCAGATGCAGCGCTGTCGACGTTTCGGCCCGAGACCCTTTGTCAGGAAACGTCGACAGTGCTTCTTCCTATAGCTGCTGCCTGGCCTGCTGCGCTCCACCAGCATTTTGTGTGTGTTGCTTAATATATACCAAAATGATTTGGTATTCTTTGGGATGGCAGCATAGTAGTTCGTGCAACGTTTTACAGTGCCAGCAATCAGGGTTCATTCAATTCCTGACACGTCTGTAAGGAGTTTGTAAATTTTTGTGTGACTATGTGTTTCTTTTTCCTGGGTGAGCCAGTTTCCTTCCATATTCCAAAGATTCAGGGGTTAGGGCTACTAAGTTATGGGCACGCTACATTGGCACTAGAAGCACAGTGACACGTGCAGGCTGCCCTCAGCACATCCTTGGACTGTGTTGGTCGCTGATGCAAACAGCGCATTTCACTGTATGCTTCGATCTTTCCATGTACATGTGACAAATAAAGCTAATCTAATCTACTATCCAAATTCAAAAGCAGTTAGGTTTGATACCCTTCAAGTATCTTGGATGAGTTGCTGCAAATCAGTTCATATCTCTAACAGCTTGGAAAAAGACCACAGTCTTATTGAACAAAACCAGAAAATTCATGACAAGAGACCATTCAGCCTATTATGTCCATGATGGTCAAGGGGAGCCATCCATTTTAATTCCACATGCCAGCTCTTAGTCCATACCTTTGCAGATCCATATTCAAGTATACAATGAAGTACTGTTTAAATGTGCGAGGGTTTTTGCAGTGAGTTCTGGACACCCACCACCCTTTGGGTGGAAAATATCTTCCTCATCTTCTCTTTCTCTGAGGAGCAGGGGTGTGTTGCACCATTTATATAGAGCTCTGATTGGCTATGTCGTCTCTCTACCATAGGAAAGATATCACTGTAGTAGAGGAACTGCAGCAAAATTTCAACGGATTGACTGTTGTCATGCATGAAGAGATTAAAGACAGTAGGCTGTGCTTTGAGTTTAGAAAACTGAGAAGTTATTTTGCTGAAATATACAACAACCGTAAGGGGCTTGACAGTCTAGGTGTGATTTGATGGTTCCCCTGGGTGGGTTGTTGCCAAGCAGGGGCAGCATGAACTTGCATCCTGCTTTTGGGTCTCACACCAGTTTCATTCTCATCGGTCTAGACTCAGACTGCTGATTTGTAAATTACAACACTTGAAATAGATGTATCTACATTTAATTATAAACTCTCAATATTTCTGCAACTATAATTAAGCCCTATATTTAAACTTAAAGCTTGTATTTCCATTTCCCATTAGACTCTGCTTATTAATATACCCTGTGTTGACACTGTCTGTGATGGCTGCTGGACTTTGAAACATGAAACAATGTAGAAGCTTGATTTTAGATGATGTAGTTCAGAAATATTTAGTGCGATAATGGAATAAAATATGCTTATTAAGTTAATCAAACTGCTCTGGCAACATGCCAGAAATCATAACGTATTTCTGTGCCATTTTGTCTTCACTTCCAACTTTCAAGTTTTTGTATAGCTCCACTTGTTCAACAGAGATATGAAATGTTAAAGGGCCACTTAAACCACACAAGCAGTCATGTTCTCGCCCAACTGCCCTTTTAATCTCCTGAGCACAACAATGAGTACAGTAGATCTTTCAAACAGATATAAAGAGGTATCAACAGCTGGAAGATGAAAGATCCCTTACCTGAGTGTTACCCAAGCCTGTTGCAGCTTTCACCAAAACAGTGCGAAGTCGGGGTTACCAGCGACAACAGACTTTCCACAAGAAAGATTGTGTTTCCAAACCTTATTTCATAACTTGTTATGTTAGGCCTACATATCTTTTGTTTACCATTTAAAAGTATAGAGATCACAAGTTTAATACTTTGAACTATTTTTCATGTTTATATATTTAAATTTATTATGTTGTTTTATTATTGTGTTGTTTATCATACTGTGTTGTTTTTGTACTGCATCAAATCCGGAGTAACAATTATTTTGTTCTCCTTTACATGTGTATATTAGAAATGACATTTAACAATCTTGAAACTTGAACTTGAAACTTCACTGTAAAAAAAAGTGAAAAATAGGCATAGACTATAGATACTGATATCAACACCTACATATCAACACACACAATTGATATCAGCACAGCACAGAACTGAAACAGTAATGAAAATTGACCTTTCAAAGAATGGAAGATGCTATGTAAGGCAGGTAATGGTAAGAAGCAGGGAGATAGGCTGTGCGTTGTTATAATGAGCGTGGAGGGTATTACTGGGACACACCTCACTGCTGCTGTTGTGGAAACTGGTCTCCTCCCCCTTCACTTGCCGCGACACAATCAGCAGAAATTCTGACTGATGGTCCCGCCCATAGCCATAGGGGAATCCTATATTGACCAGCTGTAACAACCAGAGCAGAGTGTTTGTAACACTGGGTGAATTAAGAGTTCTTTCATTTCAAGTTTTCAAATGGTATAAATTATTAACATTTTAGTTACAGTCTCAGTGATGCAATTGTTCAAAAGCTACAAGAGTGGCAATTACTTAAACTATACACCAGAAATATTGAGTTATAAACAAGTCCTCTTTATTTAGGTTACAGAATGCTGAGTGCGACAGAACATCCTGTAACCTGTCGTCATTTGCTGAGAATCAAGAACCATCTGGTCCACGGTAACAAAGCACTAATGGGTGTCGATACGCACAGCTATTCAACTAGAGCATGAGAATTCAGGAAAAAGGAGCTAAAGATGAGTTCGTGGTGTTGGAAGAAGTGGGAGCATGTGGGATGAGGAGGAGGAGGAAAGACTGGAAGGCCCTCCACTCAATGAAAAATGACTCATATTACAGGATCAATTCCTGGCTTATACTAAATTATCACATCAGTCAGATCATTTTGGCAATAGGACAGGAGGGGGTTTGAGTCATGCCACATGTAGATGACAGACATCGCTCTTCATAACACGGCCATCAAGGAGAGACACGTTGCGGGATTGTGGAAGGAGTGTCATCCAGCAGCTGTGAATAGAATGAAATGAGGTGGAGGGACTAAACATCTGGAAAGGCATGCAGGATGGGGGTTCTAGCAGAGACATCGAGAAGCATTTCCTCAGAAAGGGTCCCTGAAGAGCAGAATCAAGTTGGCAGAAAGGAAAATACAGATAAAACATTACTATCATCTGGGATATACGGTATGATAGGAGTAACATGAACAATTCCCCAAGATTTAAAATCTTTATTTGAAACAAAAGTCAGAAATTCAACCCAAGAAATTATAGCTTCCCAACTAGCCATTAGAGTGTACTTAGCTGGCTCAGAAATATTGAACTCAATTTTTAATTGAATTTATCTGAAATTATTTTCTCACAAAGCAAATGGAAAATCATCAGATTAAGTTACTTTAGTTGCATTTGCTAATATAAACTCAGACTCAAAGCCTGAATTGTGCAAGGGATTCTGGGGAGCAGGAAACAGCAGCTGCCAGGAAAGAATATTTGGATTTGCAAAATTTACACAATCTATGGGTAGACTTAGTCAGAGACCAAAGATATTTATTCAATTCCAAGTCAGAAATGTCAGCTGTTTGCCCAAGTATACAATGAATCAAAAATTAGTTCAAGAAAATGGTATGATTTAATCCGTGTTTGGTGCAGACAACTATTGCTAAAGACACAGCTGCCCATTTCTAACAGTGTTGCGTGGAGGACCATAATGGAATAGATGCTCTTGATTGCTCTCAACTACAGCACCATTTTTGATTGATATTCAGTTGCAGTGAATATCTTAATATTCCTACCTGTTCAAACTTCCATCCGTCAGACATTGTCGACACCATCTGGGTGAGTTCTTCTTCTTGGCACTGTAGCACTCTGTAGACATGTTTCATTGGGATCTGAGGATTACAGACAGAGAGAATTGAATTACTCCTTAGATCAAAGGCGCATTAAACAAAATGTTAGGGAATGCAGTGAACAATGGCAAATTCCAATAACAGAAATAAGGTTAATCAAATCTTCAAGAGGGACAAGAATATGAAAAATGTAGCTGGATAAAGATGAACACAAGTACAAATTATTTTTGCAATATTTGCTCCTCTCTGCGCCCTGTGGCACAGTGGGCGGCAACCTTGCCATTTCTTTAGCCTTTATCTGTCTTTTGTACGAAGCCAAGTTGCTAGCTTGACACTTAATACAGCCCAGATGGAAAGTGCAAGGAGCTGGCTGGATTCACACCCGGGACCACTTGCCTCGAAGTCTGATGCGGTTGACACTATACCACTGGCCAGCATTATATCTACAAATTTGTGTCTCAATGCATTGTTGACTAGGTTGCGGAGAGTTGTAAAATTTGTCAGCTCCATCATGAGCACTAGCCTCCATAGCATCCAAGGCATCTTCAAGGAGTGGTTCCTCAAAAAGACAGCGTCCATCACCCAGGACATGCCCTCTTCTCATTGTTACCATCAGGGAGGATGTACAGAAGCCTGAAGGAAAACATTCAGCAATTCAGGAATAGCAATTTCCCCTCAGCCAATTTTGGAATAGACACTGAAACCATGAACACTACCTCAATGTTTTTTTAAAAATCTCTGTTTTTGCATTACTTTTTAATTTAACTATTTGATATACACACATATATATGTCTGGTGTGTGTGTATATATGTGTGGTGTGTGTGTGTGTATATAAATATATATATATATACACACACACACACCACACATATATACACACACTTACTGTAATTTATAGCTTGTTTTAATATGTTCTCATGTATTGCATTGCACTGCTGCCGCAAAGTGAACAAATTTCATGCCATGTGCCAGTGACATTAAACCCAATTCTGATTTTAGTATCTATTTGGTGTGTGGTGACCGGTAAGATGACAGGTGCAGCACCTTCTATGAGGCCAACCGAGGTGTTAATGTCTTTTCTTAAAATATGTTTTATAATCACAAGACCCTGCTGGACTTTAGGAACTTAAAGTACTGCAGGTCTACCCTATCAGCAAGTTGCTCATTGGTGTAGAAACTGAAGGAGCTGTTTAACTGGTGAACGGCAGGGGAGCTGTGTGGCCTCAGCTGTAGTGTGGACTGGGCCTTAAGCTGCAGTGTCACCTGTTTGCAGCCACCCATCAGTGAGAGTGTCGGTGCACTCCATGGGAGTACTGGAGGTGATGCTGCTGGCTGCGTTCACTTGGCAGAAGGTGATGTATTGTGTTTGATTACACACTGCTACAACATTCATGGACTCAGGGACTTGGACTATATATATTTTTTGTGTGACTATATTTCATTGCTGTTTTATATATGCTCTGTGTACCTTGTGCTGTGTATGACTGTTGGTAAAGTGTTTTGCAAATTGGCCCCCTGAGTAATGTCGTTTAGTTTGGCTGTATTCATGGGTATTCATGTATAGTTGAATAGCAATTAAACTTGAACTTGGCAGTCCTGAAAGAATATTTTTGATTACAGATGCTCTTCCATCTTCTACTGCCTTGCAGTATGGTCATTATAATATATGACTTTAAAAAATTACCTTTTATGGTATTCTAATTTTGGTCAGACTCTGTCTCAAAGAGACATGGATTTTTACTATCTAAAGCAAGAACAGAAGACTATTTAGTTATATTTCAGTATCTGCAAGAGAGGTCTACTGAGAAACTTTGACATAAACTGAATTCAGGACTTAGTCTGACCAAATAAGCAGCACAATACCTTTATTCAAGTATGGAGTTCAGCAGCCTCTGCAGAAAGCAAGCTTCAGTTTTTCTTGTGCTCTAGGCTGACTTGGCAGTTCCTGATCAGCCACTTCTCCTTTTGCACTGTAATCAGCACTTATATCGACTGCATTAGTCTCTTTCAGAATTCTGACAGTAAAATCTATTTTGAACACAGTCACTGTGTTTTCAAAATGAATTTAAAATGCCGTTGTGGCCTTTGTACTTTAAATGGTCACACTTCTCTTAAATGCTAAAAACATTCAACACTTCTTTGCACACTAGATTACAAAACAAAAGCTCCTATATCCAAGTTTATAATCCTGAATACAGATATACAAAGTGGTATTCAATATCTACACAACTTGTTGCGACTTTGCTTTCTGCTCCTTACCATTCTACCTTCCTGGGTTTCAAATTCAATCTATCGACACTGATCATCTTCTGATACCTCTGTCAATTCTTCACATAAAAAGCCCTGAAAAATGGACTAGATATTTAGAAATGAAAGAAATTTGGAGTTTATGGTGGAAATATGCTTTTTAAAATCTTTAAATTCTCTAAGCCTGACATCTTTCCTGGGGAAATTGCTGGTATTTAATAGTTAATATTAAATTTTGCACTGTACCATTTAGATTCAGATTCATTTATTTATCACATGTACATCAAAACATGCACTGAAATGCATCATTTGCATTAACAATCAACACAAGGTAATGATGTGCCGGGGCTGCCCCAAGTGTTGCCAAACTATTTACCATCAACACCATCTGAAAACGATGGAAATACTCAGCCATCAGGTAGCATCTTTGGATACAGAAATTTGGTTAATGATTCAGATTGAAGATGTAGAAGTTGCAGAGAAAGAGAAACAAAGAAAGGAGACAACAAAGAGAATCTTGTAACAGGGTGGAGACCAAGAGAGGTTGGTGAGGGAATAATGAGTGTCTGTTAATTGTAGCTCATCAATCTGGAGGAGGTATTACAAGGTGGTGACTAAAAATAGAGGACACAGGAGAAAGAAAAGCAACACATCATATTGAGAAATATTCACTGGCAATGGTGAAAATCTGGAATAAAACAAGGTTGGAAATACTCAGAACACAAAATGCTGGCAGAACTCAGCAGGCCAGACAACATCTATGGGAGGAGGTAGTGACAACGTTTTGGGCCGAAACTCCTGAAGGGTTTCAGCCCGAAACGTTGTCACTACCTCCTCCCATAGATGCTGTCTGGCCTGCTGAGTTCTGCCAGCATTTTGTGTTTTTATTTATTTCCAGCATCTGCAGATTCACTTGTGTTGCGTTGGAAATACTCAGCAGGTTGGACTGCAATTGTGAGAAAAACAGTTAATGTTACAGAATTACATCCTTTCCATGTTTATTTTAGGACTTTTATGCCTAAAGAATCCTTCATTATGTGAAAACGTCTTCAAGGTCTGGTCACTTTTCCATTATTTTGTTACTAATGCTAAGTGAGAAGTGGGCAAGTGGCAGACATGTTTTCAGGTTAGAATCACAGCAGATCTGGTTTATTTGACTCGCAATTGTTGGTCAGTACTGCTCTGCTGGTTTGTCAGTGGGAACCTGCTGTGTTCCCCATGCAGTAATGTCATTGCACAAACATCTATTCCGAAGTATACAGTTTACAACCTGATGCCACCATACTTATGCCCATTGCTCTCAAAATGGTGGTCTGCCGCTGGGCAGGGGTGTACAGCATGGTTTTTTTCCAGGTCCAGTTTTTCCTCCAAGTTAATTACTGAAACTAGTGAAGATAGCTTAGTGGGACTGATCATCAGAGCTTTCTTTGTATTGCTTCGGATTGTACAGCAAGAAGTGAAACGTGCAACCCACCCTTCATGAAGAGAAGAATCATATTAAATAAAACCTATTATTATACTAAACGTTAATCCGGGACAACTGGATATAATGGGCTCAAATATGCCAAGTCCAAAGTTGATATTCTACTCCTCTAGCTTACACTGGACTTCACTGGAACTAGAAGATTGATGTTCTGCAGTCTTTGGATTCTCCAGTGTAGAAGAGACGCTAAAGAGCACCCAGTGCAGTATAGCAGACTGCATGCAGTACAACTAAACTGATATTTCACATGATTTAGTTCATGGATGATTCGCAGACAAGGCCCGATGCCGAAGCCCGACTGTGAATCTCAGAGTTCTCTCGAAGACCCAATGTTTGCTAGTCCAAGTCTGCTGGAGGCTGAAGACAGCCTGTCTTGGATTTAGAGGACTGTGTATGTGCATGTGTGGATGGGAAGGATCAATGGGGACTAGTGTGCCCTTGTTGATTTGTGTCACTTACTGTATTCTGTGTTGTTCTACCAAGCATGGTGGGCATGCTACGTTGGTGCTGGAATGTGTGGTGATCCTTGTGTGCCGCCCCCTAACTCAAACGACACATTTCACTGCATGTTTTGCTGTACATTTGATAAATAAGTATGAATCTGAACTTGAAATATAGGAAGGGAAGGCATTAAAAAAAAATGTTGTGTCCCTCCCCTCACACCTTACTCTGAGTCCTTACCTTTCTTCTCCAGCCCTGATGAAGGGTCTCAGCCCGAAACGTCGACTGTACTCTTTTCCATTGCTGCTGCCTGGCCTGCTGAGTTCCTGCAGCATTTTGTGTGTGTTGCTTGGATTTCCAGCATCTGCAGATATTTTCTTGGGTGTAATGCTGTGTCTTCCCTGTGGTGGTACAGGAAGTTACCCTATCTATGCTCTGATATGACACACTGCATTTCTCCAGTGTTATGTAGGAAACAAATGCAGAAACTGAGGCTGATTTTTATCTTCTTAACTATGATGACAAGAGCTACAGAATCCCAGTTTAGATCAGCTAGCTCGCCATGATAAGGGTATGAAATTGCTGCAGTTTGCTGTTCCTTCACTATTACTGGGTCAAAATCCTGGTACCCTCTTCCTAACAGCTTTATACACCCACCATTCAGGGACTCCAGCAATTCAGAAAGGCAGCTCACCACCATCGTCTAAAAGGGGAACGGGGGGGGGGGGGGGGGGTGGCATAGAAGTGCTGCCTCAGACTGTCAACTCCACAACCCTTTGATTATGAAGAAAAATAATAATGATACAGAATTAAAGTTATTTACCCTACATATCAACAATTGGAGTGTCTACTCATTCTGTGAAACATGGAGCTGTTGAAAAGTATGGAAATAAGTGTGCCCTTAAAACAAATTAGGAGCTAGTATACAAGTATAAAATGAAACATAAAATCTGGGGAAATAATTCCCCTGCTGTTCACACCTTAAGTCAGAAACCAACATGACCACTGCATCTCCAGAACAATAATCTGGCCTTGCAGAATACATTGATCAGACTCGAGGGTTAAAAAGATTTAACCCTCTAGGCTAGGTTGCATTAGCTGGACTCGCAGATTCATATTGATTTATCACATGCACATCAAAACATACAGTGAAATGCATCATTTGCATTAACAAATGGCTTACCCAAAGATGCACTGGGGGCAGCCTGCAAGTGTCACTGCACATTTCAGTGCCAAAAGAACACGCTCATAATGCTTGGCAGAACAACACAGAATACAAGAAGCAACAAAACATGAACAATCCAGACCTCTGTTTGCCTTCAGGCTTTGATCCAGACCCCCAATCAGCCTTCAGGAGACCATCTGGAGGCTTAAGACTCTGGCCCATCCTCTAATTCCCCCCACATCACTGTCCCTAAACTCTAACTCCCCTCTGTCCCAAAACTCATTCCTACAAATCTAAAAAAAACTAAGAGATACTACCTTATGGAGACCACAGCTTGGTGCCATCTTTCACTCGAGTTTAAAAGGTGAAGATCATTCTCAGCTTTTGAATCAGTTCTTTCACCTTTGTTACACAGTAGTTTAACAAAGAGCAGAAATGATTCAGGAGTTCTACAGCACCGATATGAATAAGTTATTTCATCAGGAGAAAATATAGATCCAGGGGCATAATCATAAAAGCAATACTAGGCCATTTGTGAGCAAAATCTAGAAGCACTTACTTTTCCACACAAATAGGAGAGACATTCAGAATCTCTTCCCCCAACAGCCTGTAATATGGAGGTGTTTACAATTCTTTAGGGCAAATTTATGTTCGTTTGTTTGACGTGGGTGATCATGGTCTTAACATGACCATGATTGTTCTTGGCAAATTTTTCTACAGAAGTCATTCGCCATTACCTTCTTCTGGGCAGTATCTTTACAATAGGGGTGACCCCAGCCATTATCAATATTCTTCAGAGATTGTCTGTCTGGCGTCAGTGGTTCCATAACAAACCAGGACTTGCGATGTACTCATCAATGTACGGATACAAAATCAAGGTTTCGGGTGGGGGGGGGGGGGGGGCGGGGGAGGTGAGGGGTGTTTTGGTCTATAGGGCCATAAGGAGGCAAGATGCAGATCAAATATAAAAACCTAAACTGGGACAGGGAATGATAGTTTCTGTTCCAATGTTCCTAATGAAAATGTAACTTTAGAAGACCAATAACAAAAGGCTAAATTTGACCATCCTGAAGAAGCAGTGCCGCTAGAGAATATATTTACCATTACTGGGAATACAGTGGGCATTTCTTCAGTTTTAGTATCTGCCTTACCAGTGAATCAGAAGGCTGAAAATCTAATCAGTGGTAATAATGAAGCTACAGTAACTATTTTGCACATAGCAAGAATAATGGCAGGATTTTTATTTTCAGATATGTGGCTGTTAAACACCCAAATGGCCAGAATGCCTGTGTTACACTTATGTGTCAAATGTGAGATTTGATTCCCCAAAATAGCAACCATAGAATATCTCGGGATACCCTAAAATGGGCATGGAGATTACTATAAAAATGCTCGTCTTTCTGCGACCACTTGAATTTCGTGTTCCCAAACTCTCCCCACCATTCCTCAAGAATAATTTTGCATTTTTGAATGAGGTTTCTTTTCACTCACCGGTGATGTTTTGGTGTCTCTTTCTCTTATCCTGTCTTTCACTAACTTTATCAGTGATGTGATGTTGTAAAACTCTGCTTCCTCTAGTACACCTGAAAGGAACAAAACGATAATGGTGATTCTAAATTATAAACCCTTGGAGAATTTGAGAAGTTCCTTATAATCATAACTTAATTCTCAACTCTTGGGGTGAAGACAGTTTTAAAATACTGTTTTTTATACTAATGCACAAATGATGACACATCTAAAGTCTGCCTTAGGAATAACATCACAGGCAGAACAAGAAAGAATTTAGTCAAACTCAAAGCTGAGTTTGGTCAGTCAAAAATCTGCTCCTGCTGCATTTTTAATACAGGTGCATAATACAGTTAAACAAGAGCTGGAGTTGTACCAACAGGATTTAGGGGAAAACAGGTCACGTAAACCTAATACTGCGCCACCAACCTGAGTTTAATTTCACTGCTGTCTGTATGTTCTCCCCATGACTGTGTGGGTTCCCTCCCACATTCCAAGACGTACGGGTTAGTCGGTCACACGGTATAACTGGGCAGTGCGAGTTCACTAGGCTGGAGAGACCTGGTACAGTACATTATCTCTACGCAAAATAAAATGAAAAGGACTTGCCTTCTTCTGCTAAATCTTTATTAATAACCAGCTTCCCATGCCGCAGGTAGTTCAGGATTGGGCCAAAATAGGTGGGATCTCGGTCTATTAGATAGGCACCAGTATCATCCTGAAATTCAAACACAGGCATCTGGTTACATAAATACTATACTCTGCAAGTGCACTCACACACGTTTTTCAGTATACTAATTTATTTAGTTTGGGAGACCGGTGGGATTGACTTTGCCAGCTATTGCAGGTATCTTTTGCCAAATGGAAATTTGGTTTCTGTCTGCATATCTGATTTGTGGACTATGTGGCTTGCAAACAAGTTCACAGGAGCAAAACCCTGCTATGAATAGTGGAGGACTTGTATTTAACTTTCTTCCCATCTATCTTCTGGCATGCACTGAAATCGAAGCATTCACTAATGTAGACTCTATTGTCCATAACTATAAACTTGGTCATGTTCCAATTATATAGAGTCTGCACAGTATTGTGTTATCAGATAATTTGTTTATTGCAATTAAACCTTTACTACAATAGTTTTGCCATCCAAAGATCTACTCAGCAAATAATGAAATCTATGCCGCTGAACCCTACACAAGCAAGATTCCATACATCAGAGTATATTTCAGCATTGAATCATGGTTGCATGCAATCAGTGATGAGACATTAAATAGCATAGTATCTTGATGAAGGGTCTCAGCCTGAAATGCCAACTGTTCTTTCCTCTTCATAGATGCTGCCTGGCCTGGTAAGTTCCAGCATCTTGTACATGTCTCTCCGGATTTCCAGCATCTGAAAAACCTCGTGTTTATGAACAGCAGCCTAGTTTACTCTCGGATGCTAACAAGAAATTCCACTACCTGAAAAATTGCAAGAGTTTCCTTCGATCTCCTGATCAATACCTATGAAATACAGGACATTAATTATCCTTTCTTTAACCTCACTTGTTTTGCAAGACTTTACTCAAAGAAATTGACAAATACAACAACTTTTACACTTGAAAACTAATTGATGGTACTTCTGGGAAACCCAAAAGATGCTACAGATATATTAAAGTTGATAGGGATTGAAAACATTTGGCTGACTGCAATGCAGGTAGCGTGAGCAAAATCTGTATGCAGTAGAATTAAATGAAAAATAAAGATCAGATTTATTTGTCACATGTACACAGGAACATACAGTCAACGACCAAGACAGTCAGGATGTGCTGAGGGCAGCCCGCAAGTGTTGCCATGTATCTGCTGTGAACAAAGCACGCCCACAACTTATTAATACCAACCCACTCCTTTGGAATGTGGGAGGAAACCGGAGCACCCAGAGGAAACCCACGGGGGAAATGTACAAACTCCTTAGTGTCTGGAAATGAATCTGAATTGGTGGCATTGTAAAGCATTGGTGACATACCAGTAAACTGTACTAATGCTCAATGGCTTGCTATACCAGCTGTTGAATCATTTACATTATTAGGATCCCTCTGACAAAAAAAAACTTACATCTCAAAGGAAGAACATTAAAATGTTCATCTTTGTTTTGTCTCAATGGATAACTACAGGGTTTCAAAATAAATATTCAGATTATGGATAAAGAAGGAAGCACACAAGCATTCTGTAATTACAGAAAACAGCTGCAAAGAAATAGTTTATACAGGGGAAAAAACAAGCACAGTACACAAGGCACTGTGCTGATATTGTGTGTATCAGTACTTGAACGAATGGCAACATGCCACTGGGAACAATCTGTAGGTCAACTACACCACATAAAGTGAATGAATCTGTTCATTGTGCCACAATATTAAAGTTTAAAATGGTGTATTTCTGTAATAAAAGATGGAGAAGCTGTAGGGGATTGAAGAGAGTTAGGGTGTAATGAATGGGACTGGCACTGGTCAACTTCGTGGCATAAAGTATTAAAAGTTGAAAGGTTCATTGTATTATCAAAGTAAAGTATGTATGAAGAATACAACTCTGAGATGTATCTTCTCCAGATAGCCATAAAATACCAAAACCATGGAAGTAGTTGAAAGGACATTAATCCACCCTCGTCCTCTAGTTGTAACACCCTCCTGTCCATGAAAACAGAAAAAAACAAAAACTCACAAACGGTAAACCCCCCAAACCCTCCTTGACACAAAATTATCAGATCACCCACATGGGGAAATAACATTCAGAACGCCAAATCCCAAACCCCAGCCTGCCAGTTGTTACGATAAAATGGGCAAGATCATGAAACGTGGAACTGAAAGAGGACAATATTAACTAGCCTGATCCATATATCTCAGAATTTCAATAACACTTTCAAGAGCACTGACACAGCGGTCCCTCCGAGGGCGGTGGCACTGACCCAGCGGTCCCTCCGAGGGCGGTGACACTGACCCAGCGGTCCCTCCGAGGGCGGTGGCACTGACCCGGCGGTCCCTCCGAGGGCGGTGGCATTGACCCGACGGTCCCTCCGAGGGCGGTGGCACTGACACGGCGGTCCCTCCGAGGGTGGTGGCATTGACACGGCGGTCCCTCCGAGGGCGGTGACACTGACACAGCGGTCCCTCCGAGGGCGGTGGCACTGACCCGGCGGTCCCTCCGGGGGCGGTGGCACTGACCCAGCGGTCCCTCCGAGGGCGGTGGCACTGACCCGGCGGTCCCTCCGAGGGTGGTGGCATTGACACGGCGGTCCCTCCGAGGTCGGTGGCATTGACCCAGCGGTCCCTCCGAGGGCGGTGGCATTGACCCGACGGTCCCTCCGAGGGCGGTGACACTGACACGGCGGTCCCTCCGAGGGTGGTGGCATTGACACGGCGGTCCCTCCGAGGGCGGTGACACTGACACAGCGGTCCCTCCGAGGGCGGTGGCACTGACCCGGCGGTCCCTCCGGGGGCGGTGGCATTGACCCAGCGGTCCCTCCGAGGGTGGTGACACTGACACAGCGGTCCCTCCGGGGGCGGTGGCACTGACCCGGCGGTCCCTCCGGGGGCGGTGGCACTGACACAGCGGTCCCTCCGAGGGCGGTGACACTGACACAGCGGTCCCTCCGAGGGCGGTGGCACTGACCCGGCGGTCCCTCCGGGGGCGGTGGCACTGACCCAGCGGTCCCTCCGAGGGCGGTGGCATTGACCCAGCGGTCCCTCCGGGGGCGGTGGCACTGACCCAGCGGTCCCTCCGAGGGCGGTGACACTGACTCAGCGGTCCCTCCGAGGGCGGTGGCACTGACCCAGCGGTCCCTCCGAGGGCGGTGACACTGACCCAGCGGTCCCTCCGAGGGCGGTGGCACTGACCCAGCGGTCCCTCCGAGGGCGGTGACACTGACCCAGCGGTCCCTCCGAGGGCGGTGGCACTGACCCAGCGGTCCCTCCGAGGGCGGTGGCACTGACCCAGCGGTCCCTCCGAGGGTGGTGGCACTGACCCGACGGTCCCTCCGAGGTCGGTGGCACTGACCCAGCGGTCCCTCCGAGGGTGGTGGCATTGACCCGACGGTCCCTCCGAGGTCGGTGGCATTGACACAGCGGTCCCTCCGAGGGCGGTGGCATTGACCCAGCGGTCCCTCCGGGGGCGGTGGCATTGACACAGCGGTCCCTCCGAGGGCGGTGACATTGACACAGCGGTCCCTCCGAGGGCGGTGACACTGACCCAGCGGTCCCTCCGGGGGTGGTGGCATTGACACGGCGGTCCCTCCGAGGGCGGTGACACTGACCCAGCGGTCCCTCCGGGGGTGGTGGCATTGACACAGCGGTCCCTCCGAGGGCGGTGACACTGACACGGCGGTCCCTCCGAGGGTGGTGGCATTGACTCAGCGGTCCCTCCGGGGGTGGTGGCACTGACACAGCGGTCCCTCCGAGGGCGGTGGCATTGACACAGCGGTCCCTCCGAGGGCAGCGACTTCAAATCCAGTGGACCCTCCGGTGATCACTCGCTCTCCTCCCCATTTGCCTTGATGTTTCAATCTTCCTTGATGCTTTAATAGATTAGAAAGGTAGTCCATCATGGCTCCTTGTCTTATCTCTGAGTTTTTCCGCGTGGTACTTGTGCTTGCATTTCTCTCCTGGAGTTTTCTCAGGGACAGCAGACCTCACTCAATTGAACTAGAGACTGTACATCCCAGGCTCCAACAGTTTCAAAGACAAAGGTAAGATAAAAAGAATAAGTAGAAGACGTAGAAAACTGAAATGACTATCTGGAAGATGTCGCCCGAGGAATCAATTTTTGCTGGAGCTATCTTGACCGGAATGAATTATCTCAAAGTCTTAACTCCAATAACACGCCATGTAATGAAATCACTGAATGCAAATGAAACATGAAGATAGGAGATCTGAAAATATAATCTTTCCAACTCTGACGCATCTGCTGAATGTTAAAATTTTTTTTAAAAAATGTAATATGAATGAGGGCATTATTGGTATGAGGGGCAACACGGTAATAGCTGTAAGATCAGGGTTCGATTCCTGACACTGTCAGTGAGGAGTTTGTATGTTCTCCCCGTGACTTGGTGGGATCCTCCCACATTCCAAACATATACAAGTTAGTAAGTTGTGTGGCATGCTATGTTGATGAGGAAGGTATTCTGAAACGCAAGTACAACTCCTATTATCCACTATCCAATTGTTTTCAAAATTGGATGTTGATTCTATGTTCTTTCTAAAACAGTGGACCCTAGTTACCATGTTCCTTGTAAAGTCACAGAGGACCTGGTTCCCACCTTCCCTTTAAGCCCACAGGGGCCTTAGTCCTTTAAAGTTCATACTTAGTCCTTAGTGGAAAGTTGATACTACTGTACTATGTAGCTTGTAAACAAACTGAATTTAAAACATATTGGGGTAATATACAATAGTCCAGGAAATCTGCCACTCTGGTACCAAGGTCCTGGTCTGCCAGATTTAACGAGTTTTACTAAACTTTCCTGGAAGATGTTAAATTTTGATTGGGACATAAAACCCAAGGTAGATTTCTACTTAACTTTTGCATTCTAACTTGCTTCCATGGCCTTTGTTCTTCATCAATTACTGAAGAGAGTTGTTTTCTATCCATCTCTACATGAAAAGTTCCATGATACCCAAATTTTAAGCGGGTAATCTGAGTGCTACCAAACAACGAGATTTGAGCAAATTTTAGTTGAATTCTATCATCCAAATTAAAGTGCACATTATTCTTGTGACCGCGTGAGTTTACTCCTGCTGTTCTGGTTTCCTCCCATAATCCAAAGATGTACCATTTAGTAGGCTAATTGGACATTGTAAATTGTCCTGTTATTAGGCTAGGGTTAAGTAGGTGGTCCTGATTGTCCTGTTATTAGGCTGGAGTTAAGTCGGTGGTCCTGATTGTCCTGTTATTAGGCTGGAGTTAAGTAGGTGGGTCGCTGGGTGGTGTGGCATGTTGGGCCGGAGGGACCTGTTCCAAGCTGCATCTCTAAATAAATAAATGAACTCCAAACTTCCCAGTAGATCACTGGATAGCTCCCATAAGGAAAATTTTGTGTTGATTGATGAGTAAGATGGGGGAATGAGCTAAAAAGTGGCAAATGAAATTCAGTATTAGTATAGCATAGCAGAGGGATTGAGGGTTAGGCACATATGTGGAGCTGAGTCCATGGCCAGATCATCTATGATTTCATTGAAAAATGGAGCAGGCTTGACAACTCAGATGGCTGACTCTTGCTCCTAACTCTGAAGTTCTTATTAACAAAGAATAACATTTTGTTTAAAATGCAGCAGAAAATTTATTGTGAATGGAATTATATACAATGCTGCGAAATTCTGAGGGGAAAAAAAAGAAAATTACTGAAATTCTAAGCTTTACATGAGGTATGGAAGATAAAGCCAGAACAAAATAATGAGCCTATATAAAGCTTTAAGAGCTGGAATATTTTAAGCAGTATTGGGGCCTATACTATAAAAAGGGGTATTATATTCATGAGAATATAGGCTGATATTAGAAAATGAATACACCCAGAATAAGCTTGTGCAATTCTCAGTCATTATAAGACGTTTTTTATTTTGGGAGTTTACCTTAAAGATCTCATGCACAGGAAAGCATCCTACACTGAGAGTCTGAAACATCTGAAATAACAAAGTCTAAAACCTACCACTTGTACATGGCATTCAAACACACTTCAAATGCATCTGGAAATAGAGTTATAGGTGTGTGGAGAGAACATGAGCCCTGAAAAAGTTAGGACAACTAGTTCTCTCCTTGTAGACATTGCTTTGTCTGCTCAGCATTGCTTTTGGATTCAAATTAATGAGCTTTGATTTGGAAAGTGGATGCTCAGTTGATTAAATTCTGCTCTGAAGTTTGCCAAGTCAGCATTACACATGCTTCACTAAGCTAACTAAAAACTCAAAGTAGGTGCATAATGCTTGTGAAATTGATTGTGTCAATGAAATCATCATGAAATGACCAAGAGTTCTCCTCCCATGATCCTAACCGCAGTTTATAAGCTGCCAAAGGCTGATGTTAAGTACCGTAGATTCCGGATTTTAAGCCGCTACTTTTTTCCCACATTTTGAACAGCTTTGAACTCTGCGGCCTTTAATCCAGAGCGGCTAATACATTATTTTTTTCATGCCGCCTCGTAAACATTTTGCCTCGTAACAGTAGACCAATAAAATTGATGAGTAGTTCACAGAGGTCCAATGAAATTGTACGATAAATCAAGCGCACTTTCACAATTAAATTATTGTAAATCAGTCATTTGTACTCACCCTCATCAACATGGAAAACACTCGAAGAAAAGCATTGTGCTGCCTTTATGGCAGTTATTTAGTTTATAATATTTTCGCTTAGTAATTCATTTTCTAGTTAAAGTTAGAAGAGTTTTAACTATATTTGTTTTCTGTACTACATCGCGGGATGCTATGACGTCACACCCGGTTTCGCCGCGTCTTGTGGGAAAAATGTCAGTTTGCGATAAACGGGAAGGAGGGGGGGAGCGCATTACGCGAGCGGCATTGGATCTGAGCGAACGCTGCTTTTAAATGCCGTTTGCGATAAACGGGACGACGGGGGTCGAGCGGCGGAGCGAAAACGCTGCTTTAGTTAAAGGCGATCAATAACTTTTCCTGGTAGGCTGCAGTATATATATTTTTTACCAGTCGTTAGGAGATATTGGAATGTTGTTCAGTAAAGAAGTATACGCAACGTATATTTAAAAGTAGCCGCGTTACGGGCACGGTTCGAAAAAAAGCATTTGCAATATGTATTTGTTTTTGTTACCATATGGATTTAATTAAAAGTTAAAAAATCCTCACGTGTAATATCTTTCTGTGTAAATATCTCATATTACAACGTGGGACACCTGCGGCCGAAAATCCGGTGCGGCCTAAAATCCGGTGCGGTCTTTACAAGTAAAAAATTGATTTTATTTCTAAAATTAGAGCCAGCGGCTTTTAATCAGGTGCGCTCTGTAGTCCGGAATCTACGGTAGGTACAAGAGGTACTGAGTGCCACCATCAGCAAACACGAAAAAGCCTACCCCGATGCCTTTCAAATCATTGTCGGAGACTTAAATCAGGCTTGTTTGAAGAAATCTCTGCCCAATTATCATCTAAATAAAACCTGCAGCACACTCAAACACTGCTACACTGCCATTAGGAATGCTTACCATTCCATGCTTAGACTGCATTTCAGGTAACCTGACCACTTGGCTGCCCTCCTCCTATGTGCATACAGGCAGAAGCTAAAGAGCAACGCTCCAGAGATTAGGACAACAAAGAGGTGGTCGTGGGAGGCAGAGGAGCAGCTTTGGGACTGCTTCGAGTTGATGGACAGGGCCGTGTTCAAGGACTCCGAGGATCTGAATGAATACACCACAGCTGTCACAGGCTTTATAAAAATAATTGTCAACAAGTGTGTCCCCACAATACCATTCAGAATCTTGCCCAACTAGAAGCTCTGGATGAACCGTGAAATCTGCAATTTGCTGAGGGTCAGATCAGTGGCATTCAGATACAAGAGGTCTAGGTATGATCCCCAGAAAGCAATCTTGTGTGCAATGTGCCAGTTCTGGACTAAACTTGAATCACTGAAGGATATTCGACAGCTGTGGCAGGGTTTTAATGCTATCACCTCTTATAATGTGAAACCAAGCAACATAGGTAATATTAAGGCTTTGCTCCCAGATGATCTCAATGCCTTTTATGCTCACTAACATGGAGGCACCTTCACAAATTCCCATAGCCCCGATGACCCTGTGATTTCAGCTTCCGAGGCCGATGTGACAGCATTCCTCAGGAAGGTGAACCCATAGAAAGCATCTAGGCCATATGGATACCTAGCCAAGTACTAAAGACCTGTACTGATCGACTGGCTGGAGCATTCACTGATATCTTTATCCTTTCGCTTTGGCAGTCTGATGTACCCATCTGCTTCAAGCAGGCTTCAGTTATATCCGTGCTTAGGAAGAATGTGGTAACCTGCCTCAATGACTAACATTCACAGTGATGAAGTGTTTTGAAGGTTGGTGATTGTAACACATCTACTCCTGCCTGAGAAGCAACTTCTACTCCAGTCTGCTAACTCAACAGGTCAACAGCAGATACCATTTCATTGACTCTTCACTCAACTCTGGAACATCCGGACAGCAAAGATGTATGCATCAACATGTTCTTCACCTCGGCTTTCAATGCTATAATATTCTCAAAACTAAGCATCAAGACATTTGCCTCAATACCTCCATGTGCAATTGGATCCTTGATTTCCCCATTTGCAGACCAGTCAGTTTGGATTAGCAAATACACCTCCTCCACAATCTCCATCTCAAGTCTGTGTCATAGGCCCCTGTTCAACTTGCTTTATACTTATGACTGTGAGGCTAATCACGACTCCAATGCCATATTTAAGTTCGCTAATGACATCACTGTTGTTGGCCGAATCAAAGGTGGTGAAGAATCAGTTTATAGGAGGGACACTGAAAGTCTGGCCGAGTGGTGTCACAACAACCACAATGTCCGCAAAACCAAGGGGCTGATTAGTAACTTCAGGAGGAAGAAGCTGGAGGCCCATGAGCCAGTCCTCACTGGGGGATCAGAGATACAGAGGTTCAGTAATTTTAAATTCCTTAGTGTTATCATCTCAGAGGTTTTGTCCTGGGTCCAGCACATATGTGCCATCATGAAGAAAGCGTAGCAGTACTATTTTCTTAGAAGTTTGTGAAGATTAGATAGATAGATAGATAGATAGATACTTTATTCATCCCCATGGGGAAATTCAACTTTTTTCCAATGTCCCATACACTTGTTGTAGCAAAACTAATTACATACAATACTTAACTCAGTAAAAAAATATGATATGCATCTAAATCACTATCTCAGAAAGCATTAATAATAGCTTTTAAAAAGTTCTTAAGTCCTGGCGGTAGAATTGTAAAGCCTAATGGCATTGGGGAGTATTGACCTCTTCATTCTGTCTGAGGAGCATTGCATCGATAGTAACCTGTCGCTGAAACTGCTTCTCTGTCTCTGGATGGTGCTATGTAGAGGATGTTCAGAGTTATCCATAATTGACCGTAGCCTACTCAGCGCCCTTCGCTCAGCTACCGATGTTAAACTCTCCAGTACTTTGCCCACGACAGAGCCCGCCTTCCTTACCAGCTTATTAAGACGTGAGGCGTCCCTCTTCTTAATGCTTCCTCCCCAACACGCCACCACAAAGAAGAGGGCGCTCTCCACAACTGACCTATAGAACATCTTCAGCATCTCACTACAGACATTGAATGACGCCAACCTTCTTAGGAAGTACAGTCGACTCTGTGCCTTCCTGCACAAGGCATCTGTGTTGGCAGTCCAGTCTAGCTTCTCGTCTAACTGTACTCCCAGATACTTGTAGGTCTTAACCTGCTTCACACATTCTCCATTAATGATCACTGGCTCCATATGAGGCCTAGATCTCCTAAAGTCCACCACCATCTCCTTGGTCTTGGTGATATTGAGACGCAGGTAGTTCGAGTTGCACCATATCACAAAGTCCTGTATCAGTTTCCTATACTCCTCCTCCTGTCCATTCCTGACACACCCCACTATGGCCGTGTCATCAGCGAACTTCTGCACATGGCAGGACTCCGAGTTATATTGGAAGTCTGATGTGTACAGACATGTCATCGAAAACTCTGACAAAATTCTATAGATGTGTGGTGGAGAATATATTGACCGGTGGCATCACTGCCCGGTATAGAAACACCAATGTCCTTGAATGGAAAAGCCTACAAAATGTAGTGGATACGGCCCAGTTCATCATGGGTAAAGCCCTCCCCAACACTGAGCACATCCATATGCGGTGTTGTCACAGGAAAGCAGCATCCATCATCAGATGCTCACCATCCAGACCATGCTCTCTTCTCACTGCTGCCATTAGGAAGAGGGCACAGGAGCCTCGGGACTCTCACCACCAGATTCAATAACAGTTATTACCCCCTCAGCCATCTGGCTCTTGAACCACAGGGGATAACTTCACTCGCCCCACCACTGAACTGTTCCCACAACCTATGGACTCACCTTCAAGTCTCATCTCATGTTCTTGATATTTATTGCTTAATTATTATTAATATTTATTTGATTTTTATTTTTGCATTTACACAGTTTATCGCCTTTTGTACAATGGTTGCTTGTCCATGCCTATAAGAAAATGAATCTCATGATTGTATATGGTGACACATGTACTTTGATAATAAACTTACTTTGAACTTTGATGCTTTCCAACATTTTCCATTTTACCAGTCACAATCTAGTCACGAAATGAAAATTCTCATACTTTCAGCATGACATGACTCTTCTCTAATTATTGATCACATTCTAACATCCTTTTAGCATTGATTTCCTCTGGGTTGTTGTAATATTAATCCAAAATACAGTAGGAAAAATAGCAGGAAAGCCATGGGTGGAACAAAACTGTGCTATTAGTGCTGAGTATGACTATACATAAAGCAGACAAGAATGGAAATCACAAACTTGCATTAGCCTTAACTGCCCATTCCAAAAATGCATTACACCATCAAATAAAACACAGCCACTGGTAGAAATATGCTTCAGGAGATTCCTTAATGACACATTTTACAGTGAATTAATATGTTGCTGCAACAGTAACAAGATGGCTGCATATAAGCAGATGGTTCTCCGGTAGGTTTTACTACAAGATAAGCTAGAAAGTGCTCTTGAAGACTTCATGGATTTTCATCACACAAAAGCACCAAGAAATAACATCCCCACTCCGATTTTTGTAAATGCCAGCTTTGTTTGTTCTATTAAAATAATTAATTTCTCTCTCACACACACACATAACGCACAATGAGCTTATCCAATAAACTAAGCTACAACAGCACTTGGTCTTCAGTGTTTCAAGACCATGGATACTTACAGATTGGGAGAAAAACAGAACAATTACATGGGCAGAAGTGCTCCCTGTCAATGACCTAGTCCCCAGTGATGAGAAGCTCTCAGCATTGCAGTAACTGGTACAGGTTTGGCCATATTCCATAATTGTGAAGAGCAATGTCAAAAAGTACCCATGGTGGTATTTGCCTCATTGCTACAATGCATGTGGCTGCGTCATTGCGTGGACCTTGGATGTTGAGATTCCATTTATTCTCAGCACTGCACAGGATGTCTCTGACTGTTTTGTCTCTAAATTTTCAATTTAATTGTTCTACACTACCTATCCCTAGAAGGATACTTTATCCAGAAGAACCTTTGCTTATAAATGAATTACTCAGGGACCTGAACATAATGCTATCTGATTTCTACAGGAAAGAGACAGTGCATCCAGCAGGGTGGTTACCAAGTTTTTCTTACAGTATGCCTCTTTGGTATAGCTTTCAAACAAGCACCAAGATGTTGCTTTGTATGGTGGCTTATATGGAATATTGGCACAGCACACTGCCGAACTGGAAATGAGACAATTGCCCATCTCCTTGGAGAATAATCTCTGCCAGGAATATGCAAGAAGAGATGTAAGGGTGTTTGTTGAGATCCACCCTGAGCAGCCACACCCTGTGTTATCCAGACAGTTCCAAGAGACAAATTGGGACAAACATCAACCATACTGGGAAGCCATCACCATAGTAAAGAAAATCCTTTGGGATGTCCAAAATTCCCAGACCAATGTGTTCTCCATGACTAAGTGCCTCAAACTGGCACATTTAAAGGCCCAGGAACATGCTAAAGTTGGATACCGACTATAGAGGATGTATGGGCAAGGGCCGGTTTAAAATTCATTGAAATCAGTATTAAAGCCCCAAGACTTATTGTAAGTGAACAATGAAACAGGAAAATAGCACGTCGTGAAAAATTTTCAACAGAATATATTTTGAAGTTTAAAAAAAAAGCAGGAAGTGGTCAGGCTACTCTCTACACCAGCACCAGCTTTCTGAAAATTGTTCATTCAGTCTGTGCTTTTTCCACCACATACATTAAGTTGTCTTACTAATTGCTTCTAGATTCTTTTTAAGTCCTATTATGAATTCTGCTTCATCCCCACTTCTGAAAAGGTAATCTGCATTGTAAAATTCTCCACATATTATAAATCTAGCTTTGATACTCTTGAGTTTACAAGTGAGATATCAGTAGTGAGCCTGCACACCCGGAATCAACCCCCAAATTGACAATCAATGTCTTCAGAAGTCAAAGACATAAAATTAGTCACAGGCACAGGGTGAAGTCATATTTCAGCAATCCTTTCCTCCTGAGGACAGTACTAAAGGGCAGGAAACCAATATCCAAGTGTTACAGCCATAGAAGGAATTACATGAAATAACACCATTTGTTTTTTCATACCAAGATACAAGTGTTCAAAAAAACCCATTTCTTTCCACTGCAAATCCACAAATCAGCTGTTGGACCTAAAAGTGGAAAAAAGATGCAATTAGTAACCTGTAAATTCCCTACTGTATGAAATGGCTGGAACACTTAGACACGCATTTCATCATTCACTATCAAACAACAAATTTTTCCATTAGCAAGGATGTCTGCCTTAGATGTCCAGGAATTCATAAAGCAGAGGGCTAGCTAAGCAAACTGGCATCACAGCCATCAATGACAATTAGGAGACTGCGGATGTGAACCAAAACAGAAAATATCGCAGACACACTGGTCAGGCAGCATCAGTAGAGAAATACAAGGTCAATGTTTCGTATAAGACTTAAAAACAGAACAAAAAAACACCTGTGTTTTTCAGTTCACTATCAGAATAATAAGAGCAGAGGAAGGAAAAACAAAAATAATTTAAGCCATAATAGAAATAATACAAACACTCCAAAAACAGGTCTCATAAATGTCCAACAGAAGTTCCCAGCTGAGGCGAGGCAGTGGAATGATGTTTTAAGGAGGAGCAAAATGAGCGATGAGATGGAAGTTTGAATAACAAAAGGGTATCAGTGCAAGGGAAGAGGAGGAGGGGACAGGGTAAAGAATCAATCTGTAAAATGATGTAAAATGACCAAAGGTAGAATGCTGTTGAAATTGTGAAATAAACATGTAAAGGCAAAGTCGTGATAACTTTCCCAAGACTTTCTCTGCTTGCAAACCTATAAATTACAATAAACATTAAAGTTAAATTGTTACAGAAATTTAAAACCAATTCTCCGGCGTACCACCGCTTTCAGAGAACACAACTCAGTTAAAATTTCGGATGTATATTTTTCTGAACTTGACATCTCTAGAATGGGTCAATATCATTCAGGTTTGTTGCAAACCTGCCTACTTTGGATACATAATCAGTCCTGTGCACACAGTGAGGTTTTTAGTCTTACACATTTCAGGTGAATTGGGATCAAATTGAATCTAGCCGAATGATAGTTAGTTTCCTCTAGGGTCTGAATCATTGCAAATTATTTTTGTCCCCTGGGCTTTTTTTTCTCACAAAGCAGCAATGCACTGTTGGCTCTACTCCAGAATTTATAATGGGTTATCAGGATGAACAGAAAGGCTGAGGAATGCACCTGCAAGACAGCTGAACAAAGACAAAGTTAGCTTTCCTACCATTAAAAAACAGAATTAGCAGCATTACCCATTAATTCCAAATGAAAGGAGTGGATCAAGTTAAAGATTTTCACTTTTCCCTTACCTATGGTGATTCAAATTGAAAAATTATGTTGATTCTCTCACAGCAGTGATTTGTAGAGATTACATCGTCTTGTCAGGCTTGTTTTTCCAATCAAATATCTTGTTTACTTTTAAGTAAGATACTAAATTTAAAGGGTTAGAATATTAATTACTGTGAGTTGAGATGTACAAAATCCTTGCAGAGCTGCAACTTTGAAATGTGAATATAGCTACATATACACTTAGTGGCCATTTTAGTAGGTACATCACACCATTAAAGCAAATATCTAATCAACCAATCGTGTGACAGCAACTCAATGGATAAAAGCATGCAGACATGGTCAAGAGTTGTTCCAACCAAGCATCAGAATGGGGGCGATTGTTGGTGCCAGACGAAGTGGTTGGAGTATTGCAGACTGTTGATTTCCTGGGATTTTCAAGCACAACTGCATGACACTCTGATGGACTTTTGCACTGAACTCTGATGACAGTCCCTGGAGTTTACAGAGAGCAGTGTGAAAAACAAAAAAAAACATCCAGTGAGCAGCAGTTCTGTGGGCGAAAATGCTTTGTTAATGAGAGAGGTCAGAGGAGAATGGCCAGACTGGCTCAAGCTGACAAGAAGGCAACAGTAATTCAAATAACTTTGCGTTACAACAGTGGTGTGCAGAACAGCATCTCTGAATACACAACACGTCGAACCTTGAATTGAATGGGTTACAGCGGCAGTAGACCACAAACATACATAAATCACTCTGTGGGCATTTTATTAGGTACCTCCTATACCTAATAGTGGCAATTGAGTGTACTTAATAGCTGTAAATATAAAAATGTCACAAAGCCCACACTGTAGTGTGGAAGTCAAATCTGGATAAAGTCACTCAGAGACCGTATAAGTACAAACTCTTTATTCAAAGCACCCGGGGCTTACTCAGTTAGTCACTCAAATAGGAACAGTCTATCTGTGACTGTTCCTGCCGATCCACCAAACTAACAAACAATTCCCGTTGCTACATAGATATATTTGTTCAGATACCTCCCACATAAGACAAGTTGGAATCAAAGTTATTCACTACATGACAGCCCCAAAAGACAAATTACAGAAGAGGCATAATGGACAGAACATACAGAAACAGGCTGGAGTGGTCTTATCTCTATGCATGAGTGCACAAGGAGATAAGCATCCTCAAACCTTAGCTAGCTAGCTACCTTCAAGAAGAAATATGGCTCAGCATGGCTTAGCACATCTGTTGATCATCAGCTGTTTCTTTCAGAAAAACAGGCTGCTATTGTTTAACGGTGTTAACCCTTTTACATACTTTATCAGAAGATGTGATCAGACACAACTTTGCCAAGTTCATTTCATTCACATTAGGCTTATGTTTCATATCCTGATAGAGGGTTTTCACCAGAAATGTTGATAGCTCCCTTCCCCTCCTACAGATGCTGCTTGACCCACTGAGTTCCTCCAGCTGATTGTTTGTTGTTTCAGATTCCAGCATCTGCAGTCTCTTGTATCTCCTTATTTCACATTCAGCTGAATTTGGCCACATTATCTGCCCTTAATAGAAAAGTTTCTGCAGAAACACATTGTTGACCACAAGTCCATCAAGGCAGTAATCAACATGGAACACGCTACAGGGTCTGCAGGAAAAGGACACAATTGATCTTATGGGATTGTCTCCAGTTGACACCATTTGGCAGAGTACCTCATGCTCAGAACTCATAAACAAGCACCGAATCCTCACTTGGCTGGCAGTGATAGGTCCGCCCAGTTAGATCCTTTCTTCATTCTGCAGTCCCTTTATACCAAGCCCACAGAATGGCTGTAATGACAATAAAACAACTGTTCACTCATCTGCAAATCAAATGTCTTTGCAAAGGTGGTCCAGAAAACAATGCAATGGTCCTCTTCCAGCTGCCTAGCAGATCACTCTGATCTATGAGTTGTTCCCAGGGTTGCACACCAAGACAAACATTGAGTGCTGCTGGAAGATCATCATCTCGGTGCTAGAGTCATCCTGATCTGCTGAAACTTGATGCTCTTTCACGATAGGTTACTTTCAAGTGAACTTTGCTACAAAGCACATTCCAGGGTACAGCATCCGCTCAGCTATGTACTGAAGCTTTGTGCAGCCAACACAAAGTCTTGTTTGGAAGGGAAAACTCATGTAATGTTTTGTGATTTATTTAACCTTCCGAAACCAAGTTAAAACTGAATTGACAAGAAGAAAAATGAGTCAACAACTGGGTCAGCTTGAGAAGAATTACTTTTGCTAACTGTCTTTTAATAGCCACTGTCAGTTCCATCTGAGACTGCAAAATAAAATGTGGCTTTTATGGTAACTGCACTGTATGTCAATGGAAAATATAACCTTTTAAAGGATGCTTCAAGGATACAGACCTTTCTGTATTAACTATATCGCAAGGCTTGCAGCTGATGCACTAAAAGAGGACATAACTAATGGCCTCACTGGGAGAGCAAATTTGAAAAAGGAAGTGTAGCAGCCTTTTGGTATTCCCATGTAAATACTGTAACATGCATCCTTTGGGGAGGAACGATGGGACCTGGGCTCTGTTAGGAAGATTACTTCTGCAAGAACAGAATTGCTTAATACAGCATCAATTATTAAGAACATGCCTCGGCTGCTTTGGTTAACAGACATCCAGATAAGCACTTTTTCTAAAAGAAATTCCCAAGCAATTGTAATGAAAAGCTCACTTTCAGAGGTTTGCATTCTTACAGTGCCAAGTAATATGCTTTGTGTGATAAGAACTCTGGTCAGTGAGGTGGGGCTGTGTGACAAGTATCAAAATGTTGTTGTTTATGCTGTTAGATAATTTAGCATAGCTCACATCGACCAGTTTCATTTAAGAACACAAGAACATTAATAAGAATACAAGTAATAGGGGTATCAGAACAAATTGCTAGAAACCTCAAACTGCAGCTGTAATGGAACCAACATAAATAATGCAAAATAACATTAAGATACTTGCTGATGGAATTATTGAGTCTACAAAATAAAACGTAGCTTCTATGGCAAGTGCACTGTGTGTCAAAAAATGGAAAAGTGGGAAACAGTAGAAAGCATTTTTACTGATTCTTCACTCAACATTAAAAATCTTTAAATGCCACATCAACAAATCATTAAAATATACTTCTGACTCAACCAAATGGGCTTTAGACTATTTTTTTGCTGAAATGTTGGATCATATCTTTATTTTTGCTTAAAGTGATGCTGATTCTTATAAACCCATGACCACAAAGAATATAAGCTGCTTGTTTTTGGAATAAATTTCATTTAGTGATATAGCACAGAGTAAGCCCGTTGGATGCTTTAAGCCCTGCCACCCCAGCAAACCCGATTAACCCTAAGTTACTCACAGGACAATTGACAATGAGCAACTATTCTACCTAGTATGTCTTTGGACTGTGGGAGGAAACGGGAAGACCAGGAGAAATCCTGTGCATTCCACGGGTAAGGCGTACAGAGACTCCATACAGAATGGCATGAGACTCGAACTCCGAACTGCAGAAAGCCCCGAGCTGTAACAGCGTCGCACGAACCACTCTGCTACTGCGGCGACCTCGCTAAATATTTCTTTTGAAGTGTGAACTACTGGTGTGGAAGCTGACATTCTACAGACAGTTCTGTGCAAAAGTCTTAAGCACCCTAGATTTCTTATCTAAATTTGTTTTGGATGTATATTTTTCTGTCTTCTGTATTAGTGTGTCAGTAGAAAAGTGCAAATTTTAGATTTCCAAACATAATTTTGCAAAAAATTGTTAGAGAATTTCTTATAGCCTAGTGTATGACTGAACAAAGATAACAAACAGGTGCTAATGATCAATGACATAATGAGTTGAATAGACTAAACTGATTAACTGAAACAGAAATGGTATAGAAGGATTCAATCTGGGTGAAGGACAACCAAACTAAAAGGTGATGGTGTGGCAGATGATTTGAAAGTACAACTGTCACATTATCAATTCTTACAGTATGGCAAGAGTGTACAGAACAACAATACACAAGATGGTCATCCTGCATCAGTAAGGTCTCTCCGAAGCAGAAATTTTGTGGTAGATATGAGTTTCAATATGTGCTGCACAAGCTCTTCTGAAGAACCACAAAAAAAAAATGAGCAAGGCTGAGGATCAGACACACCACAGAAACTGAGTGCAGTAGACAAGGGATATGTCAAACTGACGTCCCTTCAAAACCAGAAGAAATTCGCACTGCTATCAGCTCTGAACTCATAAACCACAATCTTGCCAAAAAGACATTCCTCCAAAGTGGAAACAAAGCCAAGTGACTCACCTATGCACAAAAACACAAGACTGGGGTGTGGAACAATTGCAGCAAGTGCTCTGGACTGACAAGTCAAAACTTGACATTTTTGGCTCAAACAGGAGGCAGTTTGTCCGTAGAAGAGCTGATGAGTGTCTGCAGCCAACAGTGAAGCACAGCGGAGGTTCCCTGCAGGCTTGGGGCTGCATTTCTGCAAACGGAATTGGGGATCTGGTCAGAATCAATGGAATCTTCAATTTGGAGAAGTACAAGCAGATTCTCATCCACCATACAATACCATCAGGGAGGCGTCTGACCAGTTCCAGCTTCATTCTACAGCAGCACATGAGCCCAAACACACAGTCAAGGTCATAAAGAACTATCTTCCCTGAAAAGAACTAGGAGTTCTACAACAGATGGTAATGGCCTCGGCAAAGCTCTGATCTCAAGGCTGTCTGGGATTACCTGGAGAGACAGAAGCAAGTGAGACTGCCAAAGTCTGCAGACGGACTGTGGCAAGTTCTCAAAGATGCTTGGAACAAACTAATAACTGATTTTCTTATAGAACTGCACAACAGTATACCAAAAGAATTGACACACTTTTAAAGGTTACACCAAATACTGATTCGATTTAGTTTTTCTTTACTGTTTACTGCCCTTTATAGTTTTTTTTTGATGTTTAAGAAACTTTTCATTTTATTACTTTTGAAAACATTTCACTTCAGATTTTTTTTTACATATGCCTAAGACTTTTGAACAGTACCGTTAAGTACAGTTGAAGTGGAGAATAGCACATTCTGGCCTTTCTCCCTTTAAAATAGCCAGTCTTCAAATTACCCTTGTTCCTTTGTGGCAGACATAATTACAATTTCCATTCATAAATTAGAGAGATGATCTGTTATTGGGCAACTGGAAATGTCCAAGTCAGAAGTTTACTTAACTTTTCCCTGGGACATTCAGTAAAGCATTTTTGACACTGATAACTAGTCTTAGTCAACACTAAAATACATTGATATCCAAAAGACATCACTCACCAAAAACTTCTCAACCTTTTCAGCAGAGCTTACATCCCAACACTTAACAAGTCAAAGTCCCTCTTAAATGCTACATAAGGAAGTTCAAACACAGAAGCATTTCGAACTGATAAAGCCGAGTTGGAATAAATAATGAGGAATATGTCTGAACACCTGAATTTAGATGAAGCCAGTTATGAATTATAGAATGTTACAGAACAGAAAGCAGAGGCAGACTTTGGGAGGAAAAATTCAATGAAATTGCAGAGCTATGACAGAAACTACTGTCAGAATTAGCTGAGGAGATGGAGAATTTCAAAAACACCGGATACAAGGAATTAGAACAAGGGTAATATTTGAATGGAAAGTGGATTTATGGATGTTGATTGAAATCCATTGTGGAACCTATGAAATCAACACAAGTATTGATTAGTCAAGAGTGAGGATGCTGGTTCTGAGCTCAAGTTTTGGGAAAGGGTCACACAGTGGACTGAATATGGCAGACATCATTCTGTGAGTGATGACCTGCTTTTAGATAGGATGAATGTTGTTGATCGGGTGAGATATTAAACCCAGCTTTCATCTTTCCCTCAAATGGACCATAAAAAGATCTCGGGGCGTGGTTCGTAGGACCTGCAAGTTCTTTACTTGAGAAAATGTGTTTTACAAGGAGCCCACAAAATTCAAAGGAAGAACCCACACTAATGTTGAAATTCTAGTAGAGGAACAGAGCAACAGGGTGGACCAAGGCTTTGAAAAGCTCACTGCATTAATTACATTCAATGCACTTCTGGTCTAAGATGGCACTGTTGAAACACAGTGACGACTTGCTGAAAACTACTAACTACTCTATTAATCACACTTTTTCTGGTAAGCAATCCCAGCAATCAAAAGCGTGTAACTTCCCTTTTGGAGTTAAGTTTTTGAACTGACTGTACAACTTTCCATCTTTGTGAACTGAAATCTCAAAGATGCAGGATGGTTGTGATGTGGCATGTACAGACCCAAACGAGGTGGCAGGACCCGGGTTCAAAGTGGGGAATGTATAGCCATCGCTGGAACGGATTTGGAGTCGATTCAAAGCTGCAGATCTGAGGTGAGGCGGTGGGGCCTGGGCCCAAGAGCGAGGGACTAGCTATTGTTTGACCGAGTTAAGCACTGGGCCATATTGGAAAATGAATCGAGGCTGTGGGACTCAGGCCCAAGAGCATATTGAAGCAGCAGGGCCTCGGTCCAAGAGGAAGGGACATTCTTTGCCATATTTGGCCAATTTATGTACTAAGCCAGATCGAAAAAGTCAGGGTGTTGGGGCCGGAGGAGGATGGGCCTGTGTTCAGCTCACTGCTTGCAAGGTTTATTCATCTCTGCGCATTGGCCTGCAACCAACAAGCTCCTGGACCGACTTCGTGACCGTGGCCTCACTTTTGTGAACTTCAGTTCTGAATGTTATTCGTGTAATTTGCTTACTTTTATTGTTTGCACAATTTGTTTATTTTCCTGCACACAGGATGTCTGATGGTCTTTTTTAAATGGGTTCCTCTGGGCTTCTTTGTTTTGTGGGTGTCTGTAAGGAGACAAATCTCAAGGTTGTATATAGTATAAATACCTGGATAATAAATGTACTTTGAAATTTGCATAAAATTGGCAGTAAATGAAACCCTGACAGATGTTACACGTATAAATAGGAAAACGTTTAGCAGGTGCAGCAATGATACGCTCATGATTGATGAAAGTCAAAGATTGACCCTGATTCTAATCTGAGAACGCTTAATGTCCATAAAATGATGTGACCTATACCCACACTATGAAGATGACAATGATACAAATGGTGTGCAACTGATGATATATCAGTAAAAGGTGAGTATTTTCTGAAATTTTCTACTTTGATTGGGTGTGAAGGCTAGATCATAGTGACAGTTAAATAAATAGATAAGTTTATGAAAGATCAGGAAGTTGAGGATTATGGGGAACTAGCACAAGAGAAGAGATGAAGCACTGAGGAACATCAATCCTGATCGTACTGAATGGTAGGAGCAGGCTTGAGGGAGGGCTGAGTGGCTTACACGCTCCTGTCTTTATATGTTCTAAGATCATACCCTGGTGAATTTTCCCTAGAGTGAAGCTATATGGAATACTATTCTTCACATTAAATACTATTTTGAAACAAGACCGAGCTATTTATTGAATTTCAGCATTACGCACTTCCAATGTACCCATCACGCATTCAGCTCCTTCCTCAACATTTCAGATGAAGTGAAGGTGAGTTCAAAACAGCTTTCAGAATGGTCAGGTCCGCATCCAGCAGGTGAACTGCTCCATCAATGGATAAATGACTCAATGAACCAACGTCAGCTTACATTTATTCCCTTGGACAATGTCATTATCTTTGTGAAAAATAATACCATCAGCAAGTAAAACTCTTTGTAATTTAAAGGCTATACCTAGACCAGTTACATTTTTAAAGATAAAACCAAATGCAGTTTTAATTACAATGTTAAACAACAATAGGTTACCCAAAGCTATGACTAGTCCAATGAAGCACTTCTAATGATGGAATTCAAAATTCACATTCTTATGTTCAGACACCTGTTTTGTCTTAGTTCAGCTTTCTTAATCTCAAATCCACCCATTGCAATTAAGTTCACACTGTAAAATGGCTTGTTTACAGCTAAGCGCAAATTAAGATCATTTTTCCTTGGATGAGATAGTGCAAGGTGACCAGTAAGTGGGTTCTGTGTCAGAAGGGTGAGTGACAGGAAACATGAAAGATCACAATGAGGCAAGCGAATCATACAAATCAACACCATCAGCTGGTTTGCTGTAATTATGTGTTTGACTTTAAATCACTGGTGCCAGAAGAATTTGATACGGAAAAACCCAGACCAAATAACACAGCTTTAAACTTCAACGTCACGGAGAAGATGACTACCACAAGAAGAGGAAGGTCTATGAAAGGAGCTAGTGAACAAGCATTGCACTACTGCCATTGGTATTATTAATATTGCTGTTGCTTCTGACTAAATTAATAAAAAGGTGCCCACATTACTTCTCTTGTAACAGAAGCATGTAGATTTTCCACTTAACTGCTGGCATTGAAATAGGACTGGACCAAAAAGATTTTGCTTCCTATTACCAGCTGACCACATTCTGCAAATTTGTCATTTCGATCTTGCTGTAAATTTTCTTTCAAGAGTTTTTATGTATTTCTAATTGGGGTGACAAGGTGGCTATTTTTCCTTTCCTTGAAGAGATAACACCTTCTTTTCTGGTCCTGATTAAGGGTATCAACCTGAAATGTCGACTGTTTATCCCCTCCATTGATGCTGCCCAACTTGCTGAGCTCCTTCAGCACTTTATGTGTATTGCTCAAGATCTGCAGCTTCTGCAGAATCTCGTGTCTATTTTTAAAGATGCTTTTAGATACACAGCATAGAACAAGCCATTCTGGCCCACTGAGTCGCACCGCCCAGCAACTCACTGATTTAACCCTTGCCTAATCATAGGACAATTTACAACAATCAAATTACCTACTAAACAGTATGTCTTTGGACTGCAGGAGCAAACCAGAGCACACAGAGGAGCATAAAAACTTGCTTACAGAGGCATCAGAATTGAACTCCGAACTCTGATGTCCCCAGCTGTGATAGCGTTGTGCTAACCGCTACACCATGGTGCCCTTATAACTGGAGAATTTTTGGCAACACAAGTGGGATGTCATTTCTTAACAATGCAAACAGGACTACTCATTTGATAAATCACACGGAAATAAATAACCATGTTTGCATTGAAAACAATAACTAAGTTATTAGTTTCTGATACCAACAGACGTAAAAAAGACTAAAGGGAAGTAAAATTGAAGACTTTTGTGATTAAGAAACCAACAGGTATTTATATAGTGCCTTTTATGTGCAACATTTCCAAAGATGCTGTATGAGAATATTATCAAAGATCAAATGTTGGGTTTCCCACTTTATAGCAGTGTCTATACCTCAACAGTTCTTTGTTGATTTTAAATCATTTTTCAATCTGTCATTAAAAGTCTTCAGAAAGGCAAAATTCTTTCAAACTGGGAGTAATTAAACTTGATCAGACGGAGGAAACCCAAATAACAAACTAGAAAGGAATGTCAACTGAGAGGACTACAACAGAATTGCCAAAAGTGATAAGACAGGAAACATCCATCTAGCGAAGTCATCAGTGATTTTAGCACTAGAGCAACACATGAAATTGATTTGGAGCATAATAAAAATTCTAAAATGAGCAAAGAAGGTAGGCTGTAATTGTGAAGAGAATGGGAAAGGGGATGCACTGGGGGAGTGGGAAAGAGAGTCGGATTTGCCCCAAGGATAATTTGTATGAAAACTTCAGTTGTAAATGGTTTACAAAGTGTTTATTATGTACATGCTGAATTTGCAACACTGCAGTGAAGCCATTTGTGGCATATTACGGAGAAAGGATGAAGTTTCTGATCAAAAATGCTTGCGTAGTTTTGTTCTTGCAGGCTTTGAAATATCATCAAAGTCCAGTACCTCCAGAAGCAAAGCACCTGTGCCAAAAACAACATTTTAATTAACTCTGCATTGGAATATCATGCGGGGCTACCTTCTGAAAACAATGAAATATGCTCATTATTTGCCATCTTAATTTAATTTGAATCTCAGAGGAAGTCATGGATTGAAAGTCTGAAGGCACTTCTTAGAATAAGGGGACAGAGCGATGACAAGGGATGGAGTACCTCGCACAAACTAGAACCATGTGGCAATTGGCAGATCATCATAATCCATGCAAGACGTTATCTGGCCAAGATATAGGATACACATCAGGTACAGGAATAAGCAGGTCACTTTCATTGTGACAGTTTGTAAATTGCAGGGTGCCAACAGGATTTGTGCTGAAGCCCCAGCCATTTACAATTCCTTTAAAGTCGAGGAACAAATGGATAATATCCAAATTTACTGCTGGCACAAAGCCAGCTTGCTCAAGCAAGCTGTCAGCAATAGAGATGAAAATTCAGTTCTCAGCCCAAAAGTGCTACTCACTGGTATCACAACTAACTACCTACATCCATGCATCTTCTTTTCCTGGTAGCCCTTGAGGTCTCACTAACTCATAAATATATAACCTAGATTTAAGCGTATCAATTTCCCAAATATAAATTGACTTATATTATGGAGGACTTCAATTTTTTTTGGAAGGTATGGCCACCAAGGTTAAGTCAAAGAATAGAGATTTTACCATCAGAAGCTCTCTGAAAAGTTCCAAGCAACTGGGATTTTAAGAGGAATAGGCAGATATCTATTATAAAAGATTTGATAAAGCTGAAGTTGATAGTTTTCTAAAACAGGTCTGATGAAATAGAGGGATAACCGCTGGGTAGGACACCTGATCTTCAGAGAGTCCCATGGGACCTTTCACCTCTATTTGAGAAGACAGATATGGCTTCAGTTTAACACCACATCTGGACAATGAGCGACACTCCTTAGAACAATTAGAATGATGCAAGTACAGGCAATCCTAAGTTCCTGAGAACTGCAAATTGGAAATAATCAAAAGCAGAGGGTCACAGAAACAGCTGCAACAGGAGAACAGGTAAGCAGGAAAGGGAAGAGCAGCCTGCAACCAGCCTTACCAACTCGGTGAGCACACAGCACTTGAGACTTGGCTTGACCTAGAACCTTTTGTTGCAGATCAGAGCAGGAAATGCTGCCTCCCCACCCAGAACATGCCTGTAGCCTAGCAGCAGGCAGCAAGTCCATCCACATCTATCTCATTGGTATCCTAAATGCTCATTTGTATGTACGGGATGCTCATGAGTCCGGCGTTTGTAACCTGCGGAGGACCTACATCTGGAACAAGATCTGAGTAATTACTGCATAATTTAAGAAAATCTGTATTCTCATAAGATACTTTTCAATCAACTCTCCCAGCACATTGTATTCTTAGTCTTTGCCCAATCACTTGTCTCAACTGTGATCACTAAAGCAAGAATTACACTTATAGGACGTTACAGTAAAAGTGCCTTTGAAAGGATTTAGTAGTTAAATATTTAATAATTTTGCAGCTTCCCTCCTCCAGTCTAAATATAGAAAAAATTACTAGTCAGATTTCCTCTGCACATCAACTTTGAATTCTCTTCCTGCTCAGGAAACGTGGTGGCTCATTTAACCCAAAGGCACCACGGAAATCAGATTAATCCATCATTAAGGAGAAAAAACAATTATGTCACTGTTCATAGCAACAGTCAAATCCCAAAGCCAACTTTTGTGATTTGTACAATACCTTCAGGTAAACAAGAAGAGCTCATTACAACTGTTCTCTCCAAATACTAGTTTGCCTTTTTTTCCTAGGATCTCAGAAGTATCACGTCCTGTCTGCAGCACCTGGGCCTATTGTACACCGGATGAAACCTTTTAACGGCATAACATTAACGATCAATGTTTAATCTGAGCCACAAAATCAATGTTGAAATAATGAAGGACTGGGCAAACAAATTAAGTGTTAAATCCATTGACTGGTTAAAAAGATAGATGCTGCATGGTATACAGCCAGCATTACAAAACAGTTTACAAGGAGGATGTACAAACCTTACAGCCCATTAAGATTGTTCCATCAGCCAAAGCTATCTCGATGGATCTACCAGATCAACATTTTCCCACTTATTCCACATGTTCTTTGGTTTCCTTTGTACCCAATACCTCTTTCAAACTTACAGAGCTACACAACAACCTTTACTGGTGAGAAGGACATGAAGCAAGTACAGAAAATGCACAAGTACATAGAAACTAGTGGATGCAGAGAAATAGGTGGATTAAGTAGAATAAGGATTTAACACTTATTTGGATGGTAAACTATAAAAAGAATTGAGCACCACACTGTGGGGTGGCAAGGTAGAATAGTGGTTAGCACAACGCTTTACAGTACCAGCGACCTGGGTTCAATTCCTCCTGCTGCCTGTAAGGAGTTTGTATGTTCTCCCCGTGACTGTATTTCTCCCACTGTCCCAAAGACGTACCAGTTAGTAAGTTAACTGGTCATTGTAAATTGACCCGAGATTGGGCTAGGATTAAATTGGGGGACTGCTGGGCAGCAGTGCTCGAAGGACCAGAATGGCCTGTTCTGCACTGTATCTGGATAAATAAATTAATTCATGAAGCAGTTAAGTACTGTTCAATACATAACCAGTTCCACCACAGAAAGCCAAGTGATTACATGAAGCATCTTTTACTTTAGATTGTTCAAAACGAATATCTGAAATCAAGACAAACCTTTGATTTTTAAGGCTACTTTTTAAAGTCCTATTTCTGTCCTTTTGTAAGTAACTTAAAAGATTCATTAAGAAATAACATTGACCAAGAACTTTCTTCATTGGATAAAGACAGTCGTCCTGAACAGATGTTTCAATCAACCAGTAAAATAATATGAAAAAAAAACAGCAAATGCCAGAAATCTGAAATAAAAACAGAAAATGCGATAATACTCAGCAGGTCAAGCTACACCAGTGAGCAGACAATAAGAGCTAATGTTTCAGAGAGGTGACCCTTTCTTGTAACACGGTAGAAAACAACAGCTGAAGTTGCCTAATGAGTGAACGGCAGTAGTCAGAAAATGAGAACATAGACAAATGTGTTGTGAAATGAAGAGCAGGAAGACAAGCCCAGCAGGGCAGGACATCAAGACCACAGTTGACATTTACTTTAAAAAAAAATCAGCAAGCTTGAATTCAGCTACAAGCTTTCTGCAACCTTTTCTGTTCCAAAGGAGAGCACTCCCAGCTTTTCTCAAGTATCCACATTATGAAGTTTCTCCTCCTAGACTACTTCAGTAAATCTTCGGCACATTTCTCTCAGAGTCAGTAACACACAGATCATTCCTCCGATGCTTCTGGTGAGGAGGTCTAAAGGGTGTGGACAATGAATTAGATGGGAAGTGAGCTCAGCTGTAAGGTATATCCCTAAACCAAAAAAGCAATATGTTCAAACGGAAAGTTTTACAGAACAAAAAGTGAGAGTGTTTTAAGAAAAATTCAAAAGCAAAAGCAAAGGACAAGAGCAGGAACTAAAGTGTGAATACCAAATGTTTAAAATGTCATGAGAAGCATGAACTATGTTGATCGTGCTTCATTCATCCACTTTAACATTTGCCAAATATCTGCCAATAAAATTCCAACCCCTATTACATCAAGTTCCATCTTGCAAGTACAGTTATCTGCTCACCCCCTCAATACCTGCTGCCAACAACATTGCTTAAATTTGAGGTTAGAAACTCTCTCACCAGACTGACAATGTTCTTTCCTCTGATGAAAGTATGATCTGATCTGATCCTCTCTACTCTATCCATGTAGCCACAAGTTTTCCTCATACTACTTCATATAGTGTTCAGCATAAGCTGAAGCACAAAGAGAAACATTTTTCTTCCAGGAGACTTCACATCTCCCAGGCTGAACTAACTTCTGCAACTCAGCATCTTAAATAGAGACACTACTTTTATTGCACAGCACACACACACAAAATGCTGGAGGAACTCAGCAGACCAGGCAGTATCTATGCCCAGGAATAAACAGTTCATATTTCAAGCCGAGATTTTCATCAGGACTGGAAAGGAAGGGGGTGCAGAAGCCCGAATAAGTAGGGAGAGGGTGAAGAATACAAGCTGGCAGATAAGTGATAACAGGTGAGGGGGAAATTGGGCAGGTGGGGGAGAGGTGAGGAAGTAAGAAGCAGTGAGAGGATAGAGGGTAAGTGGAAGAGGCAAAGGGCTGAAGAAGGAATTTAGTCAGAGACAGCAGTGGATAAATTTTCAGCACATGCAGAATCTTGTTTTCTTTTTACAGAGGAGAGACCTGTTGGTATCCGGCCCGAGGTAAGGCAAAGTAAATATGTGGAGGAAAATCTGAGCGCATTCCTACTCATTTCCACACCAAGACCACAGAGCTACATGAAGCTACTCTGCCATTCAATATCATCAATAATCTTGACCCAGTTCCACTTTCCCATCCCATCACTAGGTTATTCAACTTTCAAAAATCACTTGATCTTGGTTCCATATAAATCTTACGATGAAGCAGTTACAGACTTTGAGTGGAAAATTCCGGTGATTCACAAGGATTTAGCCTTGTTCAAAAATCAAAAGGCAATGACTAATTTTGATCCTGGTTTGCATGACTTCCTAATAAACTCTCAGGAACTACTCTGCCAATCCCTCTCAAAATTTTCCGGGTTTCAATGAGAACACCTCTAATACTGCTAAACTCCAGGGAGTAGAGACTTCCACTCATTTTCCTCTCATGGGGACACTCTAATCCAGGAATCAATTTGTCAATGTGCACTGTGCTCCTCCAAGGCACACGTGTCCTTTGTAGACCGCACTCAAGGTGTGCAAGGCTTCCTTTTCGTTACATTCCCAGACCCCGTGTAGATAATTTGCTCCTTTAATTGCTTGCTTCATCTGCATATTCAATCCCTGTATTTTGGATGCATGAAGAGATCAAAATCCCTAAACAGCAACATTGAAAAACTGGCTGATTTCTGGAGCAATGGCTGATATGCTATGTATGTATTTATGCAGACTTCACGAGAATACATTTTTAAACTGCTGAAGACAAGTGGCTATTATAGTTTTACCATTTCCTCCACAGGGCAGCTCAACCAGACACATTCTTGTTTCCTGACAATGGATCTGAGCAATAGGCTGCTAGCTGCACAAACAAGCCCACCTACTGTTGATACAAAATATTCCTGTTCATGGCCCAGCCGAGGTTCTCACTTCCTACCAGCATCAGCCTCCACCCTCTCTTCCAATGTGATTATTGCCAACTGACAGCAGAAGCACAGTCATGCGGTCCTTAACTGCAGTCTGGTTCACGTGGAGGATCATGCCTTAATACATCTATCTGCCTGAACTAAAGCCACGTGCTACAATGATTCAGGTACACCACAAAATTCAAACATACCTCTGCAGGCCTGCAAAAAGACTACTTTGTTCTGGTACTGAATTATGGCTGCTCGTAACTCAGCCGATCAGTGACCACAGTGTTCCATTCTCTGGGCCTGTATGCTTTACATTTTCATACAATAAAACACTTTTGACACACTCTTCTTTGCAAACCAGAAATTTGGATGAGAGGTTAAAGAAAGTACATTTTGAAAGGTTCACCCATCCAAAAATAAAACACCAAACCTCATGTAAAATCTCAACATATGAGAGGGAAAACTGGTTCAAATTATCTTGGGACTCAAATGCCAAAATCAGGCAGTCTACATTCGCCATGCTCTCCATCTGTCATAGTCCTTTCTATCTCCCATCTGTTTTTCCTGATTAGTCACATCCTATAGTTAAATACCACTGTACTACAGAATATTTTTAATTTTGATCATTAAAGTATAACAATATTTTGATACAAGATCTCATATAAGTTATAATAAAGGAAGAGAATCTTAGATTTCATTTCAGCACCACAGTAGTCTCTCAAACACATCGTGAGCAAAGTTTCCCATCCTGTTTGATTTCCCCAAATGCTGGCAGTAATTAATTTATTCAAAAGGCACCCTACTTGAGAGACAGAACAAGCTCACCGAAGGAGATGCCTGAGCTAAGTGACAGCTGGGTGCAGCTCAATACAAACTCTCCAGTGTGCAAAACAGATCATCCAACACCTGGAGAGCAGAGATTTTCCGTGAACAGATGGAGGCTGCATACATGTCTTCTGTTCATACCTAAACAAAGATTACCATTGCATAATAATTGAAAGTCGATCATTGTAGTTCTGCTTATATGGACATCCAACAGTGCTTCACTGAGATTTAATAGAGTAATGGGCAATCAAGGTCGTGCACTACCAAGCTAATTTCAGATCAACATGATGCATTGGTGGTTCACTTCCTGCACACATAAGGGGCTCATTTCTAGATGACTGAATTTATCTTTAACCTGAAACTCTACTGCCTTGGGACAAATGCAGCAAACACATTGGTATGCCCCTCCAATGCAAGCTTCCCTCTGAGTCATGCAAATCCTACCATGGTTTCCTCAATACTCCTGGATGTACCTGTGGAACGTCCAACTGACCAGCACCTGATGCACCTTCAATACATGGGCTATTATGGTTTAGGATGATAGTTCACCAGTGCCAATTATGGCTGGACCCTTGCTGGTAATACCAATATACTGCACACTTTACACTTATGACTGTGTGGCTAAGCACAGCTCTAATGACATATTCAAGTTTGCTGACGACGCCACTGTGGTAGACAGAATCAAAGGTGGTGAAGAATCAGCATATAGGAAGGAGAGTGAAAATCTGACTGAGTGATGCCACAACAACAACCTCCTACTCAATGTCCGCAGGACTAAGGAGATGATTATTGACCAGGAGGAAACCAGAGATCAGTCTTCATCGGGGGCTCAGAGATGGATAGGGCCGACAACTTTAAATTCCTCGACATTAGCCCAGTATGCAAATACAATTACGAAGAAAGCATGGCAGTGCTTCTATTTCCTTAGGAGTTTGCAAAGATTGGCCATCGCATCTAAAACTTTGACAAACTCCTATAGGTGTATGGTGGACAGTATATTGACTGACTACAGCACAGCTTGGTATGGAAAATCCTACAAGTAGTGGATATGGCCCAGTCTATCACAGGTAAAGACCTCCCCAGCATTTAGTGCATCTACATGGAGGGTTGCTGAAGGAAAGCAGGGAACTCAATCACCCAGGTCTCACCCTCTTCTCACTGTTGCCATCAGGAGGAAGGTACAGGAGCCTTAGGACTCACACCACCAGGTTATTACCCCTCAACCATCAGGGTCCTGAACCAGAGGAAATAACTTTACTCAATGCCACTTGCCTCATCACTGAACCGTTCCCACAACCTATGGACTCACTTTCAAGGATTCATCTCACATTCTTTGTTGCTTTGTTATTTGGATGGTGGGGTGAAGATATGTCCCTACCAAAGGAGGTATAAGGATCTCCTTCCCTCCGCTAGTCTGCAGGTCACCTTTGGGCAAGGTGTAGTCCTTGCCTAGCCCATCCAATCAGGATTACATGAAGCCATGGGAGCTGGTGGTAGATGGTCGTATGAGCAGCTGGTGTACATCTCAAATCCTGGTTATGCAACCACTGATGTCAGGCAGACAGTCTCTAAAGAGTATTGATAATGGTTGGGGGTCAACAACACAGAAGGCAATGGCAAACCACTTCTACAGAAAAATTTGTCAAAAACGATCATTGTCATGAAACCATTATTGTCTACGGAATGACGATAATGATTTTTTTATTGTTATTAACTCTCATTTTCTTTTTGAATCTGCACAGTTTGTTGTCTAATGCAGATTGCTTGTCCACCCAGCCGGTGTGGTCTTTCATTGATTTTATTATGTTATTGTATTTATTGAGTATGCCCATAAGAAAATGAATCTCTGGGTTGCATATGGTGACATGAGTCAAATTTACTTTTAACTTTAATGAAAGAAGGGAAAATGTGCTGAAAATATTCAATAACTGTGAATAAAGAACCAGATTAATTGAGACTGATGACCCTTCCACCCTAATTGGAATAAGTGAATGGAACTACAGGTTTAAAGTTGTGGGAAAATGGAAGGAATTAATAACAATAGAGGATCATAGTTAGAGTGGAAGGAAGGAGAGGTTTTGTTTTTGCATTATTCACTTTCCTGGCATGGCCATCAATGGCAAGGTCCACTGACAGCCTTTACTAGATGGAAAGATGGCAATCACCTTCTTATAAGATGTCAATCTTTCTGGTGAAGACACTCCCATGTGCAGCTGCGAGGTGGCTTCATTTGTTGAGGATTTGCAAAAGGAATCATGAGTGAATATTCCGACACTAGAATTGATAATATGGATGAAGAAAGCCGAAGCACGGACACTGCCTTGAGGAATTCTTGTAGCGATAGCCTGGTACCGGCAGGAATACAGAAATGATTAGCTAAAGTATGACTTAAACCATTGTTTGCAAAATCATTTTGCTCTAACTATATATGCTGTTTTTGCATTTAGCTCATTTGTAGCCTTGTGTTCTGGCTTCAATAGATCGGTACCTCACTTTTGCACACAGCTGCTGCTCTCCTAATATGCTCATGTCCACTCTGCATAGAACCATTAACTGCAATACAGTAAGGGATCTGCTGGACTTTAGATTATTGCAGTAAACATTTCTGCTGCTGATGATGATTATTAGCAACTCATTGATGCCCAGCTTTCAATCGTCAAATCCATTATCTCATTTAGTTTGACAGTAACCAAGCACAATGGCGAACATTCTGAGCCTGAAACTAGGAACTTGTCTCCACAAGGACAGTGTGGTAGTCACTTCTGCCAGAGTTAGATGTGTGAGGATGATGTCAAATAGGCTTATCCCTCCGATTAGTTTGTTTACAAGGTCTGCAGACCTTGTGTGCTCTTCAGAGCTCGATCAGCTCACTCAGTGACTATGTAACCACGACGATTTGTTCACAGACATTACACTCCCCCGCCCACAATATATACTGTACACTTGCAACTTTCAATGCTCCTTCCGAGTACTGTTCAACATTCAGAGCTGAGGGAAGATAGCTGGTGGTAACAAGGAAAGTTTCTTACTTACATTTGACCAGGTACTGAAAGATTTCATGAAATTTGGTATCAACACTGAGGACTGCCAGGCTAACTCCCTCCCGACTGCATTATATAGTACCCACATCAGGTGATCTGCCCTGCTTATGCATCCAAGGTCACGTTTGAATCCCGGTCTCTGGTGCTGAGGCAACAGCAGAAATTATGAGTCACTTGCCAATTGTGGGTCTTCTCTCCAAAGTTAGACAGCAGCCATCAGATATTTGTGAGGAGACTGACTGGGCTGGGAAAGATGTTGTGGTACCCAAGTTTTGTGTCTAGGATCACACCAGTTTCCTTCCAATCGTAACCATCCATGTTCTGGATGGAATCTTTACCAAAACAACTACCACCCAAGTAGATCTGTGGTTATGGTGACGTGCTTGAACTTGATAATGAGCAGAGCAAAAACTGACATATCAAACCTCTTTTCTTCACAGGGCGTTGCCTGACCCAAGTAAATATAACAGCCAATGCTCTCCACAGTACCTTGTTTTAGTTGAGCTTATTTAGTCTATTGCTAAACAAATCCCACCTACCATGAAAAGCAGTGGAAGTTGTGTTTGGGAGGCAAGTGTTTGATACCATTGTTCACATAATTGATGCTGCCCAATACAGATTTTAAAATTACTTGATACCCACTCTGAATCTGGCACACACATTAGAAGTTTCTTTCCTGTAGTCTTGCTTATCAACTGCTTGGACTTGGAAGGAAAATATTACAAGATGTATAAAACTCTTCTACTAACTAGCAATTCAATAAGCAGCCAGATAATCTTTTTAAATAATGAGCATTTAAGAGCACACAACTTAAACCAATAATTCTGAGAGCTTTCTCCACTGCATGTCATTGCTAGAACCTACTCCAAGACTATGCCAATTCTTTCTTTGGAATATATTTCAGACAACTCATTAACATTCCCCCCTTGACACCAACGAAGGTATTCATCAGCACGGTATTTCCAGCTGAAGCATTAGAACATCAGGCAGTGAATGTGTTACATCCTTAGCCAGATTTTTCTTCATTTGTTCCTGAGGCGGGGGTCAGGGAAGAGTTTCCATGCCGTGTATTGACAGCCTAGAAAGCTCACGATTCAGAAAGTTGGAGAGGTGCACCAGTACATCACTGGAGTTCAAAGACTTGGAGATTGCTAATTTTAGGACACCACATAATCTTTACTCAAGCAGTAGCTCTTTACAAGTTACTGCCCGCAATTTGTTGGAGAGAAAAGCAGAGAGAATCTGAGAAGGAAAATTCAAACCAAAGAAAAACACAAGATGGTGGTTAAACTGGTTGAGATATGAATATTTTCCGTTTCAAGGCATTTGACATTTTCCAAACACATCTAATAGTACTGATAATTAAATACAGTGTGATTACATTGCTACAGTTTTTCAGTACTGAGCTTAGAGTGCCCATACTGCAACAGGAATGCCTGTATTCATTAAACTCAGGGATGTTTCTACTGATCTCTGCTCAGCTCTGAAAACGGATTCAGTAAAGTGAGGTTTCCCTTCCTGCTCCTGAGAGCAGCAGCTGTTAATGGGAAGCGAAGCAAAGTAGCTGAACCAGAATTAGCAATTACTGGGAAGATTCACCTAGCACCAGAACCACCTTTCATCTCAGCCACTGAAAGCCCAACCCTTTCCCAGTTAAAATATTCTGCTTCACACACTCCTACCTTTCGCTTGCCAGTACAAATGTTTCTTTCTGTTTCACATCACAGCACTCCTGCAGCTAATGGCAGACAGACAACATTCAACCTCCTCAGCTAAAGCATTGCCCTTTAAAACACGGCGTACATCAGCGCTCAATGTTGCCAACAGAGATACCAACAAGAAAAGGGGAATTGTGCTAAAATTAATGGCTACATTACTTTTGTGCATCAAATGTAGTGAAATACCAGGTTTCTACTCGCCAAGTAAAGAACTGAAGCTTGCAGCTTTTGCCAAACTATCAAACAGTCGAGGTACTTACTGCCCTGTGATGGGTACATTGTGCTTCCACTGCTCTCCAGTCCAGATTGTCGTTCAGATACCCACACAAGTCAAATGCCAATGCTCAACCCACATCTTCCCCTGCAGCCAAATCTATAGACAGATGGAAGTGAATACTCCAGCAGCACCTTATCCAAGCTCAATTCATTAACAAGGCTGATACTGACATTTTTTGTGTGATTAAGCTATGGTCAAGGGCTCAGAGAGACTGCTGTCTACACCTTTTCATGCCATGGAACCCCATTATAAAGCGTGGACCCCAGGTCGAGAACCACTGGTCTAAACCTACTGATTCAGACATATGAGTCCCTTATTATCAAGGTAGTTATTTGGTTCTGCTGTACAAAAACATACCTAGCAAACCAGCTCCCTTCCTGTTCATCTCAAAACAAATCGGCTTAAGTGGTAATGTTTCCATCCTACAGTTGCAGACAATTTACCACATTCATCTAAGGAAGTGCCAACTCACAATGGTACTTTACGACTAGTGGTATCTACACAAGCTTTAGACACACTAGGCAAACCATGCCTTGTGTATCTAGCTGAAAAAAAGATTAGACTAGGATAGAAACTTCGGGAATATTATGAACCAGCTTTCACATTTTCGACACAGTTGTCCTTTTCAGCCTCCTGGTAGCTCACAGAGCAATCACATTCTCTTCTCCTTTTCCCTGAAAGGTACTGTCCCAAAATCATCTTCTACCACTCTCCAACAGAAGCTTGAAGGCGCCAGTGAGTACTGTATTCACCAATTCAACTAGACTTCTTGGGTGGAAAGTAGTTAATCCTTAAGACCACAGCTTGTGCCTCTGTTAAATTAAAATACATTTTGACAAAATTCAGATTTACTACATTGTCTGGAAATAAACCTGTCAAAGGGAGATTAAAGGACTACGTTTAGTTACCTGGTGTAAAGTAATACATTAGATGTGCAATGTAAATATTTACACTAAAGACAAAAGGTGCTTCAATAAGCTCTTTGGATTTTGCTCTCAGCCCAGTATTGATTAAGCAAGTTTTCGATCAGAATGCTCAGCAACCAAACCGTTCCTTCATCATTACTGACAGCTTTATCTGATTAATCACCCCTTCGCCCCACTGTACCCCAGTGTCCAGTACCTCCACCACCTTATACTTCATACCCCGACTGCAAAATAAGCAGGCAACTACATTTCCACACTACAACAGTTTACAAACCCGCCTTTGTACCCCTCCTGTTTCAGCGCTCACATTAACAGGCTAACTCCTGTCCACAACACCCATCTCCGATCACACCCAGTCTGTCCATGGGCTCTCACAGCCTTACTACCTCCCTTCCGCAATTCCGGTGCCCCCCTACCACCGGTACGCTCCATCCTTGCCCCGATCAGCTGCTCTTTCTCCGCACCTTGTCAGAGTCCAGGTCCGGGTCGGCTTGACACAGTCGGTACAGGAATGATTTGGGATCGCGGCACAGGGTTTGCCGGGTGCTCAGGAATCGAGTGCCGCCTACATTCAGCCGAACCCACTTAGCAGCGGCCGCGTACTCCATGCCGGAGCATTTCGGACAAAACGAGTTATTGAAGCTCTCGGGAAAATCCGAGAGCGACCCATTCCCTGTCGCCATACTGGCGACCGATCACCAACCGCCCGCCACCAAAGCCAAACCTCCCGGCACACAGCGCGCTTCTCGCCCCACCACCCAGCACGCAGCGCGCTTCTCGCCCCACCTCCCAGCACGCAGCGCGCCACTCGCCCCACCTCCCAGCACGCAGCGCGCTTCTCGCCCCACCACCCAGCACGCAGCGCGCCTCTCGCCCCACCTCCCAGCACGCAGCGCGCCTCTCGCCCCACCTCCCAGCACGCAGCGCGCTTCTCGCCCCACCTCCCAGCACGCAGCGCGCCGCTCGCCCCCAACAGGCATGACGTCGGAACTCTTATCACATCCAAGTAGTTTGGGGTTGGAAGTTTATTGTCCATCTCTCGGAACAAACATAACTAAAGCCGTGTAAGAGGCTTAAAAGAAACTGAAAATACTGAAGGTCTGAATAAAAAAGAAGTACATGTTGATATCATTCAGCAGGTTGACAAACAACACAGTAGACACGACGCATCCAGGCAAGTACATTTTGGCGCAATTATGCGGCACGCCCCAATTAGCTGAAGTTTCATTGAAATAGTTAAAATGATACAAAAAGTCAAACTGAGTAACAAATTACGTATTTAAATGAAATACAGGGTAAATTAGAACACTAGCTATAGTACTACAGTGCAATAAACTATTAGTTGCTAATAGTTATCAACAGAGGAATTCATCCAGTATACACGACGAACAAAACCAGTGCGGACACTGAGTGGAGATGATGGACCGCCTTCGTACAATGCTTTCGATGACTGCATCCTCCAAATCTTTTTCATTGTAACGTTTGAAATGATTGTTGATGCCTTCAAACTCTTTGTAGTTCCCAACTTGTTGATGCAGTGTAATTGTTTCATTTTCAGTCGCGCCTGTTTCTGGCACCTCCAAGCCTGAACGCTTGAAACTGCAGTGAGCCAAATAGTTCCGAATTGCCTTACTGCTTATTTCTCACCAACTATCAGTGACAAAAATCGCTGCTTTTTCAACACAAACGCACACAATTGATCACCCTAACACAGTGTGGCGTCTTGGAATGGCCACACAAGTGTGCATGGCAGATGCTAGTTGGAACCTATTTGACAGCAGTCTCCTGTCCCAGGTAAGCAGCATATCGTCCCAAATAAATGAAGGGAATTCCACCAATTTTCTTGATTCGTTTTTGTTCTTTAAGACTTGTTCCAAATGAGTGGCTGCCTGGCCCCAATCATCTTACTTTCACTATGGATGTCCAGTCCTCATACACCTCCATCCCTCATCAGGAAAGCCTCAAAGCTCTCTATTTCTTTCTGGATCCTGGACCCAACTGGTTCCCCTTCACCACTGCTCTCCTCCATCTGGCAGAACTAGTCCTCACTCTCCATAATTTCTCCTTTGCTCCTCCCACTTCCTCCACCAGAAGGTGCCGCCAGGGGCACTGGCATGGGTCCCGGCTGTGCCTGCCTTTATGTCGACTATGTGGGACAGTCTATGCTCCTTGCCAACATCAATATCACTCCCCAACTCTTCCTACACTACATCAATGACTGCATTGGTGCTGCTTCCTGCACCCATGCTGAGCTCATCGACTTCATCAACTTTGCCTCCAACTTCCACCCTGCCCTCAAATTTATCTGGTCCATTTCCAACACCTTCCTCCCTTTTCTCAATCTCCATGTCTCTCTCTCTCTTTTATAAGCTGATAACTTTTATAAACCCACTGATTCTCAACAGACACCTGGACTATACCTCCTCCCATCCTGTTACTTGTAAAAACGACATGCCCTTCTCCGAGTAGCCATGAAAGAAATGTAAGGCGGCAGATCATCAACCCCCAAATCCCCCCTCCCGCACGAAAACCGAGCAAAACGGATCAGTCACAGCGACCCTCAAATCCCCCTCCCTGCACAAATGATATTTGTGGAGGAGATGTTGCTGACTAGGGTTTACAAGGGAGGAATTCAAGGAGGTATTGAAGCCTGGGTCTTGAAGCTTGCTGATCAGTTTTGAGGGGGAGATAGTATTGAAGAGCATCTTGATATCCAGGTATTCCAGGGTTGAGTGAAGAGCCAATGGAATGGCTTTTGCTGTGGATCTGTTATGATGCTGGGCAAATCCAGATCACCCCTCAGGTTTCATGACCAACATCTCAAAGCACAGAGGATGTAAGAGCTACTGGACGATACAGCTTTCACTGTAGGATATGAGTAGATATCACAGCTGCATCACAGCTTTCACTGTAGGATATGAGTAGATATCACAGCTGCATCACAGCTTTCACTGTAGGATATGAGTAGATATCACAGCTGCATCGAGTGTGTCTAGAGCTTTTCAATCATAGACAGAGTTATATGGGTATACAGTATGGCACCAGATCCTTCATCCACACTGACCGAGATGTATATGCCAGCTCGTATTCCTTCCCCTTCTGCCGCCGTATTCTGGGTTCTGCCCCCTTCTCGATGAAGTGTCTCAGCCTGAAACACTGATTATCTATTCCCCTCCATAGATGCTGCCTGTCTGACTGAGTTTCTCCAGCATTTTATGTGTGTTTCTCAAGATTCCCGTGATCTGCAGGATCTCCTGTGCCCTACATAAACGAGTCCCATTTGCCCATATCCCCCTAAACCTTTCCTGTCCCTGTATGCATCCAAATGTCTTTGAAATGCTGCCATTGTACCTGGTTCTACCACTTCCTCTGGCAGCTCATTCCATTGAGGTTGCCTCCCAGGTCCCTCTTAAATCTTTCCACACTCTCCTCAAGCCCAGGTCCTCCACTGGTGGTGTAATGGCTGATGTGGTCGTGTACTGGTTAGCATTATGCGTTACTGTGCCAGCTGTAAGATGGTGGTTCAGTTCCCTCCGCTGTCTGTCAGCAGTTTGTACGTTCTCCCAGTGACCACGTGGGTTTCATCAGAGTGCTCCTGTTCAAAAGGTGTATGAGTCAGGGTTAGTAAGGTGTGTGTGTGCTGCATTGATACGTGGCAACACTTGGCCAGCTGTCCCAGCTCATATTTGGACTGCGTTGGTCATTGATCTAAACCACAGGCTTCATTTACTGTGTGTTTTGATAATTTGATGTACATGTAACAAGTACAGTTACTTTATTATTTGACTCACCTTCCTTGGGGGAAAAACCCCATAATATAAAACCATAAGTATTAGGCCAATTGGTCCATTGAATCTGCTCTGACATTTCATCATGGCTGATCCGATTTTCCTCTCAGCCCCAGTCTCCTGCTTTCTCCCTGTATCCTTCATTTCCTGACCAACCAAGAACCTATCAGCCTCTGCCTTAAATATACCCAGTGATTTGGCCTCCACAGCCACCCGTGGCAGCGAATTCCACAGATTCACCATTCTCTGGCTAAAGAAATTCCTCCTCATCTCTGTTTTAAAAGGACACCCCTCTATTCTGAGGCTGGGTCTTCTGGCCCTAGATTCCCGCGCCATGGGAAGCATCCTCTCCATATCCACTCTATCGAGGCCTTTCACCATTCCATATGTTTCAATGAGATCCCTCCTCATTCTTCTGAATTCTGGTGAGTAGAGACCCCGAGCCATCAAAAGCTCTACATATGACAAGCCTTTCAATCCCAGAATCATTCTCACTAACCTCCTTTGAACCCTTTCCAACGCCAGCACATCGTCTCATAGATAAGGGAGCCAAAACTGCTCACGATGCTCCAAGTGAGGCCTCACCAATGCCTTATGAGGTCTCAACATTACATCCTTGCTTTTAATATTCTAGTCCTCTCAAAATAAATGTTAACATTGCCTCCCTGTCCATTTAGAAAATAGTCTACAGTTTTATTTCTTCTACCAAAGTGCACGACCAAACACTTCCTGACACCGTATTCCATCTGCCACTTCTTTGCCCATTCTCCTGATCTGTGTAAGTCCTTTTTTAGCCTCTCTGCTTCCTCAAAACTGCCTGCCCCTCCAGTGTGTGTTCACTGTGTGCATTCACAGTCGCAACTGTGAATCAATTAGAGGAAGAACCCCCTACGAGACATTCAACAGTTTTACCATTGAATAGCCCAGAGCCCTATAGTCAGTTGGACCAATCACTGGGGCTAGAAGGACCGGTCTGAGTCTCGAAGTCCTCACCTCGTGACACCCCAGCCTGTTACACCAAATCGTGCAAATCGTGGTCTTGGTTTGGGGCTTTGCCATCACTTGATTGGAGGGTGGAGGGTGCTGATGCCTATTTTGAGGAAGTGGGTGGGGTGATGGAGGGTTGTTGCTTTGCATCTGCTGGTGTGTGGGAGGGGAGTGGGGGCTTTGAGGTTATAATATTTTTACTGTCACTGGTTCTTTGGGGCACTTCTGTGTTTGTGGAAGTCAAGAACCAAGAATTACTTTGCATACATTTCTCTGATACTAAATGGAACTATTAAACTTGAACAAAACCATCCATGATGAAGCACCCTGTTAACCTTCCTTCACCACCAGAGTACACAACCCCCAGCATTTACTTGAGCCACACACACAACATGCCGGGGGAACTCAGCAGTCCAGGCACAGCTACAGAGAGGAGTGAACAATCGACGCTTCGGCCCGAGACCCTTCTTCAGGAACGCTTCTGCAGATCTCTCGTTTGTGTTTCACTGTAGTTCCTCGCCCAGTTCTCATGCTCTTTGTTCCCTTTACAGGGATATGGGTGTCAAGGTTGTAGACGTTACCAAGATGGGAGTACTTCTCAGATCGATTTCAAAAACCTCCATGTGTGAGAGAATCTTCCACTGCAGCTCTCTATCAGCCACTCATTATTCTATTTAACATGCTCACCAACAATACCCTAGCCCACACAGACTTGTGAATAATGCCCTCCTCTTTATGTTTCAGTTACTAATTCTGAACAGCTTCAAAAGCTGAGGGTGGAGTTTTTAATGTTGCAATGCACCGTGTAGGTGGTCTAAAACACAATAGGTGATTTTTTTGTGTAAGTTGCTGAGTTTGTTTAATTTGATAAAAAGAAATGGCTGAACAGAGAAATCCTCCTTAGACAGAGGATTGTATGATCTTGTGTTTTACCTGAGCTAAATGCCTGAATATAGAGATACACTATCCCCTTCTTCTTCTTCTTGGGCCCCTAGCGAAAAGGTGATGGGGAAGCCATAGGCTGGAGAATAGAGAATCTGATAGGAGAGGAGAGTGGACAATAGGAGAAAAGGAAGGAGGAGGGGACCCAGGGGGAAGTAATAGGTGAGAAAAGTAAAGGGTCAGAGTGGGGAATTGAGGAAGGGGAGGGGGAGTTTTTTTTACCGGAAGGAGAAATCGATATTCATGCCATCAGGTTGGAGGGTTAGGGTGTTGATCCTCCACCCTGAGGGTGGCCTCATCTTGGCAAAAGAGGAGTCCATGGATCGACACGTTGGAATGGGGATGGGGATCAGGATTAAAATGTTTGGCCACTGGGAGGTCCCGGTTATGGTGGATGGTGCGGAGGTGCTCGATGAAGCGGTCCCCCAATTCACGACGGGTCTCAGCAACGCAGAGGGGGCTGCTTCGGGAGTTCTGGTTACAACAGGAAACCCCAGCAGATCCTTACGTGAAATGCTGCATCATCTGGAAGCTCTTTCTGGGGCCCTGAGAGGAGGTGTATGGGCCTGTGTCGCACTTTGGTTGCCTGGAAGGAGATCAGTGGGGAGGGACTAATGAACAAGGGACTCACGGAGGGTCACCGTATCTCTCTAATATGGTTCTTGACATAGGCAGACCAATTCTTCATCTTGCCCATGGTGTACATACCCTAGGAATAGTTACCATTGTGTGTGTGTTTGTGTGTTTTCTGTATATATGTTCTATATGTTAGAGCACATGACAGTAAACTCAACAATGGTGACACTGATCAGTTCTTTTTCTCTCAACTTTGAAGATTAGGACTGCCCTCTAGATGTCACTCATTTCTTGAAATCATAATTTCAACTCTGCATGAAGACATGAGAGTGTGGATACTGAGGTGACAAACGCTGTTCCTAGTGATGGTGCTTGCTGCCGAGCTGTGGCTGGATGGGAATTACAGGTGTCCTCCTGCAGGTGGCGATAATGAGAACCCAGCAGCAAGCACTGGGGAAATATAAAGTAAGTTGACATAGACAGACATACATAATTCATTGATCCTGAGGGAAATTGGGTTTCATTACTGCCACACCAAGAATAGTGAAGAAATATAGCAATATAAAACCATAAATAATTAAATAATAATAAGTTAATCATGCCAAGTGGAAATAAGTTCAGGACCAGCCAATTGGCTTAGGTGTCTGAGGTGTCTGAAGTTTCATGGGATGCATTCTGAGCCAAGCGGACAACTGCAAATGGCATATTACCCTTTGCTGCAAGATGGCTGGAGCTTAGAAACAAAGAAATATTGTCATAATTACCAGGAGTTTGATGAGGCCACGTCTGAACGACTATGTACAGCTTTGATCCCCTTATTTAAGAAAGTATAACCTGGCATTGGAGATTAGTTCCTCGGGTCAGAGGGCTGTTCTGTCACAAAAAAGCTAAAGAAAGTTTATCAATATCTTTTGAAGATTAGAAGAATGACTAATGACCTTATTGAAACATTTAAGATCTTGAGGGAGCATGACAAGGTAGATTTTGTGATGTTTCATTAATGGCTTAATCTCAAATTAAGGAATGTAGTCATAAGTTAGGGGCAGTCATAACTGAAATGGCTCAGAGCCTTTAGCAGAGGATGGTGACGTTCTGGAATTCTCTACCCCAGACAGTTAGATTACTGGGATTATTTAACAAGGAAGTACATAGGGGTACAAGTGGAGACAAGGCCTATGGACGATAAGCCATGTTCATATTTAGTGGCAGGACAGGCTTAAACAGCTTATTAGGATTGTTTGGCTTATTTGGATTTTCTTCTGCAAGTGTGGTTCCTCAGATTATGGTATATTCTCAGTAGTTACGTGTCTTAGAAATGTCTGTTGCTCATAAATAATTTGCAGGAGTACAAGACAATACATCTGAGTCCATCACAAAGCTACAGGAAAGGATAAATAATGCTGAACAGTTCATGAGCGGAACATCTCAATGGTTAAACTTTGTTTCTAGTTAAAAATACACTCAATAGCCACTTTTTAGGTACCTCCTTTGTTGTGATCTTCTGCTGCTATAACCCATCCACTTCACGGTTTGACATATTTATTGTGTCCAGAGATGTTTTTTTTTCTGCACGACACTGTTGTAACACATGCTTATTAGATTTTCTGTCAGCTTGAACCAGTCTGGCTATTCTCTGACCTCTCTCATTAACAGAGTGTATTTGTTCACAGAACTGCCACTCCCGAGGTGATTTTTGCTATTTGCACCATTCTCTGTAAACTCTAAAGACTACTGTGTGTGAAAATCCCAGGAGATCAGCAGTTTTTGAGATACTCAAACCACCGCATTTGGCTGCAACAAAAATTCCACAGTCAGACTCACTTAGTTCACATTTCTTCCCCATTCTGATGTTTGATCTGAACAATTGAACTTCTTGACCACATCTGCATGCTTTTATGCATTGAGTTGCTGCCACATGATTGGTGATATTTGCAATATTGAGCAGGTGTACAGGCGTATCTAATAAAATGGCCACTGAGTGTGTAATAAAATTGACATTGAAACACGGAAGTGTTCTCCACTGCACTAACAAAAGATGGAGAATGTTTATGCTGCTGCTAATCAAGTAGGTTGGCTTTTTGGATGAAATTTTATTGTAGAGCTGCCAAATGGTTGTACTCAAACAGGAGACTGGCCACTTATGATATCAATACAGAAGCCTCCATATCCCACATTATGTTCTTCAGCCACATATCTAAGCAGAAGTTCATGTTCTGGGAGATCCAGAATTGAAAACCTCAAGGATGATGTTCTTTCCGGAGTCATGCAACAAACATAGTTGCCTGATGTGTCAGCTAGCATTGAGTACTGGTGATCTCTGAAATAAATTGAAACCTTGATCAGAGAAATCCTTCCAGGGATCTTCAGGACCCATTGGAATCTCTCCAACCTCACTTGCAATAAGCCTTGCTCACAGCTCCAGAAATTCATCGCTCATTGCTGACTTCAAGCATCTCTGTGACCAAGTGGAGTTTGCACGTTCTCTCTCTGACCAAGTGGAGTTTGCACGCTCTCCCTCTGACCAGGTGGAGTTTGCACGTTCTCTCTCTGACCGAGCGGAGTTTGCACGTTCTCCTTCTGACCAAGTGGAGATGGCACGTTCTCTATCCGACCAAGTGGAGATTGCACGTTCTCTCTCTGACCAAGTGGAGTGTGCACGCTCTCCCTCTGACCAGGTGGAGTTTGCACGCTCTCCCTCTGACCAGGTGGAGTTTGCACGCTCTCCCTCTGACCAGGTGGAGTTTGCACGCTCTCCCTCTGACCAGGTGGAGTTTGCACGCTCTCCCTCTGACCAGGTGGAGTTTGCACGTTCTCTCTCTGACCGAGCGGAGTTTGCACGTTCTCCTTCTGACCAAGTGGAGATGGCACGTTCTCTATCCGACCAAGTGGAGATTGCACGTTCTCTCTCTGACCAAGTGGAGTTTGCACGCTCTCTCTCTGACCGAGCGGAGTTTGCACGTTCTCCTTCTGACCGAGTGGAGATTGCACGTTCTCTCTCTGACCGAGCGGAGTTTGCACGTTCTCCCTCTGACCGAGAGGAGTTTGCACGTTCACTCTCTGACCTAGCGGAGTCTGCACGTTCTCTCTGACCGAGCGGAGTTTGCATGTTCTCCCTCTGACCGAGCGGAGTCTGCATGTTCTCTCTCTGACCGAGCGGAGTCTGCACGTTCTCCCTCTGACCGAGCGGAGTCTGCACGTTCTCCCTCTGACCGAGCGGAGTTTGCAAGTTCTCCCTCTGACCGAGCGGAGTCTGCACGTTCTCTCTCTGACCGAGCGGAGTCTGCACGTTCTCCCTCTGACCGAGCGGAGTCTGCATGTTCTCCCTCTGACCGAGTGGAGTCTGCACGTTCTCCCTCTGACCGAGCGGAGTCTGCATGTTCTCCCTCTGACCGAGCGGAGTCAGCACGTTCTCCCTCTGACCGAGCGGAGTCTGCACGTTCTTCCACTGACTGAGCGGAGTCTGCACGCTCTCCCTCTGACCGAGCGGAGTTTGCACGTTCTCTCTCTGACCGAGCGGAGTCTGCACGTTCTCTCTCTGACCGAGCGGAGTTTGCACGCTCTCCCTCTGACCGAGTGGAGTTTGCACGTTCTCTCCCTGACCGAGCGGAGTTTGCACGCTCTCCCTCTGACCGGATGGAGTTTGCACGCTCTCCCTCTGACCGAGTGGAGTTTGCACGTTCTCTCCCTGACCGAGCGGAGTCTGCACGTTCTCACTCTGACCGAGCGGAGTCTGCATGTTCTCCCTCTGACCGAGCGGAGTCAGCACGTTCTCCCTCTGACCGAGCGGAGTCTGCACGTTCTTCCACTGACTGAGCGGAGTCTGCACGCTCTCCCTCTGACCGAGCGGAGTTTGCACGTTCTCTCTCTGACCGAGCGGAGTCTGCACGTTCTCTCTCTGACCGAGCGGAGTTTGCACGCTCTCCCTCTGACCGGATGGAGTTTGCACGCTCTCCCTCTGACCGAGTGGAGTTTGCACGTTCTCTCCCTGACCGAGCGGAGTCTGCATGTTCTCTCTCTGACCGAGCGGAGTTTGCACGCTCTCCCTCTGACCAGATGGAGTTTGCACGCTCTCCCTCTGACCGAGTGGAGTCTGCACGTACTCCCTCTGACCGAGCGGAGTCTGCACGTTCTCTCGCTGACCACGCGGAGTCTGCACGTTCTCCCTCTGACCGAGCGGAGTCAGCACGTTCTCTCTCTGACCGAGCAGAGTCTGCACGTTCTCTCTCTGACCGAGCGGAGTCTGCACGTTCTCTTTCTGACCGAGTGGAGTTTGCATGTTCTCTCTCTGACCGAGCGGAGTTTGCACGTTCTCTTTCTGACCGAGCGGAGTTTGCACGTTCTCCCTCTGACCGAGTGGAGTCAGCACGTTCTCCCTCTGACCGAGCTGAGTCTGCACGCTCTCCCTCTGACCGAGCTGAGTCTGCACGCTCTCCCTCTGATCGAGCGGAGTTTGCACGCTCTCCCTCTGACCGAGCGGAGTCTGCACGTTCTCTCTCTGACCGAGTGGAGTCTGCATGCTCTCTTTCTGACCGAGCGGAGTCTGCACGCTCTCTTTCTGACCGAGCGGAGTCTGCACGTTCTCCCTCTGACTGAGCGGAGTCTGCACGCTCTCCCTCTGACCGAGCGGAGTCTGCACGTTCTCTCTCACACCGAGCGGAGTCTGCACGTACTCCCTCTGACCGAGCGGAGTCTGCACGTTCTCTCTCTGACCGAGCGGAGTCTGCACGTTCTCACTCTGACCGAGTGGAGTTTGCACGTTCTCTCCCTGACCGAGCGGAGTCTGCACGTTCTCTCCCTGACCGAGCGGAGTTTGCACGTTCTCCCTCTGACCGAGTGGAGTTTGCACGTTCTCTCCCTGACCGAGCGGAGTCTGCACGCTCTCTCTCTGACCGAGCGGAGTCTGCTCGCTCTCCCTCTGACCGAGCGGAGTCTGCACGCTCTCTCTCTGACCGAGCGGAGTCTGCACGCTCTCTCTCTGACCGAGCGGAGTCTGCACGCTCTCTCTCTGACCGAGCGGAGTCTGCACGTTCTCCCTCTGACCGAGTGGAGTCTGCACGCTCTCCCTCTGACCGAGCGGAGTCTGCACGCTCTCCCTCTGACCGAGCGGAGTCTGCACGTTCTCTCTCTGACCGAGCGGAGTCTGCACGTTCTCTCTCTGACCGAGTGGAGTCTGCACGTTCTCTCCGTGACCGAGCGGAGTTTGCACGTTCTCCCTCTGACCGAGTGGAGTTTGCACGTTCTCCCTCTGACCGAGCGGAGTCTGCACGTTCTCCCTCTGACCGAGCGGAGTCTGCACGTTCTCTCTCTGACCGAGCGGAGTCTGCACGTTCTCTTTCTGACCGAGCGGAGTTTGCACGTTCTCCCTCTGACCGAGCGGAGTCTGCATGTTCTCTCTCTGACCGAGCGGAGTTTGCACGTTCTCTTTCTGACCGAGCGGAGTCAGCACGTTCTCCCTCTGACCGAGCGGAGTCAGCACGCTCTCCCTCTGACCGAGCGGAGTCAGCACGCTCTCCCTCTGACCGAGCGGAGTCTGCACGCTCTCCCTCTGACCGAGCGGAGTCTGCACGTTCTCTCTCTGACCGAGCGGAGTCTGCACGTACTCCCTCTGACTGAGCGGAGTCTGCACGTTCTCTCTCTGACCGAGCGGAGTCTGCACGTTCTCTCTCTGACCGAGCGGTGTCTGCACGTTCTCTCCTTGACCGAGCGGAGTCTGCACGTTCTCCCTCTGACTGAGCGGAGTCTGCACGTTCTCCCTCTGACCAGATGGAGTCTGCACGCTCTCCCTCTGACCGAGCGGAGTCTGCACGTTCTCCCTCTGACCGAGTGGAGTCTGCACGTTCTCCCTCTGACCGAGCGGAGTCTGCACGTTCTCTCTCTGACCGAGCGGAGTCTGCACGTTCTCTCTCTGACCGAGCGGAGTCTGCACGTTCTCCCTCTGACCGAGCGGAGTCTGCACGTTCTCCCTCTGACCGAGCGGAGTCTGCACGTTCTCTCTCTGACCGAGCGGAGTCTGCACGTTCTCCCTCTGACCGAGCGGAGTCAGCACGTTCTCCCTCTGACCGAGCTGAGTCTGCATGCTCTCCCTCTGACCGAGCGGAGTCTGCACGCTCTCCCTCTGACCGAGTGGAGTCTGCACGCTCTCCCTCTGACCCAGTGGAGTCTGCACGTTCTCCCTCTGACCGAGTGGAGTCTGCACGTTCTCCCTCTGACCGAGTGGAGTCTGCACGCTCTCCCTCTGACCAGATGGAGTTTGCACGTTCTCCCTCTGACCAAGTGGAGTCTGCACGTTTTCCCTCTGACCAAGTGGAGTCTGCACGCTCTCCCTCTGACCCAGTGGAGTCTGCACGTTCTCCCTCTGACCGAGTGGAGTCTGCACGTTCTCCCTCTGACCGAGTGGAGTCTGCACGCTCTCCCTCTGACCAGATGGAGTTTGCACGTTCTCCCTCTGACCAGATGGAGTTTGCACGTTCTCCCTCTGACCAGATTGTGTCTGCACCTTCTCCCTCTGACCGAGTGGAGTCTGCACGTTCTCCCTCTGACCGAGTGGAGTCTGCACGCTCTCCCTCTGACCAGACGGAGTCTGCACGTTCTCCCTCTGACTGAGCGGAGTTTGCACGTTCTCTCTCTGACCGAGCGGAGTTTGCACGCTCTCCCTCTGACCAGACGGAGTCTGCACGTTCTCCCTCTGACCCAGTGGAGTTTGCACGTTCTCTCTCTGACCGAGCGGAGTTTGCACGTTCTCCTTCTGACCCAGTGGAGATTGCACGTTCTCCCTCTGACCGAGCGGAGTTTGCACGTTCTCCCTCTGACCCAGTGGAGATTGCACGTTCTCCCTCTGACCGAGTGGAGTCTGCACGTTCTCCCTCTGACCAGACGGAGTCTGCACGTTCTCCCTCTGACCCAGTGGAGTTTGCACGTTCTCTCTCTGACCGAGCGGAGTTTGCACGTTCTCCTTCTGACCCAGTGGAGATTGCACGTTCTCTCTCTGACCGAGTGGAGTCTGCACGCTCTCCCTCTGACCAGACGGAGTCTGCACGTTCTCCCTCTGACCCAGTGGAGTTTGCACGTTCTCTCTCTGACCGAGTGGAGTCTGCACGTTCTCCCTCTGACCGAGTGGAGTCTGCACGCTCTCCCTCTGACCAGACGGAGTCTGCACGTTCTCCCTCTGACTGAGCGGAGTTTGCACGTTCTCTCTCTGACCGAGCGGAGTTTGCACATTCTCTCTCTGACCGAGTGGAGTCTGCACGCTCTCCCTCTGACCGAGCGGAGTCTGCACGTTCTCTCTCTGACCAAGTGGAGTTTGCACGTTCTCTCTCTGACCGAGCAGAGTCTGCACGTTCTCCCTCTGACCGAGCAGAGTCTGCAAGTTCTCTCTCTGACCGAGCGGAGTCTGCACGTTCTCTCCCTGACCTCGTGGAGTTTGCACGTTCTCTCCCTGTCCAGGTGGAGTTTGCACGTTCTCTCCCTGACCAAGTGGAGTTTGCACGTTCTCCCTCTGACCAAGTGGAGTCTGCACATTCTCCCTCTGACCAAGTGGAGTCTGCACATTCTCCCTCTGACCAAGTGGAGTTTGCACGTTCTCCCTCTGACCAATCGGAGTTTGCACGTTCTCCCTCTGACCAAGTGGAGTTTGCATGTTCTCTCTCTGACCAATTGGAGTTTGCATGTTCCCCCTCTGACCAAGTGGAGTTTGCACGCTCTCTCTCTGACCAAGTGGAGTTTGCACGTTCTCCCTCTGACCAAGTGGAGTCTGCACGTTCTCCCTCTGACCCAGTGGAGTTTGCATGTTCTCCCTCTGACCGAGCGGAGTTTGCACGTTCTCTTTCTGACCGAGCGGAGTTTGCACGTTCTCCCTCTGACCGAGTGGAGTCAGCACGTTCTCCCTCTGACCGAGCTGAGTCTGCACGCTCTCCCTCTGACCGAGCTGAGTCTGCACGTTCTCCCTCTGACCAAGTGGAGTTTGCACGTTCTCCCTCTGACCAAGTGGTTTTTGCACGTTCTCCCTGTGACCAATCGGAGTTTGCACGTTCTCCCTCTGACCAATCGGAGTTTGCACGTTCTCCCTCTGACCAAGTGGAGTCTGCACGTTCTCCCCGTGACCAAGTGGAGTCTTTGCACGTTCTCCCTCTGACCAAGTGGAGTTTGCACATTCTCCCTCTGACCAAGTGGAGTTTGCATGTTCTCTCTCTGACCGAGCGGAGTTTGCACATTCTCCCTCTGACCAATTGGAGTTTGCATGTTCCTCCTCTGACCAAGTGGAGTCTGCACGTTCTCCCTCTGACCCAGTGGAGTTTGCATGTTCTCCCTCTGACCGAGCGGAGATTGCACGTTCTCCCTGTGACCAAGTGGGTTTCTTATTTTTTTCTTTTCCCACCTCTCAAAAATCTGTTGAGAAATAACTTACCTACTGTAAATTGTCTGTAGTATAAATGTCGGCAGGTGAATTGAGGGTGGAGGAAATTGTTGGTGATGCAAGATGAAATAGGACTTAGTGTAGGCTTGGTATAGGTTGCTGCCTGCTGGTCATCAGATACGCAGTCTGCCAATGGGTCTATTTTCATGATGTCTGTGACTCTGACTATGTAGACTTTGGCAGCTCTACAATAAAATCTCATCGGATGGGCCAGCCCACCGGATTTTTGAATCACGATTTATGGCATCTTTAAGTGAAAGACCCAGGTTCTCTAGAAGCACTGACTGTGTGATAGGGTAAATCACTGGGGCCAGTATAGATTGTTGGTAACTTCGGGAAATTAGTCCATGGAGAAATGTATAAGAGTATCTGTAGGTTCTGGAGGTAACAGCCTCTCGAGGAGTATTGTCCCACTGCAAGAAGGGGGATTCGGTGTTAAGCTACTAGTCAGATAGTCTCTGGTCTGTGCTATCAGGTTTGAATAATTCGATAGTGTCCTGATTCTAGCAAATATGTCAGAGACTTCCGAGTTCCATCAGGTTAAAGATTATGAAGCATCCGATAATGCAAGCTGTATGAAGTAAGTGGAAAATGATACATGCCTGCTAACATTGTATGTTTATTTAATAAGTAATGTATCATTGAACTCAATAATTACAAGACAGAAAACTGAGGAAATACTCAGCAGATCAATTGGTGTTTGTGGGAAGAAGAACAGGGTTAATGTTTCAGGTATGAGGTTCTTTGTCAAGAGTTCCTCTGCATTTCCAGCATCTTCTGTTTTTCCATATTTCAGATTTTCAGCATCTGTAGGTAATTTGAGTTCAGTTCAAGCCAGTTTAATTTCAGTGGTAGGAAAATATAGGAATCCATTCTAAAGAACAGCATCAATCTTCATTTAAGAGGCATAGATTTAACAGGAACAGTCAGCATAGATTGATTGTGAGAACTCTGATTCAACTCTTTGAGGAGTTGTGACAAGCAGTGTGCTTGGACTTCACCAAAACGTTTGACAAGGGAAAATGGTGAATTAGATCCAAAACTGGCTTCTCATTGCGATGGTTGTTTTCTTTTGTGATTGGGAAACTGTTACCATGGAGTTCCATATGGCCCGATACTCAGCCCTTGCTTTTGTTTTTTCATAGAATGCAGAGCACTAAAGCACAGTACAAATCCTCTGTCCCACAATGTTGCCCAACCTTTTAACCTGCTCTTTGGTGAATCTAACCCTTCCCTCTGACATAGCTCTCCATTTTTCTATCATCCATGTCTCTATCTAAGAGTATCTTAAATGCCCCTAATGTGTCTGCCTCTCCTGCCACCCCTGGAAGGACGTTCCATGCACTAACCACTCTCTGTGTAAAAACTTACCTCTGACATCCTCCTCAAACTTTTCTCCAATCACCTTAAAACCATGCCCCCTGGGACTAGCCATTTCTGCCCTGGGAAAAAGACTCTGGCTATCCACTCGATCTATATCTCTTATCATCTTGCACACCATCATGTCAGCTCTCATCCTCTTTTGCTCCAAAGGGAGAAGCCCTCGCTTGCTCAAATTATCCTCATTAGACATGCCCTCTAATCCAGGTGGTATCCTGGTAAATCTTCTCTGTCCTCTCTCTAAAGCTTCTATATCCTTCCTATAACAAAGCAACCAGAAATGAGCACAAATACTTCATGTGCGGTTTAACCAGAGTTTTATAGAGCTGCAACATTACCTCGTGGCTCTTGAACTCAATCCCCTGGCTAATGGAGACCAACACAGCAAGCACCTGCTTAATCACCCTGTCAACTTGCATGGCAACTTTGAGGGACTTATGGATGTAGATCCTCCACTCTGCCAAGAATCCTGCCATTAACTCCGTATTCTGCTTCAAATCTGACCTTCCAAATTGAATCATTTCGCGCGTCTGTGGGTTGAACCCCATCTGCCCCTTCTCCGTCTGGAGAATATCCCATCGTATCTCAGCAACCTTTTGTGCCATCTTCAACACCACCAACTTTTGTGTTGCCTGCAAACTTTCTCATCCAGCCTTCCAGTTCTCCTTCCAAGTCATTTATTAAAATCACAAAAAGCAGGGGTCCCAGGACAGATCCTTGCAGATCACTGGCCTCCAGGCAGAATATACTCCCTTGACACCCACTCTTTGCCATCCATGGACAAGCCACTTTTGAATCCGCACAGCCACGTTTCCCTGGATCCCATGTACCCTGAAGACAGTTGTCTGCTTCTGGTAAGCACAGTTAGTCTGGTTGTCAAGCACCAGACGCTTTCCTTCCATATTATTGATGTCAACCTAAATGCAAGAGGCATGATAAAGAATTATGCACAAGCCGGTTGTAACTACTGAGGAGGAAAGCTTTAAACCGTGGAAAGATAGAGACAACTTTGTAAATTGGGACACAAAGTGGGAAATACAACTCAATCGGAAGAACAGTGAGGTCATGCACAGGGTGAACACGGTGCAGGTCTTGAGTTCGCTACCCGAACGGGAACAGAAATCTTCATCATATTCAAAGTGTACTTCGAGAACCCTTGTCAGCTGCAGCATTGTTGTCCTTGGGCTGGAAGGTGGGCTGGATCTGAAGTGTTATTTCTCTTGCCCTCACATGAACACTAGCCCTCTTTCTGTGTTACGTTGGAGCAGTACAGTCCAGGAACAGCCCCTTTTGGCCCATGGTGGCAAACTAACCTCTACATTCCTCTCCATCCCAACTGTCATCACGTGTTAATCTAAATGCCACAATGGGATCTGCTTCCACCCTTACCCCTGGCAGCCCATTTCACTCTTTGTTTAAAAACTTGGCTCGCACACCTCCCTGCTACTTCCCAGTCTCACATTAAATGCACGTCCTCTGGTATTTGACATTTCTGCTCTGGGAAGTGATTCTGATGACCTGCCCTATCTATGCTTCTTATAACTTTATACACTTCTATCAGGTGTCTCCCCTGAGCCTTACACTCCAGAGGGAGCAGCCCAAATGAGTCCAACCTCTGCTGGAACCCAAGCAGCATCCTGGAAAACCTTCTTTGCTTCTAAAGCCTTCAAATCATTCCTGTAATGGGGCAACAGAATTGAACACAATACTCCAAGATGCTCCAAACGTTGTGTTCTGTAAATTTTCTATGATTTTTGGATTCATTAAGCTATTTTTTCAATGCAATCTGGTAAGGCCCCTGGACTTGATGGTTATCCTGTAGAATTTTATCAAAAATTTGGAAAATTGCTTTCTCCATATATGTTGGAGATGTTTAAAGATTCTTTTGTGAAAAGTGATTTACTCTTTACTTTTTATGAGGCTTCTATTTCTTTAATTCTCAAAAAGGATAAAGATCCTACTGATTGTGCCTCATACAGACCTAATTCATTATTGAATGTTGATGCTAAGATTCTGTCAAAGATAATGGCCAATCAGTTGGAGAGTATTTTAGGTAAAATTATATATAAAGATCAAACAGGCTTTATAAAGGGTCGTTATTCTTTTTCAAATGTTCGGAGACTTTTAATATTATATATTTGCCCTCTTCTAAAACTCCACAATGCGTTGTATCTTTGGATGCTGAAAAAGCATTTGACCGAGTGAATGGAAATATTTATATAATGTTTTAGAAAAATTTGGTTTTGGTGTTAATTTTAATAATTGGATTAAAGTGATATATAAAGCTCCTATTGCTACTGTTGTCACTAATAACGGTAGGTCTTTTTTTCAGCTGTCATGGGGACAAGGCAAGGTTGTCCATTAAGTCCTTTGTTATTTAATTTAATATTAGAACCCCTTGCTATTGCTGTTCATGAAGCCAAAAATATTCATGGGATTTTTGTGAATGAGACCATGCACAAGATCTCTCTTTACGCTGATGATTTATTGGTATATATATCTAAGCCTGAAGAATCTATTCCTGCTTTGCTAAAATTATTTGACAAATTTGGAGACTTTTCAGGATATAAAATAAATTTTAGTAAAAGTGAATTACTCCCTTTAAATGCACTGTCTCTATATATGATAATATTCCTTTTAAAGTTACGGATTCTTTTAGATATTTAGGTGTCATAATTACTAAAAATATAAGGATCTTTATAAAGCCAATTTTCCTCCTTTACTGGACTCTATGAAGTACTCATTTAGTAGATGGAACCCACTTACATTTTCACTTGTTGGTTGTATTCACGTAGTTAAAATTATGATTTTACCAAAATGTTTATGTCTATTTCAGAATATTCCTGTCTTTTTGACTAAGAAGTTTTTTGATTGGATTGATTCTATTATTCTATCTTTACATGGGATAATAAAAGACCAAGAATTAGTAAATGTCATTTACAAAAGTTGAAAAAGGATGGAGGTCTTGCTTTGCCTAATCTAAGAATGTATTATTGGGCTGTTAATTTGCGATATATGTCCTTTTGGTTATATTGGGTTGATAGGAATGATCAGCCAATTTGGGTAGACCTGGAACTGAGAGCTGTGAAACAGTTCTATTTAACCTCGTTATTAGGAGTTGCTTTACCTACACAATTAGTTAAAGTTGCTAATTTAAACCTATATCCTGTGGTCAAGCACTCTTTACAAATTTGGCTCCAGTTCCGCAATTTTTTAAATCTTAAAACATTTAAACTTTGTAGTTTAATTTATCGTAATTACTTTTTTTAAACCTTCCTTGAGCGATCCAATTTTTTTACTTTGGAAAAATAAAGGTATTAATTCTTTTTTGGATTTATTTAAAGAAGGAAGATTGATGTCTTTTGAACAATTAGTCGATAAATATTCTCTCTCATATTAATACTTTTTACAATACCTTCAAGTTAGACACTTTTTACAAAAATATTTAAGTAATTTTCCTTACATATTGGAGGCTGACTTGTTAGATACTATTATGAATATGAACCTTTCGATGAATGGTTCTACTGGAAGAATTTATAATTTATTATTGCAATGGGATAAGCGTCCTTTACTTAAGATTAAACAGGATTGGGGGAAGGAACTCAATTTGACTTTTATATGGGAGGTTTGGAAGCGGATTCTGAAGCTGGTTAGCTCTTCTTCGATCTGTACTAATCATTCACTGATTCAATTTAAAATTGTACATCATTACCATTTGATGAAGGAGAGACTTTCTAAAATATTTCCCAATGTTGACAAGTATTGTGACAGATGTAAAACTGAGATAGCTACACTGACACATATGTTCTGGTCATATTCTATATTAAAACAGTTTTGGAAGTCAGTCTTTTGACAATTTCTAAAGCACTCAGAATCAACTTACAACCTAATAAATTGACTGTGCTGTTTGGAATAATTCCTCAAAATATCCATGGTATTTCTGTGACTGACCAATGTTATTGTGTTTATTACATTGATAGCTAGGAGGGCCATCTTGTTGAAATGGAAGGATATATCAGCTCCTACTTTGTCTCAATGGTTCAAGTGATGCTGTATCTTAGCTTGGAGAAAATTAGACGTCGAACCTTTGAACCTTTATTTGATTTTGAGAAGCTCATTTGCTTGTTATTATCATTTCAGTTAACTGATAGATTTTCTCCACGATCTAACTGTAAATTTTTTTCATATAATTTTCTTTCTTGTTGGCGGTTTGATGTTTATTTTTAGAAGCTTTCTGTATGACGCATGGCTCCGGGGTTGTACCCCCAATGGGCTTCTTTTGTTTTTTCTCACTTTTTCTGCTCAGTAGGGTTTTTTTTATTCACAAAAATTCTCAATCTTTAAGATAATTTCTTTTTATTGAGGCATTGTAGGTGTTGTTACTTCGATGTACCTGTGTTATTTTTGAATAATAATAATTTTTTAAAAATTTGAAAAGAAAGAATTTTTTATGATTTTAATGAAAGAAGTTCACTGTAGCAGTCCTCTGTTGATTCTCTTTTGTGACTCATTATGGAGCTGAAACAGATACAGTTAAGCAAAGTGCAAAGTATGGGCTGGATTGAGGCAGTGGTGCTTGTCAACACGCTAGGGCCCAGGTCTGAGAGCAGGAACAAGCTGAAGTCTGGATGATTTAAACGTTGGGCCAAATTGAAAAGATCAGGATGTCGCTCTACAAAATGTCGGTCGGGGCCAGCCGGTTCAGTTCGCAGTTCCGCGAGGTTTACTCGTCTCTGTGCTGAGCTGAGGCTGTGGTCTGCAACTAATTGGCTGCAGTGATAACTGGCTTCGAGCCTGTGGACTCACTTTGAAAACTTCAGTTCTGAATGTTATTTGCTTCCTTTCATTGTTTGCATGATTTGTTTTCTCTGCACATTGGGTGTTTGATGGACTTTTTCTTTAAGGGGTTCTATTGGGTTTCTTTGTTTTGTGGCTGTCTGTAAGGAGAGGAATCTCCAAGGCTGCATAAAGCAGACATATTTTGATAATAAATGTACGAGGGGTGATTGATAAGTTCATGGCCTAAGGTAGAAGAAGTCAATTTTAGAAAACCTAGCACGTTTATTTTTCAACATAGTCCCCTCCTACATTTACACACTTAGTCCAGCGGTCGTGGAGCGTATGGATCTTGGACCTCCAGAAAGTGTCCACAGCAGGGGTGATTGAAAAGTTTGTGGCCTAAGGTAGAAGATGAGTTATACAGCTCTCGTTACATGCACATGCAGTTCAACTCTTTGAGTGATTATGCAGAAAGTTTGAAGTTAATAACTCATCTCCTTCTACCTTAGGCCACAAACTTATCAATCACCCCGATGAGTTATTAACTTCAAACTTTCTGCATAGTCACAGAGGATAGGAGGCTGAATAATGTTGTTCTGCTGTTTAAGAAAAGCACTAAAAATAAATCAGGAAGTTAAAGGCTGATAAGGCTGTTATCGGTTGTGGGAAAGTTATTGGACAGTATTCTAAGGGACTGGAAATATAAGTATTTGGATAGACATGGACTGATTAAGGATAGTCTGCATGGTTTTGTGCGTGGTTGGTTGCTTCTAACCAATCTTATCGAGTTTTTTGAGGAACTTCCCAGAAAAGTTGATGAAGGCAAGGCAGTGGGTGTTGTCTACATGGACTTTAGGAAGGCACTTGACAATATCTGGCATGGGAGGTTGGTCAAGAAGGTTCAGTTGCTTGGTATTCCAGATGAGGTAGTAAATTGGCTTTGTGGGAGAAGTCAGAGAGTGACAGTTGATGGTTGCCTTTCTGACTGGAGGCCAGTGACTAGTGGGGTGCCGTAGGAATCAGGGCTGGGTTTGTTGTTGTTTCTCATCTATATCAATGATCTGGATGATAAAGTGGTTAACTGGATCGGCAAATTTGTGGATGACACCAAGATTGGGGGTTCAGTGGACAGCAAGGAAGACTTTTGGAGCTTGCAATGGGATCTGGACCTGCTGTAAAATGGCAGATGGAATTTCATGGGGACAATTGTGAGGTGTTGCACTTCGGTAGGACCAACCAGGGTAGTTTTACACAGTGTGGGCACTGAGGAGTGTGGTAGAACAAAGGGATCTGGGAATACAGGTCCATCATTCATTGAAAGTGGTGTCACAGGTCGGTGGGGTTCTAAAGATAGCTCTTGAAACATTGGTCTTCATAAATCAAAGTATTGAGTACAGGAGATGGGGTGTTATGTTGAATTTGTAAAAGATGTTGGTGAGGTCTAATTTGGAGTATTGTGTGCAGTCTTGGTCACCTGCCTACAGGAAAGATGTAAATAATGTTGAAAGAGTGCAGCAAAAATTTACAAGCATTTTGCTGGGACTGGAGGATCTGAGTTATAAGGAAAGATTAAATCATTTAAGACTATTTCTTGGAACGTAGAAGATGATAGGAGATTTGATAGATGTCTACAGAATTATGAGGGATATAGATAGGGTAAATGCAAGCAATCTTTTTCCACTGAGGTTGTTAGGGACTACAACTAAAGGTCATGGGTTAAGGGTGAAAAGTGAAATGTTTAGGGGAACATGAGGGGAAACTTCTTCACTCAGTGGGTGGTGAGCGTGTGGAACGAGCAACTGGTGTATGCGAGCTCGATTTCAACATTTAAGAGAAGTTTGAAAAGGTACGTGGATGGCAGGGATGTAGAGGGTTGTGGTCCAGGGAGTTTGTGTTTTAGCATGGACTAGATGGGCTGAATAGCCAGTTTCTGTGCTGTACTTTTGCATGACTCTAATAAAATAGATTTAGTATGTGACGGTGAACAGTGGGTAAAAGGGCCTGTATCACTTTGACAAGGCTGGTGGAACCCTTTGGATACCACTGAATGGAGATTTATACAGTTACTGTGCAAAAGTCTTGGGCCCATGTTAAAAAAATGCTGTAAAGTGAAGATGCTTTCAAAAATAATGAAATCAATTGTTTCAAAATATCAATAAAAGAAGTAAACAGAACAAAAAATAAATCAATATTTGGTGTAACCACCACTAAAGCTGCATTAATTCTCTGAGGTACACTGTCGTGCAGTTCTGGCAGAAAATTGGCTGGTAGGTTGCTCTAAGCATCTTGGAGAATTTGCCACCATTCGTCTGCAGACTTTGGCTGTCTCGCTTGCTTCTGTCTCTCCAGGTAACCCCGGACAGCCTCGATGACGTTGAGACCAGGGCTCTGTGGAGGTCACATAATCTGAAACCATATAAGAAATCTAGGGCGCCCAAGTATTCTGCACAGTACTGTACATCTAATTCAGACAACTGCTTTCGAAGGCAATGATCAAATGCTGAACTACAGTGGCCTACCCTCCTCAAGAAAGATGTGCTCTCAGTTATCAGTTCCTTGTTTACACAGAACAAACATCTGCTTCCATGGAGACCAACTTGTTCCTGTGCGGCATCCTTCTGCCCCTGAAGAAGTGCGGTGTGCCCCGAGCTTACTGCAATCTACTCCAGGATGGAAGTTCTCTGAATTTTCACGGCAGTGATTCACTCTCAGTAAAGCTCGAATGAAATGCCCTCGGATTTAATGGCAGCATCAGTACAGGCAATGTCCTTAGTCTTTACCAGAAAGCTGCACCTTCAGCCAGAGTAACTTTGAAGCTGAAGTGGCCACGTCACTTTCAGACTGGAAAAGACAAGCTCCTGCCTTTGTGCGACCTGCGGGGGGTGGGGGGGGGGGGTGGTGGGGGGAGAACACGGACTCCTCCATGCGGGATGTCATCTTGGACCTTTTGACAGATGGGCCTGCACACTGCGATTTGTTTGCGCACCCCCATCAGCCTGTCCTCGATGCCTCCCCAGAATAATCTTCATCTTGAGCAGCTCTCCCGTCAGGAGCCAGCACACATGGCCTCCTCCTGTAGGTTTGGGAGCAAGAAACCTCGAGTCAGAGAGCAATGTGCCAACCTTTCGTATTTATCCTACATTAATCTCCTTTCTTCACCTCTAGCCCTGGGCATACCAGCTATGATCATATGGAAAGGTGGGACAGATCTGAGTCTTATTGCACCAGCCAGGTTGCTGTGAAATCTACCAAAGATGCACTTTATCACTAAAGTTTCATTTCTGCTCGTGCAGTTAAACCAGGCTGGTTGCCAAAAGCTTAGTCTGCCAAAAACATCAAGAAGATGCTGGAAATTATGCTCTTCCGAAAAGGGTTGCACTCTCCTGACATCTCAGTGGTTGCAAGTGTTAACAAGCGGTACAAAGTAATTGTGTCGCATTCCAGGAACTCTGAATTTCGTTTCGTTTCATTGTTTCTTCTCCTTTTGGTAAATTAGTTGTTTTCATTATTTTAGAATGAGAATCTGAATCAGGTTTACAATCACTGGCATACGTCATTAAGCTTGTTTAGTTGCCATACATGAAAGTAAAAACTGTGAAGTACAGTAAATATATATACACACATATACACACTTTGTGCTATATATACATTAAAAAGTTAAATTAGTAGTGCAAAAGTAAAAATTTAAAGATGTAGTGAGGTAGGGTTCATGGGTTCAATATCCAATCAGAAATCGGATGGAAGAGGGGAAGAAGCTGTTCTTGAATCGTTGAGTGTGAGCCTTCAGGCTCCTGTACCTACTCCCCTGATGGTAGCAATGAGAAGAGGGTACATTCAGGGTGAGGGAGGGGTGACACCTTTTTGAGGCATCACTCCTCGAAGATGCCCTGGATGCTGGGGAGGCTAGTGCCTGTGATGGAGCTGACTGAGTTTACAACTTTCTGCAGCTTATCTCAGTCCTGTGCAGCGCCTCCCTCCCCCGTACCAGACAATGACGACTTACCAAGTCTCTTCAAACTCATAATGAAATATAGCCACTGTCTTTGTAACTGCATCGATATGTTGGGCCCAGGACGGCTACTTTCAGAGTGATGTGGGAGGCAGCTTTGAGTACTTTACTATTATTGCTGTATTAAGTGTGGCTCTACTAGCTACATCACTGTATCCTTTGCCCATTTTCCTCTTCTAAATCTATCGACGTGGAGTCGTCGTTGATTTCCTATTTACCTTTATGGTCATTCAACCATCCCTGAATTGCATCCATGGCATTTGACTCGTCTACTCTCTGTGGTTGCAAGTCCCACATTCTCGGCATCTTTGACCGAAGGGCTTCTTCTAAGTTCCCCATTGTACTTCTTGGTGGCTAAATATGAACACGAGTAGATGTGTGCTGAATTATGTAGAGTTTGTATCAGTATCATTGTGTACAGGTCTGGCCTTCTTATCTAAGGAAAAATATACTTGCAATAGAGGGAGTTCATCAGATTGATTACTTGGATGACAGCTTTATTATACAAGAAGAAGTTGACGAGAATTAACTGTGCATTTATTCTCTAGAGTTTAGAAGAGTGAGAGATGATATCACTGAAACATACAGGGCTTAACAGGGGATAGATGAAAAGTTCCCTTCCTGCCCTCATGGCTGGTTTGCCTAGAACCCGAGGACGATGAGAAGGAAGTTTTTCATCCAGGATGTTGTGTATGTTTCAAATTTTTTATCTGCAAGGGCCGTGGAGACTCGGTTGCTCAGATGCTGTAGGAAAATGGCACCGTGGTAAAACCATCAGTCAAGATGTATTCAATGGTAGAGGAGGCCTGACCTACTCCTACTTCCTTTCCCCATATTCTTATGTTCTCATAGTTGCACTCTTCCTTGCAAGAGGAAACATCTCTCTGCACGCTCCCCGTGTCTCTGCAATATTTCTATATTCAGCATGTGAGGAGTACTCTGAGTGTAATCCAACCAAGATTAGTAGGCTAATTTGTCATTGTAACTTGTCCTATGATTGGGTTAGGGTTAAGTTGGGAGTTGCTGGGCAGCGTGGCTCAAAGGGCCGGAAGAGCCTATTCTGTACTGCATCTCAATAACTAAATAAATAAATTTAGGAACTTGCCCACATCCTTGGCTCCTAAGGGTCCTCACTCCACCCTGGTTATCCTTTATTCTTATAAAATGACTTGGTATTCTCCTGAGTCTTAATTGGTACATCTGCATCTTCAACACAAACTCCATCTTATTTGCTTTGAACAACATTTCAAACCTCTCTCTTTATGAAGTAAATGACACTGAAACCCTGTTAAAGTCTTATTAGTTACCCTCATACGCTGGCATCTTCTGTTTATTCCCGCTTCATGGTTTGCCAGGAGTACTTTGTGTCAAACCAACTTGTCAGCCAGTCCCTCACTGTCCTTCCTGAATCTACCTGTCGCTGCAATCATGAAGAAGGTACCCGAGCTGTGCTACTTCATTAGCAGTCTGAGCAGCTTCGGCATGTCACCAAAGACAGATTTCAATAGGCATGGGTGGATTCTGACTGCTGACATCACATCCTGCTACAGAGTCTATAATGCATAAAATCACAAGAGACCACAGCAGGTTATCGTCTTGGCCAGCTTCATCATGGTGATAACCATCCTCGCCATTAAGGAATCTTCAAGAGACGGTGCCTCGTGAAGGGGGTATCCATCACTCCGGACATCCACCATCCCAGGCATGTGCTCATCTCATTGGGGAGTAGGTCCAGGAGCCGAAAGGTCCACACTCAATGATCCAGGAACTGCTTCTTCCCCTCGGTCATCAGATTTCCGAACGGTCCCTGAGCACCACCTCTTCATTCTCCTTTTCCACTAATTATTTAATTTCATAATTGATTGTAATATTATGGCCTTGCCCTGTAAGGCTCCACAACAGCAAATTTCATGTCATATAACTCACCTGAGACTGACACTGTCTTATTCTGCAACTGCCTTACCAAATACCTAACCTATGTCTTTTCACCTGCTCTTTTTAAAATTAACTAATTGAGTAATACAGTGCAGAGAAGGCCCGTCCGGCCTCGCGAGCCATGCTGTCCCTAATCACAGGTCAATTTACAATGACCAATTGACCTACCCGGTACATCTTTGGACTGTGGTAGGGAACCAGAACACTTGGGGATTGGGGGGGTGGGGGGGGGGAGGAATCTACACAATCCCCGGGGAGGACGTGCAGACACTCCTTACAGAACAGTGCTGGAATTAAACTCCAAACTCTGGAACGTGCAGAGCTGTAAAAGCGTCACGCTAGCTGCTACACCACCATGGCAAAACCATACCAAAAAACCCCCCTGAAAATGGGGGCTTTGGGATGAAAGCTAAGCTTAGATAATGAGATGCATACGGAGTAATTCTCCGTATGTTGTCCTATCAAACTTTTACAATTTTAAGACAAAGATTGAAGTTTTCTCTAAACTCCCTTGCATTCCCATGGCAGGCATATGGACTTTAATTCTACCACGAGGGGGCGTCGATCCCCTATTGTTATTCATTGCATAATCATCACCCTCCCTACCAAAAGAGTACAGATCCCCTGCTGCCAGGGAGATTAGCAAGACTGAGTTCTCAGTCGTCTTTCCTCGACATTAATCTGAAATCTCTGAAATTACTGCAGGAGGTAATAGTAGAACCTGCCCCTAGAATGATTGATGGTGCAAGTTAGTGGCAGTGTGAACCATATCCTGGCATTATACACTGACAGACCCAGCCCCAGACCCCCTGGTATTATAAAGTGTCAGACCCATCCCCACTGGTAATGTATCCTGGTATTTTATAGTGACAGACCCATCCTCACCAGTAATGTACCCCAGTGTTATACAGTGACAGACCCATCCCTACTGTTATTATACCCAGTATTTTACAGTGACAAACCCATCACCCTGTGAAGTGTCCCAGTATTTTACAGTGACAGATCCGCCCCCTGTTATGTATCCCAGTAATTTACAGTGATAGACTTATTCCCACTGGTAACATGCCCCAGTGTTATACAGTGACAGACCCAACCCCACTGGTGTTATACCCTGGTATTTTACAGAGACAGACCCATCCCCACTGGTATTTTACAGAGACTGACCCATCCCCACTGCTAATCTGTGCTGTAGTAGTTGTGGGTTGTTTGATGGACAGTCGGAAGGAGCTTTGCTCCTCTAACAAAGCAGGACTTACCAATACTCAGTCATTTAGTGCAGTGACTGACCCAGCCACTGGGGACAGAATCCAGGAGCCCCCAGTCAAATAAACTGTGGCTCAGTCTCTCAGACACCTGCAGAAAGAATGCAGGACTGGAACACTCATATCAGAACTGGTAACTGGGGAACTTGTCAGGGGGATAATGGGGACAAGCACACACTAATACAGAGAGCAAGGATGATAATGAGATATCTTTGGTTACATTCTGACTGGGAGATAAACACAAAGTATTTCAATGTGTGTCTCAACCACTTCACCTTGCCAGCCAAAAACTGAATGAGGGAGCTTATCCACTCCTTCCCCACACTAAGGCAGAGGGGGCCTCATTAGAAGCCACAGTGGAAACTCAAACCTGGAATGAAGCCTCAGAGCCACACCTGGTCCTTTGCTCCCGGCTGAAATAAAGAATTGGAACCAGAGTAGGCAAGCTGGCCCTATGAGCCTGCTCTATGGTTCCCCAGTATGACCGCCGGTCTTCTTCCAGCACCATTCCTGTGTCCCTCAGCCTCCTTCACATCCAGCAATGATCCATCTCTGTTTCGAATAAACCCGATTCTCCATGGTAGAGAATTCCAAATGTTCGCCATTCACTAAATGATGAGACATCTTCTCAGCTCAGTCCAAATCGGGATTCCCACATTAGTTTCACAGTATGGTAAGGAGTGACTGATAAAGAGACTACAGCACAGCGTGGGCCATTACTAAGGATTTTGGCTTACGTTTAATGACATCATAATCCTACCTCAACCCTCCAGTTGCTAACCAAGCGCCCTGCCATAAGCAGTTGACTTCATCCTGACCATGAACAGCATAGGTGGTCTGGTGAATGGGTCACCTTGTAACTTAAGCAAACTTTCTCAGGAGGGGTGTGTCGCCTGGGTACGCAAGGGACAGCAGATGTTGGGGTCTGGGGCAACACGTAATCTGAGGGAGGAACTCAGTGGGTTGAGAAGAATCTGTGGGAGGAAAGGCATTATTAACGCATGTCGACAATGCCTGTCCTCCCACGTGAAACTGCTTGTCACGTTGAGTTCCTCCAGCAGGTTGTTTGCTCGTCCAAAGAGCGTTCGCTTTTCATTTCTCTGTACAGGTCATGAACATAGTTCTGTGTATGTGCAGCTGTGCTGTCAACGTACATTTGTGGTTGACATTGTGGGCAGCACTGCACACTTGCGAAGGTGGAGAACATTGTGTGTCAAGTGAGAAGTAATGTTTGGTCAATGTTTATTGAAAATCAGTGAATGAAGAGAATCGTATTCACCCTGTTGATTCCACAAGACTTCCCATTTCTTAGCTGCTCCTGCAGAAACAACAGCCACCTTGTCAGTTCCTCTTCCAGTCATGCTCCTGCGTGCCCTCCCCTCTTGTCACTCTTTAGTTTTAGCCCTCATCCTACACATTCTCGCTCTCTGTAGGAATCAACTCATCACATCTCTCTCAATCGTATTCACATTTTCCTGTGACCTCATAGATGCACAACATTTCATCTCACTCTCTCCCCCAGTCCTCCTGCAGTCTGCTGCTCTTTCAATGTCTTTCGCTCTGACTATCAGCTCCATTCTCTTTCTTTAGCATAATCTTCAGATATGTTACATACTGTTGTTGACAGATTTTGCTCCCTGCAATTCCACCACTGGTCTAGTTGGCTTAGAAAAATTAATAATTACCTCAGATTTACTGTACTTGGTCCTGACATAGCTCAGTTGACAGGGGAACTCCAAGTTCCTGAGAAAACAGAGTGGTTTCTGTGTATCAGTTCCCTGTACCCAGTGTATTCAAATTGCTTGCTTCAGCCACATTGGAGAAACAAGTTTCAAACTGACTATTTTAAAATTGATGAAAGATAATTTTCTCAGTTGGAAGGATTAAAGACAGATAGGATTGTCACTGAAATGCTGACATGTCTCTGGTCTCATGCACATGCACAGGGCTACATATAGTACGTGCGTACAGAAACACACATAATCTGGCTGTTTCTCACATATACATGCACATTTCCCACTTCTCCATCGTACACCTTCTGCACTTCCATCCGCCAAGAATGCAATGTTAGCAATGCACATCACACACAAGTATCAAGTTAACAGGATGTGTATCTCTCTCTCTCTCTTTCTTTCTTCAACAGGACTGAAAAAGACAAGGGCAAACTTCCATGTAACATTGGCTCCTCTCTTCCTGGTTTATGCAGCTGCCATTTCTCCTTGAGGTGCCAGACTGTGGAGGCCATTTCTAATGTGAATTGTATTTATGAGTGCCTGTGATTTACTACAATACTTGGACAGGATGGATAATCTATTGCTCGGAGTAACCAGGAACGAAGCACAGGTTGCCAAGTGAATCCGACATCATCAAAGTGGAAACAGGGACATTTAATTGAAAGATACTTGTTTATTCCATTGTTTGTGTGTTCAGAAGTCAATACAGGGCAGAACTGGCTGCTGACCTGTTTATTTTTCTGGTTTTCCCCAGTCTGCAAATAGATCTGATTTCATGTTAAAATATGCTGAAGACAAGAGATGTGGCTCTCTATTTGATGAGAGGATGGTTTTCATGTTTCACTGAATTTATTTCTTTCAACCTTGCCTCTATCCTTTCTCCTCTGATCATTCCTTTTTCACATACTAACCACTCTGAAGCCTTCTGGCCTTTTGACAGTTTCCAACAGACTCTACCAAGGACGCACGATCTCTTTACACCTTCATTCCACATCAGCTGGGGCTGAGGGCAGAGGCCCAACCACATACCATCCACCAGAGCGCTCATCTGACTAGCCAAGCATGCTCTCACGTTAATCACCTCAAGCCAATTTCTCCGGATCAAGGGTGCAGCCCTGGTAGCCATGTGGACACAACCCATGCTGGTCTTTTTGTGGGATGTGTGGACCAGTTCTACCTGGGCCCACTCTCCCAACTCTTTTCCCAATACGTCCGTGACTGGATACGTGTGGCCTTCTGCACCCACGCAGATCCCAACAGGTTGCTTAATTTCGGGGGCAGTTCCAATCCTGCTCCCACCCTGGCAATTTTTAGCATTTCCTTCCTTTACTAATGATGCACTATCAATAACTCACTCTGAGACGTAAGAAGCGAGGTATCGGCTTTTATTGACTGGAAGAATGAACAACACTACATCCTGGAGAATGAGGCCGGGCATCAGGCCTCAATCGCCTTTATACAGGGGTCTGTGGGAGGAGCCACAGGAGCAGTCCAGACAGGTATATGTAGTTCACCACAACTAAATCTTCCTGTCTCCATCTCAGAAGCTGGGCTGGTGGTGAACAGTTACATTTTCAAAATCTCTCAGTGGCAACAAGTCACTAGATTCATTAAATCAATTTCAAACCTTGTCAGGAAGGAAATGACATTGCTAGTTCGGGGGGGGGGGGGTTTAATCAATAATGTGGTGTTTCAGGAGAATGCCGTTGTTGGAAGCTGGAGCAGAAAACAAGGTGCTGATGGAACTCAGCAGGTCAGGCAGCGTCCGTGGAGGGAAATGAACAGACGGCATTTTGGTCAAGACCATTCATCTTGGCCACTGGATTCTCATCAATCACAAAGGAAACCAAATTTATGTTCTTTAATGTGGCCCAGTAATGGACACTGGTTACCTGCAAGGAAAGTTTTAGGAAGGTACATTCAGAAAAAAAAGATCTTATCAGTTGCTCATAAACTGGTAGTAAGGTAGAGGTTTTGAAAGGAATTCCAGAGGGAAGCTGCATAATGACAGAAGCAAAAGACTTGAGAAAGGCAGCATTCCAGAATGCGGTAGTACTTCCACATTTAAATTAATAGATTCTGGAGTCAAGTTCGATTCTGACTTTTTGGGTACAAAATCAAAACAGGTAGTACTGACAGTGAGATCCTGTCCATTTTCTCTCTGCACTGGATATAAAAGATTCTCTTTTGAAGGACGAGTGTTATTGTGTTCTTGGGTGATACTTGTCCCATCAACACCATTAAGGCAGATTATTTGGTCACTTGATAACTTAGTGCGTGTAAATGACTTGCTGTGTTTCTTTATAATAAAATGACTTTGTTGGCTGTAAAATACTTCGCAACTTTCATAAGTCATGAAAAGCACAGAAGACATGGGGCAGCTGGCCCTGGGACATACAAGGGCCATGAATGCTTCGTTTTCACACTATCAAATTTATTTGCACTGGTGTTGACATCAATGCAGTTGTGGATTGTACAGGATCAGCTGGGAATGAATAATACCCTTGCATGTGTTGTGAAATACATTTTAATATTTGGATTGTGTTGCAGTTTGGAGACAGCGTGATGATCAACTGATCTCAAGTTCATTTTAATCGTCATTCAACCATACATGAATACACATGGAGACAGTCAAGGCACAGTACAAGGCACATACAGCACGTATCAGACAGCAGTAAGGCACACAGTGCTCTGCAGATAATTTAGCTGTGTAAGAGTAGGAAATGAAGCTTGCCCCATGGACTGAGTCATGGTGTGTGAGATCTCAAATCTGAGTTTGGACTCACACTCACGGCCAAATGCGTGAGCACAAAATGCTGGAGGAACTCAGCAGGCCAGGCAGCACTGATTGGGAAAAAAGTACAGTGGATGTTTCCGGCCGAAACCCTTCGGCGGGATTGGAAAAATAAATTTTATCAAGTTAGAGTGCTGGCAACAGTGAGCGGGTTGGAGTAATTAGGAGTGTTAGGACTGGTGTAAGTATAAAGACAAGTATGTGTGTCAGGATCCAGTAAGTGAATTTAGAATTAGAATTTATTTAAATCTTACATCCATCCCACAATGTGAGGGAGTAAAAATCTTTGCATTATGACTCGTTGCAACGTACAGACATGTGAATTTTTCTCCAGTGCTGATGAAGGGTTTTGTCCTGAAACAAAGGCTGTAATTTTTCAATAGATGCTGCCTGGCCTGCTGAGTTCCTCCAGCATTTTGCGTGTGTTGCTCGGATTTCCAGCATCTGCAGATTTTCTCTTGTTCGTGAAATGCACGGTCAGTTCATCAGCCAAATTACTATAGGTAAAAACGCCACTGTTTCCCAGGCATTAAGTTGCTATGTTTATTTCCCAGAGTTAGATGTGGAGACTGTGACAGGACACGCTGGAAGTTTGCACAGCTTAGGCCATACTCGGAGTACAGTGTGCATTTGTGGCCGCAAATGATGTGATTGTGCAAGGGGGCCGCAGATGAGATTCACCAGGATGCTGCTCAGATTGGAGAACTTTAATCAGGTGGAGAGGCCGAACAGCAAGCCTTGATTTTTCTGGAACAAAGAAGCACGGAGTGACCTGATAGAAGTGTATAAGATTATGAGAAGCATAGATAGGGTAGTTAGTTAATTTTTTTCCCTTTGTAGGTCCAACAAAAACAAGAAACATAGACTTAAGGTGAGAGGAAGGAGTTTTAAAAGGAAAGATTTCTTACACAGTGAGTGATTGATATCTGGAACAAGGAGATGATGGATTCAGATACAATTAGTACCTTTCAGACGTACTTGGACATTGAACTAGGCAGTGGATAGAAGACGGTGGTCTTCATGATGATTAGTGTCAGTGGTCAGTGCCGTACAATGCTGGAGCGTCTGATTTGGTGACCTTATGACGGGACAGTACCAGAAAGAGCGTTTTTAAGGCTGGGGCCAGAAGAAACCCCCGATAGCCCATACCCGAAATACTGATCATTAATTAGCTCCACAGAAGCCATTGATCTGCCAAGTTCATCCAGCAGATTGTTGCTATTTTTGCGAGGCTTGAGGCTGACTCAGACCCAGTGCGAGGAGCACCGAATGTTATAGAAACACTGGGAGTTTCCAGATCCACAGATACGTCAGAAGCAGAGCTTGTGTCGGGAATATCAAAGAAATTGCTAAGTGATGAGAACTAGTGTGTGTCAAAGCCAACAGGTGTAGTGGAAGAGCAGTGAACGGGTCAGGGCGAGACCGTGTAGCAGAAGTGGTGAGTTTGCCTGGGATAATGAGTGTGTGAGGGATAGGAATGTCAGAGGCAATGCCTGAGGCAATTTCTTCAGCGGTTTGAATGGGAGATGCAGCTCGATGACCTTTGTCTGGTCAGGGAAAGTGAGAAGGTGATAGAAAGGAGCTATAGGCAGGTAGCCACACCGGGGCCTGGGGACACAGATAAGTGGGTCACAGTCAGGAGAGGGAAGGGAAAGAGGCAGATGCTAGAGAGTACCTTTGTGGCTGTCCCCCTTAACAATAAGTACTCCTGCTTGAGTACTGTTGGGGGAGATGGCCTACCTGGGGGAAGCAACAGTGGTCGCACCTCTGGCACAGAGTCTGGCCCTGTGGCTCAGAAGGATAGGGAAAGGAAGAGGATGGCAGCAGTGATAGGGGACTCTATAGTTAGGGGGTCAGACAGACGATTCTGTGGACGCAGGAAAGAAACGCGAATGGTAGTTTGCCTCCCAGGTGCCAGGGTCCGGGATGTTTCTGATTGCGTCCATGGTATCCTGAAGTGGGAAGGAGAACAGCCAGAGGTCGTGGTACATATTGGTACCAATGACATAGGTAGGAAAAGGGAGGAGGTTCTGAAAACAGACTACAGGGAATTAGGAAGGAAGTTGAGAAGCAAGACCTCAAAGGTAGTAATCTCGGGATTACTGCCTGTGCCATGTGACAGTGAGTATAGGAATAGAGTGGGGTGGAGGATAAATGTGTGGCTGAGGGATTGGAGCAGGGCCAGGGATTCAGATTTCTGGATCTTTGGGACCTCCTTTGGGGCAGGTGAGACCTGTACAAAAATGATGCGTTGCACTTGAATCCGAGGGGGACCAATATACTGGCGGGGAGGTTTGCTAAGACTATTGGGGGAGAGTTTAAACTAGAATTGCTGGGGGGGGGGGAGGTGGGAACTGAACTGAAGTGATGGAGGAAAGGGAGGTTGGCTCACAAATAGAGAAAGCTTGGAGACAGTGCGAGAGGGAGGATAGGCAGGTGATAGAGAAGGGACGTACTCAGACTGATGGTTTGAGATGTGTCTATTTTAATGCGAGGAGTATTATGAAGAAAGTGGATGAGCTTAGAGCATGGATCAGCACTTGGAGCTATGATGTTGTGACTGTTACAGAGACTTGGTGCAGAGGCAGGAATGGCTACTTCAAGTGCTAGGCTTTAGATGTTTCAGAAAGGACAGGGAAGAAGGCAAAAGAGATGGGGGTGTGGCACTGTTGATCAGAGATAGTGTCACAGCTGCAGAAAAGGAGTAAGTCATGGAGGGGTTGTCTACAGAGTCTCTGTGGGTGGAAGTTAGGAGTAGGAAGGGGTCAATAACTCAACTGGGTATTTTTTATAGACTACCCAATAGTAAAAGGGACATCGAGAAGCAGATAGGGAGACAAATTCTGCAAAGGTATAATAATAATAGGGTTGCTGTGGTGGGAGATTTTAACTTCCTGAAAATTGACTGGCATCTCCCTGGAGTGAGGGGTTTAGATGGGGTGGAGTTTGTTAGGTGTGTTCAGGAAGGTTTCTTGACACAATATGTAGATAAGCCTACAAGAGGAGAGGCTGTACTTGATTTGGTATTGGGAAATGAATCTGGTCAGGTGTCAGGTCTCTCAGTGGGAGAGCATTTTGGAGATAGTGATCACAATTCTGTCTCCTTTACTATAGCATTGGAGAAGGATAGGAACAGACAAGTTAGGGAAAAGTTTAATTGGAGTAAGGGGAAATATGAGGTTATCAGGCAGGAACTTGGAGGCATAAACTGGAAACAGATATTCTCAGGGAAATATATGGAAGAAATGTTCAGGGGATATTTGTGTGGGGTTCTGCATAGGTACGTTCCAATGAGACAGGGAAAGGATGGTAGGGTACAGAACCATGGTGTACAAAGGCTTTTGTAAATCTAGTCAAGAAGAAAAAAAAGAGCTTACGATAGGTTCAAAAAACTAGGTAATGATAGAGATCTAGAAGATTATAAGGCTAGCAGGAAGGAGCTTAAGAATGAAATTAGGAGAGCCAGAAGGGGCCATGAGAAGGCCTTGGCAGACAGGATTAAGGAAAACTCCAAGGCATTCTACCAATATGTGAATAGCATGAGGATAAGACGTGCGAGAATAGGACCAGTCAAGTGTGACAGTAGGAAAGTGTGTATGGAACCGGAGGAGATAGCAGAGGTACTTAATGAATACTTTGCTTCAGTATTCACTCCAAAAAAGGAACTTGGCGATTGGTGGGATGGCTTGCAATGGACTGAAAAGCTTAAGCATGTAGATATTAAGGAAGAGAATGTGCTGGAGCTTTTGGAAAGCATCAAGTTACTGTGGGAGGCGAGGGAGGAGATTGCTGAGCCTCTGGCGATGATCTTTGCATCATCAATGAGGACAGGAGAGGTTCTGGAGGATTGGAGGGTTGCGGATGTTGTTCCCTTATTCAAGAAAGGGAGTAGGGATAGCCTAGGAAATTATAGACCAGTAATTCTTACTTCAGTGGTTGGTAAGTTGATGGAGAAGATCCTGAGAGGCAGGATTTATGAACACTTGGAGAGGTATAATATGATTAGGAATTGTCAGCATGGCTTTGTCAAAGGCAGGTTGTGCCTTACGAGCCTGATTGAATTTTCTGAGGATGTGACTAACACATTGATGAAGGTAGAGCCATTGAAGTAGTGTATATGGATTTCAGCAAAGCATTTGATAAGGTACCCCATGCAAGGCTTATTGAGAAAGTAAGGTGGCATGGGATCCAAGGGGACGTTGCTTTGTGGATCCAGAACTGGCTTGCCCACAGAAGGCAAAGAGTGGTTGTAGATGGGTCGTATTCTGCATGGAAGTCGGTGACCAGTGGTGTGCCTTGGGGATCTGTTCTGGGACCCTTGCTCTTCGTGATTTTTATAAATGGTCTGGATGAAGGAGTGGAGGGATGGGTTAGTAAATTTGCTGATGACACAAAGGTTGGGGTGTTGTGGATAGCATGGAGGGCTGTCAGAGGTTACAGCGGGATATTAATAGGATGCAAAACTGGGCTGAGAAGTGGCAGATGGAGTTCAACCCAGATAAGTGTGAAGTGGTTCATTTTGGTAGGCCAAATATTATGGCAGAATATAGTATTAATGGTAAGACTCTTGGCAGTGTGGAGGATCAGAGGGATCTAGGGGTCCGAGTCCATAGGACACTCAACGCTGCTATGCAGGTTGACTCTGTGGTTAAGAAGGCATATGGTGCATTGGCCTTCATCAACCAGACTGTCAGAGCCAATGTCAGTGTGTTCATACATCATGTCGTTTTGTCTTTTCCATATCTACTGTTTGTGAGTTGCTGTGCATTTGCTTGTGTGATGGGAGAGGGGAATCTGATGTCACTATCATTCATTCTATGGGGTTTCTTGTTTTGTGGATGTCTGTGAAGAGTAAGAATTTCAGGCTGTATACTGTTTCCCTTCTCTGATATTAAGTTGAACCATTTGAACCATTGGATTTGCAAGCACATTCACAGTGAAATGTGTGACAGTGAAAGAGCCGATCCTGAAGCAACTGAGCAAAGAACACATTGGTTGAAAGGGTTACCAGATCTATGTTTACTGACAACTGGTCTGTTGGATCTCACTGATGTGCAAACCCCTTGTTTGGATGTGAAAAGAGGAAAATAATAGTTTCACAATCTGAGTCTTCCTAGCAGCCTCAACCAAAGCAGAACTGAGATATTTTGCTGAAAATAAATAAAGAAGAATTGTTTTTATTTCTCTATTTTGATATGATGCCTCTGTGGTTTTGGTATGGAATAGTTACAGCTGTGGCCTGAAGTTCAAGTTCTGGAGATACAAATAGAAGCATGGGCATTTAGTGATGCCAAGGATTGAATAGGATACAGTCACCAATATTGTGGACAATCCTGAGTGTTGCCTTAAACATGCTGCAGGATCATGACCAGTACCTTCCTGTGGTGCCAAGTCAGTCTTCACTCATTCAGTTGTAGGGTAATGTAACTGGTGGAAACATACAGGGTTCACAAACACCGACATTGAGTTGGGGTTTCACCTTAAGAGGCCGATCTGATGCGATAACGTAATTACGTAAAGGACTTCTAGCACGCTTTGAGTTCAATACATGTGTTGTTACGGTTTTCTCTTAAACTGAAAATGCCTCACGCCTTTTCATTTGTGAAAATCTACGCTGGTGACCCCGATTCTCTGGGACAATTCCAGAGTCATTGAACATGTCAGCCAACGCAGTGGCTTTGAAACTGCTGGAGCTTGGAGAGTGATATGCCGATGCTTCCTCTGTACAAGCCGAGGCTCAATTTGCACTGCGAGAAGTCTCCACCGGCAACACCAAATAGTTCTATGTGGTAGCGTCACTCAGTAACTCCACGGCTGTGTGAGTGGTAAGTTTACTAGAACACCCGCCTGAACACAATAAATACCGATCGCTGAAACTCACCCTTTACAGACTTTTGGACTAATAGAGTCTAAGCACACCAAGTAGTTGCTCTCCTTGTCGAGACTTGGTGACGCTAAGCCATTGGAGCTAATAGGCCACATGCTGTCTCTCCTGGGAAATTACTATACTTGTTTTATTTTTTTAAAAACTTTTCATGCAGCAAATGCGTGATAAAGTTCACATAACCCTCACTAGCCTTGCAGCTTCGACAGTGCCAGTGCATCAGGACGTCAGCCAGAGGCCACAGTTTAAAAATAAGGGGTAGGCCATTTAGAATGGAGTTCAGGAAAAACTTTTTCACCCAGAGAGTTGTGGATCTATGGAATGCTCTGCCTCAGAAGGCAGTGGAGGCCAATTGTCTGGGTGCTTTCTAGAAAGAGTTAGATAGAGCACTTAAAGATAGCGGAGTCAAGGGATATGGGGAGAAGGCAGGAATGGGGTACTGATTGTGGATGATCAGTCATGATCACATTGAATGGCGGTGCTGGCTCGAGGGGCTGAATGGCCTACTCCTACACCTGTTGTCTATTGTCAAAGTGGGTTCCAGCTGCCAGGGACGTCTACTGTTCATTACGGACACCCTTTCAAGGTGAAGCTTCCTATGGGACACGGGTGCTCAAGTGAGTGTGCTTGCCAGCCATCGCCTATTGATGAAAAGGCAAAGACCGATGAAACCTTGCTGGAGGCTGCCAGTGGCAGCAGAGTCCGAACTTGCAGAACATGATGGTGACACTTTGCTTCAGTAGGCGACGTTACACATGGGCCCTTGTCATGGCTGAAGTGGCTCGACCGCTACTCAGTGCGGATTTCCTGTCTGCTCATTAGTTCATCCTAAGAACTGCTGGCTTGTGGATGTCAAGGACTTTGGGTCATTATCTTGTTGCCCCAGTAAGTTCCCCACAGCAACTCTCTCAAGTGCATGCAACACCGCCTGTGAGTTTACTCAACAGTTAGGTGAATCCCAACACTCACCAAACCCACATTTTCCACTAGTCACAAAACATGGGGTTGAGCACCACTTTCTCACAACTGGCCCACCAGCCTATGCCTGCGCGTGTAGCCTGGAGCCAGAAAAGCTGGCAACTGCAAAGGCTGAGTTTGCCAACATGGAAAGACTTGGCATTATAAACCAGTTGAATAGCCCCTGGGCTTCACTCCTCCATATGCTCCCTAAATCCAATGGTAGTTGCCGGCCATGTGGCGATTATCAACGCCTTAACGAGCTATCGCCTCCAATTGTTACCCGGGCCCACACATCGTAGACTTTTCAGCATGTTTAGCCGGAAAGTTAATTTTTTCCAAAGTCAACTTAGTTAGTGAATACCATTAGGTGTGCTTAGAGGACATTCCCAAAGCCACTGTGATAACCCAGTCTGACCTCTAAAGTTTCTGCGCATGTCATCTGGGCTGAAAAGTGCAGCACAGACTTTCCAACGGCTGATGGACTCTGTATTAAAAGACTTAAATTTTCTTCTTGTTTACCTGGATGACAAACTTGTCCCCAGTGCATCCAAATCCGAACGTGTATCTGATCTCTGCACACTTTTCGAGCACTTAAGCCAAGGCAAGCTAAATGCCAGCTTGGGTTGTCAATCATTGACTTTCTCAGCCATTGCATTTCTGCAGAAGGTACGAAACCTCTCCCGTCAAAAGTAGCCACTATTATTGATTTCCCACTGCCCCGCACTACTAAAGCACCAGAGGTTCTTTAGGTATGGAGAATTTCTATCACTGCTTCATTCTGAGAGCTGCTAAACTTATGTTTCCCCTGATCATGTGCTTGACTGGTCAGCGGATATGACCAGGGCATTTGATAACACCAAGCAAGCTCTTTCCAATGCGACCTTACAGGCACACTTGCTCCTCTACACACCCATAGCAGTTACTACCGACACCTCAGACTATGCTGAGGGTGTTGCATATGAAGAGTTAGTTGGGTGTATGTGGCAGCCGCTCGCTTTCTTCAGCCAGCAGATCCATCCCCCCGAAAGGAAATACAGCACGTTTCACCTTGAGCTTCTCGGTCTCTATCTGGCTGTCTGCCATTTTCATTTTTTTTCTAGACGGTCAACATTTCACAGCGTTCATTGACCACAAACCCCTCAACCATTCGATGGCCAAAGTATCAGATCCTTGGTCTGCGTGGAAGCTGCGCCAAATGGCCTACGTATCAGTTCACAACTGATATGCAACATATCAAGGGGAAAAGTAATGCTGTGGCTGATTGCCTCTCATGGCCAGCCGTTGAGGCCATGCACATAGGGGTTGACTATGCAGGCATGGCAGCTGACCAAACTACCGAACAACAGTCACGGACCTGTGGTTGGCTGACATTAAGTTCTGGGAAGTTGAGGTTTTTCTCCTGTGCGATGTCTCAGCTGGTCGCCCTCGCACTGTCATGCCTGCAAACTTGAGATGGGCTATTTTTGACTCCATACATGGTCTCCCAGAACTGGGTCGCAAGGCCTCACAGAAACTGGTTGCACTAAAGTCTGTCTGTCACAGATTCAGGAAGGACGTACATGATTGGACTGCAGTGGGCAAAAATAACTATGATGTTCTGGTGCCATTGGCACCTTTTGAGGTCCCTGAGCAACAGTTTGACCATGTCATATGGACCTTGTTGGTCCTCTTCCTCCCTGCCGCGGTTTCACATGCCTTCTTACCATGGTGGACTGTAGCATCAGGTGGCCAGAGGTCGTCCCTCTATAGACATCCCACCCTGCAAAAACTCATTTCATGGAGGTAGCACCCCTGCCCCCCGCAACCCCATATCCCCCCCCCCCCCCCGTCGACCTCCAAGGGTGTATGTAATACATAGTTTAGTGATCTTCTCTAATCTGTAAACCAAATTGGGTATATGCAGAAACTGTGACATTAAAATATGTACTTATATTATCATGGAGTCATTTTTTCATTCTACTGCAACTTTAAGCAAGTCTACAGGGAGTTTGGCCTCATCATGTAGGACATCAATAGAGCAGCTCCTTAGCAGCCAGCCAGCTAGTTTAAATAGCGTTAGCTATGCTAATGAACGAATGACACCTGTTAAACTCACCTCAACATGTCTTTTACATTTTAACCCACCATGGGCAATAGAAAAGTCACTGTTGCAAACAGTGCAGCGAGCAACACTGTCATTATTTTTGAGGTCGACAGTAAAGCTCACCCACAGAGAAAACTGTTAGGTCTACTCAGCACAAAGAGAGACCAATCAGGATGCTCCCTCTCGCTCTTCCTCTCCCTCTCCCTCTCAAAACAATCAATCCAGGATACTGTATATAATTTGCGGGCGTCCGGGAGCTGCTACCAATATGCGGGAGACTCCCAGAACTTCTGGGAGAGGAGGGGTGTCTGCCTTTAGCATCGACGATGGTTGCTGGTGTGACTCGGGCATTCATCAGCACCTGAGTTGCTCAGTTTGGCAACCATCTGATATTTCCTCTGACCATGGTTCCCAATTTATATCAGACCTTTGGACTGTGATGGCCTAGAACCTCAGCGTTAGGCTAAATCACACCATGGCATATCAACCACAGTCCAATAGCCTATGTGAGTCACTTCACCGCTCCTTAAAGGCTGCTCTGAGGGCTTTCTTGATGGATGTGAAGGTGTGATCATCTCCTGTGGGTCCTGCTGGGGCTCAGAACAGCTTCAAAGACCATAAGATATAGGAGCAGAATTAAGCCATCTGGCCCATCACGTCTGCTCCGCCATTCAATCATGGTTGATCCTTTTTTCCCTCCTCCTCAACCCCATTTCCCAGCCTTCTCCCCGTAACCTTTGATGCCATGTCCAAACACGAACCTATCAATCTCTGCCTTAAATACACCCAAAGACCTGGCCTCTACAGCTGTAGGTGGCAACAAATTATACAAATTCACCACCCTCTGGCTAAAGAAATTTCTCCACATCTTTGTTTTGAATGGACACCCCTCTATCCTGAGCCTGTGCCCTCTTGTCCTAGATGGGAAACATCCTTTCCACATCTACACGTCTAGTCCTTTCAATATTTGATAGTTTTCAATGACATCCCCCCTCATCCTTCTAAATTCCAGCAAGTGCAGACCGTCAAACATTCCTCTTATGATAACCCTTTCATTCCTGGAATTGTCCTTTTTAACCTCCTCTGGACCCTCTCCAATGCCAGCACATCTCTTCTAAGATGAGGAACCCAAAACTCTGCACAATACTCAAGGTGAGACCTCACCAGTGCCTTATAAAGCCTCAGCATCACATCCTTGTTCTTGTATTCTAGACCTCTTGAAATGAATGCTAATATTGTAATTGCCTTCCTCACCACCAACTCAGCCTGCAAGTTAACCTTTAGGTTGTTCTGCACAAGGACTCCCAACTCTCCTTGCATCTCAGATTTTTTGGATTTTCTCCCCATTTAGAAAATAGTCCTCACATTTATTTCTACTACCAAAGTGCACAACCATGCAGTTTTCGGCATTGTATTTCATTTGCCACTTTCTTGCCCATTCTCCTAATCTGTCTAAGTCCTTCTGCATCCTACCTGTTTCCTCAACACTACCTGCCCCTCCGCCAATCTTCGTATCATCCACAGGTGGAGGGGCAGGTAATGTTGAGGAAACAGGTAGGATGCAGAAGGACTTGACAACAAAGCCATCTATTTCATCATTTAAATCATTGATATACAGCATAAAAAGAAGTGGTCCCAACTCCGACCCCTGTGGAACACCACTAGTCACTGGCAGCCAACTAGACAAGAATCCTTTTATTCCCAGTCACTGCTTCCTACTAATCAGCCAATGTTCCAACTATGTTAATAACCTTCCTGTAATACCATGGGCTCTTAACTTGGTAAGCAGCCTCCTGTATGGCACCTTGTCAAAGGCCTTCTGAAAATCTAAATATATAACATCCAGTACACCCCCTTTATCAATCCTTGTAATCCTTTCAAAGAATTCCAACAGGTTCATCAGGCAGAATTTTCCCTTAAGGAAACCATGCTGACTTTGTACTATATTGTCCTGAGTCACCAAGTACTCCGTAACCTCAACCTTAACAATTGACTCTAACATCTTCCCAACCACTAAGGTCAGGCTAACTGGTCTAATAATTTCCTTTCTGCTGCCTTCCTCCTTCCTTAAAGAGTGGACTGACATTTGCAGTTTTCCAGTTGTCTGGCACCATGCCAGAGTCCAATGATTTTTGAAAGATCATTACTAATGCTTCCACAGTCTCTACCACTACCTCTTTCAGAACCCGAGGGTGCAGTTCATCTGGTCTGGGTTGACTTATATACCTTTAGGTCTTTCAGCTTTTTGAGCACCTTTTCCCTTGTAATAGTAACTGCACCCTCTTCTTTTCCTTCACATACTCAACATCTGGCACATTGCTAGAGTCTTCCACAGTGAAGACTGATGCAAAATACTCATTTAGTTCATCTGCCATCTCCTTCTCCCCTGTTATTATTTCTCCTGCCTCATCTTCTAGCAGTCCTATATCCATTCTCATCTCTCTATTTTTTACATACTTGAAAAAGCTTTTACTATCTACTTTGATATTATTTGCTAGCTTGCTTTCATGTTTCATCTTTTCCCTTCTAATGATTCTTTTATTTGCTCTCTGTAGGTTTGTAACAACTTCCCAATCCTCTATCTTCCCACTAATTTTTGCTTTGTTGCATGCCTTCTCTTTTGTTTTTACATTAGCTTTGACTTCCCTTGTCAGCCACAGTTGTACTGTGACAAGAGACAATAGGTGCAGAAGTAGACCATTCGGCCCTTCGAGCCTGCACCACCATTCTGAGATCATGGCTGATCATCTACTATCAATACCCGGTTCCTGCCTTGTCCCCATATCCCTTGATTCCCCTATCCATAAGATACCTATCTAGCTCCTTCTTGAAAGGATCCAGAGAATTGGCCTCCACTGCCTTCCGAGGCAGTGCATTCCAGACCCCCACAACTCTCTGGGAGAAGAAGTTTTTCCTTAACTCTGTCCTAACTCTACCCCTTATTTTCAAACCATGCCCTCTGGTACTGGACTCTCCCAGCATCTGGAACATATTTCCTGCCTCTATCTTGTCCAATCCCTTAATAATCTTATATGTTGCAATCAGATCCCCTCTCAATCTCCTTAATTCCAGCGTGTACAAGCCCAGTCTCTCTAAACTCTCTGCGTAAGACAGTCCGGACATCCCAGGAATTAACCTTGTGAATCTACGCTGCACTTCCTCTACAGCCAGGATGTCCTTCCTTAACCCTGGAGACCAAAACTGTACACAATACTCCAGGTGTGGTCTCACCAGGGCCCTGTACAAATGCAAAAGGATTTCCTTGCTCTTGTACTCAATTCCCTTTGTAATAAAGGCCAACATTTCATTAGCCTTCTTCACTGCCTGCTGCACTTGCTCATTCACCTTCAGTGACTGATGAACAAGGACTCCTAGATCTCTTTGTATTTCTCCCTTACCTAACTCTACACCGTTCAGATAATAATCTGCCTTCCTGTTCTTACTCCCAAAGTGGATAACCTCACACTTATTCACATTAAACGTCATCTGCCAAGTATCTGCCCACTCACTCAGCCTATCCAAGTCACCCTGAATTCTCCTAACATCCTCATCACATGTCACACTGCCACCCAGCTTAGTATCATCAGCAAACTTGCTGATGTTATTCTCAATGCCTTCATCTAAATCGTTGATGTAAATTGTAAACAGCTGTGGTCCCAATACCAAGCCCTGTGGCACCCCACTAGTCACCACCTGCCATTCCGAGAAACACCCATTCACCATTACCCTTTGCTTTCTATCTGCCAACCAGTTTTCTATCCGTGTCAATATCTTCCCCCCCAATGCCATGAGCTCTGATTTTACCCACCAATCTCCTATGTGGGACCTTAACAAATGCCTTCTGAAAATCGAGGTACACTACATCCACTGGATCTCCCTTGTCTAACTTCCTGGTTACATCCTCGAAAAACTCCAATAGATTAGTCAAGCATGATTTGCCCTTGGTAAATCCATGCTGGCTTGGCCCAATCCTATCACTGCTATCTAGATATGCCACTATTTCATCTTTAATAATGGACTCTGGCATCTTCCCCACTACTGATGTTAGGCTGACAGGATGATAGTTCTCTGTTTTCTCCCTCCCTCCTTTCTTAAAAAGTGGGATAACATTAGCCATTCTCCAATCCTCAGGAACTGATCCTGAATCTAAGGAACATTGGAAAATGATTACCAATGCATCCACAATTTCCAGGGCCACTTCCTTTAGTACCCTAGGATGCAGACCATCTGGACCTGGGGATTTGTCAGCCTTCAGTCCCATCAGTCTACTCATCACCATAGACAACACCCATTAGGGTCTTTTTGCCCTTACTGTTCCTCAGTTCTATCCACACAGACTCTACTTCTCCTGATCCTATGTCCCCCCTTGCAAAGGACTGAATCCCATTCCTCACCAACAGGGCCACCCCACCCCCTCTGCCCACATTTCTGTCCCTACGATAGCATGTATACCCTTGTACATTCATTTCCCAGGTCTGATCTCCCTGCAGCCATGTCTCCGTTATCCCAACAACATCATAGTTACCCATTCGCACCTGAGCTTCAAGCTCATCCGCCTTATTTCTGACACTTCATGCATTCAGATATAGAATTTTTAGCCCATTTCTCCTCTCTCTGTTTAAATCGCTGCCTATTGTGCTTAACCCAGCTCCCCGACTCCCATCGGGCTATACGCCCCTAGAATTTTGTTGTCCCTCCTAAATTTACTTATTCTTTCAACACATTTAACTCTATGTTCCGTCAGACCATCCCTCTGTACATGTGTCCTCCTTATCATTTCTTCACTTTTGGATTACATATTTCCTGAACCTTCCTCAATTTTCCTAGAAACGCATGCCATTGCTGCTCTGCTAACATCCCTGCCAGCAGCTCCTTCCAATTTACTTTGGCCAACTCCTCTCTCATACCACTGTAATTTTCCTACTCCACTGAAATACTGCTACATCAGACTTTACTTTCTCCCTATCAAATTTCAAAATGAACTCAATCATATTGTGATCACTGGTCCCTAAAGGACCTTAACCTCCCTAATTGCTTCTGGTTTATTACATAACATTCAATCCAGCATAACTCATCCCTTTTGTAGGCTCAATGGCAAACTGCTCTAAAAAGCCATCTCTTAGGCATCCAACAAACTCACTCTCTTGAGATCCATTACTGACTTGATTTTCCCAATCAACCTGCAAGTTAAAATCTCCCATGACTATCATAACATTGCCCTTTTGACACACCTTATCTATTTTCTGTTGTAAACTGTGGTCTACCTCCCAGCCACTGTTGGGAAGCCGGTATATAACTGCCATTAGTGTCCTTTTATCCTTGCAGTTTCTTACCTAAACTCACAAGGATTCAACATCTTCTGATCCTATGTCACATCTATCTTCTGATTCAAGGCTATCCTTTACCAGTAGAGCCACGCCTCCCCCTCTGCCTACCTTCCTATCCCACTGATACAATGTGTAACCTTGGACATTCAGCTCCCAATTACACCCATCCTTCAACCACGATTCAGTGATGGCCAAAACATCATACTTGGTAATCTGTAATAGTGCAACGAGATCATCCACCTTATTTCTTATACTCCGTGCATTGAGATACAACACCTTGTGTACTGTATTTGCTACCCTTTCTGATTCTGCATCCCCAATGTTTTGTTACTCGCCCTGTTAGCTATGACTATGTCTCATCATCTGCTTGCCCTTCCTGAAAGTCTGACTGCATGCTATCTTTACTTTTTTACCATCTGTCCCATCACTCCGGTTCCCACCCCCTGCCAAATTAGTTTAAATCCCTCCCAACAGCTCTAACAAACCTGCCCACGAGAATATTTATCCCCCTTGGGTTCAGGTGCAACCCGTCACTTTTGAACAGGTCATACCTCCCCTAGAAAAGATCCCAATAATTCAAGAATCTGAAGCCCTGCCCCCTGCATCAGCTTCTCTGCTATGCATTTATCTACCCTCTGGCGCGTGGCACAGGCAGCAATCCAGAAATTACTACCTGGGAGGTCCTGCTTCTCAGCTTCCTGCCTAGCTCTCTAAATTCTCTTTTCAGGACCTGGTTGCTTTTCCTTCCTATGTCATTAGTACCGATATGTACCAAGACATCTGACTGCTCTCCCCCCTCTCCAAAATGTTGTGGATGCGATCTGAGATGTCCCTGACCCTGGCACCTGGGCGAGTGGACCTGCAGTCATCCATGGCTAAGTTTGTATATGGGCAGTCACTATGAGTGCCAGGTGATTTCATTCCTGACACCATGTCTGTCTGGTTGGCCTCTCAACAGCCTTCCACCCTCTTCAGTAAATTCAATTCCTTTGCACTTATTCCTATCTCCCATCATGGAGTACAGCACCCTTGGGTTCCTGTTGACCTACATTCTGCCACATTTGTTTTTGTCCACCATGATGCACACCAACATCCCCTTAGGTCCCCTTACGATGGCCTGTTCCGTGTTTTGGAACGGGGAGAAAAGACTTTTGTCATAGATGAGAGGGGTGAAACGAATGTATTTGGGTAGATCATCTTAGACTGGCCCATCAAGATTTGGAGTATTCTGCTGCCTTGCCTCTGGTGTCACAACATGACCATAAGTGTGTCAACACACCTCAGGACAAGCCAGGGGCACCCGCTGTCCTCCGCCCATGGAAGACAGGACCAGAACTGGGTGGCTTGTCAGAGCTCTAGAGAGACTCACGATGCCGGTTATACGGGGTGGTGGTGGGGGCGGGGGGGGTAATGTAATTGGTGGAAACGTACAGAACTCATAACCACTGACATTGAGTTGAAGTTCACTTCAAGAGGCTGGTCAGACATGGTGACGTCATTATGTAAAGGATTTTTTTTACCGCACTTTGTGATAAGTTTTTGGGAATTCAAAAAATGAGTTGTTAAGATTTATCTTAAACATAAAACACCTCTGCCATTTTACTTGCAAAAACCTACAGTATTATACAAAGATTGACAGTTTGTGGGTGTAGGGAAGAGTGCTGAGTGTGATTTTAGAACCCTGAGATCTATTGTAGCTAAAGGTTTAGAAAGACTGCAAGAACCAAAAAAACTCATTAACTGATGGACTCAGAAATTTCAATTTGGAACTGAAAAATTTTAGTACCTGCTTTTTCTGACCATTTCTTTATCCACCACAATATGCTCGTAAACTTTGCAGTTTCTCTAGACCATAAATCAGGTGATTAAATCTTGCTACAATGAATCAGCAAGGATCATTTCCAGTTTCAGTGCAGAACTGGGTTAATTGAAAATCATTGCCTTAACAACAATGAATCAGCAAATGTCTTCCTCCAATTCTTGGGTCTGAAGTCATGATTAGTCTTTGTGGGTACAAAGCAAAGCTGGTCAATTAGCCTCAGCAAATCCTGAAGAGAACAGTGATCACCCTTGGAGTTCTTTACACCCAGATATCCATGGAGGCTGAGTAATTGAACATATTGGAGAGAAACCAAGGGTTACAGGGATAGGAAAGAAAATGGAGTCAACATCTTGTTGAATCTCTGAGTGTCTGGAATGCTTTACCAGTCAACGTGGGTACAGGACTTCCACATGACTTCTGGCCCCTCAGGAAGCAGTACAGACTCCCTGTTGCCGATGTTGAGCCTCTGCCAAGCTATAGAGAGACAGAGCATGGAAACATGTCCTTCAGTTCAATTGGTCAATGGCAAAATTCCCACCTAAGTTAGCCCCATTGTGCTTATCCCCCTAAACCATGGTTCCCAACCTTCTGTATGCCATGGACCTCTACCATTAACCGAGGGGTCTGTGGAGCCCTGTTCTAAACCTTTCCTGTCAATGTACCTGAGTACTTTTCAAATGTTGTTCATGTACCTGCCTCAACAAGTTCCTATGGCAGTTCATTGCACAGACATGTGACCCACTAGATGAAGAGGTTGCCCATCAGGTTCATATTAAATCTCTCCCCTCTCACCCTAATCTTTGTCCTCTATTGTTTTGATTCCCCAACCCTGGAAAAGTACTGAGTGCATTCACCCAATCTATGTACTTCAAGTTCTAGCCATGACCCCTTGTGGAAGGTTCTAACACTGTAGTGCTGTCTAGTGCTGCTGGCTACCTTTGTTGTCATATGGATGTTCCAGCATGACCTCAGTTATTTTTCTGAAGCATTCTGCCATGAAGGGGGTGTCTGACACCCTCATTTTGCCTCCTTGGCTGGCTGCGGTGTCTGGTGGCATTTTTCCAGTGCGAGTCCACATTTATTCTCTGTTGCTTGAGCAAAGGGTATCCATAGCGGGCAAATATTCTCAGCCCGAGAGGAACATGAGTAAGCACCCAATTTCTCAAGGATGGGCGAGCCTCCTGTTTTGAGTCCGTAAGCCCATTAGTGCGGTTGTTTCAGTCACCTACCTTCATTATTGTCTTTCACCAAGTAACAAAATGTGTGGAAATATGTCACCCAATGTGCTAGACAAGACTGAAATGACTACATGTGTTTGAAAAAGAAACAAAAGGAAAACCTGTCCTCCAGCCAAGTAGAAAATAATGGTCTCCAGTAAGAGGAAGCATGAAGCAGAAACCAGAATAAAATTAGACCTGTTGATGTAAAAGATGCAGTCTGATGATTGTAGACTACCAGCTAAAGCTTTCATTTTTAAACAGTGGTAATTCTGCTAAAACATTTCATTTCCTTGCATGATTAATAAATGGATGCTGTGTGTGATTTAAGATATTATTCTTACAATTAATATTGAGGAATCTGCTTTCCTAAAGTGTCAATTAATTCAAGTGGACTTACATAGGAATAGAATAATGTAAGAGAAGAGGAACCAGAGAAGAGTATTTGTCTCCTTGTTCCTTCTCTTATATTCAATATGATTATGGCTGATCTGTCCTTCACCTCAATTCCATTTGGTTATGGGGAGAAGGCAGGAGAATGGGGTTGAAAAGGATAAAAAATCAGCCATGATGGAATAATGGAGCAGACTTGATGGGCTGACTGGTCTAATTCTGCTCTTATGGTCATTTGCCTGCCTTATCTTCATAGGTTTTGACGCCCAATCTTCCAAAACTCTATCTCTCTCAGGTTTGAATAGATTCAATGACTGTGCTTTCATAGCTCTCTGAGACAGGGAATATCAATGATCCATGATCTTCTGAGAATAGAAATTGCTCCTTATCTCTGCTTTACATGGTCAACACTTTATTAAAATTCTACATGATCTCACACAGAGAAATTTCCTTTCGGTACCTAATCAGTCAAGCCTGTCTGAATCTCATATATGAGGGGTGATTGATAAGTTCCTGGCCTAAGGTAGAAGGAGTCAATTTTAGAAAACCTAGCACATTTATTTTTCAACATAGTCCCTTCCTACATTTACGCACTCAGTCCAACGGTCATGGAGCATATGGATCTTGGACATCCAGAAAGCGTCCACAGCAAGGGTGATTGATAAGTTCGTGGCCTAAGATAGACGGAGATGAGTTATACAGCTCTTGTTACTTACACATGCAGGTCAACTCTTTGAGTGATAATGCAGAAAGTTTGAAGTTAATAACTCATCTCCTTCTACCTTAGGCCACCAACTTATCAATCACCCCTGATGAGTTATTAACTTCAAACTCTCTGCATAATCACTCAGAGTTGAACTGCATGTGCATGTAATGAGAGCTGTATAACTCATCTCCTTCTACCTTAGGCCACGAACTTATCAATCACCCTCGTATATCAATAACATCACCCCTTTCACTTCTGAACTGTTCTCAATCTTCCCTTTCTTCCTTTCATCCCAGAAAACAAAACTTGTGGATCTTCCTTGAACTGCCTCCAGTGATATTATATCCCTCCTTAAGCTAGTAGACTGTAACTGTGCTCAGTATTCCAGCTATAGTCTCACAGAGTTCTAGCACCACTTCCTCACTTTTGCACTCACATCCTACTTACTCGCATGCTCTACCTGATGAAAGGTCTCGACCCAAAACCTCAACTATTCATTCCCTTCCATTGGTGCTGTCAAAATGGTTCAGTTCCCAGCATCTGCAGTATTTTGTGTCAAGATAGTTGCTGTGATGCGCCTAGTGTGGTGGAGTAGTGGGGAGTGCCTGTCACTCTCACTTTCAGCTTCTACTTCTGGCTAGCAGTCTTACGAAAAGGAGAGCTGAATGTGTAAACCTCTCCCTGCCAGTACATAGCCTCTCCAACAGCAAGCCTCATTCTGCTGACACATGGAAACTGAACTCCTTTCGGACTCGGGCTGAACTACAGAGGACGGGGCTACACATAGCACGCAGGCTCATCGGCGTGTGGACATGTCCTGGTTCTCGTGAACTAGATCCCCAGCTATGGGTAAATAGGTCCACTGCCTTGTGGGCAGCCTCGGGAGAGATGAAGGCTACAGGAGTAAACCCAGACAGCAAATCAGGAGTGGAGCCACTAGGACAGCTGGACATCATAGAAACATCGAAAACCTACAGCACAATACAGGCCCTTTGGCCCACAATGCTGTGCCGAACATGTAGTTACTTTAGAAATTACCTAGGGTTAGCCGTAGCCCTCTATTTTTCTAAGCTCCATGCTCCTATCCAGGAGTCTCTTAAAAGACTCAGTTTTATCTGCCTCCACCACTGTTGCTGGCAGTCCATTCCACACACTCACCACTCTCTGCATAAGAAACTTACTCCTGACATCTCCTCTGTAACTACTTCCAAGCACCTTAAAACTGTGCCCTCTCGTGTTAGCCATTTCAGCCCTGGGAAAGAGCCCCTGACTATCCACAATGCCCCTCATCAGCTTGATTGGACGTCATTGAACATTCCGGCAGCTCCTGCAGCTAAGCTGGTGCCAAACATATTGCTTCATAAGCTTTCCTTTGGACCACATTGCTGAGGCCGAAAGGGGGATCTTGATGACTGGGCTTCTCATGATTTCCGTCCCTTCCACCCAGGCTTGTGATGATGATGATTATCACTCATTGTCCTTCAAGACAGAAGGATGCCAACCAACCATATATTTTTCCAACTCATTTAACCAAATGATATTCCTTTGTCAACACTTTGCACCTTCCTGACAAAGTGTATTCTTTCATTTTATTTTGCATTGTAAAACAATGTGACGGCACTAGTCTCAGGGTCATCAAGCAAAGAAATGCTGTGCTCTTCAAAAATTCCTACGTGTTCTTGTGCTGCACCCGTAAAAGTATGGAGATTATTCCATCGCACTTCCTTTTACTGGAGATTCTAAATGTGACCAGTGTGGTCACATTTCCATGTAGGTGGTGGTTGGGTCAGATGCTGAACCACTTGTTGCAAAGTTCCCAGACTGCGTTCTAACCAATAACCAGATTGTGACGTGGATGGACCATTCCACCTTAGTCACCGGGGTCAAGATCATGATAATGGAGAAACTGGCAGCAATGCAATGGTTGAAGGTGACAGCAAGTGTTCTTGTCCAAGGCCCTCAGGTATCGGGAGGATGCGTGGAGCATTGTGTTTGTGTGCCTGAAGCAGTTGATTTCAGCCAGAGAAATGATAGGAGTGTATGAATGACCACAGTGACCAGAGTACAAGAGCAGATTATTTTCCAGGGCTTACTGGTTACTGGTGACTAGAAACAAGGCAAGTCAAGTTCAAAGTTCAAAGTTCAAAGTAAAATTTATTTTCAGAGTACATACATGTCACTACGTACAATCCTGAGAGTTTGTTTTCCTGCGGGCACACTCAGCAAATCTATAAACAGGAACAGTGGAAGATCAAGCAGAGCATAGAAGACAAGAAACTGTGCAAATGCAAATATAAATAAATGGCAATAAATAACGAGATGAAGAGTCCTTAAAGTGAGATAATTGGTTGTGGGAGCATCTCAATAGATGAGTGTATTTATCATGTTTTGTCCAAGAGCCTGATGGTTGAGGGGTAGTATCTGTTCTTTAACCTGGTGGTGCGAGTCCTTCTACCTGGTGTCCGCGGTGAGAAGAGAGCATGGCCTGGGTGGTGCAGAATGGAAGAATGCAGAAACATCCATCGTGATACCTTTATGGTTGAGCGATAGATCCAGTGTTTGGGACACTAGAGGGTAAATGGGGGGAAATGAACCCAGAATGAGCTACACCCTTGTGGTGATGAGAAGGTAGAGAGACCTCACCATTATCAGATGGAATGTCTACTCCACTTACAGATGATTAACCGTGTTAATTGTTTCTCATTTTGACAATCTCCCTCATCCTATAAGCTCCTGGCTCTGATTGTATCTTTCCATCTGACTCTTCAACCATAATTCTGAGACTTGCGTGGGCCTTTTTTCTTTTGCTGTGGTTTTGCACAGCCAAAAGACTTCTCCAGCTATCAGTTTTGAACACCTTACATTCATGAGAAACTTGCAAAACAACATTTTGTTTGTCTCCTTGCAGAATTAGTGTTGCGGCACTTTATAAACCTTCACAGTGTGGCCTGGTGCACTAAACCAAATGTCCTCAGTCAAACAGCAACCATTCTCGGTAACTTTGTAGTAGATCTGATGATACTGTACGTACTGTCTGCTCAGTATCATTGGCCAGAGATGAGGAGCAAGGGCTCCAGGTTGGTTTCTCATCTTCCCCTCAAAGTTTAACTCCAGAGAGGGTTTGCATTCCCTCAATTCCTTGTCCACTAAAATCCATTGACTCAAGAAGTTCTAAGGCTAGGGCTGCCACTCTACACACTGCATCCACTCTGGAATCTAGAATCAAGCTATTTACTGGTGCCTGCAGTGAGGAGTGGGAGTCATTCTATCCCATCCTTAAATGGTTGTATGTGCAACTGTGGACTCTGAGCAATCAAAATGGCTTCCAACTCCTCCTTACAATGGGTTAACAAGTCAGTTCTACTGAAAATCATTGAGACCACTTTCACAAGGAGTTTATGAAAGTTTCTGAGCACTGACTTCTGAAGGAGCAACACAAGATGTGAAATAAAATTCAGATCTGTCAGTGACACCCATGATAAAGAATCACGAGGCACTGCTACAGGGCACAACGATGTGCGCTGACCTGCCAGTGCACCATTTTCAGCTCTGTATCTTTTGTTAATGTCAGCAGAGCTTGCAAAACCTGCACCAGTGCTCAGTGCAGAACTCACTTGTTGCTTGTTTTCATCCTCATAGCTCAGTGATTAGCTCTCACCTCTGACAGCAGATGGCTGTGGGTTCAGGCCCCACTTCAGAAAGCTTGATTACATAGCACTAAGGCTGAAACTATTTGTGCAGATAGTGAGATAACTGTACTTTTCACTGTCAATGGTTGACATTCTTCAAAAGATGCATAAACGGAACTCCTCTCTGCTCAGCTGGTAGATATAAACGAAGCAGTTTCATCACTTTGAAGAAAAGTTAAGAAGTTATTCCCTGTCCTTAGGTCAATATGTATCATTTAACAGGAACTAATTATTGCATTGTAATTAATGGGAGCTTGTTCTACATAAATTGACTGGTACATTTCCTACAACGGTGACTACACAGGCCAAGGATGTTCTGCTGAAGCCTAAGAATGTACTTCTGAGACTTTCCAAGGCATTGGTCAGACTGCATTTGAAATATCACGAGCAATTTTGAGCCCCTTATTAAAGGAATGATGTGCTGGCCCTGGAGAAGATCCTGAAGGGGTTCACAAGACTCATCCCAGGAATGAAGGGGTTAACATAGGATGGCTTTTGGGCTGTACTTGATGGAGCTCAGAGGAATGAGGGGGATCTCTACCAGTAATTTAACTGGCAAGCTCTGAACATCACTGCTTCTAGATGGGGACTGTATCTGGTGATGCTTTGAACAGGCTTCTAGATGGGGTCTGCATCTAATGGTCTGTAGTTAGGATAAACAGACTTGAACTTGCCCTCACCTGTCACAAGGTTTTAAATACCTATAGAATGGGAAAATGAATGCCCTTAATTACCAAGGAAGGGGAGAAATTTCTAAAATATCTTCAGGATTTCTTTGTACTGTGCCTGTTTTTTGGACAGGAGGATGGCAGATAATGGGAGGAACTCAGGGGTACTGCAAGCAGTGGGGTGTAGGGGGGTGTTTAAGGATGGGTAGTACCTCTGGTGAAGGGGAATGTTGTGTCCATTCTGGGGCAGCTCACTCACCTTCAGTCCCTACCAGACACTCAGTTCTCACCTGTGGCTCCAAGTAACTGCATGCGACTGCGGCCACACCCCAATACACCGCTTCGGCAGATGGGTGGGGGTAGCCGGCGGGCCTCATATCCCAGTGAGACCGGGACATCTCACCTAGCACGCAACGTCAACTCCGATGGACTGGCTGCTTGAGATCGACAGTGAGATGCAACTGCCAGGAGGCTGTTCTGCAATGGTTTATGGAGAACAAAGAGCGTGACAAGGCACCAAAGTAATCATGGTCATCCAGTGCAACCAAGGAAGACTCCAGCTGTGATGACTATTTGTGCTACTGGACCTGGACCTCCAAAGTTGAGTGAAGTGGCTTTTCCACCATAAATTCTCCCCTGCACAGGTCTGTTCATGCATTTCGCACAACAGAAGAACTGCACAAATCTATCGTTGTCATATACAATGGACAACTAATCATTCCAAACAGTGTACCTGATCTAATAAGCAGCAAGAGGTTAGGGTCTAGCAGAAAACAGGACTTTATTGAAGAGGAGTGAGAGGTGATGCATTTTTGAGGAAGGGATGGGAGAGGCATTTTAAACACTGACACAATTCCAAGGAGAGTGCAGGACCAAAGAAAATGGGAGTACATGTGGATGGGTCTTTGAAGGAGGCAGTTAGCAAACTGCAGTTAACAAGCTTTCACATCTGTTCAAAGTATTACATGGAGAACTAGATGCTGAATTTTAGCTGCAAGCTTTTATCAAAGAAGCTGGACATGGTCTCTATGAGGTAAAGGAATTTGATTAGAGTCTTGATATGTTCATGACGGATGTAGATAAGAGACCAAAGAAAGTGATTCCCATTAGCTAGCTGTACAAGAATGAAGGGACATGGGTTGCAGGTTCTGTGCAGGGTGCAGGTGGATGTGAAGTAAACTATTTTAAAGCAGTATGTGGTAATGACCTGGGGCTCACTGTCTAGGAGGGTGGAGAAGTGGAAATGAACAATGATTTTAAAAGGAGAGTGGATGGAGATTCGCTATGAACATGCAGGGTTATGGGGTTCGACTGAGGGAACAGGACTGACAAGAATGCTGTCGAGAGAGCTGGCGTGAGTGTGATGTCCTCCTGGGCCGCAGTGACATCATGAGGTGGAGCTGTCAAAACAGAATCTTTAGTATGTTGCATCCAGTACTCAAAATGCTGTTTCCTCTAATTGGAGAATACAACTGCAGGCATAACTCTGAACTACCAGTGTCCTATCACCTTAGTTCAATCGCACTCCCCACTTAGGCCTCTTTTATTTCCCTTCTATGTTGTTCCAAGGACACCCAGCATCTTACCTTTCAAATGTGTAAGTTACAGCCAGTGAGACTGAATATTAAATTTTAACAATTTCAGGTAACAATTTCTCTCTGAACGGATGTGGCTCTACTTTTCTCTTTCAGTTTTCTGCCTGTAGTTACCATTTTTAAAATTATTGTTGCCTTGACAACTTTGGCCTGGATATTCATTCTGCTCTCTCCTCCCCTCCCCCTTCCTGCCACTTTAAACACAATTGTTTTTCCCCTCTCTTTTCTAGTTACTAGGAGTTCATAACCCCAAACATTAAATCTGTTTCTCTCTCTACCTGCCGAATGATCCATTGACTGCTTCCATCTTTCTCACTGAAAAGGAATGAAGGAATTCTTCATCTTGCTGAATGGGAACAATTCAGACTGATCTGACAGCTCAATGCTGGGTGTCCAGGAAGCAGTAAATCCACTGGAATTGTGTTTGACAATCATCTGTAACTTTAGGTTCAAGCACGGCTTTTTTAATGAAGAAAACAGAGAGCATGACAAGAATATTACCCGGTATATCTAAAATTAAGTGGCTAATCTGTGGGTATAGTAATAAATGCAGAATCAACAGTAAAAGCGTAATGCAACAAACCAAGCTGAGCAAACACAAGATGATCAGTTCAGATAACAGAGAAGTGCTGTCACATCCAGTTGTGAATGCTGGTGAATGGTTAAATATATACAAGGAGAAATCTCCAGGAATATCTCCATCCTGAATTGTAAGATGAATTTCAATGTTGCATACATACTTTGGTAATAAATATACTTTGAACTTTCAACTGAGGCTGCGATGATTGACCTTCAACAGTCTTCCTCGTGTGAGGCATAAATTCACAGAGAAGCCCGTGTAACTTACTAGGAAGCAAGGGGAAATCTCTCTGTTGGCTCTAGTTGTGCCTTGTACAAGAAAACAAAATGTTTTTACGGCTGCTCAAGTTGATCATTGCTGCAGAGACTCCTCAGAACAAATCATGCATAGGTCCAAACAGCTACTCCATCAATGAACTCCCCCCCTCCCCACCACAACTTAGAGAAAACAGCCTACTTGACTGGAACTTCTTAAACATTGTCTCCAACCACTGATGTGCCATGTCAGCAGTTGAGCAAAATGCACTGTCATTACTTGCCAAGACCTCTTCAACAGAAACTCTTGAACTGATGACGTTGCCACCCAAAAGGGTAAAGGCAGAATTTAACCAAATCAAGTCTGAAGTGAGGCATTTTTGGCTGATAAACTGGGGTGGGACATAAACTGTCAAGGGCAGGGCCTGAGGTGGGTGATGGGGTCAGAGAGATCTGGGGGTACAAGTACAAAGTATTCTGAAAGTGGGGACGTAGGAGGAAGGTGTGCGGCATGCTAGCCATCAGATGGGGCATCAAGTACAAAAGTTGGGTATATTATGCTAGCTGTCCGAGACAGTGATGGAACGACACCTGGATTACTGTGTGTACATTTCTGCTCACCATTCAGGAAGGGTGTGGATATGCCTGAGGGGTGTGGTAATGGTTCTCTGAGATGTTGCCAGGACTGGAGGGCTTGATTACAAGGACAGACTTGATGGGCTTGATGGAGAGCTTTCTTTGGAACGAAAGAGGCCGAGTGGATGACTTTACAAAGGTTTATAAAATCGTGAGGTGAATCACACTCTCTTTGTTACAGGAAATCTAAAACTGGAGGCCGTGGGTTTAAAGTTAGAGAGGAAATATTTTCCACACAGAGGTAGGGGCAGCACGGAATGAGCTGCCGGGAGAGTGGTAGGGGTGGACACAATTACAATACTTAAAGGGTATTTGGACAAGGTTTAGAGAGAGATGGGCCAAACACAAGCAAAGGGGATCAGCTCAGGAAGGGGCCAGGGTTAGGATGGCTGAGTGGGGCCGAGTGGCTACCATTGAGAAGGAGGCACAGGAGACACATGCTTAATGTTTCGTGAACAGCTTCTTCCACCCTCCAACATCAGATTTCTGAATGAACAATGAACCCACGAACACTACCTCACTATTTTTATGTTGTGTTAATATTATCATTGCATTGTACTGTTATCCCAAAACAACAAACTTCGGGGCATGTGCCAGTGATGTTAAACCTGATCCGATTCTGATGGTCACTGGGTCTGCATCCTGTAATTTCCAACCCACCAGCGGAGTGGAAGCATCTTCAGGAGTCCATGATGGAGCTCGCCGCCAGTTTCTTTCTCAAGGGCAGCAAGGGATGGGCAACGGGCGCCGGCCACATCACCTAAATAAAAACATCAGCTCTTTTCAGAATTTTCTAAAGGAGCTGGAAATGCGAATCTTTTTATTCTCCCTCGGTTTGGCGCCAGTTATCGCGGTAAAACAAGGAATCGGATTCACCTTGCTTACGGGCGTCAGGATGGGGACTTGTTCGTTGAGCGTTCCACACCCCCCCCCCCCCCCATCCCCATCCATCTGGGAAAGCAGGTTAATGAGAGCAAACAGGAGGAAATCTGCAGATGCTGGAAATTCAAGCAACACACACAAGATGCTGGTAGAACGCAGCAGGCCAGGCAGCATCTATAGGGAGAAGCGCTGTCGACGTTTCGGGCCGAGACCCTTGAATTAGTCCTGACGAAGTGCTTCTCCTATAGATGCTGCCTGGCCTGCTGTGTTTCATCAGCATTTTGTGTGTTAGGTGAATGAGAGAATGCCCGACTGTCAAATCCCCATGTGTATCAGAACATCTATCTTGAACACCGCCTCCGTGGGCATCAAATGAGCCGAATTTCGTAAGCAAGAGCGCATCGCTCTCTCCATCCCACGTTCACCATGGCTCAGAGGACGAAAGTCCCTGCTTTTACTCAAGTTATTTTTTAACCCTCACCACATCCTGGCCGTTCTTATTCTCTGACAGGTTGACGTCAGTGATTCGTGGCACATATCTGAAGTGGTGTGTGTATTTCCTGGGGCCCAGCGAGCGTCACCTGAAAGAAGGGGCTCGGCGCTGCCCCCACTCCGACTCCGGGGTCGGACCGGTCCGTCCCGACTAAGGAAAAAAAAAGATGGCCATTCACTTAGAGCATGCCTCGGGCAGAACACACCGGGGGCTCTGGCATTCCCACCAGACCGTCAGCATCGTACCGCAGCTCTGAGGTGCCCAAGTCCACTAAGAGGTTCAGGAAGCAGGTGAGTGTGTTGTGAGACTGGGCGGGAAGAGGCTGGTCCAACCCCTCCAGGCTGCGGCTTGACTTCAATCCTTTTTTGCTGACCACAATGACCAACAGCCGCTCCCCCGACCGCCACTGCCGCCTTTCTGACTCAGCTAGTGTCAAGCCTTTCATCCCACTGGGCTCAATCACTTCTCCTGTTCCGCTTTGTGAGAGCCGCGCTGGTCCTGCGGCGGTTTAATTGAGTTGTGGCGAGCGCTCAGTCTCTGGAGGGAAACGCCGGGGCTTCAAATCGGCGGCGGTGAGGCCGGGGATAGGCTTTGTTTATCCCGTACCTTCGTCTTCTGGAGGGTGATGGCGCGATTGTTGTGAGAGACCCTCGTTGCTGGGTAATGGAGTAACTCTGTTGGCTGAAATCCTCATGCGTGCTTTTGCCTGAACTGGTCTTATTGCTAAGATGTTACCGGGAAATGCTCCTTTGGCTCAGGTGAGAGAAGCGCTGCCGTCTCCCGACCGGAGAGTGTTTTGGGGGGATGATTTTCTGGAAGAGGGCAGGCTGGAAGGTTCTGGGACAGACTCCTGTGTCGGGATTAAGAATAGAATTAGAGGTTTTTTGTTAGACATATCACAATTTCACCCTATGTTGATCCAACTCGTTACCAAGCTTTCTACCATTGCAGTCCATCTTGTCTACTGCTCTGCATCCACCGCGTCTGCTGTCCTCTCCACCCCCAGTTTATTTTGTGTACTGGTGAAGGGTCTCTCAGGAAATGTCCACGGTTTACTCCTTTCCACAGATGCTGAGTTCCTCCAGCATATTGTGCGTGTTACTGTGGATTTTCCGCATCTGCAGATTTTCTGTTCTTGTGTCAACGGCTTGGTTCCTCATTTACCAACTGCTGGTTGACAGCATCATGCCAAAACATACATTTTGATGACTTGGTCCAGTCTCCTCACTGCTGTCTTGCCCTCCTGTCTCCCTAGTTTATAAGATTACTTGTTCACTGCACAGCAGCGACAGCAATATCCTCCAAGTTAATATTAGAAAAGCTTGGTTGTTATTTCCGACCCTTATCAAAGACTCCTTTGACTGTAAACTAACTGTCATGGCTATGTATTTGGAATTAGACTGGGCTCAGGATTGACCTTTTGCCAGGAGTTTTCAACAATCAAACTGGACTATTATGGACCACCTGTTTCCCATCTCTCCTTATCCATTCATCTGCCCCGTAAGCCCAACCCACTACCTTTCCACCATTTGATGTGATTGCCCCATAACAATCTACCTGGTTTCCTTCAGCCAAGTCTCTGCAGACTTCAGGCGGTCTAAAACTCACCCAGCAGTGTCTTTACACAAAGCCTTTAAACACCTGAACATTCAAGGGCCCTCAGCTACATGGTGATTCTCACCATTGTTTTCTAATTCCTCCGAGCTCAGCCCCACTTGTCTTTTCCATCCAAGATCTCTGTGCAGTTTTCATTTTGAGCAACCACCAAATGTAGCTTCATACCTTCGGATGCCAAGGCCCTAAGCCCTGCAATTCTCCCCTAACCTTTCTCACTCACTACATTCCTTTCCTCTTTCAAATTGTTCCTTCAAACTAATACCTTCCATCGACTTATTGGTTGCCTGCCCTGATATATCTCCATAGGCCCATGTCAGTTGTTAACATTTCTCTGATGGATTGGATTTTTAAAATTATAAAGACTGTACTGTATGAATGTAATTGTTGTAATATTGGTATCTGGGGGTAAAGCCACAATTCAGCCAACACGTGAACTATTTCTCCTGAACACCTATCTCTGTAATTGTTTGCAAAATAGCTGCCTTTGTTCCTTAAGTACCTCCTGCAGGCTCTTCCCTCCACCTTTGCCCTCTATCTTCTTCCAAACTACACTTCCCCTTTGCTCATTATTTAGACGCTGTTTTCAGTACATTTTGTATGCATGTGGATTTGCTTCAGTAACTAATTTGCATTTCATCAAACAACTGGTATTAAACATGGGTTCTTTTCTTCCCCAGTAAATTTCCACAATGAGGTGTCTCTGGAAGTCCCCACAACACATAGTTCTTCTGCTTCTTCTATGTGGACAAGCACAATGCAGTAAGTTCATCCTTGTGACATGTTGCGGTGGTTCAGATTCCACTATGCAGTGGGGGCAGTTTGAGGAGGCTTTTGTGAGACAATCAAGAGCATTTATTACACCAATATTACCTCAAAGTTTGTGTGGGAGTCTCCAGTGGATCAGCAAGTAAGAAATTGGTTATAAGTATCAGGCCTTTGCCATTTCTTAAAGGGCAATAAGCAAGATGGTGTTCAGCCAAAATTGAGTCACCCTGATATTCAGGCTCCGATTACCTATTCTCTTTGACAGGTCAGATTATATTTCCCTTATTCTGTTATGATTTAATAAAACTAAAGGCTTCTCATCGACCTAAATTATGCTTTTCAAAAAAAGCCAAAAGTGAACAAAATGATAAAACTTACATTGACACTCCATTGAAACCTCCTCGTTGAATCAGTAAAGACACAAAAAAAAGTGTTTGTTTTTTACAATATACACAGAAATAACCGGATTGTTTTATGTTGTTCTATATATGAATGACACGGTAGCCTAGTAGCACAACGCTTTACAGTACCAGTGACCTGGGTTCAATTCCTGTCGCTGCCTATAAGAAATTTGTACGTTCTCCCAGTGACCGCATGGGCTTTCCTCTGGTCTCCTGGTTTCTGCCCACAGTCCAAAGACGTACTGGCTGGTAGATTAACTGAGCATTGTCAATTGTCTAGGATTAAATTGGGTGACTACTGGGCGGCATGGCTCAAAGGGCTGGGAGGGCCTATTCCATGCTGTGTCCCAATAATCAAATAAACACACAATCCAATATCTTTCAATTAAATTTCAGCTGTGACTTTCTCCCAGATGTCAGGTTTTCTGTTTATTCAATTCTTGGGACATCTAAACATCTTTCACTTGAGAGATCTGCCCATCCTTAATTGCCCCTTGAGAGGTGGTGCTCAGCCACATCCTTGAAGTATCAGAGTCCATCTGGCAAAGGTGCTCCTATAATGGAGTTCAAAGATTTAGAGTCAGCATTTTCAAGGGTTTGCCATTTGAAGTCAGGATGCTGCGTGTCAGGGAGGGAACCTACAGGTCATGGTGCTCCAAATGGCTGAAGCCCTTGTCCTTCCTGGCAGTTGAACGTGACGATTTAGGGGTATGGTCAGAGTAGAATATTTGGTGGATGCTACATACAGTACTGCAGTTATTGGTGGCAATAAATATTTAGACGGTTGATGGAGGGGCAATCAGGTGGGTGACATCGAACTTGATGACATCAAGCTTTTTGAGTGTTGTTGGAGCCACACTCATGAAGATCAGTCATACTCTTGACATGCCTTGTAGATTGTGGAAAAACTGTGGGGTGTCAAGAGCAGAGTCACTCAGCCCCTGACCTGCTCTTGTAACCACAGCATTTATGTGGACGGTCAGTGGTAGTGTTCTGGATTTTGATTATGGTGATTTAGTGATGCTAATACTTTATATGTGGTTAGATTCTCTTTTGTTCGAGGTAGTCATTGGTATTATTGAGATGCAAATATTACTTACCACTTACCAGTCTGTGCCTGAACATTACCGAGGTCTTAGTGCATGAAGGAGTTGATTTATTTGCTGAAGGGTTATGAAAACAAACTGAACATTGTGCAATAAGAATGAACATTTCTAATTCTTTCCTCTTATGAAACAGTCAGATACCTGGGACGAGGAAACAGCCACGAGGAACTACTGTAGTGAAGTGCTGTGGGTGGTGATGTTCAAACCTCTGTGCTACTTCAGAGCAGACTGTTGCATTCCAAAATTGTTACTGGCACCTCTGGCATGCCAAGTTCATAGAGGCTGTTGGGTTTGTGCAGTGGCATTAATTAGCAAATCATCAGTCACCATTTCTGACTTTTTGCTGATGTACTCAGTTCTTCCCAATCCCCATAGTCATCAACCAAACCCATCCTCCATTATTTTCCAGATCACTCCTGCCCTCCCTCAAATTTAACTGAATGCCTGCATCATTATAATGGGAGATGAGGATCATACATAGGCTTTGACAGGGTTAGGATGGTAGGTCCCTCTCCTGAAGGGAATTTGTGAACCATTTGAATTCTTTTTGATTCTCTGTGGTGTCATCCTTTAAGTCAACTTCAGTCCAAAGTATAAAATATTGCAGATGCTGAAAATCTGAAATCAAAACAGAAAATGCAGGAAATGCTCGGCAGGTCTGGCAGTATCTGTGGAGAGTGAATCAAAGTTGACATTACACAGGAACAAAATCAGCTCTTTTTGAACTTTTATCATTAGTACTCCAAGAATCTGCTTTCACCAGGACACAGGGCATGTTGTCCTTTCTCAAATGCCATGGGTTCTGTTTTATTATTTAAAGTTGAGGTGATGAAATCTAACATGGGAAGGCAGTCAATGAAAGACACAGACTTCTTTTGGGAAGTGGGGCAGTGGTGAAATATATGTTTAACTTCGGAGGATTTCCTTGTTGAAACAGATACTTCCCGAAACAGAGGCCACTCAATCCAGAGATATAAAACAATCGTCTTTGCTGGCTGGGTTAATGTTGATGAATCCATTTAAATATTTACTTTAATCATGAATTTCTATGCAAAACTGCATTGATGATTCTTCCTTTAAGTTCACTCTTTAGAAGTCCGTGCTTCCGGTGATCAAATCTGCACCTGGAATCAGTCCATGCTTTCTGGCTACTCTTCACAGTGGCCATGTTTCCCTTTGCAAGTGCACTGAGTTACGTGGGCTTAGTAGGTCTGAGATGGGGCAGGGCCACTTGATTCAAATTGCCATTAGTTTTAGGAGGGAGACCGGAAACAGCAGATAAGATGTTCTGGCTATCCCCCAACAACACTGTACAGCTCCTTGCAAATTCTGTTCAGAAATTAACTGGCAAACCTGTCACTGTTATCAAATTATGTGGATGTCTTTGACATTCCAGACATAACAAAGATATTGAAGTATTTCAACAATTGTGTTTAAAAAAGAATAAAATACAGTGGATTCCAGTTAATTGGGTCAAAGGTTAATCAGGGCAGCCTCTTATTTGGGACCACTCTTAAAGAACAAAAACAAATTGAGAAAACAGCCGGGATTCCCTTCATTTATTTGGGACACTATGCTGCTTAATTGGGACAGAAGATTGTTGCTAAACAATTTCGATCTAGCGTCAGTTTTGTCAACTTGTGTGGCTGTTAGGTTTACACAATGCTTAGAGAGAAGAGTTTTAAAATAGTGTCAGTTGCATATCTTTGTGTTCATCGAGAACTGATAGTTGGTGAAAAATCAGCAGTTAGACATTTCGGAACGGTTTTGCTCATTGCTGTTTCAAGTATTTAGGCTTGGAGATGCTAGAAACAGCCATGGGTGAAAATGAATTGATTTCACTACTTCAACAAGTTAGGAACTACAAAGAACTTGAAAGTATTGACAATCATCTTGAATATTACAATGAAAATAAAGAGTTGGAGGATGCAATTGTTGAAAGTATTGTATGAAGGCTGTCCATTATCTGCACTACTTTTGTTCATTTACAGTCAACCAAGAGAACACAGCCACGTACACTGGTTGGATTCCTCTATCAATAACTATTAGGGACTAAAACACAATTTTATAGTACTGTAGTAGTATTGGTAGTGTCCAATCATAAACAAGAAAAAATCTGCAGATGCTGGAAATCCAAGCAACACACAGTAAATGCGGGAGGAACTCAGCAGGTCAGGCAGCATCTATGGAAAAGTGTACAATCAATATTTCGGGCCAAGACCCTTCATCAGCCCAAAACATCAGCTGTACTCTTTTCCATAGATGCTGCCTGGCCTGCTGAGTTCCTCCAGCATTTTGTGTGTGTTGCTTGGTAGTGTCTAAATTAACTGGGATCTACATAGACAAATTTATTGATTTCTGTGGTGAATATATATCATGACTGAAAATCCATTGCCCCCTTTGACACTAAATTCCAAAGATTCACCATCCAGATTTCCAAGAAATTCCTTCACTTCTCAGTCCAGTGTGGCTGACTGTCTAAGTGAGTTCCCATCCTTGTCACTCCAGCTTTGGAAAACACCATTCCCACACCAACCTTGTCAAGTCCCACATTTCGTAGGTTTCAATCACCTCTCATTCTTATAAACGCATGAGTAGTCTATCTCCTCCCAATATGACAAGCTGGACACTCCAGAGATCAATCTTGCTTGTTATTAAAGCTGTGTTTTTTAAAAAATATACCCAATCTTTGTTTCCAACTGAAGTGATTGAATGCAAAGATTTAAAAAATCAACTTTAAAATTTAGTCAGATCAGTAGAGTTCAGAATTTTCAAAGGTCAGCCATTTGGTGAGAAGGAAAACAATTGAATATCTCTTTCAGAGAAGAGATGAACCAAACTACCTCATTTTCTGCTGTAAAATTCAATGTTATCACTACTAAAAGTGTCCAGATGCACAGATGTGAATGATGAAGCCAATAGGAGCACAGCTGGGAATGGACACTGTGCTCAGGACCAAAATGGTCCAACAGCAGTAGCTATAATTGTGAATGGTTCTGCATTTAGAGGAGTCACATAGTGCTGACTCATGAATCCAGTATCATAGTTCACATGTTGACTGAAAAAGAAGTTAATTTTTTTCCAGACAATTCTAATTTCCAGCAACTTGGGTTTTATTCACATGATTTGTAAAGGTCATTGAGTGTGATTTAGCCGTAATGCAAAGGCATAAATGGCATGTGCTGCCTAATGATGTGCAAGTTTTGGTACGTTGACTGAAGCAAGACCATCATATCAACAGCACAGTCATGCAACACAGTGTCTTACTGGTATTTGTGGTATTGGTTGAGGGAGGAAGCTGTATGATTAAACTTATTCAGAAGGGAAATGGGAAGTAAAATCCACTAATAACTATTGTTTCTGTCTTCTAAGCTACAATTTGTGACAGTCTAGTCTGTGTCACTGACTACAAAGATTACATAACATGTACCTGGAGAGTTGACGCATCACGGAAGCCTGATGTTTCATATAAACTAAGTGCAAAAACGTAAGTATTGAATCGTTAAAATAATCAATCTTATCTTTGTTGATGTGTCTCAGTGTGAAACAGGGCCAAACGCAAACGGGAAACAAACCATACACATCGAGTACCCTGTTCTTATATCACTTGCTACTGCCTCAATCCATTCTCTTGTTGATATACTGTTAATTCCTTGCATCATTTGTACTTACAAAGCTCGCTGCGACATCACTCGACAAGACATTACTTACTGTGACATCACTCACTGTTGAATTGTGAGAAGTCTAGGGCCCCTTATCAAAGAAAGGATGTGTTGGTTTGGAGAGGGTGCAGGGGAGGTTCACAAGAATTATCCTGGGAATGAAAGGGCTAACATACGAGGAGAGTTTATTGGCCCTGGCCCTGTATCTGCTGGAGTTTAGAAGAATGAAGAGGGATCTCATTGAAATCTAATGAATATCAAAGGGCCTAGGTAGAGTGGACATGGAGAGGAATTTTCCAATAGTAGGAGAGCCTAGCACCACTAGACTCTCACAGCCACAGAATAATAGGACGTCCTTTTAGAACAGAGGAGATTTTAGCCAGAGAGAGGTGAGTCTGTGGAATTCATTGCCACAGAGGGCTGTGGAGGCCAAGTCATTGGGTACATTTAAAGTGGAAGTTGATAGGTTCTTGATTAATAAGGGCATCAAAAGTTACGAGGAGAAGTCAGAAGGCAGGAGAATGGGATTGAGAGGGATAATAAATCAGCCCTGATGAGCAGACTCGATGGGCTGAATGGTCTAATCCTGCTCCTGTGTCTTATGATCTTGCAACCTTATGGACTTACTCATTGTTCCATCCTTCAACTGCGCATCACCTTGTGATGCATCGTGTTGCTGTGGCATCACTTGCATTTATACCTGTAGGATGTTCCAACTTGCCATCGTCTCACTTGCATTTGCATCACACATATTCGTTTCATCCATGGTCCTGTCACTCTTCCACATCGTTGGTGCTTGCACGTTCCATTGAGAAATCACAAACCACTGTGCACAGTTCACCTCCTCGCTTCATTGTGGAAAGCATGAGGAAGTGTTAGAGGAGATTTACCAAGATGCTGCCTGGATTAGAGAGCATACCTTATGAGGATAGGTTGAGTGTGCCAGGGCTTTTCTCTTTGCAGTGAAGGAGGTTGAGAGATGACTTGATAGAGGTGTACAAGGTGATAAGAGATATAGGTTGAGTGGACAGCTAGAAACTTTTGCTCAGGGTGGAAATGGGATAATTTTAAGGTGATTGTTGGAAAGTATTGGGGGGATGTCAGAGGCAAGTTTTTACACAGAGGGTGGTGAGTGCATGGAATGTCCTCCCAGGGGTGATGGGAGAGGCAGATACATTAGGGGTATTTAAGAAACTCTAAGGTAGTCACATGGATGATAGAAAAATGGAAGGCTACGTAGGAGGGAAGGGTTAGATTGATCTTGAAGTAGGTTCAAAGGGTGGCACATCAATGTGGGCCAAAGGGCCTGTGCTGTGCTGTAGTGTTCTATGCTCATGCCCTATTGCTTCACTCACTAAAATGTCACTGTTGTATCTCCTGATGTTGTAGCAGGAGGTCAGGATCACAGTTTTCAGGTCCGGGGAAATAATCTTTTATTTGTTTAAGTGAGATAGATGGAGAGGGACACCAGTTTGAGAGACAGATAGACCAAAAAGAGGAGACATCCAATGTAGAAGGACATCAAAAAGGCAAGCACTTTCATGTACATAACAATCTTAAAGCAGCAAGCCAACCTATGGGCAGTCACGTTGAGGTCAAAAACCAGGACATCTGCATATGCTGGAAATCTAAAATAAAAACAGAGAATGCTGGAATCACTCAGCAGATCTGCAGAATCTGGAAATTTAGTGCTTCAGGTTAAAGCCTCTTGAAGGTCTTGTAGCTTGGTCAGAGATATATGCTTTATAGGCAAATGAAAAGAAAGTGGAAGGTGGAATGTGGTCCCAGAGTTTTGGTTTTGATACCTCCAGCATTTTCTCCAGTGAAATGTTCAAGTCAGAATTGGGGGAATATTGAGGTACTGGAATGTTGTAGGATTAGAGTAGATTGCAGACTACAGACTACAGAATTGGAGGAGCATTGAGATACTGGAATGTAGGATTAGAATAGACTGCAGACTCCAGAATTAGACTACAGAATTGGAGGAGCATTGAGACTGGAATGTTGTAGGATTGGAGTAGACTACAGAGAAAGGGAATGGTGAGGCTAAGAGGAGATTTGTATAGCATTAATATGTATTGTAATCTGGCGGGTGGTGTAGTGGCATCTGCACTGGACTTCGAGGCGAGTGATCCCAGATTCGAATCCGGATGGTTCCTTGCACATTTTTCATCTGTGCTGGGTTGAGCATTGAGTTAGCAACTCGTCCTTGTAAAGAAACAGACAAGTGCTAAAGAAAGGCAAGGTTGCTGCACGATACACCACAAGGCACAGAGAGGAACAGCAGCTACATATATTGTAACACGTACATGGAGGAACTCGGCAGGTCAGCTAGCACCTATGGAAAGGAATAAGCTGTCAATTTCTGTTCTCGCCGAACTGGATGCCATTGTAGATCAGCAAGCCCAGAGGTTCAAGTGAACAGGTACCAGTCAGGACATGGGATGCTGAGTTTTGGATTGTCTTAATTATGGAGACTAGGATCTTGAAGACTGTCTGAGCTGAGAAGGGCTTTGGCATTGAACAAGTGAGGCAGATCTAAATTAGGCAAACAACACATTGTTTAAACAACAACATAAATACAAGGTATGAAACTAAGCCTGGAGTCAGACATGACACTGAGGTTACAGACAGACTGGTTTGGCTTCCATCACCTGCCTGCTAGATGATGGAGTCATTACCTGGTGAAAGCAGTTTGTGACATGGACCGAAGATGATGGCTTCTGGAAATCTTGGAGTACTTCAGGACAGACAGCAAAGGTTGATGGGTCATTGGGTAGTCAGTAGTTCGATGAGAGTGGTGCTGTGGAAGCAGTTGGGAGGCCCATTTGGCAAGTTGGGTCTACAAGGGGCATGAGGGAAGACTGATACATACCACATGCTGGAGGAGCTCAGCAGGTCAGGCAGCATCTATGGATGGAAAGAACCAGTCGATATCTTGGGTTGAGACCCTTCTTGGGGATTCATGAAGGGTCTTATGCTGTAACGTCGATTGTTTCTTCCCATCCATAGATGCTGCCTGACCTGCCGAGCTCCTCCAGTGCATTGTGTTTATTGCTCTATATTTCCAGCATCTGCAGTACCTCATGTGTCTATGAGGGACGATTAGATGTAAACTTGAGTGAAAGGTGAGTTTAGGCTTAGAGAAACTGTTTAAAAAAAATTGCCCTAGTGAGCTAGGATAAAGGAGGGAAAGGACAGAAGAAGCAGACCATATCACAAGAGATGGTGGCAAAGAGCTCACTGCTTCCATTATTGAAGGTAACTGGAGAAAGTTGATGAAGAAAAGTCAGGTAGTAACTCTGCAGTCCAGCATTATGATACATAAAGCTGACAGAGACTCATTGGTGGTCAGTAAGGATGAAGCAGTTGAGAGGGGCTGTTTCAGATAAGTGGAAATGGGGCTGAATGAACAGAGAAACAGAATTATGAAGTGCGGGACAGACGCCTACAGCAATGGAAATAGTTGGCAGATAGCAGGGAGGCTGATCAGAGCCTCAGTCTACGAGCAGAGACAGAAGTGTCACGAATGGATGATCAAATGTAGCACAACGCCCCAGCCCTGTTGCGAATGCGTTTGTAGTTGTTGAGGGTGGTTAATGTGGTCTCTCTGCGATCTCAGGCAATATTTCAAATTCATTCTGCACAAAGGTAGTAGCGTGTGTGTGTGTGCGTGGTGCAGTGAGACATTGCTTGAGCCTTCTCATTCCATCAGGTATAAATAGATCAATAAAACTCACCCAGAAACCACTCTTCAATCAGGCGACATGGTGCAAATGAAGTGACATCATTAAATATTCCACTCACACTTTTGAGTGTGAAATACATAATTACTCATATTTTTTTAACCTTGTGTGGCCCTGGGGAATTCCAGTCTCTTGGATAATTGCTTTTAAAATGCTTTAATTCTCACTAATTAGATCTTCTGGTTAATTAGCAACATTTTTTGAGAATCAGGATTATTTTCATATTGAAGTAATAAAAGAAACCTGTAAAATACTTCAGACCCATTTTCCTTGTGTAAGATTCATCTCTTTTTATCATTTTAGAATGCTTCCATATTTTTGAAGTTTATCGCAGCAGAATTCACTGCAGTGTGTTTGTCTGCTGCGCAGCCTTGGGCCCTAGAAGACTGCATTCATCCCTGAGCTTATACATTAAGAGTTCAAGTTCTATTGCACAGTTTTGAACCTAAAAAATCTGTCCAGAACATTTTAAAATGTTGTTTCGTTATTTCCTAACACTGTTTAAAAACAAGCTCTGCTTGGGCTTCCATCTAGGCACAGGTATCAATTATAACCGACATTTTGATGACAAACTCTGCCATCTTCATTAGGGATGATGCCTGGGGATGTCTAGACCGGTGGTATTTATACCCCATCGTCCATCCGTCCTCATCCAATCAGGTTTCCACTGTCCCATCTTATTTACAATCACATTCCAAATGAATTTTTAACAAAGACGAGGGTCTCACTCTAAGTAAGAACTGGAATTCGATTGCAAATATGGTGGAACAGCGGAAACCTGATTGGATGAAAACTAATCAATCAGGAGGGACGGACAGCAGGGGTATAAATACCACCAGACTAGACATGCCCAGGCATTGTCCCTGACAAAGATGGCCGAGTTTGTCATCGAAACACCGTGTATAATCGATATCTGTACCCGGCTGGAAGCCCAAGAAGAGTTTATTCGTCATTTACGTCGGGAAAGCACTCGGTCCTTCTTCCACATTTAAAAAGTTTTTCAAAGGTGGTGAAATTCCGAGGATGGTGTTATTGGAAGAGTAGTGTTGTCTGATTTCCATCTGCAGCACCACAATGTTACGAGGACAGCAGGTATTGCTGGTTAACTTTTCCCAGGCCACTTGTACTTAGACAAAGAGCAGAGGGATCAGCAGCTATCCCTTTATAGCACAAGCATGCAAAAATACTTCTACACTTCCACTTCCCTGAGCTTAGTGTTAGGTCTAGAGCGTGGTAGTTGCAGGAGAACGTTCAATGGAGCAAGGAAGGGTCAGCCTTGAGTATGGAAGGAATATGAACTTAGATTTATTAATGATTGCCCATTGAACTAGTGGTCAGTTTGAGTTGTCGGTATTAGTCATCTTGTGAGTGTGCAACTCTTGTCATTACTTGAGCGGTGTGGTTGAAAATTTTGCTGGAACTAGTTTTGAGCATTGTTTTTATGTGGGTGGGTGGATCCTGGAGGAAAAAACAGCACAAGAAAATGCAACACCCTGCACCCTGATATTTTGGTGTTCATGGTCCCTGAATCGTGAGTAATATATTAAAATGTTTAAAAAAACCCCCACAGGAAACAGCAATTTACAATGGAGTCCAAGAGCCAGTGATTCAACACTTCAACCGTCAGGAAATTAAGTTTTTAATTGGGGTGTGCAAAGCAGCAAATGTTTTAATGACAAGTTGAATGTAAATGCTTAGCTTAACTGTGAAGTGAAAATAAAGAGTCTTGGCATGCTGCCCAAGACTAGTGGAACATGCTTTATCTGTCAGGATGGTGAAGAGCTATGTTCCCCTGGGTCGATTGTCTTTTTTAGTCTGTATTAATGACTTAGATGTAGGGGTGCAAACAGGAGAAAGTCTGCAGACGCTGGAAATCCAATGTATCACACACAAAATGCTGGAGGAATGTGGCAGGTCAGGCAGCGTCTATGGGAAAAAGTAAACAGTCGACATTTCAGGCCAAGACCCTTCTTCAAGACTGAGAAGGAAGGGGGAAGATGCCAGGATAAAAGGGTGGGGAGGGGGAGGAAAGAGGTTAGTAGAAGGTGATAGCTGAAACCAGGTGGATGGGGAAGGCCAAGGGCTGGAGAAGAAAGAACTTGATAGGAAAGGAGAGTGGACAATAGAAGAAAAGGAAGGAGGAGGGAAAAGTGTTAAGCATGTGAGAAGTGAAAGGTCAGAGTGGGGGTGGGAAGGGTGAAGTTTGTTCACCAGAAGGAGAAATCAATGTTCATGCCATCAGTTTGGAAAGCGACCTAGACAGAATATAAAGTGTTGCTCCTCCATCCTGAGGGTGGCCTCATCTTGGCACAAGAGGGGGCCATGAGCTGACACATCAGAATGGGAATGGGAGTTTAAATGTTTGGCCACCAGGAAGCCCTCCTTGTGGCCGATGGTGCAGAGGTGCTTGATGAAGCTGTTTCCAATTTCAAAATTCACAGCTGACACAAAATTTGGCAGTTTTGCTAACTGTATCTAGTCACAGCATAGAAGCAGGCCCATTGGCACATTGTGTCTGCTCTAGCCATTAAGAACATATTTTTTACACTGAGTTCAACCACTTTATTGTTCCCACTTCCCCATCAATTGCCCCATAAATTCTACCACTTACCTGCATCACTTATAATGGCCAGTTAACCGACACAACTACATGTTCTTGGGATGTGGGAGGAAGCTGGAACGCCTGGAATGGGAGAACATGGCAGAACATGCAAACACAATGCAGACAGCATTGGAGGTTAGGTTTGGACCCAGATCACTGAGAGTGTGGGACAGAAACTCTAATGACCTGCTTCACTCTGTCTCCCAGAGAATAGTGATGGACCATGTAACCTACTCTAGAAACTGCCTAGAATTCCCCTGCTGCATAGCCCTCTATTTTTCTAAGCTCCATGTACCTATCCAAGAGTCTCTTAAAAGACCCTATTGTATCCGACTCCACCACCGTCACTGGCAGTCCATTCCACGCACTCACCACTCTGTGTGAAAAATGCACCTCTGACATCCCCTCAGTACTCATTTCCAAGCACCTTAAAACTAAGCCCCCTTGTATTAGCCATTTCAGCCCTGGGAAAATCCTCTGGCTATCCACATGAACAATGCCTCTTATCATTTTATATGCCTCTATCAGGTCACCTCTCATCCTCCTTTGCTCCAAGGAGAAAAGGCCAAGTTCACTCACCTATTCTCATAAGGCACACTCTCCAATCCAGGCAACATCCTTGTAAATCTCCTCTGCACTCTCTCTATAGTATCCACATCCTTCCTGGAGTGAGGTGACCAGAACTGAACACAGTAGTCCAAGTGGGGTCTAACTAAGGTCTTATTTAGCTGTAACATTACCACATGGCTCTTGAACTCAATCCCACGGGTTGATAAAGGCCTACACACCATACGCCTTCTTAAAACACTGTTAACCTGTGTGGCAGCTTTGAACGTCCTATGGACACGGACTCCAAGATCTCTCTGATCCTCCACACTGTCAAGAGTCTTAGCATTAATATTGCATTCTGTCTTCAAATTTGACCTACCAGAATGAACCATTTCATACTTAACTCCCACTTAAGTTGAATGTAGAAAAATATGGTAGGAAGAATGAAGAGAGACAATATAGAATAACGTGTTGCAGGAGCAGAGGCTTTTCAGAGTATGTGAACACAAATCAGTGAAAGTGGCAGGGCAGGTTAAAAGGTGATTGAAAGAAAATACACAAATGGAGGAATGAAGTATAAAAGCAGGGAATAGGTGCCGACCTTTTATAAAACACTGGGTGGACTTCAGCTACAGTATTGTGCTAAATTCTGATTTTCGTGTTACAAAAACAATATGAAGGAGAGGGTCTTGAGAAGATGTATGCATATGGTGGTTGAGATAAAGGATTGCAATTATAAGGAGAGATTAAAGGGTGTGAGTCTGTTTCCTTTGGAGAAGAGTAGGCTAAGGAGAGGTTTGACTTAAATACATAAAATGGTGAGGGTCTGGACAGGATGAGTTGTGGGAGGTTCCAGGACTAGAATTCAGAGGAACAAAATAAAGGAGAAAAAAATTAAAACTGAAGATAGAAAATAATTTTGGAACCTGGAATGCGCTGGCACCAAATATGGTGGAGGTAGATCACTGAGTCCTTCAGGAGGGAATTGAATAAATACTCGGAGAACTCCAGCAGATTATACAAGTATGAGTTTCCTCTCATGGTAATTCTTCTCAATACTATAATTTTCTTCAAGATGTTCTGTTATTTCATCTTCCTTCATAAATCCCATCAGTCTGTCTGAATGATGGTTGTTTGAATCACAAGAGATTCTGGAGATGCTGGAAATCCAGAATAACACACACAAAAATGCTGGAGGAACAGCAGCCAGCCAGCATCTATGGCGAGGAATGAAGAGTCGACATTTTGAGCTGAGACCCTTCATCAGGCCTAATCTTGACCGACCTGCTGGGCTCCTCCAGCACTTAGTGAGGTTGTTGGTAGCTTTTTTTCTTATTTCTTCCTTTCTTCAATCATGAGGTCACAGTTACTTCTCTTCAATCCGTGGAAACAATTCCAGGATCTATAGCACTTTGGAAGATGACAATCGGAGCATTCGCTATCCCGGAAGCCACTTCTTTTAAAATTGCAGGCTGTAATTCCTTGGCATTTAACAGCGTACATGCTCACCAAGTTCTCTAGTGCGATAATTTTTAATATTTAGTTTGTTCAGTTCCTCATTCTCACCCTTGATTCTTCCATAGATTCTGTAAGTTTTGTGTATCATCAAGTCAGACATAATGTAATTGCTGAATTTCTCTGCCATTTTGGGATTTCCCATAACCAAGATGAAGCTCAACCTGAAACGCTGGCTGTCCATTTTCCCCCAGACCTTGCTGACCTTTTGGGTTCCTCCAACTGTCTGTTTCTTTGCACGACGACTCTTTTATCCACCCAGTGTTACATCCTCAAAGAATTCGAACAGGCTGGTCATACGTGATTTATCTTTTATAGAAACTATTTTGATCATCTGATGAATTTCTAAACGCCCTGGTGTAGCCTTAATACCCGGGTTGCGATGCTGAGGGATGTTCGTGAGCTGATTGCTCCACGTCAGGAACATCTGTTTCCTACAGTGACCCCCATTATATCACTCTTCATAACCCTTTCATTTCTTTGAACATTTGGGGTTGGAGGACTGTGTGTGTGGAAGTGGGTGGGTGAGTGGGAGGGAGGAACCGGGGATTTTTGTTTTGCTATTGTTAGTTTGTTGCATGTTGTGTTCTTGTGCTGTTCTGCTGAGCTTTGTGGGCATGCTATGTTGGCGTTGGAATGTTTGGCGAGACTTAAAAGGCTCCCCCCCAGTGCATCCTTGGGTGTGTTGTAAGTAAAATAATCTGAATCTGAACATTTACCCAAACTCTACGAATAATTAAATTCATGGAATGTATTCTACATCCAGTCACACCACAAAAATTACATTTTATTATTACGGCTGTCTTGCAAAATGCTTCAGACATGTTTGAGAGAATTTCTGTAAAGTCTGATTTCCTTACGTCAGTCCATCCCTGACCCACGTAGCCCCTGTAACAGATTCCGGCAGTTTTCCAATGACAGGTGCCGAACCGATTTGTTCACGCTTTTCCTAATTCCTACCGTTTTTCATTCTTGAATGCTGGAGCAGTTCGCTAGGCTACTGCTGGAGTCCTGCCTACAGTGCTGGTCTCCACATTGTGGGAAAGCTGAGGTTGCATTGGAGGGTAAACAGAGGGCATTTATGAGGATAGCTCCAGCACAAGGAAGCCGTTGCTATGAGGAAAGTTTGACCAGAGGAGTGGAAAAGTCTGAAAGGATTGTGATACACAAAATTATGATCAGTGAGATGAGGCCATTTGTTTTTTCTCTCATTTAGAGGGTAGTAAGGTGTCTGAAACTAGCTGGTGGAAAAGATGGGAGAAGCAGGAATGCTCTCTTGATTAAACAGTACTGGGATGTGGATTTACAGAGCATTAAACTGCAAAGGTAGTTATCTATGATCCAGCAAATAGGAGCTGAAAGAGTCCCTACAATGTTAATTTTCAATGATTCTATGACAATTATAGAATAACAAGGTGTTACAAGGCTATCAAATTTTATAAAAGTCTGCCTTTCTAGTTTTGTGAAAAGTAAATTTTAGGTCATGATCTGTACTGACCGAGTGTCACACAGTCAGAGGGACAGTACTGAGAGAGTGTCACACAGTCAGAGGGACAGTACTGAGGGAGTGTCACACTGTCAGAGGGACAGTACTGAGGGAGTTTTACACTGTCAGAGGGACAGTACTGAGGGAGTGTCACACTGTCAGAGGGACAGTACTGAGGGAGTTTTACACTGTCAGAGGGACAGTACTGAGGGAGTGTCATACTGTCAGAGGGACAGTACTGAGGAATGGCACATTGAGGGAGGAGTTGGAAATGTTGACTGTTAGTGCAATTCCACAGATGCTGCCTGACCTCAGAATCAGAATCAGTTTTATTATCACTGGCATATGATGTGAAATTTGTTAACTTAGCAGCAGCAGTTCAATGCAATACATAATGTAGAAGAGAAAAAATAAAATAAAAATAATAATAATAAATAAACAAGTATATCGAATAGATTTAAAAAAACATGCAAAAAACAGAAAAACGGTAAATTAAAAAAGGTAAGTTAGTGTCCAAGTATTCAATGTCCATCTAGGAGTCGGACGGCAGAGGAGAAGGAGCTGTTCCTGAGTCGCCGTGTGTGTGCCTTCAGGATTCCTGCTGAGTTCCTTCAGCATTTTGTGTGTGTTGCTTCGGCTTTCCAGCGTCTACAGACTCTCTTGTGTTGACACCAGCTGTGGCATCTTGAACGTGCAGTATGGTTGCATCTATTTGTTAGATGAGGATTCTTTGCCTGGTCTGCTCTCAAACCGGCTCAAAGGATATGGTGACAAATTTTAAAATTGACACTTTGTATCTCTCAGAAATCACCAAACCTGAATATTGACTGACAGCTGCTTCTGGGTTCTCGTTTTGCCAGAGCTGGCTCCATGATAAATAGAGTTTGGAAGTTTGTGCTTCTCTGTCAGGCTGTTTGAGCCGGGCTGAAAGAAGCAATAGAGAACTCCCTTTAGCAGTTTGTTTTATAACCAGCACTGGAGATGAGCGTATCTGACAGACAGTTCTGGGTGGCAAACTGGCACCGAACCCTCGAGGATTCCTCTCCTCCTCCTGGAAGCAGCTGTGTCATTGTTACACCCTGTGGCCTGAGATACCTCTTTCTCTCTGCCTCAGTAAAGCAGCCAGCATAATCACAAACCCTACCCACTCTAGCCATCCTCTCTCCTATCAGATACCAAAGCCTGAAAGCACTTACCATGAGGCTCCTGAGCAGTTCTTACCCCGCTTTCCTAAGACTCTTGACCTCATAGTCTAGCTTGTTAGGGTCTTACGCCTTAGTATCGACCTGCACCGCATTTTCTCTGCAGCAGTAACACTTTATTCAGCATTCTGTCATTGTGTGACCCTGTACTCCCTCAATGCACTGTTGTAATGAATTGAACTCTATGAACCATACTCATGACAGGCTTCTCACTGTACCCCGGTACATCTGACTTGAATAAACCAATTCCAGTTCCAATTCCTGCAGAACGGTGAATATATATTTTATAGTGTGGAATGGGCTCGTTAGCAGATTCCTTTGGAATATCTGTAAAATCCCTACCAAACGGAGACACCTCTTTCTCCCTTATTAGAGAGAGAGAGAGAGGGAGAGCCTGTGGTATGTGGAATACTGGGTAAAACGTGAAGTCTTTGGGGTAACTGCAAGTCTGTGTCTTTGCTGTTGCTTTGCTCACGCTTGAGTGCTCGGTGGGGGGTGCCGATGCTTTGTTTTGGTGGTGGGGGGAGGGGGGATTGTTGCTTGCTGCCACTTAGGCGCGGGAGGGAGGGGAGCTGGGGGGGGGGAATCTTTGGGGATCTAACATTTAACTGTCATTCATTCTTTGGGAGAACTCCTCTGTTTTCGTAGATGGTTGTGAAGAAAAAGCATTTCAGGATGTATATTGTATACATTTTGCTGACATTAAATGTACCTTTGAAACCAGACATATGATATTTCTGCCATTTTCCACTTTAGGGATGGGTATAATTTATCCTGCAATCTGAATGCAACAGAATGTTCCAATGAGGGCAAAGCTTTTGCTGTGTGCCGCTGTCAACTCTACGAAGATGCAGGGATTACAAGTGAAAACTACACTATGACCATCACTTCGAAGAGCCGTGGAGCGGAGATCAGCAGTGCCAAGTGTCCTGACTTCGACACATCCGTAAACAGTGAGTGTCAAAATGCAGTGGCAAAAGAGTCAGACGAGGGAAAGGACGTTGTTAACCCCGCCCTGTCTAACAGGAACACCATGATGAGTCGAGTAAAGTTCCTCTTATATTGTCCAGACAAACACTTCCCTTGATCTGTCTTGTTTGCCACATTCTTCTCCTCTGTCCCTATCTGTCTTTCTCCTCTTCTTTACATCCTGTCCCCATTCTCCCTGTATATGTTAAGTTCAATTCTTATTGCCACAGTCTTTCTCTCTCGATCTTCCTGTTCTTCCCTTCTCTCCTCAGTTTCTCTCTTGGAAAGCATCCTATCCCGTTCCAGTTCCATTTCGATTGGCTTTAAGGTTCTTGAAACATTGGGAAAAGTACTCTTTTAAACCTCCTTCCTTTTCAGTTGGACAACTTCAACTCTGCAAAATCATTATCAAACCTCAACTTATTTCATACCACTCTCTCGTCAGACAGACATATCCTTTCTCAAATAGCCTGTGACTGGAATGGACCCTGTGAGCTTGAGTATTGTTGTCTATGTATTCACAGTTCAAACATCTAAACAAAATCTGTCTCTCCCCAGTTAAACCTATTGCACCATTCAACTTCACCGTCTCACACATCGCTCCATGTGAGGCTTACAACTTCACCTGGAAAATAGCCTATAATGAGCTGGATTACATTAACCAATTCGAATACCAGCTGAGGTACAGGAGGATGCAAGACAGCTGGGAGGTAGGACTACACCTTAACTTTTTTTGATATTCTGTGATGAAGGTCTCTCTTATGGAGCTTCTGTCCATTATGAATAAACTCTTCTCGGGCTTCCAGCCAGCTACAGGTATAGTTTTTTACATCACCTTGTAGCCATTCTGTAGGAACGTCATGCGCAATCGTCTTATTTCCTTGGGATACTGGAAGCCCGAGAATAATGTATTCATCAGCGAAGTCGGGAAAGCACAAGATCCTTTTTCACTCCTGTCCATTAAACCAGTACAACTACCTATCCCTATTATACTAAAAGTATTGAATATCTCAGACATAGGTTCCACATGCAATAACTCTTCATGGGGACAGCTCTGTGGCCACATTACAAACAATCTCTCTCTCTGGAGTCTAGTTCAGTAGATGGGAGAAGGATAACATGCAAACTGACAATCATTGCAGCATGATTTACAGACACTCTCTAGGAAGCAAGTCCCATAGCTGCTGACTCTAAGCAGAGAGCAGTTCCACCGAGGGTGATTGCCATTGGGGTGCAGTTGCTTCGACACTGTGTCCCACGACAGGAGAGGCTGATGGACATTAATTGCCATCAGATAATGAGTTACGTACTGTACACTGACTCTTACGGGAGTACAGTTCCGGAGAGCCTTCCGCTGTTTATATTGCTATGGATCGTAGTATTTACTGGGGCATATCTGCACATATACTGACTTTTACTGGGTGGGGAAGGAATGGGGAGCGAGCAGAGAATGGGATTACGTTCACTTTGTTCAATTACAATATCTGGTTCTTGGCCATTCGTATTTATCGTTCCAGTTTGGTGGTTCGCTACAGCCCCGAAGTGCGTGGTCCCGAAGGTATCTGGGAGGGAAGTTCTTGGATTTAGACCAAAGACGAAGGAAAAGTTCAAATTTCAAAGTAGATGTATTATGAAAGTACATATATATCACTGTATGCAACCCTGAGATTCATTTTCTTTTGGGCATGCTCAGTGAATCCTTAATAGAATAATAACCATAACAGAATCAATGAAAGACCGCACCTACTTGGGAGTTCAGCCAGTGTGCAAAGGACAACAAACTGTGCAAATACAAACAGAAAGAAGTAATAATAAAAAATAAATAAGCCACAAATATCGAGAACCTGAGATGAAGAGTCCTAGAAAGTGAGTCCATTGGTCGTGGGAACAGTTCAATGATGGGGTAAGTGAAGTTGAGTGAAGTTATCCTTTCTGGTTCAAGAGCCTGATGATTGAGGGGTAATAACTGTTCCTGAAGCTGGTGGTGTGAGCCCTGAGACTCTTGTGCCTTCTTCCTGACGACAGCAGAGAGAAGAGAGCATGGCATGGGTGGCGGGGGTCCCTGATGATGGATACTGCTTTCCAGTGACAATACTTCATACGATGTGCTCAGGGTTGGGGATGGCTTTACCTGTGATGGACTGGGCCATATCCACTACTTTTTGTAGGATTTTCTGTTCAAGGGCATTGGTGTTTTCATACCGGGTTGTGATGCAGTCAGTCAATATACTCTCCACTACACATCTGTAGAAGTTTGTCAAAGGTTCAGATAGTGACAGATGGTGTGTGGCTTGAGGGGGAACTTGCAGGTGGTGATGTTTAATCTGCTTTCTGTTCTTGTCACCTCTGATGATCAAGGTCAAAGGTTTGGGAGACACTGTCAGCAACATCCAGGAGAGGAAGTTATTATTGAATGCAACAGAGCCACTGTGCAACTGTTGGTGACAGTGCCAGTCAAACAAACGGCTTCCTACTTATTGGAGTTACAGCATACTTCTGAGTTCTATCTCAGAATGAGTCACTCCTGGCTGGAATCCAGCCTCTGTAACCAGAGTATTCGTATACTGTTCAGTTTCTAGTTGAGGATGACCCTGAAGATACAGTCATGGCAGTGCAATTGAATATGGGAGGTGATCAGGCAGGGAGAAAAGGCCTCACCAAAGCTTCTGTTGGCAAAGTGCTGAGACAATAATCAAAGAGAAATTAACTACTTATATTTAATCAAACCTGGTCTGCATGAATGTATAAAAGGTAAATCATGTTTGACATATGTTCTTAAATTCTTTGAGGATGTTACAGAGAGAATTGATAGAAGAGAGCTCTTAGATATTCGCTGACATTTCTACAAGGCATTTGACAAGGTGCCCACATTCTGGGGAAAGAATTAAAGATGAGGGTATTTTTCTTTAGAGGATTGTGAATCTTTTGAGCTTTCTACCTCAGAGGGATGTGGAGGTGGATTCATTCGGTATGTTCAATACTGAGATCTTCACTTCATAGAGGATTTGTGCTGAACCAGCAGGAAAGTAGAACTGAGGATATAGCTCAACTAGAGTCTTATTGAATGGTGGAACACAGGGCCTTCTGTCACTATTCCTTATCTTATTTTTTATTTTTATCTATCTATCTATCTATCTATCCATCTGTCTATCGGGTCTATCTGGCTATCTATCTATCCATCCATCTGTCTGTCTATCAATCTATCCGCTATCCATCCATCCATCTATCTATCTATCTATCTATCTATACATCTATCTATCTATACATCTCCATCTATCTATCCATCCATCCATCTATCTGTCTGTCTACCTATCTACCTGTCTGTCTCTCTGTCTATCTGTCTGTCTGTCTGTCTATCATTCTATCTATCCATCTATCTATCTATCCATCTGTCTGTCTATCTATCTATCCGTCTATCTATCGATCTATCTATGGAGAAACAGTGTGGAATGGGCTCTCCTGGCCCTTCGAGCTGCGATGCCCAGTAATCCTACTGATTTAGCCCCAGCCTAATCACGGGACAATTTACAATGGCCAATTAATCCAACTGTGGGACGAAACCTCAGCACCCAGACATTCCATAGGCGGGATGTACAGACATGAACTCCGAACTCCGACATCCCTGGTGTCCTGTGTTAGTTCTGTGTTCTTATGCTGGAAACTCTCAGTGAGTCAGGCAAGATCTGGAAAGATGAGGGTTAACATTTCAACTCAATAATCTTTCATCAGATCTAATCGCCGTTAGTAAGGCTTGGGTGAAGGGCAAGACACTGGAGCAAGCATGAAGTAAGAGGGTGAGCCTGAATTAGAACCACAGGGGGAATTTTCAACGCTCAGTGAGCATCATCTTCTGCCTTGCCCAGAGTTCCCCTTGGTATTTGAAGTGTTGTCTTCATAATCACATCAGGCCCATGGTGCTGGCATCTCAAGTGGGACTCAATCACAAACAAGAGAAAATCTGCAGATGCTGGAAATCCAAGCAACATACACAAGATGTTGGAGGAACTCAGCAGGCAAGGCAGACTATGGAAAAGAGATGAAAGGTCCAGCACAAGGGTCTTGGCCCAAAACGTTGACTGTCCTCTTTTCCAGGATGTTGTTTGGCCAGCTGAGTTCCTCCAGCATTTTCTGTGTTTCTCAAGTGCAACTGTTGTCCTACCGCGCCCTCTGGTGGTAGCTTTGGGTATTTCTCATTTTACCCTCCCTCCCTAAATCTTGGGCTAGATCCACAGGAAGATGGTATCATAATCTCCTTCCCCCTGTAAAAATAAAAAAAGACAAAGTGATGTAAATATAGAGATAGTTTGTTAGATATTGAGGGGAATTCTGGTCAGAACAGAGGATGATATTGGACTGAATGCTGAGAGAGAGATACCCCTGTGCTTTAATTCAGACATGCACTTTTGACCAAAGGTCTTGGAACTAGCATCAGAAAGTTGACTAGTTTCTACCAGGGTTCCAGCCTCAGATCTGGGGTCAAAGATGATATGCCAGCCTAAAAGCAAGTTATGGCTGAGCTGGAGTTGGATATTAGATATTTCATCTGAAAGACAACTCCATATCTCCTCTCTCTCTGACGGCACAATGCTGCCACAGTAACACAAGCTCAAAATGTTGCAGATTTTGGACATCAGCGGGAAAAGTTCTTGAATGTGCTGGAAGTACTCAGCAGGCAAAGAGACAGAAAGAGAGCTAAAGCTTCAGGTGGATGAGAACTGGGAATGGTTAGAGTTAAAACAGGTTTTCAGTTGCAAAGAAAGGCTGGGGGAGAGAGAAGAGAACAAAAAGGAAAGGTGCAGAGCTCGTGTTGAATGCTGAAGGGTGTATTTCCCCTTATCAGATGGGACAGTGCTCTTCAGGTTTACACTGAACCTTGCAAACATGGAAGAGAGGTCAATGTGGGGGTAGATGGGGAATTAAAGTGATAGGCAGGTGGAAGCTCATGGGTCATCATTGTAGACTGAACAGGGATGTTTTGAAAAGAGGGTGGAATCATCTCTGCTTGGTTCCCCAATATAGTGGAGACCAGACTACGCCCCTCGATTGCAGAACACTAAACTGAAACGGCTGGGGTAAAGGAGCAGGTTTTGCATGGTGCTGAGAAAAGGTAGTGGCACTGTTGGAGGCAGGTGAGTGGTCTTGAGTGTCCAGGAGGGATCGAACATTCCCAGAAAGACTGGTCACTGGGATGAGCATAAGGGATGCTCCCTCTAGTGGCTGTTGAGGTACTGTCCCAGACATCACACTGAATCTATAATTCTGCCCCCTGTAATCTTACACATCTCAACAGAAGAGAAAGCAAAATGAAAACCTTAACAGAGTGAATGCTGAGCAAGGACCAAGGATCCCCCTAACAGCACTGCCTCTTTAGTATGGGCATCCCTCATTTGTACGACCCACTAAGAGTGGAGTTATTCCATATGCCTCTGGTTCCAACAGCCCCTCACTGCTCCCTCAGGTCAGTACAGCTTTCATTCCATTCTGCCCAGCCACAGTGTTCCTTCAATCCTGCACTCTCTGTTTCGCTTTGCTTTCTCGATACCGCCCCTGAGATGATGTTGAATTTACTTAAAATTGTACTGTAACACAGCACTGTTTCAGCACGGCCCTCGAAAGCTGATGCCTGTCTGACAAAGCCATGGTCCCTCCGTAGACTGCAATGCCTGGCCACTAAGTGTCCTCAATGCAGTAATCTCTCTCTTCTGCCCTCCGGCGATACCATCATCCCTAAGGACTGAGCCCTGACTGTGGTGCATTTCCTGAGCATCACCCACCAGTCCAACACTCCTTCAGAAGGCTCACCCAACAGGTCGAAGCCTTCAGCATTCAAATATCAGAGACCTCTGCAATCCGTATTCTCAGAGACGGCATTGATCACCCGGACCAGCCCGATGAATAGTGACAATGAGGGTAAGTCAAAGGCTGGACATGTTTCATCTGAAACCAAAAGCATTCCCTTCATCTACAACGACCATGATGGGACAGTGATTGGCACAACTCAAGACAACTCTGAAGAAGCACACCACCATGTACGATAAAGCAGGCAGCGTGCCTGGCACTTCATCATTCAGTGATTCCCACAGTGACCAACCACAATTATGTCAATCGTTTGCCCAAGCTGCTCCAATGACTCAACCAATCCCAAATTCACCATGAACAACAACAGGTGCAGAAACACGAGGAGCACCAGGTACAGCTTCTCCTCTGAGTCACACACTGTCCTGAACTGGGAATATATCCCTCCTGTCCTACATCATCCCTGGGTGTCTGTCCTTCCCCTGGACACTCTGTGAGTGCCTTCACGCGAAGGAACGCAACAGCTCCAGTAGAGAGCTGATGTCTTCCAGGGTATTTAGGCACGAGTAATAAATGATGGCTTTGCCAGTGATGCCCAGATCTGAACAGTTATTTCAAAAGCTCCTTCAGTGCTGTCAATTTCACAGTACACTCCGTGACCACTACCTATTAGATAGATCTGCACTGTCCCTCTGACACAGGTCTCCCTCAGTACCGTCCCTCTGACAGTGTGACACTCCCTCAGTACCGTCCCTCTGACAGTGTGACACTCCCTCAGTACTGTCCCTCTGACAGTGTGACACTCCCTCAGTACTGTCCTTCTGACAGTGTGATACTCCCCCAGTACTGTCACTCTGACAGTGTGACACTCCCTCAGTACGGTCCATCTAACACTGTGACAATTCCTAAGTACAGACCCTCTGACAGTGTGACACTCCCTCAGTACTGTCCCTCTGACAGTGAGACATTCCCTCAGTACTGTTCCTCTGACTGTGTGACACTCCCTCGGTACTGTCCCTCTGACGGTGTGACACTCCCTCGGTACTGTTCCTCTGACTGTGAGACACTCCCTCAGTACCGACCCTCTGACGGTGTGACACTCCCTCAGTACCGACCCTCTGACAGTGTGACACTCCCTCAGTACCGTCCCTCTGAGGTGTGACACTCCCTCAGTACTGTTCCTCTGACGGTGTGACACTCCCTCAGTAATGTCCCTCAGAGAATGCATCTTGCTATGGTATTGCACTGTGGTGTCAGTTTGGAAATGTTGCTGAAATCACTTTGAGCCTGGAGTGGTCAGTCTACCCACATCCAACAATGAATGTTCAGGAGTTCTTATCTATGTGAGATGCAGTGAACCTGTGGGATGACTGATGAATCGAACTCTCTCTTGACCCTGCAGCTCCAGAAGGACAAGTACAAAAGAAGTGACCAGACATTTCTGCAGCTGGTCGCCTTGGAGCTGGCGGAAGACACTGAGCATGTGGCGCAGGTCCGTAGCCAGCCCGCTGTGGACCCCGAGTATAAGGGGACCTGGAGCGACTGGAGTCCCCTGCTGAAGTTCAGAACAGGTCAGAAGCCACACGAGATCAGGGGAGGGGCACTGGAAGGGTGGGGTCTGGACTACCGAGGGCACTTTACCAGGGATGAAGAGAAAGGTGGGTTGGGAAGAGAAAGTAGGGGTGTGGGGACCCGGATGAAGGGATGGGGTGAAAGGTTTTGGATGAGGGGGAGGTATTAGGGACAATGAAGCGTTTGAGAAGACATGAATCGAGATGGGCACAATGTAAGTAACGCAAGGTGGTAGAGAGCAGGGTATAGACCGCGGGGGTGGGGGAGAGGTTTTGGTTGGTTGGTGTCGGAAGTTCAGGTGTGATGTGTTTTAGATGATGTGGAATGGCATAGACAAGAAAACATCTCACTTGGTGTCTCACATTCTTCTCCCCTGACGTGAAGATGCACTGTAGTGATTGGGAGAATCTTGCTCTCATCATACAGCCCCCCTGCCCCTAACTTCTCAGTTCCTTCCTGTGATGACTCCATAATCCAGGATTTGCATTGAGGCCTCCGATTCCTTTCCTGGTCAGTGTTTTCCGAATGTCAACAAGTTCAGGTGTCACTGAGTTCACCCATAATCACGACCCTTACAGCTGCCCAGATGGAGGCTCAGAGTCTCAGATCTATTCAGGTCTTCAAACGTCAGTCCATTATCGAACCAGGCATTCTTCACATGTGAACCCACACTGCTGAGTCAACTCATCAACTGTCCCATCTTCTGTGCCTGCATTCCCCCAGACAAAATCTGATTGTCCCTGGGCAGTGGTGACTATTCCTTACCCAACAAGACTCTAGGTAATGGTTCAGCTGAAAAATCAGCATTAAAAGCGAAAAGAAGCAATAGCATCACAAGAAACTTGTCTTTTTTTTGTACTCTCCAGATGTGTGTAAAACCAATTCAAAGCAGCTCTCTTTGATACCGATTATGTGTGGGGTATTAATGGTGTTCTTCATCTTCGTTTTCGTGATGATCAATAAGTCCAATAGGTAAGGGAAACATTTATCTCCTTCACCTCTGACTTTGTGGCAGACCGTTCATCCCCCTCAGAGGGTAGAAGGTGGTGATTAATATCACTTACCATTCCATCCCTCATAAACATCAGAATGCTTGCTTGTAGGTCTACTGCCCGTGACTACAGAAATATATACCAAAGCAAATATTTGTCAAGCTTGCTCACTTTCGGATCTTCTCTTGCCTCCAGTCACTCTCTCTGACACCTTCTCCGAGTCTCCTGCATGTTCTGCTACTCTTTCTCCTCACACCCATCCTTCCACCTGAACTTTTCCTCACTCTGTTTCATGCCCTCTCCCACCCTTCCTCTTTTAGATTGCTGGTCTCCCTCCTTCACCCAATCCTAATCTTCTGCGTCCTTGCACTTTCCTAAGTTCTCTCTCCTTTTTCTCTCTAGATTTTTACAGTGTCCTACTCTCTCTCTCTCCCAGTTCCTGTATTCCCAATGTTCCCCCTTTTCCAGTCTCTTTCTTTATCCTCCCTACACTTCTCCATAGTCTTCCATTTTCCCTCCTTTGCCCACCCCATCACCTTCACATTTTCAGCCCCATTTAAACCCATCCATTTTATCTTCATCCTCTCCAGTTCCCACCTTTTCTCTCTTCAACACCTGACAATTGCTGTTAAAATTCTCTCTAAGTCTGCATGTCTTGTGGTAGATGCTGTCGGCATGGGATGAGATTAAGTGGAAACACAACCATAGTCATATCTTCTGCAGCTTTTCAGATGATGGTATTTTACAGAGGAGAAGGCAAAATAAATAAAGATTAATTCTGGAGACATTTCTTACCAGAACGTTAGCAATTTGTAGATTCTTGACCTCTGCAGCCCTTTCTATTAATATTGCTCGTCTACTGAAATTTTAATTATAAGCTTAATTCTTGAATCTGCGAAACATTATTCTGCATCCCATTTTTATTAAATTGTCTTGATTACTTCTTTCAGTTTATGAATTTTAAAAGATGTAACATTTTGGTGGTGTTGAAAAGCATCTACATTTTCACTTGAAGAAATTGAGTCCTGGATACTCTTGTTTCAGTTCATATGACATCTTGTTTCATTTCACCTCTGTAATCTCATTCAAGCCTATAAGCCCTCGAACACCTTTGCATTCCTCATCTGTTACCCATTCCCTTGGCTGAACCTCTTGTGTCTAAGCTTTCTGCTCTGGATTTCTCCCTTCACTCTCCTCTTTTTCTTGAAGACGCTAGTTCAAATGTAACTCTTCATCGATAAAATCTGGTTAAGGCGAAGATGGAAGCATATGTCAGGTACAGGTAGCTAGAATCAAATGTGGTGCTTGAGGAGTATAAGAATTGTAAGAGAAGACTTGAGGGAAATCAGGAGGGCTAAAAGAGGACATGAGGTTGCTCTGGCAGACAAGGTGAAGGAGAATCCCAAAGGCTTCTATAGATATATCAAGATCGAAATGATAGCAAGAGACAAAATTGGTCCTTTTAAAGATTAGTGTGGTCATTATGCGTAGAGCTGAAAGAGAAAGGCGGAGATTTTAAATGGATCTCTGGCAGGAAAGGAGTTTTTGATATGTGCCATTATCAGCTGTTCAAAGTACTTCATGATGAGTGGTGTCAGTGCCACTGGGCTGTAGTCGCGTAGTTCTGAAGCTGTAGAGTTCCTGGGTGCAGGGATGATGGTGGCTGATTTGAAGCATGTGGGGATGGCAGCCTTGATGATTGAAGTGTTGGAGATGTCCGTGAAGACGTCAGTGAGCAAGTTGCACGTAGTAGAGCGTTGCCAGGCAATCTTTGCTGACCAGATTTGACGCAAATCACTCTTACGTTTCAGCGTACATGTGGCAAAAAAAATCTGATCAAGATCTTGTGGCGCGATCTGGGGTCAGCTGGGGAAGAGGGCAGAGAAGTAGCAGAGCGAATCTAATGCAGACAAATGTGAGGAGTTGTTCTTTGGCGGGGAAGTCCAAGGCAGGACGTACACAATTAGGTGAGAGTGAGGTAGAACAAAGGGATCTGGGAATACAGATCCACAATTCCTTGAAAGAGGGGTAACAGGAAGAGAGTTTTTTGATGCATTGATGTTCTTAAATCAGACAACTGAGTGCAGGAGTAGGGATGTTATGTTGAAGTTGTATAAGATGTTGTTGAGGCAGGATTTGGAGCATTGTGTGCAGTTCTGGTCACTACCTTCAGGTAAGATATCAATTGAAAGAGAGCAGAGAAAATTTACAAGGATGTTGTTGGGACTTGAGGACCTGAGTCATAGGAGAGGTCGAAAAACTATATTCCCCGGAGAGTAGGAGAATAAGGGAAGATCTTAAAACTTTTATTGTGGGTCTCAGCTCCTTTTCGCCCTCTGAGATGGTTGTAACATGAAGAGGGTATGTCGTGGATGTTAAGGGTTTTTAATGGATGACATCTTCTTGAAGATGTCCTTGATGGTGGGTGGTTGTGGCAGTGATGGAACTGGCTGGGGTAATCATCGGTAGCCTCTTGTGATCCTGTACATTAGGGGCTCCATACCAAGCTGTGTTACAGCCAGTCAGAATTACCTCCGCTGTACAGCATTTGCAGGCATCTTCGGTGACGTACCAAATCTCTTTACGCTCCCAGTGAAGTAGAACCCTTGGGGTACTTCTCCATGCTTGCATCAACGTGTTAGCCAGAGGTAAATCCTCTGTCACCCAGGATCTTGAAGATGCTCACCCTTTCCACCAATGGCCCCTCAACGAGGTCTGGTGTCAGAGAGAGAGACTGGTTGGTGAGCTTCCTTTTCTGACTTCTAACGGAAGGTGCCTTGGCTCAGGGTTTTGTCTTAGCTGCTTGCCAGCTGGAGTCACTGGTTACCTCATTGTCATCTGGAGGAGGCCCTGCTGCCCGAATCTTTGCTGCTATTCCAGCTTCAAGATGCTCAACGAAGCTGAGAGCCACCAATTCCAACTCGCACTGACAACTGGTGAAGACTCAAAGCTCAGGCTGATCTGGCAATCTGTCCATCAAAATGCCTGAACATCTGTCAGCGTCTCCCTGTCATACCACAATGACTTGGCCAATTTGAAATGTTGAGAGAAGGAGAAATTTCATCACTTGGTGCTCCCAGCTTCACTTTTGTCTGCAGTTCTGCCCTCTCCTTGTTTGAGGAGAGGTAATCTTGCTGTGGAGGGAGTTCAGTCATGATCCTCCAGGCTGATTCATGTGATGTCAGGAGTGAGATGTAAAGAGAGATTGGAATGATTGGGCTTATATTCATGAGTGTTTGGAAGAATGAGAGGGGGGCTCATTGAAACTTATAGAACTCTGACAGGACAGAATGACTGGACACAGAAAGGATGTTCCAAATAGCGGCTATATCCAGAACTAGGGGTCACAGCCTAAGGAAAGGAGACAAGCCATTTAGGACCGGAATGAGGAGAGATGTCTTCACCCAGAGAGGGGGGTGAACTTTTGGAATTCAGAATGTGGTTGAGGCAAAGCAGTTAAATATATTCAAAAAGAAGTGAGATTTAGTCTTGAAGGTTAAAAAAGATGAAGGAATATGGGAAGGAAGCTGTAGTGTGGAGGCAGGTTCATGGGTCAGGTGAGTGAAACAGAAATCACTGACTAGAAATAAGTATATTAATCATTTATTTACAAACAATAAAAAAATCGACCAAACATTAAGCCTCCCCCCAAGTTACACAAACTGCAGAACTAAATATCCAACAAAGAGATATTTAATGAAGAGTGTGGGTGAAGCGTACCTTTCCAATGGTTCTGTGCAGCTTGCCCGGAGACAAAGGGAAAGTGCGTGGGGTTAGTTTCCTGCATGCCCCGAGTGATTGAAAGCAGACACCAGAGGTGTGGCACACAAGGCAACCAACTGGAAGAGCTGCTACAGCTTATAAATGCACCAATGAATGGCCGGCATGGTACACCTCCCACAAACACTTACAGAAGGAGAATCAGGATACAGAATTTGGATAATCAGCTATCATCGTATTGAGCAGTGGAGCAGGCTCTGAGGACTGAATGGTCAACCCTTACTGTGTTTCTGTGTAACCCAGTGATTCATGAATTTCAAAATACTGTGACCCAGAACCCTGTGCCTAGTCATTCCTTGAACTTATTCAAGGCAGACTTGGGTTGAATTTGGAAAAGGGAATAAAGTGAGGATGGGCTCCTACTGAAAGGTCCAAAAGCTGAATGAGCTATTTGTGTTCTTTGTCATTCTGTTCCCAAATCACTCTTGTGGACTTCCCTGCCACAAACTCATTTTAACTTTAGAATCCAAGTTCTGTTCTCCTCTCCTAACATCGCAGAGACGTCCAGTTTATTTTAGAGAGTCTGTTGTTCCCTCACTTGATGACGTTTGACTGTTAATTCCATAACTGCTCCCAGTGATCCCATCTCTCTACCCCACGGTCACACCAACACTGGGAGCACCATGTACAGTTCCCATCTCTGTATCCTTCCATCACACCAACACTGGGAGCACCATGTACAGTTCCCATCTCTGTATCCATCATTCACACCAACACAGGGAGCACCAAGTACAGTTCCCATCTCTGTATCCATCATTCACACCAACACCGGGAGCACCAAGTACAGTTCCCATCTCTGTATCCTTCCATCACACCAACACTGGGAGCACCATGTACAGTTCCCATCTCTGTATCCATCATTCACACCAACACAGGGAGCACAAAGTACAGTTCCCATCTCTGTATCCATCATTCACACCAACACCGGGGAGCACCAAGTACAGTTCCCATCTCTGTATCCTTCCATCACACCAACACTGGGAGCACCATGTACAGTTCCCATCTCTGTATCCATCATTCACACCAACACAGGGAGCACCAAGTACAGTTCCCATCTCTGTATCCTTCCGTCACACCAACACTGGAAGCACCATATACAGTTCCCATCTCTGTATCCATCATTCACACCAACACAGGGAGCACCAAGTACAGTTCCCATCTCTGTATCCATCATTCACACCAACACCGGGAGCACCAAGTACAGTTCCCATCTCCATATCCTTCCGTCACACCAACACTGGGAGCACCATGTACAGTTCCCATCTCCGTATCCTTCCGTCACACCAACACTGGGAGCACCATGTACAGTTCCCATCTCTGTATCCTTCCATCACACCAACACTGGGAGCACCATGTACAGTTCCCATCTCCGTATCCTTCCGTCACACCAACACCGGGAGCACCATGTACAGTTCCCATCTCCGTATCCTTCCGTCACACCAACACCGGGAGCACCATGTACAGTTCCCATCTCCGTATCCTTCCGTCACACCAACACCGGGAGCACCATGTACAGTTCCCATCTCCGTATCCTTCCGTCACACCAACACCGGGAGCACCATGTACAGTTCCCATCTCCGTATCCTTCTGTCACACCAACACCGGGAGCACCATGTACAGTTCCCATCTCTGTATCCATCATTCACACCAACACAGGGAGCACCATGTACAGTTCCCATCTCTGTATCCATCATTCACACCAACACTGGGAGCACCATATACAGTTCCCATCTCTGTATCCATCATTCACACCAACACCGGGAGCACCATGTACAGTTCCCATCTCTGTATCCTTCCATCACACCAACACTGGGAGCACCATATACAGTTCCCATCTCTGTATCCATCATTCACACCAACACCGGGAGCACCATGTACAGTTCCCATCTCTGTATCCTTCCGTCACACCAACACCGGGAGCACCAAGTACAGTTCCCATCTCCGTATCCTTCCGTCACACCAACACTGGGAGCACCATGTACAGTTCCCATCTCCATATCCTTCCGTCACACCAACACTGGGAGCACCATGTACAGTTCCCATCTCTGTATCCTTCCATCACACCAACACTGGGAGCACCATATACAGTTCCCATCTCTGTATCCATCATTCACACCAACACCGGGAGCACCATGTACAGTTCCCATCTCTGTATCCTTCCATCACACCAACACCGGGAGCACCAGGTACAGTTCCCATCTCTGTAGTGCCTTTTGGTGTCTCCCATCTCTCTGCTTCCATTGGCAAGATGGTGCATATCTGAGAGGACTTTGTAACACTGCATGAACTCATCTGATCTACGATCAAATAAATCACCCCTCATTCATTACAAATAGAAACAAACATCTCGAGTATTATTGTGAAGTAATCCAACATCTCTCTTCATGTAGTCCATTTCACAGAACCCCGATCAAATATCCTTCCATTGCATGAAATCCTAACTAAACAATCTGTCAGGGTCAGCAGTGAACTTAAATGCAGAATCCCAGAGACTTTGGCAATGCAAACTAAACAAAATATTTATTACAGAAATTAACCCGCAAAGCCAACAAGAACTCAGGCAAGCTTTTGAGGAACTGAGATCACTCACGAAACACAGAAGCACTCAGAGTTTCACTGGACAAGGATCCACAACGAGTAAGCAAAGCGGAGTGGCAATCCCTCCTTAGTTACACCCTGTCTGCCCGCAGAAATTCAGTGTCAGACAGTCCCCAGTGTTGAGACAAAGCAATAACCCTCAAAGGAAACTGCAATGCAAGAGATTGAAAATCCCGTGCTAATTCAATTACCATAAATTGAATAAAAGTGATAAATACACAGAGTTAACAGTTCCCATGATACCACGTGAGACACCTGCAACACAAAGTGAAAACAAAGGGCTAGTCCAAAGACAGACAATTAGACGTAAAAGGTAAACAATCAAGGAACACTGTAAACGCACCAGGCAATACCGAGCAAATATAATCCACATACTAACTGTAAGAAAATGACCCTGGTTGTGACACAATCTCCTTTTAATTCATTCTTATTGTACAGAATCCCAATAAACCCACCCATTCCCATTCATATCCAATGTCAATCCATATAACCCTCCCATTCCCATTCATATCCAATGTCAATCCATATAACCCTCCCATTCCCATTCATATCCAATGTCAGAATCCATATGAGCCAACCTGTTCCTGTTCACTCCCATAATGCAGAATCCCAAAAAAGTTTTCCTTCCCGTTTACTCCCATTCCATAGATTCCCATTAAATCAACCCTCTTCCCATTCACTTCAACCTCACAATATCCTAATAAACAAAATACTTCACTGTCATTCCCATTGTATAGAATCCAATAACGTAATTTCTTCTTATTCACTCCTGATAGAGATAGCCACCTTGTGTTCATTCTTCATCTTCTGAATTCCAGTGGACTAATTCTTCCCTCTAGTCTCTGAATTCAAGTAAAATGTAGTATTTTACTACTGCAACCTCTTACCCGACAACAACACAAATAAGAAGTGCACATTGATTTTAGTTAGGAGAAGTGGAGTGGTTCAGATTAGCTGCCAGAATTGATGCTCCATGCTGAATCCAATGGAAGTAAAGACCACACTATTGCACTTGACTTCATGAGCTGCCTCTTGTGGATTGAAGGGATTTGCCAGATTAGGTCCAACGCCAACCACGGAATCATTTAGGGGAAATAATGTTCTGAAATAGAGCTGTGGCAACTGGGCTGAAGACCCACTGGATTCTCCCTCAGTGCCCCCTCTCTCGCTTACGCTCAGTCGCATTTCCACAGGAAGGTTTTCATCGGTGAAAAGTAAAAAAAATACAGAATTACAAGCAGAGTAGATAGATAGATTCCAAAAATAAAGTCTTGCAGCTGGGGCATCAACCTCAAAGAAACAGCAAGTCACATCTCCTTCCCCCACCCCGCAGTAGCTTACTGTAATTCAGTGCAGAAATACCACTGGCAGTTAAAAATAACAGGAAAAAAACTGAATGCTGGTAATTGAAACATAAACAGAAATGCAGTTCTGATCTGCTGAAGGGTCTTTTCCCAAAACAGGAACAGATGTTGCCTGTTTTGATCTCAGAATATTTCACTCTCCCCATTTTGCTGATCATTATATCTCCTCCCTCCCCCTCATGCTAAGCACACCAACCCAACCTGCATTATTGTTCTTTATATCCACTTCCACCAGCCTGATCTTTAACCAGCAAGGTCTCAACTTCAGCCACCATTTCTGGGTCTGACACTGTTGACCCTCTTATAAAAGGCAGGAAAGTGAATTTAATGTCACAAATCAGATCAGCTATATTATTGTGTCCTTACCACTGTATGTTTTGAATGGTCTACTTTTCCCTGTACTTGTGCTCTCCTGACAAACCTGACCTAATTCTTTTCAAAGTTAGTGGACAGGAATGCTTACGGACTTTCTTACATGGACTTCTGGAAGACAGTTGGTAACTTTAGAGACAAGAGAGACTGCATCTTCTGGGAATCTTGATCAATACACACAACAGGCTAGGGGAATTCCATGACATTCAAAGCTAAAGGGGTGGCACGGTAATGTAGTGGTTAGCACAACGCATTACAGTACCGGCGACCCGGGTTCAATTTCCACTGCTGCCTGTATGGAGTTTGTACATTTTCCCCGTGACCGCGTGGGCTTCCTCCCACAGTCCAAGGATGTACCGGTTAGTAGGTTAATCGGTCATTGTAAATTGTCCCGTGATTAGGCCAGGATTAAATCAGGGGATTGCTGGGCGGACGCGAGGAAATCTGCAGATGCTGGAAATTCAAACAACACACACACAATGCTGGTGGAACACAGCAGGCCAGGCAGCATCTATAAGGAGAAGCACTGTCGACGTTTCGGGCCGAGACCTGACGAAGGGTCTCGGCCCGAAACGTCGACAGTGCTTCTCCCTATAGATGCTGCCTGGCCTGCTGTGTTCTACCAGCATTTTGTGTGTGTTGATTGCTGGGCGGTGTGGCTCAATGGACCAGAAGGGCCTAATTTGCACGGTACCTCAATAAATAAAAAGAAGTAAAGCTTTGGTAGTGAAGGGCAGTTACTGGCCTGACTGGGGAGCTGGCCAAGCACCAGGACAGTGGCATAAATGGCTGCCCCTGAAGTTATCAGGGCATGAATGAAGGTGCTTACGACATTCACAACATTAATTTGTATTTGCTGCAAGTCCAACATCAGGTGTCGGTCTGCAAGATAGCTGTGAGTGCTGGGATTATCAGGGTTAATTACGGAACCGGTGACAATTCCCCATGTTTTGTCTTTGCCAAGATGAGAAGGAGCTGAGGTTACACAAGGAGAGGAGCTCTGTGACCTTTTAGTGAGGTTTTTTTTTGAAAGGGTAATAGCAGGTGTAGACAAGAGCAATGCAAATTGAATTTCCAGCAAGTGCCAAACAATAGGTGAATATGCCAAATCAAGAGTGGAAGATTTGAAATAAAAGATACCGATCAAAGGAGGCGAAGCTTACACTACAGAATGATGAAAAATGAGCTCCCATGGGTATCAATGCTACTCAATTAGTTAGAGTTTGGAAGCATGAATACAATGTCTAAAATTGCAAAAGCTGAGGGTTGGAGTGAGGATGTTGAAGGTAGATAGTCAATATTGAAGAAGGCCTGACACAGCTTGGAAGTCTGCAGGAGTGAACTTGCAGCTTGAATATGCGACTGGCAGCAGGTAAGCGTGGGGCACCTGGCTGGCAATCTCTTAAGGAAGCTGTCGGTGTTCAGTCATTGACACTGGAGAGCTGGACCTGCTCGTCCTCCTTTGGGTCTGAAGCTTGCTGAGGACACCACATCTATGCTCAGTGCCTGGGATTCCTGTCATTATCTGAGAATCGTCTTGCCAATCCTAACAGTCAATCTTGGTGCATAATGTGAGTTCTGTCAAATAGCAGGTCAAAGAAAGACACATTTAATATTTCCAAATAATTTTTTTGGTGGAAAGGTTTGTGTAATTCTTTTATTTATAAATTATTCACATGAATTTTAATCATTTTTAAATGGCTCTGAGTGCTAGACCATAAGGCATTAGAGCGGAATTAGGCCATTGATCCATCAAGTCTGTTACACAGACACAATAATACAAACACTCGGCACCTTAACAGAAGAAAAGCCTGTCCTGTCTGGTTCAGTGACCAAAGTCTCTGCGTTCCTCCAGCTCAGACTAGACACTGTCTAGACTCTGCCACCTGCTTGAAGCCTGTACAGGCTTCCTGCCTCTGGCTCAGGCGTGTGCAGGTAGGTGGAGATGCTGGGCACTGGGAAGCAGCAGGTTTGATCTGCAATGCTACGGACTTTAGATGGCTGATAAAAAAAAAGGAGGTTGCATAATATTTAAAAAAACAGTGTTTAAATACCAGAAAACAAGCAAAGGATTGGGGAATTCAAATATGCAAATCACTAGAAGTACCTTGTAAGATTACAAGGACATAAAAATATTACAAATGCAGGGTCTATTTCTAGAATTTAAAAAGTAGAAGTTAGTTTAAACTTGGTGGTGCTGAATGGAAATTTGTGATCTTTTCTGGTGGTAATGTTACAAGGGACATACCGAGGTGTTGTTAAGAGTTCAAAAGTAATTAATCAAATGGTGACCGGTGGAAAGGATGAACACGCTGTCTTCTTTCTCTTTAAAGTTAATGGTGGATGTGAAAGGTTTTAATAGACACAGAGCTTGCATCCATTTGTCGGGTGTGAGTAAGGCGAGGGTCTCCCAAAGTTTGCCAGATTCAGAATCACAATCAGGTTTAATATCACTGGCATATGTTGTGAAATTTTATATATATAATTAAATAAATACTGGGGGGGGGGGGGGGGGAAGAGCACAAAAAAAAAAGGGGTAGTGTAAATCAGTTCATTTTCCATTCAGAGATCTGATGGTGGAAAGGAAGAAGCTGTTTGCTAAAATGTTGAGTGTGCGTAGGTCCTCTTTGATGGTGGCGATGAGATAAGAGAATGTCCTGGGTGAAGGAGTCCTTACTGATGGATGCCGCTCTTTGAGGCATTGTCCTTTGTAGATGAGAGAGTCTGGTGCCCACAAGGAAGCTGGCTGAGTTTACAACTTTCTGCAGCTCTTTCTGATCCTGTGCAGTGGCTGCTCCATGCAACCAGTCAGAATGTTCTCCTTGCTTTATTTGTATAAGTTTGCTGGAGTCTTTGGTGACATATCACATCTCCTTAAACTCCTAATGAAACACAGCCACTGTCATGCCTTCTCTGTCATTGCATCAGTGTGTTGGGCACAGGTTAGAACTTCAGAGATGTCGACATCCAGGAATTTGAAACTACTGACCCTTTCCACTTCTGATCCCTCGATGAGAACTGGTGTGTGTTCCCTCGATTTCCCCTTCTTGAAGTCCCAGTCATTTCCTTGGTCTTACTGACGTCAAGTGCCAGGTTGTTGTTGCAACACCACTCAACCAGCCAGTCTATCTCACTCCGTATGTCTCTTTGTCACCATCTGAAATTCTGCCAATGATAGCTGAGTCATCAGCAAATTCATAGACGGTATTTGAGCTGTGCCTGGCCACACAGTAGTCATGTGTGTCGAGAGAGTAGAGCAGTGGGCTGAGCACCTTGAGGTGCACTGGTGTTGATTGTCAGCAAGGAGGAGATGTTATTTCCGATCTGCACTGGCGTGGCCTCCCAGTGCGGAAGTCGGGTACCTAGTTGCCGAGGGAGGTACAGAGGCCCAGGTTTTTGGAGCTTGTTGATTAGCACTGAAGGTACTGAAGGACAGTGGACATCCTGAGAATGGTCAGACCATGCTAAAGACTTCCACAGTGAGTGGTTAAGGGTAAGAATATCGATGGGTGTAGGGGAGTGCTGTGTAAGTTTAAGGAGGAAAGGAACGGAAGACCATAAGAGATAGGAGCAGAATTAGGCCATTCAGCCCATCGAGTCTGCTCTGCCATTTAAACATGGCTGATCCATTTTCCCTCTCAATCCCAATCTCCTACCTTATCCCTGTGACCTTTCACACCCTGACTAATCAAGAACCTATCGATCTCTGCCTTAAATACACCCGATGACCAGCTGTCTTTGGCAATGAATTCCACATATTCATCACACTCTGGCTAAAGAAATTCCTCGTCATCTCCTTTCTAAAGGGACGTCCCTCTATTCTGAGGCTGTGCTCTCTAGTCCGAGAAGAGATAATGATGGATGAGGAGAGGAATGAGAGGAGGCTCCACAGAACCCTAAACCTCTACATAGACTATTTGGCTCGAGGACCTGTTTTTCTGTGCAGGTTATTCTACGTAACACAGGATATCTTACTGCTTTAGTAGACAACTGCAGAAAAGCCTAGCAGATCGCTCAGCTCTGGAATTCCAGAGAGCTGAAGGTGCTATGAGGAGGGAAAGATCTCCAGTGTAGTCTGTACAAAGTTTGACCTCTCTCTCCCTCTCCCTCTCCCTCTTCCTCTCCCTCTCCCTCTTCCTCTCCCTCTCTCTCCTCTCCTCTCTCCCTCTCCCTCTCCCTCTCCCTCTCCCTCCCTCTCTCTCTCTCTCCCTCTCTCACTATGTACAGATTGCCCCTAGTCTGTAGATGTGAGGTGGAGTCTAGTAGGAGGAATTGAAGAGAACATGGGGAGAAATGGGTCAGGGTAGGATTGGTGTAAAGTGGATACTTGTCAGTTCTCACAGATGGAGGGCTAAAAGTTATGTGTCTATGCTGTACCTTGTACATGTCTCTATTTCTACGGCTATCCGACCTCTCACTCCTTCATTCCACCACCATGGCTTTGTCCTTATCTGACCGGCGTCCGCAGCTGCTTAGTGAGGAGCTTGTCATTTCCTGACTGACTGTTTGCTGTCAGCCATTGAGTGATACATTTGCTTTCTGGGTTACATTAGAAATAGTTAATTGTCTGCTGCATGTCAGATATAAATACATTCTCTTGCATGTGCCTTTCTGTCACTAATTCATTTCCTTTTACAGACTGTTGAAGAAACTGTGGATAATTAGCCCCGACCCAGCTCCATTCTTCAAGCCATTGTTTGTGGAACATGGAGGAAATTTCACGGTAACCATCTGCCATTTGTTTAATGGGGTTTTCAGAAACTGGGGTCCTATAGTATGGAGCAAGTGCCTCCACAAAACAGACACCGGCATCCGAGTGAACCTACTACAACTCAGGAGGGGATTGCTCCAAAACCTCACGGATAGTTTTTTCACCAAGCTCATTTTAAGCATAGAATTTCTTCTTTCTCTCTAAAAGTGAGCCCTACTTCTGCATTTGTAAAAGTAGAGTTCTGGAAATGCTCAGCAGGTCAGGCAGTATCCATGGGGAGAGAAACAGACCCTGACTGACCTGCTGAGGGCTTCCAGCAACTTCTGGTTTTATTTCAGGTTTCCAGTATCTGCAAATTTTTTGACTTCCAGCTGTTGTCATTCTCACTTGAAGGGCTCTGAGGTAGGGTATTACTGAAGAGGGTCATATCCGAGCACTCATGTCACAGTGGGACTTCGTCATTTTGACTGATAGGAACTGGTTTCAGCAGTGAGTTTGTCAGGGATCAGTGCTGACAGATTGAAGTTGCCATTCTAACACTTTGCTTTACTGATTGCATGAAGAATGGAACCCTCTTCGAAATACCAGAATCAGGATTAATATCACCGGCACATGTCATGAAATTTGTTAACTTTGCAGCAGCTGTACATAATTATATAGGGAAAATAGTTAAATAAGTAGTGCAAAAAACTAAATTTAACAAGTAGTGAGATAGGGTTCATGGGTTCAATGTCCATTCAGAAATCAGATGGCAGAGGGGAAGAAGCTGTTCCTGAGTCGTTAAGTGTGTGTATTCAGGCTCTTGTACCTCCTCCCCGGTGGCAACAGTGAGGAGAGGGTATGTCCTGGGTGATGGGAGCCCTTAATGATGGATGCTGCCTTTTTGAGGCACCACTCCTTGAAAATAGCATGGAGGCTAGTGCCCATGATGGAGCTGACTAAGTTTACACTCTCTGCAAATTACTTTGATCCTTTGCAGTAGCACCCCGTCCCCATATCGGACGGTGATGCAGCTAGTTAGAGTGCTCTCCACTGTACATCTGCAGAAACTTCCGGGTGTTTTAGGCGACATTCCAAGTTTTGTCAAACTCCTAATGAAATATAGCCCCTGGCGTGCCTTCTTTGTAGCTGCATCGATAAGTTGGAATATTTATCTTCACCCAGGAATCTCCCTGCTCCTCATGTCCCAACTTTTCAAATAACTCTCATCAAAATCAACATCATGGAACTCCTATGAGCTCGGTCAAACTTTCTCCAGAATCCGCAACTTTTAATTAAGTATGGATGAAGGAACCTCCATTTCATCTCTCTTGTTGTCAATAACTGGGTCCTTCACCCCACCCATTGCAGGATGCTCACTGGCTTTATTTTGCTGGTTTCATGTCTGTCTTTATTCCTACATTCTGTCTCCTGCCGTTCACTCAGTTTCTTAAATGAGTCCATCATTCATCTTCATTTCAGTGTGGTTTGGTTACCAATTGTTTGTTTCTTTTTACAACAGCTTGGATGGAGGCAGCTTGGGCTGTCAGGTCAAGCCGGCTCTCTGTAAGACAATGTCCTTGTCACACTCACTCTTACTTCCCTCTTCCACTGCAACTTATTCTCTCCCACGTGTTCATCTGCTCTCCCTCTTTTTGCTTTTGTTTCTGCCTTAGGGGTATTTGTTTCAGCAGATAGCAGGTCCTTGGGATGTGGGAGGACAACAAACAGCCATCAGAAACACAAGAAGGCACAGGCTGTAGATCAAATTCCACACAGCAGCTGAAATCAGGATCAAATGCAGAAGTACTAATTGCTGCACTACTCCTCAGGCCCCTACATAAAGGACTTGATCAAGTCCATATAATTTATATTTATAGGTTTACTCTCCCTTCATGTTTTGAAACAGCACCCTGAACTTAAAGTGGGAGCTAACAAATTCTGACTGCTTTTTGTTATTTTCAGCTATCTGTAGTATTCGGTGCCACCAGCAGATGGCAGGATAACCACAACCATCACTTGCCCCAAGCCAAATGCTGATTGCATCTTGTGCACTAAGTGTTTTAAACTCAGAATCAGAATTAGGTTTATTATAACTGACCCCAGAGTATGTCATGAAATTTGTTGTTTTTAGCAGCATAATACAAGACTTAAGAATTACTGTAAATTACAATTTACAAGATGAGGCAAGGCAATGTTCATGGACTGTTCAGAAATAACAGTCCCCCTGAATATGCTCTGCCAATCCATCATGGCTGATTTATTTTCCGTCTCAACCCCATTCTACTGTCTACTCCTTGTATCCTTAAACACCTTGACTAATGAAGAGCCTATCGACTTCTGCTTTAAATATACCCAATGACCTGGCCTCCGCGGAGGTGCTAAATTCCACAGATTAACCACCCTCTTCCTAAAGAAATTTCTCCTCTTCTCTGTTCTAAAGGGACATTCTTGTATTCTGAACTGTGGCCTCCGGTCAGCCACCCCCACTATAGGAAACATCCTCTCCACATCCACTCTATCTAGGCCTCTCAATATTCAATAGGTTTCAGTGAGATCTGTACCCCCTCCCCCATTCTTCTAAACACCCACTGGACCCTCTCCAATGTCAGCACATCCTTTATTGGATAAAGGGCCCAAAGCTGCTCACAATACTCCAAGTGTGGTCTGATCGATGCCTTATAAAGCCTCAGCATTACATCCTTGCTTTTATATTCTGTATTTTATAATCCTGCTCAGGGACTTCCAAGTCCCTTTGCACCTCAATTTGCTCCCCATTTAGAAAATAGATATGTCTTTATTCCTTCTACCAAAGTGTATGACCCTACACTCTCCTTATCTATATTCCACCTGCCAGTTCTTTACCCATTTTCCTTATCTCTCTAAGTCCTTCTGAAAGCTCCCTGCTTCATTAATATTATCTGCCCTTCTGCCTATTTTTGATTTGTGCACACACTTGGCCACTGATGCACCATCAATAACTCACTCTGAGACGCAAGAAGCGAGATATCGGCTTTTATTGACTGGAAGAATGAACAACACTACATCCTGGAGAATGAGGCCGGGCTCAGGCCTCAATCGCCTTTATACAGGGGTCTGTGGGAGGAACCACAGGAGCAGTCAGCAGGGGTCTGTGGGAGGAGCCACAGGAGCAGTCCAGACAGGTATATGTAGTTCACCACAGCCACAAAGCAATCAAATCTATTATCCAAACCACTCTTTGCCTCCTGCCAGTAAACCAATCTTCTAACCATGCTAGTATCTTTGCTGTAATACTCTGGGCTCCTATCTTGTTTAGCAGCCTCATGTGCAGTAACTTGTTGAAGGCCTTCTGAAAGTCTAAGTGAACAACCATCCACTGACTCCCATTTGTCTATCCTGTGAGTTATTTCTTCAAAGGATTCCAACAAATTTTTTAGGCAAGATTTCCCCTTAAGGAAACCATGTGGGCTTTGGCTTACTTTTTCAAGTGCCTTCAAATGTCCCGTTACTTCATCCTTAATAATGGACTCCAACATCTTCCCAACCACTGAAGTCAGGCTAACTACCTTATAATTTCCCATATTTGCCTCCCTCCCTTCTTAAAGAGCGGAGTGACATTTTCAGTTGAAGAATTTGACGCAGTGTAACCTTCTCAAAGGCAATCAGGGCAAGACAACGAAAACTATCCTTGCTAGTGATGACAGGTGAGTCCTGACAAAATATAGTGGGTTCCCCGACATCCTCAATATCTTCAATTAGTCAATCTTGGGTGTGAAATCAAAAGATAGAGAGAGACAGATAGGGAGAGCGATAGTGAGACAGAGAGATAGAGATAGAAAGAGAGAGAGATAGACAGAGATAGAGAGAGAGGGGAGAGGGACAGAGAGAGAGAGAGAGAGCGAGAGAATCATTATTCCTGAAGATCTGCATCTAATTTTATTATCTGTTGTTCTTAATCCTTGGAAATCTATTGTTTACAAACCTTTTAAGATGTTAGAAAAAGCAATCAGCTTCTACCTTTATCCTCCTAAATTTCTGGGAATCCTCCTTTGTTTTAATAATCCATGCACATCACTAGCCTGTTTAAATATATGCTTTACTACATGAAAGGCAGCCAGCCTGTACTTGTGGGAAATGCTAGCCGTGTAGAAATGCAGTAGCTCTGCAGCCAGTTGGCTTTTTCTACGTGTGTGCTGCCTCGTGCAAGCCCCAGAGCTGCCAAAACCCGAAATCCGTGTTCAGACAGTGGATCCCCGTGGGATCCAGTTTAGAGAACCAATGTTGTGGGGCTTCCTCGCTGCACAAATATACTTGAACAAGTTCCTTTTTGGTTCCCGTGGAGGAAAATGGTAAGTGTTAGCATTTTTTATATTTTTCTAGTTGATTGAGTTTATTCAAATGTTTTAAGTGATAACACATAGGAGCAAAATTCGGCCAATCAGCCCGTCAAATCTGCCCCGCCGTTCCATCATGGTTGAGTTATTATCGCTCTCAATCACGTTCTTTTTTCTTCTCCCCATAACCTTTGATGCCCTGACTAATCCAGAACTTATCAACCTCTGCTTTAAATATATCCAGTGACTTGGCCTCCACAGTCATATGTGGAAATGAATTCCACACATTCACAACCCCTCCATCTCTGTTCTAAATGGCATACCTCAATTCTGAGGCTGTGCTCTCTGGTCCTAGAAACACCCAGTACAGGAAACATCCTCCCCACGTCCACTCTATTTAGGCCTTTTAACATTCCATAGATTTCAATGAGATTCCCCTCATTCTTCTAAACTCCAGTGAGTATGGGCCCAGAGCAATCAAATGCTCCCCATTTTCATTCCTGGAATCATTATCATGAACCTCCTCTGGAACCTCTCCAACGTCAGCACATATTTTCTTAGGTAAGGGGCCCAAAACTACTCATAATACTCAAAGTGAGATCTGCCCAGTGCCTTATAAAGCCCCAGCATTACATCCTTGCTCTTATATCTTCAAAATTAATGCTGACATTGCATTTGCCTTCTGATTCACTGACTCAACCTGCAAGTTCACCTTTAGGGAATTCTGCACAAGGACTCACAAATCATTTTGGCACGTCTTAATCCATACACTATATTCTATTTGACACTTTGCACAATCTTCCAATCTGTCTAAGTCCTTCTGCAGATTCCCCCTCCAGCTACCTTCATATTGTCTGCAAATCTGGCCACAAAGCCATCAATTCCATCATCCAAATCACTGACGTATGAAGTGAAAAGAAGCAGTCCCAACAGCGACCCCTGTGGAACCACTCTAACCATTGGCAGCCAACCGGAAATGGCTGCCTTTATTCCTAATCTTCTATCCGTGTTAGTCTCTTTCCTGTAATATCATGGGCTCTCATCTTGCTAAGCAGCCTCATGTATGGCAACTTGTCAAAGGCCTTCTGAAAGTTGAAGTAAACAGCATCCACTGACTGTCTATCCTGCCTGTTATTCCCTCAAAGAATTCCAACAGATTTGTCAGGCAATATTTCTCCCAAAGGAAACCATACTGACTTTGACCTACCTTATCATGCACCTCCTAGTACTCCGAAACCTCATCCTTAATAATGGACTCCATCATCTTCCCAACCACTGAAGTCAGGCTAACTGGCCTATCATTTCCTTTCTACTGCCTCCCTCCCTTCTTGAAGAGTGGAGTGATTCTTGAAAGATGATTGCTGATGTCTCCACAATCTCTTCAGCTACCTCTTTCAGAACTCTGAGGTGTAGTCCATCTGGTCCTGGTGAATTATCTACCTTCAGACATTTCAGCTTCCCAAGTGCCTTCTCCTTAGTAATAGCAACTACACTCACTTCTGCCCCTTACACTCTTGAATCCCTGACATACTGCTGGTGTCTTTCAGAGTTAAGACTGATGCCAAATTCTTCTGCCATTTCCTTCACTCCGAAGAATAAAACTACAGCTTCATTTCCCAAAGGTCTGATATCCAATCTCACCTCTCTTTTACTCTTTATATAGCTGGAAAAGGAAAATTTTGGTATCCTTGTTCATATTGTTGGCTACTTTACTTTTATATTTCATCTTTTCTCTCCTTATGGCATTTTTGTTCTCTTCTGTTGTTTTTTAAAAGATCCACAATCCTCTAATTTCCCACTAATTTTTGCTATATTATATGCCCTCTCTTTTGCCTTCATGCTGTCTTTGACTTCCCCTGACAGCCACAGTTGCATCATCCTCCCTTTAGAATACTTCTTCATCTTTGGGCTGTACCAATCGCGTGCCTACCAAGTTGCTCCCAGAAACTCCAGCCCTTGCTGTTTTGCCTTCAACCTTGCTAGTGTCCCCTTCCAATCAACTTTGGCCTGCTTCTCTCTCATGTCTGTGTAATTTCCTTTACTCCACTGTAATACTGATACATCTGACTTTAGCTTCTCCTTCTCAAACTGCAGGATGAATTCTATCTTATTATGGTCACTGCTTCTTGCGAGTTTCTTTCCCTTCAGCTCCCTAATCAAATCCATTTCATTACACAACACCAAATCCAGAGTATCTGATTCCTTAGTAGGTACAATCACAATTTGCAGTTTCTTAACTCTAACCACAAGATTCTGCATTTTCTGATCCTACCCAAGGCCCTTGGCCTGATATCTGAAACCCTCAAACACACCCTAACCAAACCCACCCAAGGCCCTTTGACTGATCTCTGAATCCCTCAAACACACCCTAACCAAACCCACCCAAGGCCGTTTGCAGGATCTCTGAATTCCTCAAACACACCCTAACCAAACCCACCAAAGGCCCTTTGCCTGATCTCTGAATCCCTCGAACACACCCTAACCAAACCCACCCAAGGCCCTTTGCCTGATCTCTGAATCCCTCAAACACACCCTAACCAAACCCACCCAAGGCCCTTTGACTGATCTCTGAATCCCTCAAACACACCCTAACCAAACCCACCCAAGGCCCTTTGCCTGATCTCTGAATCCCTCAAACACACCCTAACCAAACCCACCCAAGGCCCTTTGACTGATCTCTGAATCCCTCAAACACACCCTAACCAAACCCACCCAAGGCCCTTTGACTGATCTCTGAATCCCTCAAACACACCCTAACCAAACCCACCCAAGGCCCTTTGACTGATCTCTGAATCCCTCAAACACACCCTAACCAAACCCACCCAAGGCCCTTTGACTGATCTCTGAATCCCTCGAACACACCCTAACCAAACCCACCCAAGGCCCTTTGACTGATCTCTGAATCCCTCGAACACACACCTAACCAAACCCACCCAAGGCCCTTTGACTGATCTCTGAATCCCTCGAACACACCCTAACCAAACCCACCCAAGGCCCTTTGACTGATCTCTGAATCCCTCCAACACACCCTAACCAAACCCACCCAAGGCCCTTTGACTGATCTCTGAATCCCTCAAACACACCCTAACCAAACCCACCCAAAGCCCTTTGACTGATCTCTGAATCCCTCAAACACACCCTAACCAAACCCACCCAAGGCCCTTTGCAGGATCTCTGAATCCCTCAAACACACCCTAACCAAACCCACCCAAGGCCCTTTGACTGATCTCTGAATCCCTCAAACACACCCTAACCAAACCCACCCAAGGCCCTTTGCCTGATCTCTGAATCCCTCAAACACACCCTAACCAAACCCACCCAAGGCCCTTTGACTGATCTCTGAATCCCTCAAACACACCCTAACCAAACCCACCCAAGGCCCTTTGACTGATCTCTGAATCCCTCAAACACACCCTAACCAAACCCACCCAAGGCCCTTTGACTGATCTCTGAATCCCTCGAACACACCCTAACCAAACCCACCCAAGGCCCTTTGACTGATCTCTGAATCCCTCGAACACACCCTAACCAAACCCACCCAAGGCCCTTTGACTGATCTCTGAATCCCTCGAACACACCCTAACCAAACCCACCCAAGGCCCTTTGACTGATCTCTGAATCCCTCCAACACACCCTAACCAAACCCACCCAAGGCCCTTTGACTGATCTCTGAATCCCTCAAACACACCCTAACCAAACCCACCCAAAGCCCTTTGACTGATCTCTGAATCCCTCAAACACACCCTAACCAAACCCACCCAAGGCCCTTTGCAGGATCTCTGAATCCCTCAAACACACCCTAACCAAACCCACCCAAGGCCCTTTGCCTGATCTCTGAATCCCTCAAACACACCCTAACCAAACCCACCCAAGGCCCTTTGCCTGATCTCTGAATCCCTCAAACACACCCTAACCAAACCCACCCAAGGCCCTTTGACTGATCTCTGAATCCCTCAAACACACCCTAACCAAACCCACCCAAGGCCCTTTGCCTGATCTCTGAATCCCTCATGCACACCCTAACCAAACCCACCAAAGGCCCTTTGACTGATCTCTGAATCCCTCAAACACAACCTAACCAAACCCACCCAAGGCCCTTTGCCTGATCTCTGAATCCCTCATGCACACCCTAACCAAACCCACCAAAGGCACTTTGACTGATCTCTGAATCCCTCAAACACACCCTAACCAAACCCACCCAAGGCCCTTTGACTGATCTCTGAATCCCTCAAACACACCCTAACCAAACCCACCCAAGGTCCTTTGCCTGATCTCTGAATCCCTCAAACACACCCTAACCAAACCCACCCAAGGCCCTTTGCCTGATCTCTGAATCCCTCAAACACACCCTAACCAAACCCACCCAAGGCCCTTTGACTGATCTCTGAATCCCTCAAACACACCCTAACCAAACCCACCCAAGGCCCTTTGACTGATCTCTGAATCCCTCAAACACACCCTAACCAAACCCACCCAAGGCCCTTTGACTGATCTCTGAATCCCTCAAACACACCCTAACCAAACCCACCCAAGGCCCTTTGACTGATCTCTGAATCCCTCGAACACACCCTAACCAAACCCACCCAAGGCCCTTTGACTGATCTCTGAATCCCTCGAACACACCCTAACCAAACCCACCCAAGGCCCTTTGACTGATCTCTGAATCCCTCAAACACACCCTAACCAAACCCACCCAAGGCCCTTTGACTGATCTCTGAATCCCTCGAACACACCCTAACCAAACCCACCCAAGGCCCTTTGACTGATCTCTGAATCCCTCGAACACACCCTAACCAAACCCACCCAAGGCCCTTTGACTGATCTCTGAATCCCTCGAACACACCCTAACCAAACCCACCCAAGGCCCTTTGACTGATCTCTGAATCCCTGAAACACACCCTAACCAAACCCACCCAAGGCCCTTTGACTGATCTCTGAATCCCTCATGCACACCCTAACCAAACCCAACAAGGCCCTTTGACTGATCTCTGAATCCCTCAAACACACCCTAACCAAACCCACCCAAGGCCCTTTGACTGATCTCTGAATCCCTCAAACACACCCTAACCAAACCCATCCAAGGCCCTTTGACTGATCCCTGAATCCCTCATGCACACCCTAACCAAACCCACCCAAGGCCCTTTGCCTGATCTCTGAACCCCTCAAACACACCCTAACCAAACCCACCCAATGCCCTTTGCCTGATCTCTGAATCCCTCATGCACACCCTAACCAAACCCACCTAAAGGCCCTTTGACTGATCTCTGAATCCCTCAAACACACCCTAACCAAACCCACCCAAGGCCCTTTGACTGATGTCTGAATCCCTCAAACACACCCTAACCAAACCCACCCAAGGCCCTTTGCAGGATCTCTGAATTCCTCAAACACACCCTAACCAAACCCACCAAAGGCCCTTTGCCTGATCTCTGAATCCCTCGAACACACCCTAACCAAACCCACCCAAGGCCCTTTGACTGATCTCTGAATCCCTCAAACACACCCTAACCAAACCCACCCAAGGCCCTTTGAAGGATCTCTGAATCCCTCAAACACACCCTAACCAAACCCACCCAAGGCCCTTTGTCTGATCTCTGAATCCCTCAAACACACCCTAACCAAACCCACCCAAGGCCCTTTGACTGATCTCTGAATCCCTCAAACACACCCTAACCAAACCCACCCAAGGCCCTTTGACTGATCTCTGAATCCCTCAAACACACCCTAACCAAACCCACCCAAGGCCCTTTGACTGATCTCTGAATCCCTCAAACACACCCTAACCAAACCCACCCAAGGCCCTTTGACTGATCTCTGAATCCCTCAAACACACCCTAACCAATCCCACCCAAGGCCCTTTGACTGATCTCTGAATCCCTCAAACACACCCTAACCAAACCCGACCAAGGCCCTTTGACTGATCTCTGAATCCCTCAAACACACCCTAACCAAACCCACCCAAGGCCCTTTGACTGATCTCTGAATCCCTCAAACACACCCTAACCAAACCCACCCAAGGCCCTTTGACTGATCTCTGAATCCCTCAAACACACCCTAACCAAACCCACCAAAGGCCCTTTGCAGGATCTCTGAATCCCTCAAACACACCCTAACCAAACCCACCCAAGGCCCTTTGCCTGATCTCTGAATCCCTCAAACACACCCTAACCAAACCCACCCAAGGCCCTTTGACTGATCTCTGAATCCCTCAAACACACCCTAACCAAACCCACCCAAGGCCCTTTGCCTGATCTCTGAATCCCTCATGCACACCCTAACCAAACCCACCAAAGGCCCTTTGACTGATCTCTGAATCCCTCATGCACACCCTAACCAAACCCACCCAAGGCCCTTTGACTGATCTCTGAATCCCTCATGCACACCCTAACCAAACCCACCAAAGGCCCTTTGACTGATCTCTGAATCCCTGAAACACACCCTTAACCAAACCCACCCAAGGCCCTTTGCCTGATCTCTGAATCCCTCAAACACACCCTAACCAAAACCACCCAAGGCCCTTTGCCTGATCTCTGAATCCCTCAAACACACCCTAACCAAACCCACCCAAGGCCCTTTGCCTGATCTCTGAATCCCTCAAACACACCCTAACCAAACCCACCCAAGGCCCTTTGCAGGATCTCTGAATCCCTCAAACACACCCTAACCAAACCCACCCAAGGCCCTTTGCAGGATCTCTGAATCCCTCAAACACACCCTAACCAAACCCACCCAAGGCCCTTTGACTGATCTCTGAATCCCTCAAACACACCCTAACCAAACCCACCCAAGGCCCTTTGCCTGATCTCTGAATCCCTCAAACACACCCTAACCAAACCCACCCAAGGTCCTTTGCCTGATCTCTGAATCCCACAAACACACCCTAACCAAACCCGCCCAAGGCCCTTTGACTGATCTCTGAATCCCTCAAACACACCCTAACCAAACCCACCCAAGGCCCTTTGACTGATCTCTGAATCCCTCAAACACACCCTAACCAAACCCACCCAAGGCCCTTTGACTGATCTCTGAATCCCTCATGCACACCCTAACCAAACCCACCCAAGGCCCTTTGACTGATCTCTGAATCCCTCAAACACACCCTAACCAAACCCACCCAAGGCCCTTTGACTCATCTCTGAATCCCTCAAACACACCCTAACCAAACCCATCCAAGGCCCTTTGACTGATCACTGAATCCCTCATGCACACCCTAACCAAACCCACCCAAGGCCCTTTGCCTGATCTCTGAACCCCTCAAACACACCCTAACCAAACCCATCCGAAGGCCCTTTGCCTGATCTCTGAATCCCTCATGCACACCCTAACCAAACCCACCCAAGGCCCTTTGACAGATCTCTGAATCCCTCAAACACACCCTAACCAAACCCACCCAAGGCCCTTTGCAGGATCTCTGAATCCCTCGAACACACCCTAACCAAACCCACCCAAGGCCCTTTGACTGATCTCTGAATCCCTCGAACACACCCTAACCAAACCCACCCAAGGCCCTTTGACTGATCTCTGAATCCCTCCAACACACCCTAACCAAACCCACCCAAGGCCCTTTGACTGATCTCTGAATCCCTCAAACACACCCTAACCAAACCCACCCAAAGCCCTTTGACTGATCTCTGAATCCCTCAAACACACCCTAACCAAACCCACCCAAGGCCCTTTGCAGGATCTCTGAATCCCTCAAACACACCCTAACCAAACCCACCCAAGGCCCTTTGACTGATCTCTGAATCCCTCAAACACACCCTAACCAAACCCACCCAAGGCCCTTTGCCTGATCTCTGAATCCCTCAAACACACCCTAACCAAACCCACCCAAGGCCCTTTGACTGATCTCTGAATCCCTCAAACACACCCTAACCAAACCCACCCAAGGCCCTTTGACTGATCTCTGAATCCCTCAAACACACCCTAACCAAACCCACCCAAGGCCCTTTGACTGATCTCTGAATCCCTCGAACACACCCTAACCAAACCCACCCAAGGCCCTTTGACTGATCTCTGAATCCCTCGAACACACCCTAACCAAACCCACCCAAGGCCCTTTGACTGATCTCTGAATCCCTCGAACACACCCTAACCAAACCCACCCAAGGCCCTTTGACTGATCTCTGAATCCCTCCAACACACCCTAACCAAACCCACCCAAGGCCCTTTGACTGATCTCTGAATCCCTCAAACACACCCTAACCAAACCCACCCAAAGCCCTTTGACTGATCTCTGAATCCCTCAAACACACCCTAACCAAACCCACCCAAGGCCCTTTGCAGGATCTCTGAATCCCTCAAACACACCCTAACCAAACCCACCCAAGGCCCTTTGCCTGATCTCTGAATCCCTCAAACACACCCTAACCAAACCCACCCAAGGCCCTTTGCCTGATCTCTGAATCCCTCAAACACACCCTAACCAAACCCACCCAAGGCCCTTTGACTGATCTCTGAATCCCTCAAACACACCCTAACCAAACCCACCCAAGGCCCTTTGCCTGATCTCTGAATCCCTCAAACACACCCTAACCAAACCCACCCAAGGTCCTTTGCCTGATCTCTGAATCCCACAAACACACCCTAACCAAACCCGCCCAAGGCCCTTTGACTGATCTCTGAATCCCTCAAACACACCCTAACCAAACCCACCCAAGGCCCTTTGACTGATCTCTGAATCCCTCAAACACACCCTAACCAAACCCACCCAAGGCCCTTTGACTGATCTCTGAATCCCTCATGCACACCCTAACCAAACCCACCCAAGGCCCTTTGACTGATCTCTGAATCCCTCAAACACACCCTAACCAAACCCACCCAAGGCCCTTTGACTCATCTCTGAATCCCTCAAACACACCCTAACCAAACCCATCCAAGGCCCTTTGACTGATCACTGAATCCCTCATGCACACCCTAACCAAACCCACCCAAGGCCCTTTGCCTGATCTCTGAACCCCTCAAACACACCCTAACCAAACCCATCCGAAGGCCCTTTGCCTGATCTCTGAATCCCTCATGCACACCCTAACCAAACCCACCCAAGGCCCTTTGACAGATCTCTGAATCCCTCAAACACACCCTAACCAAACCCACCCAAGGCCCTTTGCAGGATCTCTGAATCCCTCGAACACACCCTAACCAAACCCACCCAAGGCCCTTTGACTGATCTCTGAATCCCTCGAACACACCCTAACCAAACCCACCCAAGGCCCTTTGACTGATCTCTGAATCCCTCCAACACACCCTAACCAAACCCACCCAAGGCCCTTTGACTGATCTCTGAATCCCTCAAACACACCCTAACCAAACCCACCCAAAGCCCTTTGACTGATCTCTGAATCCCTCAAACACACCCTAACCAAACCCACCCAAGGCCCTTTGCAGGATCTCTGAATCCCTCAAACACACCCTAACCAAACCCACCCAAGGCCCTTTGACTGATCTCTGAATCCCTCAAACACACCCTAACCAAACCCACCCAAGGCCCTTTGCCTGATCTCTGAATCCCTCAAACACACCCTAACCAAACCCACCCAAGGCCCTTTGACTGATCTCTGAATCCCTCAAACACACCCTAACCAAACCCACCCAAGGCCCTTTGACTGATCTCTGAATCCCTCAAACACACCCTAACCAAACCCACCCAAGGCCCTTTGACTGATCTCTGAATCCCTCGAACACACCCTAACCAAACCCACCCAAGGCCCTTTGACTGATCTCTGAATCCCTCGAACACACCCTAACCAAACCCACCCAAGGCCCTTTGACTGATCTCTGAATCCCTCGAACACACCCTAACCAAACCCACCCAAGGCCCTTTGACTGATCTCTGAATCCCTCCAACACACCCTAACCAAACCCACCCAAGGCCCTTTGACTGATCTCTGAATCCCTCAAACACACCCTAACCAAACCCACCCAAAGCCCTTTGACTGATCTCTGAATCCCTCAAACACACCCTAACCAAACCCACCCAAGGCCCTTTGCAGGATCTCTGAATCCCTCAAACACACCCTAACCAAACCCACCCAAGGCCCTTTGCCTGATCTCTGAATCCCTCAAACACACCCTAACCAAACCCACCCAAGGCCCTTTGCCTGATCTCTGAATCCCTCAAACACACCCTAACCAAACCCACCCAAGGCCCTTTGACTGATCTCTGAATCCCTCAAACACACCCTAACCAAACCCACCCAAGGCCCTTTGCCTGATCTCTGAATCCCTCATGCACACCCTAACCAAACCCACCAAAGGCCCTTTGACTGATCTCTGAATCCCTCAAACACAACCTAACCAAACCCACCCAAGGCCCTTTGCCTGATCTCTGAATCCCTCATGCACACCCTAACCAAACCCACCAAAGGCACTTTGACTGATCTCTGAATCCCTCAAACACACCCTAACCAAACCCACCCAAGGCCCTTTGACTGATCTCTGAATCCCTCAAACACACCCTAACCAAACCCACCCAAGGTCCTTTGCCTGATCTCTGAATCCCTCAAACACACCCTAACCAAACCCACCCAAGGCCCCTTTGCCTGATCTCTGAATCCCTCAAACACACCCTAACCAAACCCACCCAAGGCCCATTGACTGATCTCTGAATCCCTCAAACACACCCTAACCAAACCCACCCAAGGCCCTTTGACTGATCTCTGAATCCCTCAAACACACCCTAACCAAACCCACCCAAGGCCCTTTGACTGATCTCTGAATCCCTCAAACACACCCTAACCAAACCCACCCAAGGCCCTTTGACTGATCTCTGAATCCCTCGAACACACCCTAACCAAACCCACCCAAGGCCCTTTGACTGATCTCTGAATCCCTCGAACACACCCTAACCAAACCCACCCAAGGCCCTTTGACTGATCTCTGAATCCCTCAAACACACCCTAACCAAACCCACCCAAGGCCCTTTGACTGATCTCTGAATCCCTCGAACACACCCTAACCAAACCCACCCAAGGCCCTTTGACTGATCTCTGAATCCCTCGAACACACCCTAACCAAACCCACCCAAGGCCCTTTGACTGATCTCTGAATCCCTCGAACACACCCTAACCAAACCCACCCAAGGCCCTTTGACTGATCTCTGAATCCCTCAAACACACCCTAACCAAACCCACCCAAGGCCCTTTGACTGATCTCTGAATCCCTCATGCACACCCTAACCAAACCCAACAAGGCCCTTTGACTGATCTCTGAATCCCTCAAACACACCCTAACCAAACCCACCCAAGGCCCTTTGACTGATCTCTGAATCCCTCAAACACACCCTAACCAAACCCATCCAAGGCCCTTTGACTGATCCCTGAATCCCTCATGCACACCCTAACCAAACCCACCCAAGGCCCTTTGCCTGATCTCTGAACCCCTCAAACACACCCTAACCAAACCCACCCAATGCCCTTTGCCTGATCTCTGAATCCCTCATGCACACCCTAACCAAACCCACCTAAAGGCCCTTTGACTGATCTCTGAATCCCTCAAACACACCCTAACCAAACCCACCCAAGGCCCTTTGACTGATGTCTGAATCCCTCAAACACACCCTAACCAAACCCACCCAAGGCCCTTTGCAGGATCTCTGAATTCCTCAAACACACCCTAACCAAACCCACCAAAGGCCCTTTGCCTGATCTCTGAATCCCTCGAACACACCCTAACCAAACCCACCCAAGGCCCTTTGACTGATCTCTGAATCCCTCAAACACACCCTAACCAAACCCACCCAAGGCCCTTTGAAGGATCTCTGAATCCCTCAAACACACCCTAACCAAACCCACCCAAGGCCCTTTGTCTGATCTCTGAATCCCTCAAACACACCCTAACCAAACCCACCCAAGGCCCTTTGACTGATCTCTGAATCCCTCAAACACACCCTAACCAAACCCACCCAAGGCCCTTTGACTGATCTCTGAATCCCTCAAACACACCCTAACCAAACCCACCCAAGGCCCTTTGACTGATCTCTGAATCCCTCAAACACACCCTAACCAAACCCACCCAAGGCCCTTTGACTGATCTCTGAATCCCTCAAACACACCCTAACCAATCCCACCCAAGGCCCTTTGACTGATCTCTGAATCCCTCAAACACACCCTAACCAAACCCGACCAAGGCCCTTTGACTGATCTCTGAATCCCTCAAACACACCCTAACCAAACCCACCCAAGGCCCTTTGACTGATCTCTGAATCCCTCAAACACACCCTAACCAAACCCACCCAAGGCCCTTTGACTGATCTCTGAATCCCTCAAACACACCCTAACCAAACCCACCAAAGGCCCTTTGCAGGATCTCTGAATCCCTCAAACACACCCTAACCAAACCCACCCAAGGCCCTTTGCCTGATCTCTGAATCCCTCAAACACACCCTAACCAAACCCACCCAAGGCCCTTTGACTGATCTCTGAATCCCTCAAACACACCCTAACCAAACCCACCCAAGGCCCTTTGCCTGATCTCTGAATCCCTCATGCACACCCTAACCAAACCCACCAAAGGCCCTTTGACTGATCTCTGAATCCCTCATGCACACCCTAACCAAACCCACCCAAGGCCCTTTGACTGATCTCTGAATCCCTCATGCACACCCTAACCAAACCCACCAAAGGCCCTTTGACTGATCTCTGAATCCCTGAAACACACCCTAACCAAACCCACCCAAGGCCCTTTGCCTGATCTCTGAATCCCTCAAACACACCCTAACCAAAACCACCCAAGGCCCTTTGCCTGATCTCTGAATCCCTCAAACACACCCTAACCAAACCCACCCAAGGCCCTTTGCCTGATCTCTGAATCCCTCAAACACACCCTAACCAAACCCACCCAAGGCCCTTTGCAGGATCTCTGAATCCCTCAAACACACCCTAACCAAACCCACCCAAGGCCCTTTGCAGGATCTCTGAATCCCTCAAACACACCCTAACCAAACCCACCCAAGGCCCTTTGACTGATCTCTGAATCCCTCAAACACACCCTAACCAAACCCACCCAAGGCCCTTTGCAGGATCTCTGAATCCCTCAAACACACCCTAACCAAACCCACCCAAGGCCCTTTGCAGGATCTCTGAATCCCTCAAACACACCCTAACCAAACCCACCCAAGGCCCTTTGACTGATCTCTGAATCCCTCAAACACACCCTAACCAAACCCACCCAAGGCCCTTTGCCTGATCTCTGAATCCCTCAAACACACCCTAACCAAACCCACCCAAGGTCCTTTGCCTGATCTCTGAATCCCACAAACACACCCTAACCAAACCCGCCCAAGGCCCTTTGACTGATCTCTGAATCCCTCAAACACACCCTAACCAAACCCACCCAAGGCCCTTTGACTGATCTCTGAATCCCTCAAACACACCCTAACCAAACCCACCCAAGGCCCTTTGACTGATCTCTGAATCCCTCATGCACACCCTAACCAAACCCACCCAAGGCCCTTTGACTGATCTCTGAATCCCTCAAACACACCCTAACCAAACCCACCCAAGGCCCTTTGACTCATCTCTGAATCCCTCAAACACACCCTAACCAAACCCATCCAAGGCCCTTTGACTGATCACTGAATCCCTCATGCACACCCTAACCAAACCCACCCAAGGCCCTTTGCCTGATCTCTGAACCCCTCAAACACACCCTAACCAAACCCATCCGAAGGCCCTTTGCCTGATCTCTGAATCCCTCATGCACACCCTAACCAAACCCACCCAAGGCCCTTTGACAGATCTCTGAATCCCTCAAACACACCCTAACCAAACCCACCCAAGGCCCTTTGCAGGATCTCTGAATTCCTCAAACACACCCTAACCAAACCCACCAAAGGCCCTTTGCCTGATCTCTGAATCCCTCGAACACACCCTAACCAAACCCACCCAAGGCCCTTTGCCTGATCTCTGAATCCCTCAAACACACCCTAACCAAACCCACCAAAGGCCCTTTGACTGATCTCTGAATCCCTCAAACACACCCTAACCAAACCCACCCAAGGCCCTTTGACTGATCTCTGAATCCCTCAAACACACCCTAACCAAACCCACCCAAGGCCCTTTGACTGATCTCTGAATCCCTCATGCACACCCTAACCAAACCCACCCAAGGCCCTTTGACTGATCTCTGAATCCCTCAAACACACCCTAACCAAACCCACCCAAGGCCCTTTGACTCATCTCTGAATCCCTCAAACACACCCTAACCAAACCCATCCAAGGCCCTTTGACTGATCCCTGAATCCCTCATGCACACCCTAACCAAACCCACCCAAGGCCCTTTGCCTGATCTCTGAACCCCTCAAACACACCCTAACCAAACCCATCCGAAGGCCCTTTGCCTGATCTCTGAATCCCTCATGCACACCCTAACCAAACCCACCCAAGGCCCTTTGACAGATCTCTGAATCCCTCAAACACACCCTAACCAAACCCACCCAAGGCCCTTTGCAGGGTCTCTGAATTCCTCAAACACACCCTAACCAAACCCACCAAAGGCCCTTTGCCTGATCTCTGAATCCCTCGAACACACCCTAACCAAACCCACCCAAGGCCCTTTGCCTGATCTCTGAATCCCTCAAACACACCCTAACCAAACCCACCAAAGGCCCTTTGACTGATCTCTGAATCCCTCAAACACACCCTAACCAAACCCACCCAAGGCCCTTTGACTGATCTCTGAATCCCTCAAACACACCCTAACCAAACCCACCCAAGGCCCTTTGAAGGATCTCTGAATCCCTCAAACACACCCTAACCAATCCCACCCAAGACCCTTTGACTGATCTCTGAATCCCTCAAACACACCCTAACCAAACCCACCCAAGGCCCTTTGACTGATCTCTGAATCCCTCAAACACACCCTAACCAAACCCACCCAAGGCCCTATGAGTGATCTCTGAATCCCTCAAACACACCCTAACCAAACCCACCCAAGGCCCTTTGACTGATCTCTGAATCTCTCAAACACACCCTAACCAAACCTACCCAAGGCCCTTTGACTGATCTCTGAATCCCTCAAACACACCCTAACCAAACCCACCAAAGGCCCTTTGCAGGATCTCTGAATCCCTCAAACACACCCTAACCAAACCCACCCAAGGCCCTTTGCCTTATCTCTGAATCCCTCAAACACACCATAACCAAACCCACCCAAGGCCCTTTGCCTGATCTCTGAATCCCTCAAACACACCCTAACCAAACCCACCCAAGGCCCTTTGACTGATCTCTGAATCCCTCAAACACACCCTAACCAAACCAACCCAATGCCCTTTGACTGATCTCTGAATCCCTGAAAAACACCCTAACCAAACCCACCCAAGGCCCTTTGCCTGATCTCTGAATCCCTCATGCACACCCTAACCAAACCCACCAAATGCCCTTTGACTGATCTCTGAATCCCTCAAACACAACCTAACCAAACCCACACAAGGCTCTTTGCAGGATCACTGAATCCCTCAAACACACCCTAACCAAACCCACCCAAGGCCCTTTGCCTGATCTCTGAATCCCTCATGCACACCCTAACCAAACCCACCAAAGGCACTTTGACTGATCTCTGAATCCCTCAAACACACCCTAACCAAACCCACCCAAGGCCCTTTGCCTGATCTCTGAATCCCTCATGCACACCCTAACCAAACCCACCCAAGGCCCTTTGCCTGATCTCTGAATCCCTCAAACACACCCTAACCAAACCCACCCAAGGCCCTTTGCCTGATCTCTGAATCCCTCAAACACACCCTAACCAAACCCACCCAAGGCCCTTTGACTGATCTCTGAATCCCTCAAACACACCCTAACCAAACCCACCCAAGGCCCTTTGCCTGATCTCTGAATCCCTCATGCACACCCTAACCAAACCCACCAAAGGCCCTTTGACTGATCTCTGAATCCCTCAAACACACCCTAACCAAACCCACCCAAGGCCCTTTGCCTGATCTCTGAATCCCTCAAACACACCCTAACCAAACCCACCCAAGGCCCTTTGCCTGATCTCTGAATCCCTCAAACACACCCTAACCAAACCCACCCAAGGCCCTTTGCAGGATCTCTGAATCCCTCAAACACACCCTAACCAAACCCACCCAAGGCCCTTTGCAGGATCTCTGAATCCCTCAAACACACCCTAACCAAACCCACCCACGGCCCTTTGACTGATCTCTGAATCCCTCATGCACACCCTAACCAAACCCATCCAAGGCCCTTTGACTGATCCCTGAATCCCTCAAACACACCCTAACCAAACCCACCCAAGGCCCTTTGCTGGATCTCTGAATCCCTCAAACACACCCTAACCAAACCCACCCAAGGCCCTTTGACTGATCTCTGAATCCCTCAAACACACCCTAACCAAACCCACCCAAGGCCCTTTGCCTGATCTCTGAATCCCTCATGCACAGCCTAACCAAACCCATCCAAGGCCCTTTGACTGATCTCTGAATCCCTCAAACACACCCTAACCAAACCCACCCAAGGCCCTTTGCCTGATCTCTGAATCCCTCAAACACGTCCTAACCAAACCAACCCAAGGCCCTTTGCAGGATCTCTGAATCCCTCAAACACACCCTAACCAAACCCACCAAAGGCCCTTTGACTGATCTCTGAATCCCTCAAACACACCCTAACCAAACCCACCCAAGGCCCTTTGCAGGATCTCTGAATCCCTCAAACACACCCTAACCAAACCCACCCAAGGCCCTTTGACTGATCTCTGAATCCCTCAAACACACCCTAACCAAACCCACCCAAGGCCATTTGCCAGATCTCTGAATCCCTCATGCACACCCTAACCAAACCCACCAAAGGCCCTTTGCCTGATCTCTGAATCCCTCAAACACACCCTAACCAAACCCACCCAAGGCTCTTTGCAGGATCTCTGAATCCGTCAAACACACCCTAACCAAACCCACCCAAGGCCCTTTGCCTGATCTCTGAATCCCTCATGCACACCCTAACCAAACCCACCAAAGGCACTTTGACTGATCTCTGAATCCCTCAAACACACCCTAACCAAACCCACCCAAGGCACTTTGCCTGATCTCTGAATCCCTCAAACACACCCTAACCAAACCCACCCAAGGCCCTTTGCCTGATCTCTGAATCCCTCAAACACACCCTAACCAAACCCACCCAAGGCCCTTTGCCTGATCTCTGAATCCCTCATGCACACCCTAACCAAACCCACCAAAGGCCCTTTGACTGATCTCTGAATCCCTCAAACACACCCTAACCAAACCCACCCAAGGCCCTTTGACTGATCTCTGAATCCCTCAAACGCACCCTAACCAAACCCACCAAAGGCCCTTTGACTGATCTCTGAATCCCTCAAACACACCCTAACCAAACCCACCCAAGGCCCTTTGCCTGATCTCTGAATCCCTCATGCACACCCTAACCAAACCCACCAAAGGCCCTTTGACTGATCTCTGAATCCCTCAAACACACCCGAACCAAACCCACCAAAGGCCCTTTGACTGATCTCTGAATCCCTCAAACACACCCTAACCAAACCCACCCAAGGCCCTTTGCCTGATCTCTGAATCCCTCAAACACACCCTAACCAAACCCACCCAAGGCCCTTTGCCTGATCTCTGAATCCCTCATGCACACCCTAACCAAACCCACCAAAGGCCCTTTGACTGATCTCTGAATCCCTCAAACACACCCTAACCAAACCCACCCAAGGCCCTTTGCCTGATCTCTGAATCCCTCAAACACACCCCAACCAAACCCACCCAAGGCCCTTTGCTGGATCTCTGAATCCCTCATACACACCCTAACCAAACCCACCCAAGGCCCTTTGCAGGATCTCTGAATCCCTCAAACACACCCTAACCAAACCCACCCAAGGCCCTTTGCCTGATCTATGAATCCCTCATGCACACCCTAACCAAACCCACCAAAGGCCCTTTGACTGATCTCTGAATCCCTCAAACACACCCTAACCAAACCCACCCAAGGCCCTTTGCCTGATCTCTGAATCCCTCAAACACACCCTAACCAAACCCACCCAAGGCCCTTTGCCTGATCTCTGAATCCCTCAAACACACCCTAACCAAACCCACCCAAGGCCCTTTGCAGGATCTCTGAATCCCTCAAACACACCCTAACCAAACCCACCCAAGGCCCTTTGCAGGATCTCTGAATCCATCAAACACACCCTAACCAAACCCACCCAAGGCCCTTTGACTGATCTCTGAATCCCTCAAACACACCCTAACCAAACCCACCCAAGGCCCTTTGCCTGATCTCTGAATCCCTCAAACACACCCTAACCAAACCCACCCAAGGTCCTTTGCCTGATCTCTGAATCCCTCAAACACACCCTAACCAAACCCGCCCAAGGCCCTTTGACTGATCTCTGAATCCCTCAAACACACCCTAACCAAACCCACCCAAGGCCCTTTGACTAATCTCTGAATCCCTCAAACACACCCTAACCAAACCCACCCAAGGCCCTTTGACTGATCTCTGAATCCCTCAAACACACCCTAACCAAACCCACCCAAGGCCCTTTGACTGATCTCTGAATCCCTCAAACACACCCTAACCAAACCCACCAAAGGCCCTTTGCAGGATCTCTGAATCCCTCAAACACACCCTAACCAAACCCACCCAAGGCCCTTTGCCTGATCTCTGAATCCCTCAAACACACCCTAACCAAACCCACCCAAGGCCCTTTGACTGATCTCTGAATCCCTCAAACACACCCTAACCAAACCCACCCAAGACCCTTTGCCTGATCTCTGAATCCCTCATGCACACCCTAACCAAACCCACCAAAGGCCCTTTGACTGATCTCTGAATCCCTCATGCACACCCTAACCAAACCCACCCAAGGCCCTTTGACTGATCTCTGAATCCCTCATGCACACCCTAACCAAACCCACCCAAGGCCCTTTGCCTGATCTCTGAATCCCTCAAACACACCCTAACCAAACCCACCCAAGGCCCTTTGCCTGATCTCTGAATCCCTCAAACACACCCTAACCAAACCCACCCAAGGCCCTTTGCCTGATCTCTGAATCCCTCATGCACACCCTAACCAAACCCACCAAAGGCCCTTTGACTGATCTCTGAATCCCTGAAACACACCCTAACCAAACCCACCCAAGGCCCTCTGCCTGATCTCTGAATCCCTCAAACACACCCTAACCAAAACCACCCAAGGCCCTTTGCCTGATCTCTGAATCCCTCAAACACACCCTAACCAAACCCACCCAAGGCCCTTTGCCTGATCTCTGAATCCCTCAAACACACCCTAACCAAACCCACCCAAGGCCCTTTGCAGGATCTCTGAATCCCTCAAACACACCCTAACCAAACCCACCCAAGGCCCTTTGCAGGATCTCTGAATCCCTCAAACACACCCTAACCAAACCCACCCAAGGCCCTTTGACTGATCTCTGAATCCCTCAAACACACCCTAACCAAACCCACCCAAGGCCCTTTGCCTGATCTCTGAATCCCTCAAACACACCCTAACCAAACCCACCCAAGGTCCTTTGCCTGATCTCTGAATCCCTCAAACACACCCTAACCAAACCCGCCCAAGGCCCTTTGACTGATCTCTGAATCCCTCAAACACACCCTAACCAAACCCACCCAAGGCCCTTTGACTGATCTCTGAATCCCTCAAACACACCCTAACCAAACCCACCCAAGGCCCTTTGACTGATCTCTGAATCCCTCATGCACACCCTAACCAAACCCACCCAAGGCCCTTTGACTGATCTCTGAATCCCTCAAACACACCCTAACCAAACCCACCCAAGGCCCTTTGACTCATCTCTGAATCCCTCAAACACACCCTAACCAAACCCATCCAAGGCCCTTTGACTGATCCCTGAATCCCTCATGCACACCCTAACCAAACCCACCCAAGGCCCTTTGCCTGATCTCTGAACCCCTCAAACACACCCTAACCAAACCCATCCGAAGGCCCTTTGCCTGATCTCTGAATCCCTCATGCACACCCTAACCAAACCCACCCAAGGCCCTTTGACAGATCTCTGAATCCCTCAAACACACCCTAACCAAACCCACCCAAGGCCCTTTGCAGGATCTCTGAATTCCTCAAACACACCCTAACCAAACCCACCAAAGGCCCTTTGCCTGATCTCTGAATCCCTCGAACACACCCTAACCAAACCCACCCAAGGCCCTTTGCCTGATCTCTGAATCCCTCAAACACACCCTAACCAAACCCACCAAAGGCCCTTTGACTGATCTCTGAATCCCTCAAACACACCCTAACCAAACCCACCCAAGGCCCTTTGACTGATCTCTGAATCCCTCAAACACACCCTAACCAAACCCACCCAAGGCCCTTTGACTGATCTCTGAATCCCTCATGCACACCCTAACCAAACCCACCCAAGGCCCTTTGACTGATCTCTGAATCCCTCAAACACACCCTAACCAAACCCACCCAAGGCCCTTTGACTCATCTCTGAATCCCTCAAACACACCCTAACCAAAACCACCCAAGGCCCTTTGCCTGATCTCTGAATCCCTCAAACACACCCTAACCAAACCCACCCAAGGCCCTTTGCCTGATCTCTGAATCCCTCAAACACACCCTAACCAAACCCACCCAAGGCCCTTTGCAGGATCTCTGAATCCCTCAAACACACCCTAACCAAACCCACCCAAGGCCCTTTGCAGGATCTCTGAATCCCTCAAACACACCCTAACCAAACCCACCCAAGGCCCTTTGACTGATCTCTGAATCCCTCAAACACACCCTAACCAAACCCACCCAAGGCCTTTTGCCTGATCTCTGAATCCCTCAAACACACCCTAACCAAACCCACCCAAGGTCCTTTGCCTGATCTCTGAATCCCTCAAACACACCCTAACCAAACCCGCCCAAGGCCCTTTGACTGATCTCTGAATCCCTCAAACACACCCTAACCAAACCCACCCAAGGCCCTTTGACTGATCTCTGAATCCCTCAAACACACCCTAACCAAACCCACCCAAGGCCCTTTGACTGATCTCTGAATCCCTCATGCACACCCTAACCAAACCCACCCAAGGCCCTTTGACTGATCTCTGAATCCCTCAAACACACCCTAACCAAACCCACCCAAGGCCCTTTGACTCATCTCTGAATCCCTCAAACACACCCTAACCAAACCCATCCAAGGCCCTTTGACTGATCCCTGAATCCCTCATGCACACCCTAACCAAACCCACCCAAGGCCCTTTGCCTGATCTCTGAACCCCTCAAACACACCCTAACCAAACCCATCCGAAGGCCCTTTGCCTGATCTCTGAATCCCTCATGCACACCCTAACCAAACCCACCCAAGGCCCTTTGACAGATCTCTGAATCCCTCAAACACACCCTAACCAAACCCACCCAAGGCCCTTTGCAGGATCTCTGAATTCCTCAAACACACCCTAACCAAACCCACCAAAGGCCCTTTGCCTGATCTCTGAATCCCTCGAACACACCCTAACCAAACCCACCCAAGGCCCTTTGCCTGATCTCTGAATCCCTCAAACACACCCTAACCAAACCCACCAAAGGCCCTTTGACTGATCTCTGAATCCCTCAAACACACCCTAACCAAACCCACCCAAGGCCCTTTGACTGATCTCTGAATCCCTCAAACACACCCTAACCAAACCCACCCAAGGCCCTTTGACTGATCTCTGAATCCCTCATGCACACCCTAACCAAACCCACCCAAGGCCCTTTGACTGATCTCTGAATCCCTCAAACACACCCTAACCAAACCCACCCAAGGCCCTTTGACTCATCTCTGAATCCCTCAAACACACCCTAACCAAACCCATCCAAGGCCCTTTGACTGATCCCTGAATCCCTCATGCACACCCTAACCAAACCCACCCAAGGCCCTTTGCCTGATCTCTGAACCCCTCAAACACACCCTAACCAAACCCATCCGAAGGCCCTTTGCCTGATCTCTGAATCCCTCATGCACACCCTAACCAAACCCACCCAAGGCCCTTTGACAGATCTCTGAATCCCTCAAACACACCCTAACCAAACCCACCCAAGGCCCTTTGCAGGATCTCTGAATTCCTCAAACACACCCTAACCAAACCCACCAAAGGCCCTTTGCCTGATCTCTGAATCCCTCGAACACACCCTAACCAAACCCACCCAAGGCCCTTTGCCTGATCTCTGAATCCCTCAAACACACCCTAACCAAACCCACCAAAGGCCCTTTGACTGATCTCTGAATCCCTCAAACACACCCTAACCAAACCCACCCAAGGCCCTTTGACTGATCTCTGAATCCCTCAAACACACCCTAACCAAACCCACCCAAGGCCCTTTGAAGGATCTCTGAATCCCTCAAACACACCCTAACCAATCCCACCCAAGACCCTTTGACTGATCTCTGAATCCCTCAAACACACCCTAACCAAACCCACCCAAGGCCCTTTGACTGATCTCTGAATCCCTCAAACACACCCTAACCAAACCCACCCAAGGCCCTATGACTGATCTCTGAACCCCTCAAACACACCCTAACCAAACCCACCAAAGGCCCTTTGCAGGATCTCTGAATCCCTCAAACACACCCTAACCAAACCCACCCAAGGCCCTTTGCCTTATCTCTGAATCCCTCAAACACACCATAACCAAACCCACCCAAGGCCCTTTGCCTGATCTCTGAATCCCTCAAACACACCCTAACCAAACCCACCCAAGGCCCTTTGACTGATCTCTGAATCCCTCAAACACACCCTAACCAAACCCACCCAATGCCCTTTGACTGATCTCTGAATCCCTGAAAAACACCCTAACCAAACCCACCCAAGGCCCTTTGCCTGATCTCTGAATCCCTCATGCACACCCTAACCAAACCCACCAAATGCCCTTTGACTGATCTCTGAATCCCTCAAACACAACCTAACCAAACCCACACAAGGCTCTTTGCAGGATCACTGAATCCCTCAAACACACCCTAACCAAACCCACCCAAGGCCCTTTGCCTGATCTCTGAATCCCTCATGCACACCCTAACCAAACCCACCAAAGGCACTTTGACTGATCTCTGAATCCCTCAAACACACCCTAACCAAACCCACCCAAGGCCCTTTGCCTGATCTCTGAATCCCTCATGCACACCCTAACCAAACCCACCCAAGGCCCTTTGCCTGATCTCTGAATCCCTCAAACACACCCTAACCAAACCCACCCAAGGCCCTTTGCCTGATCTCTGAATCCCTCAAACACACCCTAACCAAACCCACCCAAGGCCCTTTGCCTGATATCTGAATCCCTCAAACACACCCTAACCAAACCCACCCAAGGCCCTTTGCCTGATCTCTGAATCCCTCATGCACACCCTAACCAAACCCACCAAAGGCCCTTTGACTGATCTCTGAATCCCTCAAACACACCCTAACCAAACCCACCCAAGGCCCTTTGCCTGATCTCTGAATCCCTCAAACACACCCTAACCAAACCCACCCAAGGCCCTTTGCCTGATCTCTGAATCCCTCAAACACACCCTAACCAAACCCACCCAAGGCCCTTTGCAGGATCTCTGAATCCCTCAAACACACCCTAACCAAACCCACCCAAGGCCCTTTGCAGGATCTCTGAATCCCTCAAACACACCCTAACCAAACCCACCCACGGCCCTTTGACTGATCTCTGAATCCCTCATGCACACCCTAACCAAACCCATCCAAGGCCCTTTGACTGATCCCTGAATCCCTCAAACACACCCTAACCAAACCCACCCAAGGCCCTTTGCTGGATCTCTGAATCCCTCAAACACACCCTAACCAAACCCACCCAAGGCCCTTTGACTGATCTCTGAATCCCTCAAACACACCCTAACCAAACCCACCCAAGGCCCTTTGCCTGATCTCTGAATCCCTCATGCACAGCCTAACCAAACCCATCCAAGGCCCTTTGACTGATCTCTGAATCCCTCAAACACACCCTAACCAAACCCACCCAAGGCCCTTTGCCTGATCTCTGAATCCCTCAAACACGTCCTAACCAAACCAACCCAAGGCCCTTTGCAGGATCTCTGAATCCCTCAAACACACCCTAACCAAACCCACCAAAGGCCCTTTGACTGATCTCTGAATCCCTCAAACACACCCTAACCAAACCCACCAAAGGCCCTTTGCAGGATCTCTGAATCCCTCAAACACACCCTAACCAAACCCACCAAAGGCCCTTTGACTGATCTCTGAATCCCTCAAACACACCCTAACCAAACCCACCCAAGGCCCTTTGCAGGATCTCTGAATCCCTCAAACACACCCTAACCAAACCCACCCAAGGCCCTTTGACTGATCTCTGAATCCCTCGAACACACCCTAACCAAACCCACCCAAGGCCCTTTGCTGGATCTCTGAATCCCTCAAACACACCCTAACCAAACCCACCCAAGGCCCTTTGACTGATCTCTGAATCCCTCAAACACACCCTAACCAAACCCACCCAAGGCCATTTGCCAGATCTCTGAATCCCTCATGCACACCCTAACCAAACCCACCAAAGGCCCTTTGCCTGATCTCTGAATCCCTCAAACACACCCTAACCAAACCCACCCAAGGCTCTTTGCAGGATCTCTGAATCCGTCAAACACACCCTAACCAAACCCACCCAAGGCCCTTTGCCTGATCTCTGAATCCCTCATGCACACCCTAACCAAACCCACCAAAGGCACTTTGACTGATCTCTGAATCCCTCAAACACACCCTAACCAAACCCACCCAAGGCACTTTGCCTGATCTCTGAATCCCTCAAACACACCCTAACCAAACCCACCCAAGGCCCTTTGCCTGATCTCTGAATCCCTCAAACACACCCTAACCAAACCCACCCAAGGCCCTTTGCCTGATCTCTGAATCCCTCATGCACACCCTAACCAAACCCACCAAAGGCCCTTTGACTGATCTCTGAATCCCTCAAACACACCCTAACCAAACCCACCCAAGGCCCTTTGACTGATCTCTGAATCCCTCAAACGCACCCTAACCAAACCCACCAAAGGCCCTTTGACTGATCTCTGAATCCCTCAAACACACCCTAACCAAACCCACCCAAGGCCCTTTGCCTGATCTCTGAATCCCTCATGCACACCCTAACCAAACCCACCAAAGGCCCTTTGACTGATCTCTGAATCCCTCAAACACACCCGAACCAAACCCACCAAAGGCCCTTTGACTGATCTCTGAATCCCTCAAACACACCCTAACCAAACCCACCCAAGGCCCTTTGCCTGATCTCTGAATCCCTCAAACACACCCTAACCAAACCCACCCAATGCCCTTTGCCTGATCTCTGAATCCCTCATGCACACCCTAACCAAACCCACCAAAGGCCCTTTGACTGATCTCTGAATCCCTCAAACACACCCTAACCAAACCCACCCAAGGCCCTTTGCCTGATCTCTGAATCCCTCAAACACACCCCAACCAAACCCACCCAAGGCCCTTTGCTGGATCTCTGAATCCCTCATACACACCCTAACCAAACCCACCCAAGGCCCTTTGCAGGATCTCTGAATCCCTCAAACACACCCTAACCAAACCCACCCAAGGCCCTTTGCCTGATCTCTGAATCCCTCATGCACACCCTAACCAAACCCACCAAAGGCCCTTTGACTGATCTCTGAATCCCTCAAACACACCCTAACCAAACCCACCCAAGGCCCTTTGCCTGATCTCTGAATCCCTCAAACACACCCTAACCAAACCCACCCAAGGCCCTTTGCCTGATCTCTGAATCCCTCAAACACACCCTAACCAAACCCACCCAAGGCCCTTTGCAGGATCTCTGAATCCCTCAAACACACCCTAACCAAACCCACCCAAGGCCCTTTGCAGGATCTCTGAATCCATCAAACACACCTTAACCAAACCGACCCAAGGCCCTTTGACTGATCTCTGAATCCCTCAAACACACCCTAACCAAACCCACCCAAGGCCCTTTGCCTGATCTCTGAATCCCTCAAACACACCCTAACCAAACCCACCCAAGGTCCTTTGCCTGATCTCTGAATCCCTCAAACACACCCTAACCAAACCCGCCCAAGGCCCTTTGACTGATCTCTGAATCCCTCAAACACACCCTAACCAAACCCACCCAAGGCCCTTTGACTGATCTCTGAATCCCTCAAACACACCCTAACCAAACCCACCCAAGGCCCTTTGACTGATCTCTGAATCCCTCATGCACACCATAACCAAACCCACCCAAGGCCCTTTGACTGATCTCTGAATCCCTCAAACACACCCTAACCAAACCCACCCAAGGCCCTTTGACTGATCTCTGAATCCCTCAAACACACCCTAACCAAACCCATCCAAGGCCCTTTGACTGATCCCTGAATCCCTCATGCACACCCTAACCAAACCCACCCAAGGCCCTTTGCCTGATCTCTGAACCCCTCAAACACACCCTAACCAAACCCATCCAAGGCCCTTTGCCTGATCTCTGAATCCCTCATGCACACCCTAACCAAACCCACCCAAGGCCCTTTGACAGATCTCTGAATCCCTGAAACACACCCTAACCAAACCCACCCAAGGCCCTTTGCAGGATCTCTGAATTCCTCAAACACACCCTAACCAAACCCACCAAAGGCCCTTTGCCTGATCTCTGAATCCCTCAAACACACCCTAACCAAACCCACCCAAGGCCCTTTGCCTGATCTATGAATCCCTCAAACACACCCTAACCAAACCCACCAAAGGCCCTTTGACTGATCTCTGAATCCCTCAAACACACCCTAACCAAACCCACCCAAGGCCCTTTGACTGATCTCTGAATCCCTCAAACACACCCTAACCAAACCCACCCAAGGCCCTTTGAAGGATCTCTGAATCCCTCAAACACACCCTAACCAATCCCACCCAAGGCCCTTTGACTGATCTCTGAATCCCTCAAACACACCCTAACCAAACCCACCCAAGGCCCTTTGACTGATCTCTGAATCCCTCAAACACACCCTAACCAAACCCACCCAAGGCCCTTTGACTGATCTCTGAATCCCTCAAACACACCCTAACCAAACCCACCCAAGGCCCTTTGACTGATCTCTGAATCTCTCAAACACACCCTAACCAAACCTACCCAAGGCCCTTTGACTGATCTCTGAATCCCTCAAACACACCGTAACCAAACCCACCAAAGGCCCTTTGCAGGATCTCTGAATCCCTCAAACACACCCTAACCAAACCCACCCAAGGCCCTTTGCCTGATCTCTGAATCCCTCAAACACACCCTAACCAAACCCACCCAAGGCCCTTTGACTGATCTCTGAATCCCTCAAACACACCCTAACCAAACCCACCCAAGGCCCTTTGACTGATCTCTGAATCCCTCAAACACACCCTAACCAAACCCACCCAAGGCCCTTTGACTGATCTCTGAATGCCTCAAACACACCCTAACCAAACCCACCCAAGGCCCTTTGACTGGTCTCTGAATCCCTCAAACACACCCTAACCAATCCCACCCAAGGCCCTTTGCCTGATCTCTGAATCCCTCAAACACACCCTAACCAAACCCACCAAAGGCCCTTTGCCTGATCTCTGAATCCCTCAAACACACCCTAACCAAACCCACCCAAGGCTCTTTGCAGGATCTCTGAATCCGTCAAACACACCCTAACCAAACCCACCCAAGGCCCTTTGCCTGATCTCTGAATCCCTCATGCACACCCTAACCAAACCCACCAAAGGCACTTTGACTGATCTCTGAATCCCTCAAACACACCCTAACCAAACCCACCCAAGGCACTTTGCCTGATCTCTGAATCCCTCAAACGCACCCTAACCAAACCCACCCAAGGCCCTTTGCCTGATCTCTGAATCCCTCAAACACACCCTAACCAAACCCACCCAAGGCCCTTTGCCTGATCTCTGAATCCCTCATGCACACCCTAACCAAACCCACCAAAGGCCTTTTGACTGATCTCTGAATCCCTCAAACACACCCTAACCAAACCCACCCAAGGCCCTTTGACTGATCTCTGAATCCCTCAAACGCACCCTAACCAAACCCACCAAAGGCCCTTTGACTGATCTCTGAATCCCTCAAACACACCCTAACCAAACCCACCCAAGGCCCTTTGCCTGATCTCTGAATCCCTCATGCACACCCTAACCAAACCCACCAAAGGCCCTTTGACTGATCTCTGAATCCCTCAAACACACCCGAACCAAACCCACCAAAGGCCCTTTGACTGATCTCTGAATCCCTCAAACACACCCTAACCAAACCCACCCAAGGCCCTTTGCCTGATCTCTGAATCCCTCAAACACACCCTAACCAAACCCACCCAAGGCCCTTTGCCTGATCTCTGAATCCCTCATGCACACCCTAACCAAACCCACCAAAGGCCCTTTGACTGATCTCTGAATCCCTCAAACACACCCTAACCAAACCCACCCAAGGCCCTTTGCCTGATCTCTGAATCCCTCAAACACACCCCAACCAAACCCACCCAAGGCCCTTTGCTGGATCTCTGAATCCCTCATACACACCCTAACCAAACCCACCCAAGGCCCTTTGCAGGATCTCTGAATCCCTCAAACACACCCTAACCAAACCCACCCAAGGCCCTTTGCCTGCTCTCTGAATCCCTCATGCACACCCTAACCAAACCCACCAAAGGCCCTTTGACTGATCTCTGAATCCCTCAAACACACCCTAACCAAACCCACCCAAGGCCCTTTGCCTGATCTCTGAATCCCTCAAACACACCCTAACCAAACCACCCAAGGCCCTTTGCCTGATCTCTGAATCCCTCAAACACACCCTAACCAAACCCACCCAAGGCCCTTTGCAGGATCTCTGAATCCCTCAAACACACCCTAACCAAACCCACCCAAGGCCCTTTGCAGGATCTCTGAATCCATCAAACACACCCTAACCAAACCCACCCAAGCCCTTTGACTGATCTCTGAATCCCTCAAACACACCCTAACCAAACCCACCCAAGGCCCTTTGCCTGATCTCTGAATCCCTCAAACACACCCTAACCAAACCCACCCAAGGTCCTTTGCCTGATCTCTGAATCCCTCAAACACACCCTAACCAAACCCACCCAAGGCCCTTTGACTGATCTCTGAATCCCTCAAACACACCCCTAACCAAACCCACCCAAGGCCCTTTGACTGATCTCTGAATCCCTCAAACACACCCTAACCAAACCCACCCAAGGCCCTTTGACTGATCTCTGAATCCCTCATGCACACCATAACCAAACCCACCCAAGCCCTTTGACTGATCTCTGAATCCCTCAAACACACCCTAACCAAACCCACCCAAGGCCCTTTGACTGATCTCTGAATCCCTCAAACACACCCTAACCAAACCCATCCAAGGCCCTTTGACTGATCCCTGAATCCCTCATGCACACCCTAACCAAACCCACCCAAGGCCCTTCGCCTGATCTCTGAACCCCTCAAACACACCCTAACCAAACCCATCCAAGGCCCTTTGCCTGATCTCTGAATCCCTCATGCACACCCTAACCAAACCCACCCAAGGCCCTTTGACAGATCTCTGAATCCCTCAAACACACCCTAACCAAACCCACCCAAGGCCCTTTGCAGGATCTCTGAATTCCTCAAACACACCCTAACCAAACCCACCAAAGGCCCTTTGCCTGATCTCTGAATCCCTCAAACACACCCTAACCAAACCCACCCAAGGCCCTTTGCCTGATCTATGAATCCCTCAAACACACCCTAACCAAACCCACCAAAGGCCCTTTGACTGATCTCTGAATCCCTCAAACACACCCTAACCAAACCAACCCAAGGCCCTTTGACTGATCTCTGAATCCCTCAAACACACCCTAACCAAACCCACCCAAGGCCCTTTGAAGGATCTCTGAATCCCTCAAACACACCCTAACCAATCCCACCCAAGGCCCTTTGACTGATCTCTGAATCCCTCAAACACACCCTAACCAAACCCACCCAAGGCCCTTTGACTGATCTCTGAATCCCTCAAACACACCCTAACCAAACCCACCCAAGGCCCTTTGACTGATCTCTGAATCCCTCAAACACACCCTAACCAAACCCACCCAAGATCCTTTGACTGATCTCTGAATCTCTCAAACACACCCTAACCAAACCTACCCAAGGCCCTTTGACTGATCTCTGAATCCCTCAAACACACCCGAACCAAACCCACCAAAGGCCCTTTGCAGGATCTCTGAATCCCTCAAACACACCCTAACCAAACCCACCCAAGGCCCTTTGCCTGATCTCTGAATCCCTCAAACACACCCTAACCAAACCCACCCAAGGCCCTTTGCCTGATCTCTGAATCCCTCATGCACATCCTAACCAAACCCACCAAAGGCACTTTGACTGATCACTGAATCCCTCAAACACACACTAACCAAACCCACCAAAGGCCCTTTGACTGATCTCTGAATCCCTCAAACACACCCTAACCAAACCCACCCAAGGCCGTTTGCCTGATCTCTGAATACCTCATGCACACCCTAACCAAACCCACAAAAGGCCCTTTGCCTGATCTCTGAATCCCTCAAACACACCCTAACCAAACCCACCCAAGGCTCTTTGCAGGATCTCTGAATCCCTCAAACACACCCTAACCAAACCCACCCAAGGCCCTTTGCCTGATCTCTGAATCCCTCAAACACACCCTAACCAAACCCACCCAAGGCCCTTTGCCTGATCTCTGAATCCCTCAAACACACCCTAAGCAAACCCACCAAAGGCCCTTTGCAGGATCTCTGAATCCCTCAAACACACCCTAACCAAACCCAACAAAGGCCCTTTGACTGATCTCTGAATCCCTCAAACACACCCTAACCAAACCCACCCAAGGCCCTTTGCAGGATCTCTGAATCCCTCAAACACACCCTAACCAAACCCACCCAAGGCCCTTTGACTGATCCCTGAATCCCTCAAACACACCCTAACCAAACCCACCCAAGGCCCTTTGACTGATCTCTGAATCCCTCAAACACACCCTAACCAAACCCACCCAAGGCCCTTTGACTGATCTCTGAATCCCTCAAACACACCCTAACCAAACCCACCCAAGGCCCTTTGACTGATCTCTGAATCTCTCAAACACACCCTAACCAAACCTACCCAAGGCCCTTTGACTGATCTCTGAATCCCTCAAACACACCGTAACCAAACCCACCAAAGGCCCTTTGCAGGATCTCTGAATCCCTCAAACACACCCTAACCAAACCCACCCAAGGCCCTTTGCCTGATCTCTGAATCCCTCAAACACACCCTAACCAAACCCACCCAAGGCCCTTTGACTGATCTCTGAATCCCTCAAACACACCCTAACCAAACCCACCCAAGGCCCTTTGACTGATCTCTGAATCCCTCAAACACACCCTAACCAAACCCACCCAAGGCCCTTTGACTGATCTCTGAATGCCTCAAACACACCCTAACCAAACCCACCCAAGGCCCTTTGACTGGTCTCTGAATCCCTCAAACACACCCTAACCAATCCCACCCAAGGCCCTTTGCCTGATCTCTGAATCCCTCAAACACACCCTAACCAAACCCACCAAAGGCCCTTTGCCTGATCTCTGAATCCCTCAAACACATCCTAACCAAACCCACCCAAGGCTCTTTGCAGGATCTCTGAATCCGTCAAACACACCCTAACCAAACCCACCCAAGGCCCTTTGCCTGATCTCTGAATCCCTCATGCACACCCTAACCAAACCCACCAAAGGCACTTTGACTGATCTCTGAATCCCTCAAACACACCCTAACCAAACCCACCCAAGGCACTTTGCCTGATCTCTGAATCCCTCAAACGCACCCTAACCAAACCCACCCAAGGCCCTTTGCCTGATCTCTGAATCCCTCAAACACACCCTAACCAAACCCACCCAAGGCCCTTTGCCTGATCTCTGAATCCCTCATGCACACCCTAACCAAACCCACCAAAGGCCTTTTGACTGATCTCTGAATCCCTCAAACACACCCTAACCAAACCCACCCAAGGCCCTTTGACTGATCTCTGAATCCCTCAAACGCACCCTAACCAAACCCACCAAAGGCCCTTTGACTGATCTCTGAATCCCTCAAACACACCCTAACCAAACCCACCCAAGGCCCTTTGCCTGATCTCTGAATCCCTCATGCACACCCTAACCAAACCCACCAAAGGCCCTTTGACTGATCTCTGAATCCCTCAAACACACCCGAACCAAACCCACCAAAGGCCCTTTGACTGATCTCTGAATCCCTCAAACACACCCTAACCAAACCCACCCAAGGCCCTTTGCCTGATCTCTGAATCCCTCAAACACACCCTAACCAAACCCACCCAAGGCCCTTTGCCTGATCTCTGAATCCCTCATGCACACCCTAACCAAACCCACCAAAGGCCCTTTGACTGATCTCTGAATCCCTCAAACACACCCTAACCAAACCCACCCAAGGCCCTTTGCCTGATCTCTGAATCCCTCAAACACACCCCAACCAAACCCACCCAAGGCCCTTTGCTGGATCTCTGAATCCCTCATACACACCCTAACCAAACCCACCCAAGGCCCTTTGCAGGATCTCTGAATCCCTCAAACACACCCTAACCAAACCCACCCAAGGCCCTTTGCCTGATCTCTGAATCCCTCATGCACACCCTAACCAAACCCACCAAAGGCCCTTTGACTGATCTCTGAATCCCTCAAACACACCCTAACCAAACCCACCCAAGGCCCTTTGCCTGATCTCTGAATCCCTCAAACACACCCTAACCAAACCCACCCAAGGCCCTTTGCCTGATCTCTGAATCCCTCAAACACACCCTAACCAAACCCACCCAAGGCCCTTTGCAGGATCTCTGAATCCCTCAAACACACCCTAACCAAACCCACCCAAGGCCCTTTGCAGGATCTCTGAATCCATCAAACACACCCTAACCAAACCCACCCAAGCCCTTTGACTGATCTCTGAATCCGTCAAACACACCCTAACCAAACCCACCCAAGGCCCTTTGCCTGATCTCTGAATCCCTCAAACACACCCTAACCAAACCCACCCAAGGTCCTTTGCCTGATCTCTGAATCCCTCAAACACACCCTAACCAAACCCACCCAAGGCCCTTTGACTGATCTCTGAATCCCTCAAACACACCCTAACCAAACCCACCCAAGGCCCTTTGACTGATCTCTGAATCCCTCAAGCACACCCTAACCAAACCCACCCAAGGCCCTTTGACTGATCTCTGAATCCCTCATGCACACCATAACCAAACCCACCCAAGCCCTTTGACTGATCTCAGAATCCCTCAAACACACCCTAACCAAACCCACCCAAGGCCCTTTGACTGATCTCTGAATCCCTCAAACACACCCTAACCAAACCCATCCAAGGCCCTTTGACTGATCCCTGAATCCCTCATGCACACCCTAACCAAACCCACCCAAGGCCCTTCGCCTGATCTCTGAACCCCTCAAACACACCCTAACCAAACCCATCCAAGGCCCTTTGCCTGATCTCTGAATCCCTCATGCACACCCTAACCAAACCCACCCAAGGCCCTTTGACAGATCTCTGAATCCCTCAAACACACCCTAACCAAACCCACCCAAGGCCCTTTGCAGGATCTCTGAATTCCTCAAACACACCCTAACCAAACCCACCAAAGGCCCTTTGCCTGATCTCTGAATCCCTCAAACACACCCTAACCAAACCCACCCAAGGCCCTTTGCCTGATCTATGAATCCCTCAAACACACCCTAACCAAACCCACCAAAGGCCCTTTGACTGATCTCTGAATCCCTCAAACACACCCTAACCAAACCCACCCAAGGCCCTTTGACTGATCTCTGAATCCCTCAAACACACCCTAACCAAACCCACCCAAGGCCCTTTGAAGGATCTCTGAATCCCTCAAACACACCCTAACCAATCCCACCCAAGGCCCTTTGACTGATCTCTGAATCCCTCAAACACACCCTAACCAAACCCACCCAAGGCCCTTTGACTGATCTCTGAATCCCTCAAACACACCCTAACCAAACCCACCCAAGGCCCTTTGACTGATCTCTGAATCCCTCAAACACACCCTAACCAAACCCACCCAAGATCCTTTGACTGATCTCTGAATCTCTCAAACACACCCTAACCAAACCTACCCAAGGCCCTTTGACTGATCTCTGAATCCCTCAAACACACCCGAACCAAACCCACCAAAGGCCCTTTGCCTGATCTCTGAATCCCTCAAACACACCCTAACCAAACCCACCCAAGGCCCTTTGCCTGATCTCTGAATCCCTCATGCACATCCTAACCAAACCCACCAAAGGCACTTTGACTGATCACTGAATCCCTCAAACACACACTAACCAAACCCACCAAAGGCCCTTTGACTGATCTCTGAATCCCTCAAACACACCCTAACCAAACCCACCCAAGGCCGTTTGCCTGATCTCTGAATACCTCATGCACACCCTAACCAAACCCACAAAAGGCCCTTTGCCTGATCTCTGAATCCCTCAAACACACCCTAACCAAACCCACCCAAGGCTCTTTGCAGGATCTCTGAATCCCTCAAACACACCCTAACCAAACCCACCCAAGGCCCTTTGCCTGATCTCTGAATCCCTCAAACACACCCTAACCAAACCCACCCAAGGCCCTTTGCCTGATCTCTGAATCCCTCAAACACACCCTAAGCAAACCCACCAAAGGCCCTTTGCAGGATCTCTGAATCCCTCAAACACACCCTAACCAAACCCAACAAAGGCCCTTTGACTGATCTCTGAATCCCTCAAACACACCCTAACCAAACCCACCCAAGGCCCTTTGCAGGATCTCTGAATCCCTCAAACACACCCTAACCAAACCCACCCAAGGCCCTTTGACTGATCCCTGAATCCCTCAAACACACCCTAACCAAACCCACCCAAGGCCCTTTGACTGATCTCTGAATCCCTCAAACACACCCTAACCAAACCCACCCAAGGCCCTTTGACTGATCTCTGAATCCCTCGAACACACCCTAACCAAACCCACCCAAGGCCCTTTGCTGGATCTCCGAATCCCTCAAACACACCCTAACCAAACCCACCCAAAGCCCTTTGCCTGATCTCTGAATCCCTCAAACACACCCTAACCAAACCCACCCAAGGCCCTTTGAATGATCTTTGAATCCCTCATGCACACCCTAACCAAACCCACCCATGGCCCTTTGACTGATCTCTGAATCCCTCAAACACACCCTAACCAAACCCACCCAAGGCCCTTTGCTGGATCTCTGAATCCCTCAAACACACCCTAACCAAACCCACCCAAGGCCCTTTGACTGATCTCTGAATCCCTCAAACACACCCTAACCAAACCCACCCAAGGCCCTTTGACTGATCTCTGAATCCCTCAAACACACCCTAAACAAACCCACCCAAGTCCCTTTGACTGATCTCTGAATCCCTCAAACACACCCTAACCAAACCCACCCAAGGCCCTTTGACTGATCTCTGAATCCCTCAAACACACCCTAACCAAACCCACCCAAGGCCCTTTGCTGGATCTCTGAATCCCTCAAACACACCCTAACCAAACCCACCCAAGGCCCTTTGACTGATCTCTGAATCCCTCAAACACACCCTAACCAAACCCACCCAAGGCCCTTTGACTGATCTCTGAATCCCTAAAACACACCCTAACCAAACCCACCCAAGGCCCTTTGACTGATCTCTGAATCCCTCAAACACACCCTAACCAAACCCACCCAAGGCCCTTTGCTGGATCTCTGAATACCTCAAACACACCCTAACCAAACCCACCCAAGGCCCTTTGACTGATCTCTGAATCCCTCAAACACACCCTAACCAAATCCACCCAAGGCCCTTTGCCTGATCTCTGAATCCCTCATGCACACCCTAACCAAACCCACCAAAGGCCCTTTGCTGGATCTCTGAATCCCTCAAACACACCCTAACCAAACCCACCCAAGGCCCTTTGCCTGATCTCTGAATCCCTCATGCACACCCTAACCAAACCCACCAAAGGCCCTTTGCTGGATCTCTGAATCCCTCAAACACACCCTAACCAAACCCACCCAAGGCCCTTTGACTGATCTCTGAATCCCTCAAACACACCCTAACCAAACCCACCCAAGGCCCTTTGACTGATCTCTGAATCCCTCATGCACACCCTAACCAAACCCACCCAAGGCCCTTTGACTGATCCCTGAATCCCTCATGCACACCCTAACCAAACCCACCCAAGGCCCTTTGACTGATCCCTGAATCCCTCAAACACACCCTAGCCAAACCCACCCAAGGCCCTTTGCCTTATCTCTGAATCCCTCAAACACACCCTAACCAAACCCACCCAAGGCCCTTTGACTGATCTCTGAATCCCTCATGCACACCCTAACCAAACCCATCCAAGGCCCTTTGACTGATCCCTGAATCCCTCAAACACACCCTAACCAAACCCACCCAAGGCCCTTTGACTGATCTCTGAATCCCTCATGCACACCCTAACCAAACCCACCCAAGGCCCTTTGACTGATCTCTGAATCCCTCAAACACACCCTAACCAAACCCACCCAAGGCCCTTTGCCTGATCTCTGAATCCCTCGAACACACCCTAACAAAACCCACCCAAGGCCCTTTGCTGGATCTCTGAATCCCTCAAACACACCCTAACCAAACCCACCGAAGGCCCTTTGACTGATCTCTGAATCCCTCATGCACACCCTAACCAAACCCATCCAAGGCCCTTTGACTGATCCCTGAATCCCTCAAACACACCCTAACCAAACCCACCCACGGCCCTTTGACTGATCCCTGAATCCCTCAAACACACCCTAACCAAACCCACCCAATGCCTTTTGCCTGATCTGTGAATCCCTCAAACACACCCTAACCAAACCCACCCAAGGCCCTTTGACTGATCTCTGAATCCCTCATGCACACACTAACCAAACCCATCCAAGGCCCTTTGACTGATCCCTGAATCCCTCAAACACACCCTAACCAAACCCACCCACGGCCCTTTGACTGATCCCTGAATCCCTCAAACACACCCTAACCAAACCCACCCAAGGCCCTTTGCAGGATCTCTGAATCCCTCAAACATACCCTAACCAAACCCACCCAAGGCCCTTTGCTGGATCTCTGAATCCCTCAAACACACCCTAACCAAACCCACCCACAGCCCTTTGACTGATCTCTGAATCCCTCATGCACACCCTAACCAAACCCACCCAAGGCCCTTTGCTGGATCTCTGAATCCCTCAAACACACCCTAACCATACCCACCCACGGCCCTTTGCCTGATCTCTGAATCCCTCATGCACACCCTAACCAAACCCACCCAAGGCCCTTTGCCTGATCTCTGAATCCCTCAAACACACCCTAACCAAACCCAGCCAAGGCCCTTTGACTGATCTGTGAATCCCTCAAACACACCCTAACCAAACCCACCCAAGGCCCTTTGCTGGATCTCCGAATCCCTCAAACACACCCTAACCAAACCCACCCAAGGCTCTTTGCCTGATCTCTGAATCCCTCATGCACACCCTAACCAAACCCACCAAAGGCCCTTTGACTGATCTCTGAATCCCTCAAACACACCCTAACCAAACCCACCAAAGGCCCTTTGACTGATCTCTGAATCCCTCAAACACACCCTAACCAAACCCACCCAAGGCCCTTTGCAGGATCTCTGAATCCCTCATGGACACCCTAACCAAACCCACCAAAGGCCCTTTGCCTGATCTCTGAATCCCTCAATCACACCCTAACCAAACCCACCCAAGGCCCTTTGCAGGATCTCTGAATCCCTCAAACACACCCTGACCAAACCCACCCAAGGCCCTTTGCAGGATCTCTGAATCCCTCAAACACACCCTAACCAAACCCACCCAAGGCCCTTTGCTGGATCTCTGAATCCCTCAAACACACCCTAACCAAACCCACCCAAGGCCCTTTGACTGATCTCTGAATCCCTCAAACACACCCTAACCAAACCCACCAAAGGCCCTTTGACTGATCTCTGAATCCCTCAAACACACCCTAACCAAACCCTCCCAAGGCCCTTTGACTGATCTCTGAATCCCTCAAACACACCCTAACCAAACGCACCAAAAGCCCTTTGACTGATCTCTGAATCCCTCAAACACACCCTAACCAAACCCACCCAAGGCCCTTTGACTGATCTCTGAATCCCTCAAACACACCCTAACCAAACCCACCAAAGGCCCTTTGACTGATCTCTGAATCCCTCATGCACCCCCTAACCAAACCCACCCAAGGCCCTTTGACTGATCTCTGAATCCCTCGAACACACCCTAACCAAACCCACCCAAGGCCCTTTGCTGGATCTCTGAATCCCTCAAACACACCCTAACCAAACCCACCCAAGGCCCTTTGCCTGATCTCTGAATCCCTCAAACACACCCTAACCAAACCCACCCAAGGCCCTTTGACTGATCTCTGAATCCCTCATGCACACCCTAACCAAACCCATCCAAGGCCCTTTGACTGATCCCTGAATCCCTCAAAAACACCCTAACCAAATCCACCCATGGCCCTTTGACTGATCTATGAATCCCTCAAACACACCCTAACCAAACCCACCAAAGGCCCTTTGACTGATCTCTGAATCCCTCAAACACACCCTAAACAAACCCACCCAAGTCCCTTTGACTGATCTCTGAATCCCTCAAACACACCCTAACCAAACCCACCCAAGGCCCTTTGACTGATCTCTGAATCCCTCAAACACACCCTAACCAAACCCACCCAAGGCCCTTTGCTGGATCTCTGAATCCCTCAAACACACCCTAACCAAACCCACCCAAGGCCCTTTGACTGATCTCTGAATCCCTCAAACACACCCTAACCAAACCCACCCAAGGCCCTTTGACTGATCTCTGAATCCCTAAAACACACCCTAACCAAACCCACCCAAGGCCCTTTGACTGATCTCTGAATCCCTCAAACACACCCTAACCAAACCCACCCAAGGCCCTTTGCTGGATCTCTGAATACCTCAAACACACCCTAACCAAACCCACCCAAGGCCCTTTGACTGATCTCTGAATCCCTCAAACACACCCTAACCAAATCCACCCAAGGCCCTTTGCCTGATCTCTGAATCCCTCATGCACACCCTAACCAAACCCACCAAAGGCCCTTTGCTGGATCTCTGAATCCCTCAAACACACCCTAACCAAACCCACCCAAGGCCCTTTGCCTGATCTCTGAATCCCTCATGCACACCCTAACCAAACCCACCAAAGGCCCTTTGCTGGATCTCTGAATCCCTCAAACACACCCTAACCAAACCCACCCAAGGCCCTTTGACTGATCTCTGAATCCCTCAAACACACCCTAACCAAACCCACCCAAGGCCCTTTGACTGATCTCTGAATCCCTCATGCACACCCTAACCAAACCCACCCAAGGCCCTTTGACTGATCCCTGAATCCCTCATGCACACCCTAACCAAACCCACCCAAGGCCCTTTGACTGATCCCTGAATCCCTCAAACACACCCTAGCCAAACCCACCCAAGGCCCTTTGCCTTATCTCTGAATCCCTCAAACACACCCTAACCAAACCCACCCAAGGCCCTTTGACTGATCTCTGAATCCCTCATGCACACCCTAACCAAACCCATCCAAGGCCCTTTGACTGATCCCTGAATCCCTCAAACACACCCTAACCAAACCCACCCAAGGCCCTTTGACTGATCTCTGAATCCCTCATGCACACCCTAACCAAACCCACCCAAGGCCCTTTGACTGATCTCTGAATCCCTCAAACACACCCTAACCAAACCCACCCAAGGCCCTTTGCCTGATCTCTGAATCCCTCGAACACACCCTAACAAAACCCACCCAAGGCCCTTTGCTGGATCTCTGAATCCCTCAAACACACCCTAACCAAACCCACCGAAGGCCCTTTGACTGATCTCTGAATCCCTCATGCACACCCTAACCAAACCCATCCAAGGCCCTTTGACTGATCCCTGAATCCCTCAAACACACCCTAACCAAACCCACCCACGGCCCTTTGACTGATCCCTGAATCCCTCAAACACACCCTAACCAAACCCACCCAATGCCTTTTGCCTGATCTGTGAATCCCTCAAACACACCCTAACCAAACCCACCCAAGGCCCTTTGACTGATCTCTGAATCCCTCATGCACACACTAACCAAACCCATCCAAGGCCCTTTGACTGATCCCTGAATCCCTCAAACACACCCTAACCAAACCCACCCACGGCCCTTTGACTGATCCCTGAATCCCTCAAACACACCCTAACCAAACCCACCCAAGGCCCTTTGCAGGATCTCTGAATCCCTCAAACATACCCTAACCAAACCCACCCAAGGCCCTTTGCTGGATCTCTGAATCCCTCAAACACACCCTAACCAAACCCACCCACAGCCCTTTGACTGATCTCTGAATCCCTCATGCACACCCTAACCAAACCCACCCAAGGCCCTTTGCTGGATCTCTGAATCCCTCAAACACACCCTAACCATACCCACCCACGGCCCTTTGCCTGATCTCTGAATCCCTCATGCACACCCTAACCAAACCCACCCAAGGCCCTTTGCCTGATCTCTGAATCCCTCAAACACACCCTAACCAAACCCAGCCAAGGCCCTTTGACTGATCTGTGAATCCCTCAAACACACCCTAACCAAACCCACCCAAGGCCCTTTGCTGGATCTCCGAATCCCTCAAACACACCCTAACCAAACCCACCCAAGGCTCTTTGCCTGATCTCTGAATCCCTCATGCACACCCTAACCAAACCCACCAAAGGCCCTTTGACTGATCTCTGAATCCCTCAAACACACCCTAACCAAACCCACCAAAGGCCCTTTGACTGATCTCTGAATCCCTCAAACACACCCTAACCAAACCCACCCAAGGCCCTTTGCAGGATCTCTGAATCCCTCATGGACACCCTAACCAAACCCACCAAAGGCCCTTTGCCTGATCTCTGAATCCCTCAATCACACCCTAACCAAACCCACCCAAGGCCCTTTGCAGGATCTCTGAATCCCTCAAACACACCCTGACCAAACCCACCCAAGGCCCTTTGCAGGATCTCTGAATCCCTCAAACACACCCTAACCAAACCCACCCAAGGCCCTTTGCTGGATCTCTGAATCCCTCAAACACACCCTAACCAAACCCACCCAAGGCCCTTTGACTGATCTCTGAATCCCTCAAACACACCCTAACCAAACCCACCAAAGGCCCTTTGACTGATCTCTGAATCCCTCAAACACACCCTAACCAAACCCTCCCAAGGCCCTTTGACTGATCTCTGAATCCCTCAAACACACCCTAACCAAACGCACCAAAAGCCCTTTGACTGATCTCTGAATCCCTCAAACACACCCTAACCAAACCCACCCAAGGCCCTTTGACTGATCTCTGAATCCCTCAAACACACCCTAACCAAACCCACCAAAGGCCCTTTGACTGATCTCTGAATCCCTCATGCACCCCCTAACCAAACCCACCCAAGGCCCTTTGACTGATCTCTGAATCCCTCGAACACACCCTAACCAAACCCACCCAAGGCCCTTTGCTGGATCTCTGAATCCCTCAAACACACCCTAACCAAACCCACCCAAGGCCCTTTGCCTGATCTCTGAATCCCTCAAACACACCCTAACCAAACCCACCCAAGGCCCTTTGACTGATCTCTGAATCCCTCATGCACACCCTAACCAAACCCATCCAAGGCCCTTTGACTGATCCCTGAATCCCTCAAAAACACCCTAACCAAATCCACCCATGGCCCTTTGACTGATCTATGAATCCCTCAAACACACCCTAACCAAACCCACCAAAGGCCCTTTGACTGATCTCTGAATCCCTCAAACACACCCTAACCAAACCCACCCAAGGCCCTTTGCAGGATCTCTGAATCCCTCATGGACACCCTAACCAAACCCACCAAAGGCCCTTTGCCTGATCTCTGAATCCCTCAATCACACCCTAACCAAACCCACCCAAGGCCCTTTGCAGGATCTCTGAATCCCTCAAACACACCCTGACCAAACCCACCCAAGGCCCTTTGCAGGATCTCTGAATCCCTCAAACACACCCTAACCAAACCCACCCAAGGCCCTTTGCTGGATCTCTGAATCCCTCAAACACACCCTAACCAAACCCACCCAAGGCCCTTTGACTGATCTCTGAATCCCTCAAACACACCCTAACCAAACCCACCAAAGGCCCTTTGACTGATCTCTGAATCCCTCAAACACACCCTAACCAAACCCTCCCAAGGCCCTTTGACTGATCTCTGAATCCCTCAAACACACCCTAACCAAACGCACCAAAGGCCCTTTGACTGATCTCTGAATCCCTCAAACACACCCTAACCAAACCCACCCAAGGCCCTTTGACTGATCTCTGAATCCCTCAAACACACCCTAACCAAACCCACCAAAGGCCCTTTGACTGATCTCTGAATCCCTCATGCACCCCCTAACCAAACCCACCCAAGGCCCTTTGACTGATCTCTGAATCCCTCGAACACACCCTAACCAAACCCACCCAAGGCCCTTTGCTGGATCTCTGAATCCCTCAAACACACCCTAACCAAACCCACCCAAGGCCCTTTGCCTGATCTCTGAATCCCTCAAACACACCCTAACCAAACCCACCCAAGGCCCTTTGACTGATCTCTGAATCCCTCATGCACACCCTAACCAAACCCATCCAAGGCCCTTTGACTGATCCCTGAATCCCTCAAAAACACCCTAACCAAACCCACCCATGGCCCTTTGACTGATCTATGAATCCCTCAAACACACCCTAACCAAACCCACCCAAGGCCCTTTGACTGATCTCTGAATCCCTCATGCACACCCTAACCAAACCCACCCAAGGCCCTTTGACTGATCTCTGAATCCCTCAAACACACCCTAACCAAACCCACCAAAGGCCCTTTGCTGGATCTCTGAATCCCTCAAACACACCCTAACCAAACCCACCCAAGGCCCTTTGACTGATCTCTGAATCCCTCAAACACACCCTAACCAAACCCACCCAAGGCCCTTTGACTGATCTCTGAATCCCTCATGCACACCCTAACCAAACCCACCCAAGGCCCTTTGACTGATCCCTGAATCCCTCATGCACACCCTAACCAAACCCACCCAAGGCCCTTTGTCTGATCCCTGAATCCCTCAAACACACCCTAGCCAAACCCACCCAAGGCCCTTTGCCTTATCTCTGAATCCCTCAAACACACCCTAACCAAACCCACCCAAGGCCCTTTGACTGATCTCTGAATCCCTCATGCACACCCTAACCAAACCCATCCAAGGCCCTTTGACTGATCCCTGAATCCCTCAAACACACCCTAACCAAACCCACCCAAGGCCCTTTGACTGATCTCTGAATCCCTCATGCACACCCTAACCAAACCCACCCAAGGCCCTTTGACTGATCTCTGAATCCCTCAAACACACCCTAACCAAACCCACCCAAGGCCCTTTGCCTGATCTCTGAATCCCTCGAACACACCCTAACAAAACCCACCCAAGGCCCTTTGCTGGATCTCTGAATCCCTCAAACACACCCTAACCAAACCCACCCAAGGCCCTTTGACTGATCTCTGAATCCCTCATGCACACCCTAACCAAACCCATCCAAGGCCCTTTGACTGATCCCTGAATCCCTCAAACACACCCTAACCAAACCCACCCACGGCCCTTTGACTGATCCCTGAATCCCTCAAACACACCCTAACCAAACCCACCCAATGCCTTTTGCCTGATCTGTGAATCCCTCAAACACACCCTAACCAAACCCACCCAAGGCCCTTTGACTGATCTCTGAATCCCTCATGCACACACTAACCAAACCCATCCAAGGCCCTTTGACTGATCCCTGAATCCCTCAAACACACCCTAACCAAACCCACCCACGGCCCTTTGACTGATCCCTGAATCCCTCAAACACACCATAACCAAACCCACCCAAGGCCCTTTGCAGGATCTCTGAATCCCTCAAACATACCCTAACCAAACCCACCCAAGGCCCTTTGCTGGATCTCTGAATCCCTCAAACACACCCTAACCAAACCCACCCACAGCCCTTTGACTGATCTCTGAATCCCTCATGCACACCCTAACCAAACCCACCCAAGGCCCTTTGCTGGATCTCTGAATCCCTCAAACAGACCCTAACCATACCCACCTACGGCCCTTTGCCTGATCTCTGAATCCCTCATGCACACCCTAACCAAACCCACCCAAGGCCCTTTGCCTGATCTCTGAATCCCTCAAACACACCCTAACCAAACCCAGCCAAGGCCCTTTGACTGATCTGTGAATCCCTCAAACACACCCTAACCAAACCCACCCAAGGCCCTTTGCTGGATCTCTGAATCCCTCAAACGCACCCTAACCAAACCCAACCAAGGCCCTTTGCCTGATCTCCGAATCCCTCAAACACACCCTAACCAAACCCACCCAAGGCCCTTTGCCTGATCTCTGAATCCCTCATGCACACCCTAACCAAACCCACCAAAGGCCCTTTGACTGATCTCTGAATCCCTCAAACACACCCTAACCAAACCCACCAAAGGCCCTTTGACTGATCTCTGAATCCCTCAAACACACCCTAACCAAACCCACCCAAGGCCCTTTGCAGGATCTCTGAATCCCTCATGCACACCCTAACCAAACCCACCAAAGGCCCTTTGCCTGATCTCTGAATCCCTCAATCACACCCTAACCAAACCCACCCAAGGCCCTTTGCAGGATCTCTGAATCCCTCAAACACACCCTAACCAAACCCACCCAAGGCCCTTTGCAGGATCTCTGAATCCCTCAAACACACCCTAACCAAACCCACCCAAGGCCCTTTGCTGGATCTCTGAATCCCTCAAACACACCCTAACCAAACCCACCCAAGGCCCTTTGACTGATCTCTGAATCCCTCATGCACACCCTAACCAAACCCATCCAAGGCCCTTTGACTGATCCCTGAATCCCTCAAACACACCCTAACCAAACCCACCAAAGGCCCTTTGACTGATCTCTGAATCCCTCATGCACCCCCTAACCAAACCCACCCAAGGCCCTTTGACTGATCTCTGAATCCCTCGAACACACCCTAACCAAACCCACCCAAGGCCCTTTGCTGGATCTCTGAATCCCTCAAACACACCCTAACCAAACCCACCCAAGGCCCTTTGACTGATCTCTGAATCCCTCATGCACACCCTAACCAAACCCATCCAAGGCCCTTTGACTGATCCCTGAATCCCTCAAACACACCCTAACCAAACCCACCCATGGCCCTTTGACTGATCTATGAATCCCTCAAACACACCCTAACCAAACCCACCCAAGGCCCTTTGACTGATCTCTGAATCCCTCATGCACACCCTAACCAAACCCACCCAAGGCCCTTTGACTGATCTCTGAATCCCTCAAACACACCCTAACCAAACCCATCTAAGGCCCTTTGACTGATCCCTGAATCCCTCAAACACACCCTAACCAAACCCACCCACGGCCCTTTGACTGATCTCTGAATCCCTCAAACACACCCTAACCAAACCCACCCAAGGCCCTTTGCCTGATCTCTGAATCCCTCAAACACACCCTAACCAAACCCACCCAAGGCCCTTTGACTGATCCCTGAATCCCTCAAACACACCCTAACCAAACCCAACAAAGGCCCTTTGACTGATCTCTGAATCCCTCAAACACACCCTAACCAAACCCACCCAAGGCCCTTTGCCTGATCTCTGAATCCCTCAAACACACCCTAACCAAACCCACCCAAGGCCCTTTGCCTGATCTCTGAATCCCTCAAACACACCCTAACCAAACCCACCCAAGGCCTTTGCCTGATCTCTGAATCCCACAAACACACCCTAACCAAACCCACTCAAGGCCCTTTGACTGATCCCTGAATCCCTCAAACACACCCTAACCAAACCCACCCAAGACCCTTTGCCTGATCTCTGAATCACTCAAACACACCCTAACCAAACCCACCCAAGGCCCTTTGACTGATCTCTGAATCCCTCAAACACACCCTAACCAAACCCACCCAAGGCCCTTTGCTGGATCTCTGAATCCCTCAAACACACCCTAACCAAACCCACCCAAGGCCCTTTGACTGATCTCTGAATCCCTCGAACACACCTTAACCAAACCCACCCAAGGCCCTTTGCTGGATCTCCGAATCCCACAAACACACCCTAACCAAACCCACCCAAAGCCCTTTGCCTGATCTCTGAATCCCTCAAACACACCCTAACCAAACCCACCCAAGGCCCTTTGAATGATCTTTGAATCCCTCATGCACACCCTAACCAAACCCACCCAAGGCCCTTTGACTGATCTCTGAATCCCTCAAACACACCCTAACCAAACCCACCCAAGGCCCTTTGCTGGATCTCTGAATCCCTCAAACACACCCTAACCAAACCCACCCAAGGCACTTTGACTGATCTCTGAATCCCTCAAACACACCCTAACCAAACCCACCCAAGGCCCTTTGACTGATCTCTGAATCACTCAAACACACCCTAACCAAACCCACCCAAGGCCCTTTGACTGATCTCTGAATCCCTAAAACACACCCTAACCAAACCCACCCAAGGCCCTTTGACTGATCTCTGAATCCCTCAAACACACCCTAACCAAACCCACCCAAGGCCCTTTGCCTGATCTCTGAATCCCTCACACACACCCTAACCAAACCCACCCAAGGCCCTTTGCTGGATCTCTGAATCCCTCAAACACACCCTAACCAAACCCACCCAAGGCCCTTTGACTGATCTCTGAATCCCTCAAACACACCCTAACCAAATCCACCCAAGGCCCTTTGCCTGATCTCTGAATCCCTCATGCACACCCTAACCAAACCCACCAAAGGCCCTTTGCTGGATCTCTGAATCCCTCAAACACACCCTAACCAAACCCACCCAAGGCCCTTTGCCTGATCTCTGAATCCCTCATGCACACCCTAACCAAACCCACCAAAGGCCCTTTGCTGGATCTCTGAATCCCTCAAACACACCCTAACCAAACCCACCCAAGGCCCTTTGACTGATCTCTGAATCCCTCAAACACACCCTAACCAAACCCACCCAAGGCCCTTTGACTGATCCCTGAATCCCTCATGCACACCCTAACCAAACCCACCCAAGGCCCTATGCCTGATCTCTGAATCCCTCATGCACACCCTAACCAAACCCACCAAAGGCCCTTTGCTGGATATCTGAATCCCTCAAACACACCCTAACCAAACCCACCCAAGGCCCTTTGCCTGATCTCTGAATCCCTCATGCACACCCTAACCAAACCCACCAAAGGCCCTTTGCTGGATCTCTGAATCCCTCAAACACACCCTAACCAAACCCACCCAAGGCCCTTTGACTGATCTCTGAATCCCTCAAACACACCCTAACCAAACCCACCCAAGGCCCTTTGACTGATCTCTGAATCCCTCATGCACACCCTAACCAAACCCACCCAAGGCCCTTTGACTGATCCCTGAATACCTCATGCACACCCTAACCAAACCCACCCAAGGCCCTTTGACTGATCCCTGAATCCATCAAACACACCCTAGCCAAACCCACCCAAGGCCCTTTGCCTTATCTCTGAATCCCTCAAACACACCCTAACCAAACCCACCCAAGGCCTTTTGACTGATCTCTGAATCCCTCATGCACACCCTAACCAAACCCATCCAAGGCCCTTTGACTGATCCCTGAATCCCTCAAACACACCCTAACCAAACCCACCCAAGGCCCTTTGACTGATCTCTGAATCCCTCATGCACACCCTAACCAAACCCACCCAAGGCCCTTTGACTGATCTCTGAATCCCTCAAACACACCCTAACCAAACCCACCCAAGGCCCTTTGACTGATCTCTGAATCCCTCAAACACACCCTAACCAAACCCACCCAAGGCCCTTTGCCTGATCTCTGAATCCCTCGAACACACCCTAACAAAACCCACCCAAGGCCCTTTGCTGGATCTCTGAATCCCTCAAACACACCCTAACCAAACCCACCCAAGGCCCTTTGACTGATCTCTGAATCCCTCATGCACACCCTAACCAAACCCATCCAAGGCCCTTTGACTGATCCCTGAATCTCTCAAACACACCCTAACCAAACCCACCCACGGCCCTTTGACTGATCCCTGAATCCCTCAAACACACCCTAACCAAACCCACCCAATGCCTTTTGCCTGATCTGTGAATCCCTCAAACACACCCTAACCAAACCCACCCAAGGCCCTTTGACTGATCTCTGAATCCCTCATGCACACACTAACCAAACCCATGCAAGGCCCTTTGACTGATCCCTGAATCCCTCAAACACACCCTAACCAAACCCACCCACGGCCCTTTGACTGATCCCTGAATCCCTCAAACACACCCTAACCAAACCCACCCAAGGCCCTTTGCAGGATCTCTGAATCCCTCAAACATACCCTAACCAAACCCACCCAAGGCCCTTTGCTGGATCTCTGAATCCCTCAAACACACCCTAACCAAACCCACCCACAGCCCTTTGACTGATCTCTGAATCCCTCAAACACACCCTAACCAAACCCATCCAAGGCCCTTTGACTGATCACTGAATCCCTCAAACACACCCTAACCAAACCCACCCAAGGCCCTTTGCTGGATCTCTGAATCCCTCAAACACACCCTAACCAAACCCACCCAAGGCCCTTTGCCTGATCTCTGAATTCCTCAAACACACCCTAACCAAACCCACCCACGGCCCTTTGACTGATCTCTGAATCCCTCAAACACACCCTAACCAAACCGATCCAAGGCCCTTTGACTGATCCCTGAATCCCTCAAACACACCCTAACCAAACCCACCCAAGGCCCTTTGCTGGATCTCTGAATCCCTCAAACACACCCTAACCAAACCCACCCAAGGCCCTTTGCCTGATCTCTGAATCCCTCAAACACACCCTAACCAAACCCACCCACGGCCCTTTGCCTGATCTCTGAATCCCTCATGCACACCCTAACCAAACCCACACAAGGCCCTTTGCCTGATCTCTGAATCCCTCAAACACACCCTAACCAAACCCAGCCAAGGCCCTTTGCCTGATCTCTGAATCCCTCAAACACTCCCTAACAAAACCCACCCAAGGCCCTTTGCTGAATCTCTGAATCCCTCAAACGCACCCTAACCAAACCCACCCAAGGCCCTTTGACTGATCTCTGAATCCCTCATGCACACCCTAACCAAACCCACCCAAGGCCCTTTGCTGGATCTCTGAATCCCTCAAACACACCCTAACCAAACCCACCCAAGGCCCTTTGCTGGATCTCTGAATCCCTCAAACGCACCCTAACCAAACCCACCCAAGGCCCTTTGGTGGATCTCTGAATCCCTCAAACACACCCTAACCAAACCCACCCAAGGCCCTTTGCTGGATCTCTGAATCCCTCAAACACACCCTAACCAAACCCACCCAAGGCCCTTTGCCTGATCTCTGAATCCCTCAAACACACCCTAACCAAACCCAGCCAAGGCCCTTTGACTGATCTGTGAATCCCTCAAACACACCCTAACCAAACCCACCCAAGGCCCTTTGCTGGATCTCTGAATCCCTCAAACGCACCCTAACCAAACCCACCCAAGGCCCTTTGCCTGATCTCCGAATCCCTCAAACACACCCTAACCAAACCCACCCAAGGCCCTTTGCCTGATCTCTGAATCCCTCATGCACACCCTAACCAAACCCACCAAAGGCCCTTTGACTGATCTCTGAATCCCTCAAACACACCCTAACCAAACCCACCAAAGGCCCTTTGACTGATCTCTGAATCCCTCAAACACACCCTAACCAAACCCACCGAAGGCCCTTTGCAGGATCTCTGAATCCCTCATGCATACCCTAACCAAACCCACCAAAGGCCCTTTGCCTGATCTCTGAATCCCTCAATCACACCCTAACCAAACCCACCCAAGGCCCTTTGCAGGATCTCTGAATCCCTCAAACACACCCTAACCAAACCCACCCAAGACCCTTTGCAGGATCTCTGAATCCCTCAAACACACCCTAACCAAACCCTCCCAAGGCCCTTTGACTGATCTCTGAATCCCTCAAACACACCCTAACCAAACGCACCAAAGGCCCTTTGACTGATCTCTGAATCCCTCAAACACACCCTAACCAAACCCACCCAAGGCCCTTTGACTGATCTCTGAATCCCTCAAACACTCCCTAACCAAACCCACCAAAGGCCCTTTGACTGATCTCTGAATCCCTCAAACACACCCTAACCAAACCCACCCAAGGCCCTTTGCAGGATCTCTGAATCCCTCAAACACACCCTAACCAAACCCACGCAAGGCCCTTTGCCTGATCTCTGAATCCCTCAAACACACCCTAACCAAACCCACCCAAGGCCCTTTGACTGATCTCTGAATCCCTCATGCACCCCCTAACCAAACCCACCCAAGGCCCTTTGACTGATCTCTGAATCCCTCGAACACACCCTAACCAAACCCACCCAAGGCCCTTTGCTGGATCTCTGAATCCCTCAAACACACCCTAACCAAACCCACCCAAGGCCCTTTGCCTGATCTCTGAATCCCTCAAACACACCCTAACCAAACCCACCCAAGGCCCTTTGACTGATCTCTGAATCCCTCATGCACACCCTAACCAAACCGATCCAAGGCCCTTTGACTGATCCCTGAATCCCTCAAACACACCCTAACCAAACCCACCCACGGCCCTTTGACTGATCTATGAATCCCTCAAACACACCCTAACCAAACCCACCCAAGGCCTTTTGACTGATCTCTGAATCCCTCATGCACACCCTAACCAAACCCACCCAAGGCCCTTTGCAGGATCTCTGAATCCCTCAAACACACCCTAACCAAACCCATCTAAGGCCCTTTGACTGATCCCTGAATCCCTCCATCACACCCTAACCAAACCCACCCACGGCCCTTTGACTGATCTCTGAATCCCTCAAACACACCCTAACCAAACCCACCCAAGGCCCTTTGCCTGATCTCTGAATCCCTCAAACACACCCTAACCAAACCCACCCAAGGCCCTTTGACTGATCCCTGAATCCCTCAAACACACCCTAACCAAACCCAACAAAGGCCCTTTGACTGATCTCTGAATCCCTCAAACACACCCTAACCAAACCCACCCAAGGCCCTTTGCCTGATCTCTGAATCCCTCAAACACACCCTAACCAAACCCACCCAAGGCCCTTTGCCTGATCTCTGAATCCCTCAAACACACCCTAACCAAACCCACCCAAGGCCTTTGCCTGATCTCTGAATCCCACAAACACACCCTAACCAAACCCACTCAAGGCCCTTTAACTGATCCCTGAATCCCTCAAACACACCCTAACCAAACCCACCCAAGACCCTTTGCCTGATCTCTGAATCACTCAAACACACCCTAACCAAACCCACCCAAGGCCCTTTGACTGATCTCTGAATCCCTCAAACACACCCTAACCAAACCCACCCAAGGCCCTTTGCTGGATCTCTGAATCCCTCAAACACACCCTAACCAAACCCACCCAAGGCCCTTTGACTGATCTCTGAATCCCTCAAACACACCCTAACCAAACCCACCCAAGGCCCTTTGCTGGATCTCTGAATCCCTCAAACACACCCTAACCAAACCCAGCCAAGGCCCTTTGACTGATCTCTGAATCCCTCAAACACACCCTAACCAACCCCGCCCAAGGCCCTTTGACTGATCCCTGAATCCCTCAAACACACCCTAACCAAACCCACCCACGGCCCTTTGACTGATCCCTGAATCCCTCAAACACACCCTAACCAAACCCACCCAAGGCCCTTTGCCTGATCTCTGAATCCCTCATGCACACCCTAACCAAACCCACCCAAGGCCCTTTGACTGATCTCTGAATCCCTCAAACACACCCTAACCAAACCCACCCAAGGCCCTTTGCCTGATCTCTGAATCCCTCAAACACACCCTAACCAAACCCACCCAAGGCCCTTTGCTGGATCTCTGAATCCCTCAAACACACCCTAACCAAACCCACCCAAGGCCCTTTGCCTGATCTCTGAATCCCTCAAACACACCCTAACCAAACCCACCCAAGGCCCTTTGACTGATCTCGGAATCCCTCAAACACACCCTAACCAAACCCACCCAAGGCCCTTTGACTGATCCCTGAATCCCTCAAACACACCCTAACCAATCCCACCCAAGGCCCTTTGCTGGATCTCTGAATCCCTCAAACACACCCTAACCAAACCCACCCAAGGCCCTTTGCCTGATCTCTGAATCCCTCAAACACACCCTAACCAAACCCACCCACGGCCCTTTGACTGATCCCTGAATCCCTCAAACACACCCTAACCAAACCCACCCAAGGCCCTTTGCTGGATCTCTGAATCCCTCAAACACACCCTAACCAAACCCACCGAAGGCCCTTTGCTGGATCTCTGAATCCCTCAAACACACCCTAACCAAACCCACCCAAGGCCCTTTGCCTGATCTCTGAATCCCTCAAACACACCCTAACCAAACCCACCCAAGGCCCTTTGACTGATCTCTGAATCCCTCAAACACACCCTAACCAAACCCACCCAAGGCCCTTTGCTGGATCTCTGAATCCCTCAAACACACCCTAACCAAACCCACCCAAGGCCCTTTGCCTGTTCTCTGAATCCCTCAAACACACCCTAGCCAAACCCACCCAAGGCCCTTTGCCTGATCTCTGAATCCCTCAAACACACCCTAACCAAACCCACCCAAGGCCCTTTGACTGATCTCTGAATCCCTCATGCACACCCTAACCAAACCCATCCAAGGCCCTTTGACTGATCTCTGAATCCCTCAAACACACCCTAACCAAACCCGCCCAAGGCCCTTTGACTGATCTCTGAATCCCTCAAACACACCCTAACCAAACCCACCCAAGGCCCTTTGCCTGATCTCTGAATCCCTCAAACACACCCTAACCAAATCCTCCCAAGGCCCTTTGCTGGATCTCTGAATCCCTCAAACACACCCTAACCAAACCCACCCAAGGCCCTTTGACTGATCTCTGAATTCCTCAAACACACCCTAACCAAACCCACCCAAGGCCCTTTGACTGATCTCTGAATTCCTCAAACACACCCTAACCAAACCCACCTAAGGCCCTTTGACTGATCTCTGAATCCCTCAAACACACCCTAACCAAACCCACCCAAGGCCCTTTGCAGGATCTCTGAATCCCTCAAACACACCCTAACCAAACCCACCCAAGGCCCTTTGACTGATCTCTGAATCCCTCAAACACACCCTAACCAAACCCACCCAAGTCCTTTTGCCTGATCTCTGAATCCCTCAAACACACCCTAACCAAACCCACCCAAGGCCCTTTGCAGGATCTCTGAATCCCTCAAACACACCCTAACCAAACCCACCCAAGGCCCTTTGCTGGATCTCTGAATCCCTCAAACACACCCTAACCAAACCCACCCAAGGCCCTTTGCCTGATCTCTGAATCCCTCAAACACACCCTAACCAAACCCACCCAAGGCCCTTTGACTGATCTCGGAATCCCTCAAACACACCCTAACCAAACCCACCCAAGGCCCTTTGACTGATCCCTGAATCCCTCAAACACACCCTAACCAATCCCACCCAAGGCCCTTTGCTGGATGTCTGAATCCCTCAAACACACCCTAACCAAACCCACCCAAGGCCCTTTGCCTGATCTCTGAATCCCTCAAACACACCCTAACCAAACCCACCCACGGCCCTTTGACTGATCCCTGAATCCCTCAAACACACCCTAACCAAACCCACCCAAGGCCCTTTGCTGGATCTCTGAATCCCTCAAACACACCCTAACCAAACCCACCGAAGGCCCTTTGCTGGATCTCTGAATCCCTCAAACACACCCTAACCAAACCCACCCAAGGCCCTTTGCCTGATCTCTGAATCCCTCAAACACACCCTAACCAAACCCACCCAAGGCCCTTTGACTGATCTCTGAATCCCTCAAACACACCCTAACCAAACCCACCCAAGGCCCTTTGCTGGATCTCTGAATCCCTCAAACACACCCTAGCCAAACCCACCCAAGGCCCTTTGCCTGATCTCTGAATCCCTCAAACACACCCTAACCAAACCCACCCAAGGCCCTTTGACTGATCTCTGAATCCCTCATGCACACCCTAACCAAACCCATCCAAGGCCCTTTGACTGATCTCTGAATCCCTCAAACACACCCTAACCAAACCCGCCCAAGGCCCTTTGACTGATCTCTGAATCCCTCAAACACACCCTAACCAAACCCACCCAAGGCCCTTTGCCTGATCTTTGAATCCCTCAAACACACCCTAACCAAATCCTCCCAAGGCCCTTTGCTGGATCTCTGAATCCCTCAAACACACCCTAACCAAACCCACCCAAGGCCCTTTGACTGATCTCTGAATTCCTCAAACACACCCTAACCAAACCCACCCAAGGCCCTTTGACTGATCTCTGAATTCCTCAAACACACCCTAACCAAACCCACCTAAGGCCCTTTGACTGATCTCTGAATCCCTCAAACACACCCTAACCAAACCCACCCAAGGCCCTTTGCAGGATCTCTGAATCCCTCAAACACACCCTAACCAAACCCACCCAAGGCCCTTTGACTGATCTCTGAATCCCTCAAACACACCCTAACCAAACCCACCCAAGTCCTTTTGCCTGATCTCTGAATCCCTCAAACACACCCTAACCAAACCCACCCAAGGCCCTTTGCAGGATCTCTGAATCCCTCAAACACACCCTAACCAAACCCACCCAAGGCCCTTTGACTGATCTCTGAATCCCTCAAACACACCCTAACCAAACCCACCCAAGGCCCTTTGCAGGATCTCTGAATCCCTCAAACACACCCTAACCAAACCCACCCAAGGCCCTTTGCCTGATCTCTGAATTCCTCAAACACACCCTAACCAAACCCACCCAAGGCCCTTTGTGTGATGTCTGAATTCCCAGATAGCAGAACCCTCTGGTCACCTGCTGGCCATCACCCAGAGACAAAGGCCAGTTTCGCTGTTGCCTACTGAAGCTGCCAGCAGCTACGGGCACTTGCAATGGGGAAGTACAGAACTGGAATGCCCTTCTGTAGAGTCTCAGATGGGCAGGGAGCATCAGGGAAGGTCTCCACTAATGGATACGGAACTGCTAAAACTCTGCTAAAGGAGGAAAGAGTTGGACGAAACCCAAAAGATAGTTCTGGCTGTCTGGTTTTGGTGATTGTTTTGCAATGCAAACTCAGATGAGGTGAAGGAAATTGATAATTCTCAGATATTTAACAGGATAAGCTTATTGTGGCATATCTGCTGGGTGCTGAAATGGGCACATATCTGTTTGTGCACGCATAAGCTCACAAGAGCATGCATGTGCTCAAATTCAAACGCGTATACACACCCATACATGTAAGCACAAGCTCAGAAGCACACATGTGCACAGACTTGTACACACGCACACACACACACACACACCATCCAGCTCTTGATTTGAGGTGCTGTTGTTGCTTCTTCCTCTTTGATGATCTTTTGGAGATATTACTATTGATCAATATCAGAGCTGTCAACATACCAATATAAGAAAACCTTGAAGTGTGTTTAGAGCTTTCACAGGAGAGAGATCAACAATAATTTTCCCTTCAGGGCAAAGCAGAACAGCTTGTGCCAGAAAATTGCAGGAGTAGTGTGTTTGGGACACATTGACACTGTGGTGTCTCTGTTAACTTGTGGGTTATCCATTTTACACCAACAGACTACTGCTTACATCTTCTTTAATCCAATTTGTAGCTTCGTCAGAAAGCCCGAGGAAGAGGCTGGGTCTGTTAATTCTTTGGTTGAGTTACATAACGAGTCCGTTGCCCTTCCCCCTACGCTGTGCTCAATCCACCATTTTTTCCCATCTTTCTTATATGGCCATCCATGTTTCCTGCTTTGTTCTTCTTTCCAGCTCAGTGTCCTGAACGAGCCTCTCTGCTCTCCTTGAAGGCTAAGTCAATCTGTTCCCACATTATGTTGACCCTGTCCACTGACTCATCCACATTAAGGTCCTGCAAGGCCTGGAATCTGTTCTTAAACTGAACGGTGAAGGCAGATCTCACACTGGTGTCCCTGAGCTTCTCAAAGTCAAAACCCTCCTTTGTACATGTGTTCTGGTCCCAGTGCTTCTCAGTTTGAGTTTCATCGCTGTTACAACACGGTGTTGATCACTTCCTCTCTTCCCTTTACATCTCACAAGGATTGTCTCCGTGTACCGTTGATCATCCACCATGGCTCTCGACCTTTTTCAATAATTTTTCCATTTTGGGATATTGTTGTAGGATCTGTCCCTTTCAACAGCATATTCAACGATTTGTTACAGTAGCTTGTGATCATGAAGAACTATCTTCAGATGCTGGAAATCTAAAGTAAGGACCAAAAGTGCTGGAAGTGCAGTGGCTATGGGAAGAGAAACAGAATTAACGTTTCATTTTGAAGATCTTTCATTAGAGCTGGGAAGGAGACACAAGAATCTTGCTAAACTGCGGGGAGGGTGGAGGAGGAGGATCACTGACAAATTGGAACTGGGGTGACCATGGGGATAAACTACACTCAGTAGTCACTTTATAGGAGTGTACCTAATAAAGTGGCTGGTCAGTGTATGTCCAGCTGCTGTAGCTCCTCCGCTTCCAGGTTCGACGCGTTGTGTGTTCAGAGGCGCTCTTCTGCACACCACTGTTGTAACCTGTGCTTATTTGTGTTACTGTCACCTTCCTGTCAGCTTGAACCAGTCTGTCTGTTCTCCTCTGACCTCCCTCATTAAAAGGTGCCTTCTCCCACAGAGCTGCCACTCACTGGATGCTTTTTGGTTTTTTTTGTATCATTCTCTGTAAACTGGAGAGTCCGTTATGTGTGCAAATCCCAGGAAATCAGCAGTTTCTCAGAAGACTGGAACCACTGTGGCAGGAACAGGCCCAAGTCACTTAGATCACATTTCTTCCCCATTCTAACATTTGGTCTGTACAACAGCTGAACCTCTTGACCACGTCTGCATGCTTTTATGCATTGAGTTGTTGCCACGTGACTGGGTGATTAGATATTTGCATTAACGAGCAGGTGTACCTAATAAAGTGGCCACTGAGTGTACAGTCAAGGTTATCTGGTCAGTGAGTAAACAGGAGCAGTTAGAGACAGGAAAACCAGCTCTTTTATCTCCTTTCCACTATTTGTGGTCTATAATGTACACCATCTCTGCGACAGAGAGGGGCAGTCCTATCAACAGGTGTACATTTGCATGATTAGCAAGCACTTTACAGTACAGGCGACCTGGATTCATTTCCCACCTGTAAGGGGCTTGTACATTTACCCCGCGACCACATGGGCTTCTTCCGAGTGCTCCGGTTTCCCCACACAGTCCAGAAAAAAAGTACCCGTTAGTAGGTTAATTGGTCATAGTAAATTGTCCTGTGAACAAACTAGAATTAAAGAACTGACAGATAATCAAGGGTAATTCTAAAACATTGTATAAGTTGATGAAGGGAAAGATAATCAGGAAAAAATGATTGCAGGGATCTGAAAATTGTAGCCTAAATGTGTCGGAAAAGTCTATGTAAATTTCTGAAAGAATACTTTGCATTTCTATTCCTGAAGGAGAGTGATGTCATTCCAAGGGAAAGTGACAGGTTGGATTGTAAGTGATCTCACTGGCAGAAAGCAAAGGGTGGTAGTCAGCAGGAACCTGCATACAGTGGGATTCTACAAGGCTCAGTTGTAAGCTGCTGGCTTCTTGTAGTGTGCATAAATGACTTGGACTTTGAAGAAATTAACCAAAACGGGCAGATGAGTTGACAGAGTGGAAGAATGTTTTGGGCTAAAAGACCCGGAGCACTACAGGATGCAAGAGGGTCAGTGGGTTGGAAAGTGTAAAAAAAAATTGCTAATACTGATTGTCCAAGGGAAGATGACTGGGAAATGAATTTTATCATTGGAATACAAGTCAATCAGATCAAAGCATCAAAGTCCGAGTAGAAATCCTTTAATTCATTTGTCTTTGGGGATTTTGGCACATTGTGCACCTTTTTATTGTGACAAAATGGTGTCAGAGTGCTGTTTTCAACCCGGCGAGGATCGGTGTCTTGCTCTGATGATGTGACATCATTTCGCACACATCCGACCCTGTATAGTGATTAGACACATTTTTTTTTGGGGGGGGGGGGGGGGATACAAGCAGAAGTGGATGGTGCAATTTCAGAATACAGCCGGGAATGACCACAAGGATATAGAACATAAGAAAATAGAAACAGGAGTAGGCCATTAAGCCTGCCCCGCCATTTGATGTAATCATGGCTGATCTGTCCAGACCCCATCAGTTCCCTGATTTCCTCTTAACTACTCCAAACTGGCTTCGATATCTCCGTCAGGTAGTAAATTCCACAGATTCACCACTATTCCATGTAAATGCAATTTTCCCCTGTCCAACATCTAAACAATTGGTTCTCTTTGAAGAAATTAACAAATTAATGCCCCACACTTCCAGGTTAAACTTCCTAATGTTGGAATGTTTACAACAGCTTTATCTGTGCTCAACCAATGTCCTTCCAGTCATTAGCTGAATTCATATAATGTGACCAGATGCAAGTGTACTGGAAACAAAGAAGTGGAATGGTAGCAAGTGTCACTGGAAAGAGATATGGTTGATCTTGACCACTGAGTTGAAGGCTGTGGAGAATTATCTAGTGCACATTAGTCACAAGTGTGTTGTCATCACAGAACTGAAGTAGCCACTAGCTTGGATCTGTGAAAGATATCACTATTTATAATTTTGCTTTTCCTTGCAAGGCAGATAAACTTCCTTGGTAAGGTGTGGCAGAGCCTTCCCTGCATTTTGTTACTGTTGTGTTGCCCCTGCGTAATTGTCCACTAGGTGTCCTGACAAGAATCGCAAGTAGATTGCCAGGCCTTTCATCTACACAGATACTGCTGTCCAGGTTGGGACCCAGCTGGATTCGAACCCAGGACCGTCTGTCTTGGAGTCCAGTGCTGATGCCACTACACCACCTTGCATTAAATTGTCAAGCAGTGGGGCTCTGCTTTCCACACAAGACCTTACACATGATTTGTTTGTGAATACTGAGGGTTTTTAAACCTGGAACGATAGCTTTCAGCCCTTACTGTCCATGCCCAGGATTGTTTATTGGGGCACGGAGAATGAGCTTTAGTTAGCTCTGCTCTACCCACACCGAATGTTTGAATGAACACCATAAAGGAAGTGCAGACTGCTCTACTTTGAATCTTAACAATGCTGTACCTGCCCCGGAAATATGTGATTGAACACTATAGATTAGGGAGTACCTTACCATTTCAAGGGGTGCTTGATGATGCAGTGTTAGAGCAGGTTTACATCTTTACTTAATCTTCTCCTTCTCTGTCTCTACTTGGGGTTCAATGTCATTGAAGCAGGTTTGCCATTTTTCTGTTTCATTTCTACTGAGTTCCAAATGTCCTGTTGGTTTGCATCAGTGGCGTCATTTGATCAGAGTCCCTGTCTCTGGCTGATCTAATTCAGAATTAAATAATTCTGATCTAATTCAGAATTAGGTTCATTATCACTGTCAGATGTCATGAAATATGTTGTTTGGTGGCAGCAGTACAGGGCAGCATGGTAGTGTAATGGTTAGCACAAGGCTTTACAGAACAGGCGATCGGGGTTCACTTCCCGCTGCCTGTAAGGAGTTTGTATGTTCACCCTGTGACCACATGGATTTATTCTGGGTGCTCCAGTTTCTCCCTACAGTCCACAGATGCAATGATTGGTCATTGTAAACTGTCCTGTGATTAGGCCATGATTAACTCAGGGAATTGCTGGGTGGCGTGGCTTGAAGGATGGGCCTATTCCACGCTGAATCTCAATACATAAATAAATAAACAAACAAACAAAAATTACTATGTAAAAATAAATAAATAATGCAAAAAAGGAAGAGCAAGGTAGTGTTAATATCTTCATGGACTGTTCAGAAATATAGTAACAGAGAGGAAGAAGCTGTTCCTAAAATGTTGAGCATGGCACCTCAGGCTCCTTATCTCCTCCCTGATGGTAGTAATGAGAACAGGATGTATCCAGGGTGGGACATGCTCCCACAGACCATAATCCTGAGAAACTCACAATGGCTCTTAGCCTTCTGTTCCACATTGACAACTTTACAAATTGTGCATCAGGTAACCATCACCCCTTTGTATTCCTCACTATCTGTTATTCCTTCCCATCGTTACAGTGAAGCACTTTGGTACTTACGCAATTAGAGAAAGGCGCACTAGGAATAAGAATTCTCTCTTTTTTCACATATTGTTCCCTCCCCCAGGTTTTTGGTGTTTAGAAGAGGCCACTATAAACACCACTCCTTCTGTCACATTGCTTTGGTAACTTCTCCCAAGAAAGATTCAATCGCTTGTAACTTCTCCCCTACCTAGCCAGTGAATTTCAGGGTCAAGGTCAGCAATTCTCTCTCTCTGCTCAGTCCATTTTCATGGTCGACTTGCTGCCGGACGTTTGGGATATGGCCCAAGTGCGGAGAGAGAGAGGGACACTGATGCAAGTTCACTGACTTTAATAAAAACTGTTGCCGAATCTAAAGGAAAAGAATAACAATTAGTGCTAGGCCAACTAAAAATCTCAAACTGAAAGTTAATGCCAACACCGTGGCTGGATGCAATAACCAGCATTAAATGAATAATGCTCCTTGGCAGCGTCAGTCGAAGAGGTAATCTTCTTTCCCAGACAAGGATGAGAGTAAGCCAGGAGCTTAAATGTTGCTGTGCTTTTGGTCAGTCTTGACAAGACTAGAACGAGAAGAGCGGAGTTAAATACCACCATAATGAGACAGTAATTAGCTGGGATGTGTATTCTCACAGATGCAATTGGTGAACCTGACGTGCAGCTTGCCTGTAGGGAGTGAGTATACCCCACAGCAAAGTCTATAGTCGTAACATCTTACTTCAACGAGTCTTGCTATTAATGTACCTATTTTATTTGCTTTCATACATCCCAGCAGAATAATTTGATGTATTCTTCAAGCAATGCCATTGAACTTGTGGTACCAACTAATTAGCAATATTGATTGATCAGTGTTTAAATTGGCTCTAATTTTGACTCTTTGCATGGTCATGTTATTGAATCAGATTGGTGCATGACAAATCATTACTCAGGTATCTAGAATGCACGAGAGGTTTACCTGCGACACAATGAAACATGAGCCAGCAGTCGAGTCTGATCTGTTGTCTCTTTCCTCTTTCAGAAGTGGGTTAATGCTCGATACCCAGACGTACTGTATGAAGTCAGTGAAAAGAATGCGATGGTCTTGGAGAAAGGTGACGCAGTACAGGTGTACGACAAACTCAGCACTCTCGACAAAACATCAATGATGGGACTGAAGCCCTGGGAGAAGCAGCCTGACTTTCATTCCTCATGGCAAGCCTTAGGTGACCCAAGTACCTGTACCTCAGCTCACTCCAGGGGCCAGTTTGGGAACAACGTCCAAAAGTGGAAGGATAAGTCCTATGGCCGGGTCTCAATTGATACTGTGACAGTGACTAATGAGTCTAATTGCTCTTATTGCAAATACAAATCCAAGCCAAGCAAAGCACCCTACATGACCCAGTGTAATAGTAATCCTGCAAGAGAGAATTCCAATGTGCAGGATTATCCCCCTACCAGCCAATTCTTCACCCATTTACACCTATTTACGTCAGGAGTCCCTCCGCTTTGCAGTGACGCCGCACCACGAACTGACATGCTGTCCCTGTTGCGGTCCTCTGGTGCTCTGGACGGAGCAGATGGAAACGTTCTAGGTCTTCAGTGCCTCAACATTGACTGGGACCCAGAAAATGAAACTTCCTCTCTGAACGATGAAGAGGCCTCTTGGGCTGATAGAAATGTAGGCGAGGGTGGCTCGTGGAGTGACGGAAGCTTAGATGCCATCTCCTCCTGCAGCAGGCCGGAGCCAGACCTTGGTTATCCAAAGATATCACTGGATTTAGACACCGTTGATAGTGGATTCACTGAAAATGATCCCTATTTCATGAGCACTGTTGATTTGGCGTGTAATAATAGTATGGGAGCTGATGGGGCTGACTGTGGGAAAGAGTCAGATGATAACACAAACTCCGAGGAGCTAACGCAGTATTACAGGAGCTACGTCAAGCAGTGGGTGAAGTCCCCAGATACTAGCGCAGACTGCAATACTCAAGAGTAGCACCAGCCAGCTCCTAGCCTTCGTCAAGTGGAAGCCTGCCAGAATATGATCCCTAACTAGGAAAAGTGACAGCTCTCTGGGGATTGAATCTCCATCATATAACGATGGTTGCCCTGCGTTTTTTAAAAATCAAATTTAGAATGCTGTAAAGGGAAATGTGTTAGACAACATGTCTTCCTACGCTGATTTGTTAAGATAATTTAAGCCTCAGTAAGCATTTCAGAATCAGAATCAAAATCAGGTTTAATATCTCCGCCATAGTTTGCGAAACTTTTAAACTTTATGGCAGCAGTACTATGCAATACATAATAATAGAGAAATAACTGTGAATTACATTAAGTATATATATATAAAATTGTTTAATTAAGTAAGTGGTGCAAAAGTAGAAATTTTAAAAAAAGTAGTGAGTTAGTGTTCAAGGGTTCAATATCCATTCAGAAATTGGATGGCAGAGGGGAAGAAGCTGTTCCTGAATCGCTGAGTGACTTCTGTACCTCCTACCTGATCGTAACAGTGAGAAAAGGGCATGCTCTGGGTGATGTGGGTCCTTAGTGATGGACGCCTCCTGCTGTTTGTCCTCAACAGTGTGATCTTTGACTTGGATTTCCTAGCTGCGTGCTACCTGGAAATTTTACTAATTATCCCAGTCTTCAAAGTCTGTAATATACCTCATCCCCTGAGCTGTCAGTAGATTTTTTTAGCCAACAAAGGAAATAAATAAACTCGTCCTTGAGTAAGACTGACCTGCTAACATTTCTTTCAGTTAAATGACTCAATCGGTGACTCAATGGTGCTACTACACAACCGGATCTATCACTTTGGGCTTGATCTCTGAATCTGCCCACGGGCAGTGTCTGGGATAACTGTCAGCTCTTATTTACTTAACAGCTTGGAAACTGGCCACGTCAGTCGAGGTGTTCAGCACTCGCCTGGCCAGATACCTACCCATCAGCCCTGGTGGTGAAAGAGTAGACCTCGTCATGCCTCTAAAGTGAGGTATCAACAGGCCTTTGTACCAGAGGGTGACCTCCACGGGCAGCAAGCCAGGATCCAACAAGCTTACTGCTAAGTGGCAGGAAGTATCTGGCTGAGAGATAGATAGATAGATAGATAGATACTTTATTCATCCCCATGGGGAAATTCAACATTTTTTCCAATGTCCCATACACTTATTGTAGCAAAACTAATTACATACAATACTTAACTCAGTATAATATGATATGCTTCTAAAATCACCCTCTCAAAAAGCATTAATAAATAGCTTTTAAAAAGTTCTTAAATAGTTTACTAAAATACATTGAATGGTAACTTAAGCTCAGTCCTGACCCCGGCACTTTAACATATCCTACCCCTGGCGGTTGAATTGTAAAGCCGAATGGCATTGGGGAGTAATGATCTCTTCATCCTGTCTGAGGAGCATTGCATCGATAGCAACCTGTAGCTGAAACTGCTTCTCTGTCTCTGGATGGTGCTATGTAGAGGATGTTCAGGGTTTTCCATAATTGACCGTAGCCTACTCAGCGCCCTTTGCTCAGCTACCGATGTTATACTCTCCAGTACTTTGTCCACGACAGAGCCCGCCTTCCTTACCAGCTTATTAAGACGTGATGCGTCCCTCTTCTTAATGCTGCCTCCCCAACACGCCATCGCAAAGAAGAGGGCGCTCTCCACAACTGACCTATAGAACATCTTCAGCATCTCACTACAAACATTGAATGACGCCAACCTTCTAAGGAAGTACAGTCGACTCTGTGCCTTCCTGCACAAGGCATCTGTGTTGGCAGTCCAGTCTAGCTTCTCGTCTAACTGCACTCCCAGATACTTGTAGGTCTTAACCTGCTCCACACATTCTCCATTAATGATCACTGGCTCCATATGAGGCCTAGATCTCTTAAAGATGTAGAAATCCACAGAGTAGGATGAGGTGCTTAATGTCCTTTATTGAAAGTCTTCAACAGCCAATTAGCAACAGTGATTAGTGTTTCAAAACTCATATCACATGGTATTATAGTTCTTAAAAGGACATTTGGTCACCAACTTTGAGAAAGGACATTCTTGTTATTGAGGGAGTGCAGCGTAGGTTCACAAGGTTAATTCCCAGGATGGCGGGACTATCATATGTTGAAAGATTGGAGCGACTGGGCTTGTATACACTGGAATTTAGAAGGATGAGAGGGGATCTGATTGAAACATATAAGATTATTAAGGGATTGGACACACTAGAGGCAGGAAACATGTACCCGATGTTGGGGGAGTCCAGGAACAGAGGCCACAGTTTAAGAATAAGGGGTAGGCCATTTAGAACAGAGTTGAGGAAAAACGTTTTCACCCAGAGGGTTGTGGATCTATGGAATGCTCTGCCTCAGAAGGCAGTGGAGGCCAATTCTCTGGGTGCTTTCAAGAAAGAGTTAGATAGAGCTCTTAAAGATAGCGGAATCAAGGGATATGGGGAGAAGGCAGGAACGGGGTACTGATTGTGTATGATCAGCCATGATCACATTGAATGATGGTGCTGGCTCGAAGGGCCCAATGGCCTACTCCTGCACCTATTGTCTATTGACATACTCATTGCATAGCCAGAGGAGATCTTCATCAATAAAGAAGATCTTTGGGGATGAGGACCGCTTTGCATCAATGCCTCCCCGCAGGGACCCGCCTCGAATGCTGTGGGGCTCGACTGATGAACACAGTCGATTTATGTATTGTCACATGTGTAATTTTGGTAAGGTACACTGACAGTGGGAAACTTGCTTGCAGCCACATGTAGGAACAGATAACACATAAAACATTAATTAATATAAATTATACAAGATATTGAACAGAAAAACATTCAATGCAAAACAAAACATCAATGCAAAAAAAAAAGACCCTCAATCAGAGGCAAGTCGGTAGTAGTGCAGGAGGTGGTCTGGAGGTCTCCATTGCTGAGGTGGGGTTAGGGTTGTGAATGTTGATTCAAGAAGCTGTTGCTTGTAGGAATGTAGCTGTTTTTGAACCTGGTGGTGTGGGGCTGCAGACTTCCACAACTCCTGCTTGACAGTAGCAGCAAGAAGAGGGCGTGGCCCAACTAGCCAGGATCCTTGATGAAAAATTCCACCTTCCTGAGGCAGCGCCTCCTCTTGACGTTGTCAGTGGCTGTGAGGACAGTGCCCATGACAGTAGGAGTATCGGGGGAGTAGATTTAGGATGGAGATAAGGAGGAACTGCTTTTCCCAGAGGGTGTGGAATTCTCTGCCCAATGAAGCAGTGGAGGCTACTTCAGTAAATATACTTAAGACAAGGTTGGATAGATTTTTGCATAGTAGGGAATTAAGGTTTATGGGGAAAAGGCAGGTAGGTTGAGGTGAGTCCATGGTCAGATCAGCCATGATCTTATTGAATGGCGGAGCAGGCTCGATGGGCTTATGTTCTTGTGATAGACCGAAGTACGCCCACTACTCCCTGCAGCCTCTTGTGCTGGAGTTGTCATAGCCGGCTGTGAAGCAATCAGTGAGGATACTCCCGACAGTATAACAGTAGAATTTTGTGAGGGTATTTCGTGCATCCCTGGTTCAGCCATTTCTACTCAGAAGCAGTTTCTATTGGAAGGGGCTACTTTAAAAGCAGGTGATTATTCTAGTTCCATTTGAAATTTTGCAGGATTACCCTGAGCTGTAACGGTGAAGCTCCAGGAATCTCACCGTTTATACACACAATGCCCTGCTTGTGGGTGCCTAGGAAAATCACTTGCCCGCAGTCCTCATGACACTGGTGCAGGCACAATGCTCCCATTTCTAAATGTGAATCAGTTCCAGCCCATTGCACTCAACCAAGGTAGATTTTCTACCTCACAGAACTCCTGAATTTCGGTGCTGTTGGTGGAGGTTGCATGTTCTCTGTGTGACTGTGTGGCCTTCCTATGGATCCTCCAGTTTCTCCAACATCCCACGTAAGTGATAACAGACAATGGAAATTTAGGTGAGTGGAATCTGGGGAGAACTGATGGGAATGTGGAGGATTAGTGTTGGTATTGGCTCGATGAGCTGAAAGTTTCCAAGTGGTATATCTCGATAACACTAATCTAATTTGTACAACTGTTTGACATAAAGATCCTCCCAGGAGCTTTAATGGGAGGTAGGTGTGTGTGTGTGTGTGTGTGTGTGTGTGTGTGTGTGTGTGTGTGTGTGTGTGTGTGTGTGTGTGTGTGTGTGTGTGTGTGTGTGTGTGTGTGTGTGTGTGTGTGTGTGTGTGTGTGTGTGTGTGTGTAAGGGGGAGGGACACAACTTAAGTACTCATTTGGCCAAATCTGATCCGCAGCCTTCTTTGAACTTGCTTTTTAAAAAAAGGACAATTATACTGGGAACTTGGTTAAATCTGCCTCACATAACAGCAGCTATGGAACAGAAGGATGAATGGCTAAGCAGCACCACTTTCAAATCCTTGGACCTGCAGAAGTGCTGCCCAATTGCAGAGTCTGGACTCGAGGCACCAGGTACCAAACAATCTGTCAATTAAATGTTTGTGCTGAGGTTTGAGTTTCTTGACAGTGGGAGGACTTTGAATATGTGAGTTTATTGAGTTAAAGAGATCAGCGCTGGACTAGCTGGTGTCAGTTTTTTTGCCTTGAAGACCTGAACTCATAACGCAATGCCTCTCCCCTGCGGAAATGGGGGCTCTACCAAGAGCAGTATACCTAAATGGCTTCCAATAGAGATTGCTTGGTAAATGCTAACACTAGCAGGTACAGATTCCAGGAACTTTATACGAGGATGTGCATTCTACGTAACTCTTTCTTTGTCGTGGCTTCAGTGCTATTTACTTGGACCACGTCAGTTACCGGAAAAAAGGGATGGGTTGGTTCTGCTCGCTGTTCTGCAAACCTTACTCAGCTCTGTGTGGAACGGAGACTGTGGCGTGCTCTGGTCGCAGTGATGCCTGGCTTCACGTCCGTGGTCCCACGACAGTTACTCAGCTCAGCGATGAACTAAGTCTGTGGCCTGTTCCAGCTGTACTGATACCTGGCCTCTTGTCTTTCAGTTCTGAATGCTATTTGCTTATTGTTGGCACGATTTTTTCTCTCTCTCTGCACGCTGGGTGTATGCCGGCCTTTTTAAAATGGATTCTTTTGGGTTTCTTTGTTTTGTGGCTGCTGTAAGGAGACGGATCTCAAGGTTGTATAATGTATACAAACTTTGATAATAAATGAACTTTGAACTTAATTACATAGCAAATGAAAAATGAGAAACAGCTGCAAATACGAAATAGAAAGAAACTTAGCATGTTAGGGAGCATCTACGGAAAGAGAAACAGAGGTAAAGTTTAAGGCTGAATGTCTGACAAAGGGTTTACAATCTGAAATTTTATCTTTTTAAGTGCATCACACTAAATGCATCTTCACTTCTCAAGGATAAATCTGCATTTGGATTAAAATGAAACCAGATTTAGATCTCTGAGCTCACTTAGAAGAAGCTGAAAGAACTGTACCCAACTATGAAAGTCTTTTCTCACCATTCTGTTCCAGTCATTATACAGTCAAAAAGAAAGTTGTCTTTATCAGTCTTTACAGTCAGTAAGGAGAAAATTATTTCTACGCATGACTCACTCTTAACCATCCTAATCTTTCATCAGAGAGGCAGTCTCAGAAATGACATGTTCAAGGGCAGGCGTGCAAATGAAAACTAAAACTCTTTCTGCTCAAGGCTGTGCATAAATGTAATTGCTGAATATGTCCACTGGTGACTAACCGACCTTGAAGAAGAAGCTGTTGCAGTAGAGGTTCCCAACTTGGGGTCCTCAGACTTGTCACTTAATGGTATTGGTCCATGGCGTAAAAAAGGTTGGGAACCCATGAGTAACTGCACCAGCAGGTTCACTGACCTGGACCAAGTCTTTCAGCAAGATGGTGGGACCAAGGCCGACATCCAGTGCAGACTCAGCAAAGCTAGAAACAGCTTCAGATCAATGAGCAGCTTATGAGAATCAGCCAAGTACAATGTCCACACCTAGGTGAAGATGTACCCCTTGTACAGGTCAGAAGGCTGGCGCATGACAGAGAGCGACTTTGCCAGGCTGTCATCATTCCGCACCACAAGATCTTCTGTATCTTCTGGCCAAGAAGGATCTCCAACCATGCCCAACTCCTTCGGTGCCATCAAGAGGACACGGCCACAAACGTCATGAGGAAGCGTTGGAGATGGATTGAACATGGAGGAGAGGCTGACTGCATCATCAAGACGGCACTTCACTGGACCCTGAAGGGCAGAGGAAACACAGGAGACCAAAGACAAGCTGGCACCATACCTTAGGGCTGAAATGAGGACCCTGAACTACCCCTGGGGCACAATAGAGAAGATGCCCAAGGACAGACAGAAATGGAGGACCTTCACTGCTATCTTAAATGCCAGTGGTTTAACCGGCAGTAAGTAAGTTCGTGTGTAGCCTAGTGGTGAGTCATGCACAAGTGACCCTCACTGTTTGATCTCTGGAGCTAGATTATTCCATTGGGGATGGGGTCTTGTAAATGGGCTAAGAGACCTTTCCGATTTGGCCTGACACTTAAACCGTTGTCCGTACATTGGGTTCAGGCACTTCAGTACACTCTGGGGCATGGAAAACCCCCCCACCTCAAATCAGCCTGTATCCTTTCTATCCTTATGGCTGACATGGATCCACCTGATATTACAATGAAAACCAAAAGGCCTCGTTGTTTTAACCAGGTTGAGGAGACTGGGTCTGATTAATCAGATCACAGTTAGGACTTACATCCAACAGTCAATCAATACTATGTACCCCCATCTAATATTCTGCATTCACATGGAATATAACTTAGAATAAAGGAGTCATTTTGCACAATGATTCTGGTATTTGTGTGACCTCTGATGCATCTCAACTGTTGTGCTAGGACCGTCAGTTAGTTTGAGGAGCCAGTTATTATAATTGTTGGAGTTTTTGCATCGGGGTTTGGTCACACAGATGGTTGAAAGGTGAAGGGAAGTAATCCTCATCCTTGAAGTCTTGCACCTCTGGTGGTGGGCTTGTTGCGCTCCGCTCAGGGCAGCTCATCCACCTTCAGTCCCCACCTGCCACCCAGCTCTCACCTGCGGCTCCGAGCCACACCCCGGTACACCACTTCGACACTGGTAATGGGAGGGTAGCTGAGAAACGCCAACCCTGGTGAGATAAGGATATGCCTACCCCAGCATGAGAAGCTAGTTCAGGTGGACTAGGCAGATGTGATCAACTACAAGGTCCAACGGCCAGGAAGGCAGAGCCGTCATGCTTTGTGGAGAGCGAAGGGCACGGCAAGGCACAGGAGGTGTCATGGCTCTCCACTGTAGTCAAGGAAGTCTCCAGTCATGAAAATTTTTTGTACCATTGAACCAAGATTTTTGAGGCTGAGATGTGGAGCTGCCCTAGTACATCCCATATAGATCTACTTCATCACAGAAATGATGGGCAACCAACAGTGCTGGCCATGCGATATGTCTGGCTGATTAGTCTCTGAGAGGATGAAGGTATCATGTGTATTTCCCCAGAACAAATAGCATCCACTGTCAGAAGAATCTGATGATGCCCAATGCCTGCATGTCGAGGGAGTGGGAACCTTTCCCGTTGAGTTATGTACTCTCTGGACACGGGCTGCACTCAATAGCCATATGCACTTGTGGAAATCCAACAATAAAATGGGTGTCAATGAACCCAACTTCTAGTCTTGTAGAGACTACTCTTGGAGAGCCATCACAGTACTTAGTGGAATGAGACTTACTATTGCTGGGTGCCGCTTGGCTGTTACATTGACCACATTCTCAGTCCCTGGGGTGCCCCTCTTTCAGGGCCTGAACCCCTGAGGTTGGCGGTGGTCTTCTTCCTGGTGAGCCTTAATGATAAGGTGGGACAAATCTTGCAGAAAATTTCCAGCTTGCGTTTTAGACAGAGAGGTCCTCTCACTATGCAGTTCATTAAGCTATTTGGTAAGATTATGAAAAACCTGCCAGTCATTGTACACCAACTTCGCTGAATCTGGGACACAGAGCTTGTTGATGAACTTCGAAATATTACTCTCAGTCCCTTAAATAAATATTTAATATATAATGTGAACGGCTGGCACCCAAGCACTGATTTCTGTGATTCACTGCCGGTTACTGCTTGCCACCCAAGAAAGGATCAAACTTCTCTCCATGCCATTTCATTACGCCCAATATCATGTGCTTTAATGTTAAACACTAAACTCTTCGGTGGAACCTTATCAAAGGCTTTCATAAAGTCCAAAGACAACATGTCCCCTATCTCCTCAGTTACATTCTCAGATATCTCCAGTTGCTTTGTCAGACACAGTTTCCTTTTCTTAATTCCATGTCAACCTTGAGGTCTGGGTTTCTGTAAAAGGAGGGAACTTTATAAAGAAACATGCTTACACTTCAGAAAATCATGGCACTTTGCATTTCTACCAAAATGACTCCATCGAAAATGATTGCAATCTAAGATAACTTCCTCGAATCACTTACAGATATGAGAAGTGACTCAAGAGAATTTGTTTCCTCTTCAAATTTTAAGTAGCTGCTGGCATTTCTACAGACACCAAATAGAGGCAGGCCCTTAGTTCTTAAAAGGACACAGTGTCAGATATCATGGGAACCACAAAGTAAAGGAGGAAGAGGACTAACCCAAGTGAATGGGCCAAACTTTGGAGCTTCTGGTATGTGAAATTAGCAAGAAGCACTGACCCAGGGGAGCTATGGCCTGGGGGGAAAGGGCAGTTCCTTGGTGGAAGGAGTTCTGTCCCTGGAGATAGGAGTTCTGCTCCAGGAAGTTCTACAATACTTGATGGTCAAGAAGGCTGCATTGATCACAACCTCCAGGAGCTGAAAGAAGTACATTAATTTAGTCAGGTGGTCAAGGTGAAAATGACAGTGCTAAAAACTTCTTCCTTCCTCCCCCTGGTCACTGACAATCACGTTTCCCTCCCTCCAATACTCACAGGTGGTCAGACCGTGACACACATTCTTGTTGTTTCTCCCTTCCCATGAGTCTAGCAACAGCACTTTTACATCCCAACCCCTGTCCAGACACCGATGACCACTCTCCCCTCCCCACTACTGTCTCCCCCATACGCTCCTTCATTCTGCCCTACTCTCCCCACTCTCATTCTCTACAGTCCCACCCTCACTCTCCTCCCCACATTCTCTTTTATGCCCTGCATGCTCACACCCACATACCCAGTGTCCACACATCGTCATCCCTCTGTCCCGCAACCTCACAGCCTATCACCCCACTCTGAGCCGGCAGGGGACCACCATGGTCAAAGTACCCAAGCACTGACCACAACCACCACTTACACTTGCCCACATGGCTCCAGAATATGTGGATTCTTGATCAGCCTCTACGGCCACCTGAGGACCCACCAAAAGACTACGCCGTAGGAGAACATCGTACTCGACTTGAGTAATCGTACTATCTACACAACTTCACACACGACATCCCTCAAACTTTCCTACTCTTTCCCACAACTTCCATGTCCCCAAATCAGCCCTTCACACTCACCCACACCTTGCTCTCCCCTAGACACCTCACCAACCCAACACACTGCTGCATTCTCCCACAACCCCCACACACACCTCATTCACTCTTATTACAATCCCCATAAATCAACTGTAGGAACAGACAGGAAGATCACATGGAGCTGGCATTTGAAATAACGGGCAGTTTATGACAAATTGGTGAGCACCAGACAGCCAGTCAAAGCTGATCAACCTGAATGTGAATTTGGTACGACATTTACATTCTCATTTGATTAGATTACCAGAAAAACGACATTTTGATTACAGAATGGCAGCCTCAGGAAAACTTCATTAAGTAACGGACAGAGTAAAGTGATTGTCCATAGGCCTAACAGTGAATCTCTAAACAAATCTCTAGATGCTCAGATAGTGAAGTAGTTCATACCCAAATGTAGGAGGACCTGGACAATACCTAGGCTTGGGCTGACAACTGACAAGTAACATTGAATGTCAAGGTATGATGGTTAGAGCCTCTCTTGTATGAGATGGTCATTGCCTGACACTTGCATGGTGTAAGTGCCAGGCAATGACCATCTCCTACAAGAGAGGCTCTAGCCATTGTCCCTTGATATTCAGTGGCATCACCATCACTGAATCCCCTACTATCAACATTCTAGGGGCTATCATCAACAGCAAACTTAACTCATCTAGCCATATAACCACCGTGGCTACCAGGGCAGGTCAAAGGCTAGGAATCCTGTGGTGTGTAATTCACCTCCTGACTCCCGAAAACCTGTCCACCATCTACAAGGCTCAGGTCAGGAGTGTAATGGAATACTTTCCACTCACCTGGATGAGCGCAGCCCCATCAACATTCAGGAAGCTTGACACCACCCAGTACAAGGCAGCCCACTTGATTGGCACCCCTTCCACAAGCATCCAATCCCCCCACCATCGGTGAACAGTTGCAGCAGTGTGTACTATCTACAAGATGCACTGCGACAACACACCAAAGTTCCTAAGGCAGCACCTTCCAGACCCGTGACCACTACCATCTGGAAGGACGAGAACAGCAGATACCTGGGAACACCACCACTTGGAAATCCCCTCCAAGTCACTCAGCATCCTGACTTGGAAACGTATCACCGTTCCTTCATTGTCATTGGGTCAAAAATCACGGAATTCCCTCCCTAACAGCACTATGGGTGTACCTACACCTCAGGGACTGCAGCAGCTCAAGAAGGCAGCTCATCACCACCTTCTCAAGGGCAACTAGGGATGGGGAATAAATGCTGGCTTAGCTGGTGACTCCCACATCCCGTAAATGAATAAATACAAAAACATATCGTTCCTCAGAGTGAACATTCTGCTGTGTTCACCAGTTAGCTCCCAGGTGAACTCGTCCAAGAACAGACAACAGAATTGCTGGAACTTGTGGCCAGGGTCATGTACTGAGAGGTTAATTGACCACTGTAACTCACCCTAGTGCACAGGGGAGCAGGGAATCTGTTGAAACCAGTTAACCGCTCATTCTGTGTGGGATTGCCAGACAACTGCAAATGCCGTCTGTCCCGTGACTGAGAGGGAGGCAGAATAAAATAGTAGGATTACTGCCAGATTGGTGTGAAAGGTACGGACTTGGTGCCTGTTTCTGTGTGTATCTGCCTACGACTCTGTTACTGACCCCTGAGAGATCCACTGGCACATGGAGTTTGTGTCTTCCCCCAGTCCATCTAGTCCCGGAAGTCAGCCTTCCTCTTCCCACCCCTGCCTCGCAGGCAACAGGCCAGGTTGGAAAGAAGTCACAAAGAAATGGCACTTTACCTCAAAGTTCTGTTCAACCTCTCTGTTCATTTAACAATTAACTAAACTTGGCTCATTGAAGCAATGTAATACATGCAAAACATTGGAGGAACTCAACGGGTCAGGCAGCATTTATAGAGGGAAATCAACAATTGGCATTGCAGGCTGTGACCCTTCATCGGGACTGGGAAGATTGAGGGCAGAAGCCAGAAAAAAATATTGAACTAATACATTGCTTTAATTCTGCCTTGGACAGCATAGGAAGTCTATCATAGAACATAGAACATCATAATCTACAGCACATTTCCTGCCCCTTGACCAACAATGTTGTGCCAACCATGTAACCTAGTCTAGAAACTGCCTAGAATTTCCCTACTGCATAGCCCTCTATTTTTCTAAGCTCCATGTACCTGTCTAAGAGTCTCTTAAAACACTCTATTGTATTTGAATATCCCTATTGTATTATTCATCTGAATAATAAGAATATGGCTGGAGCTTGCTACAGCAGCTCCTCTGAAAATAGTGTACAGGCATTCGGAAGATTATATTCAAGCAGTAGTTATATTTTGTAGGTGATGATACAGCCACATTCAGTATAATTTTTCCAATATGGTCACTAGGTCTATGATCTGGCAGAAATAGCATGCATTGTGACCATGCCCTTGGTGATCTCATGCGGATGTGGACCATATGATAAATTATCTTGATTGACTTTCTAAATTTGATATCCTCTGTGTCCAACCACATGGGCGTTTGCATTACAAATGAAGAGCACTGATGCTTTCGATGCCTCATTCACTGCATGAGGTACGTTCAAAATGACATCAACACAGACCTGAGCAATGTGCGTTGGCCTCAACTTTGTTGAGGAATTCTGACATTAAGACCGAAGTAACACTTACCCTGCACTAAAATTGGTACAACTGATGATCGGGAAGAGCTAATCTCATTTTCAAGCAAACTTTATATACAATGCCTAATTCTCAATGGTAAGGTGTATTAAGGAAGTGTGTGAGTGCTGCTTTCTTATTCCTTTGGATAAATTACTTTGAATATAAGGTTTACTACGAAGCACAAGTATGGATTTCATATTTCAGAGAGCGCATGAAGAAGGAGGCTCCATAAGCATCACTACTGTCAAATCCACCACTGCTGACACTGCCAGAAACAAAGAGTGAGGTGTTGACCTGAGCTGCCACCTGCCCTTGAACCCACATTATTCCCCCCGTCCCACTAGGCACTGGTGTCTGCTGGAGAGCTCATGGGCTCCACCCCACAGTTGTCACATGAGTGGGATGGTGGCCCTGCCTCCTATCTCCTCAGACTGGTGCCTCACCACAGTTTACCTCATAATCAGAAGTTTCAAAACATTTGAAATGGTACAATCAAAGAGAAATTAATTCAATTGGTAAGGGAATTAAATGGCTAGCACAGTTAACAAGACACAAGCTACCATCAATTCATTAGAAACATGAATAGATCATGAAATTAAGGCAATTTAAGAGCAACTCCACAAAATGTTAGAGGAACTCAGCAGATCAGGCAGCATCAATAGATAAATAGTTGACATTTGGGCCAAGACCCTTCTTCAAGACTGGAAAGGAGAAGAACCCAGAATAAGAAGATGGGGGAGGGGAAGGACTGCAAACCAGAAGGTGATTGGTGAAGCCAGGTGGGAGGGGGAGGGGTATGAAGTGAGAAGTTGGGAGGTGATAGGTGGAAAAGGTAAAGGGCTAAAGAAGGATTCTGATAGGTGGTGAGAGTTTACCCTAGGGAAAAGTGAAGAAGGAGGGGCAGGTGAGAAGAAGGGAAAGGGTAAGAAGTAATTAGAATGGGAATTGAAAAAAGAGTGCAGGGAAAGGAGGAGTGATTACCAGAAGCTGGAGGAATTGATGTTCATGCTGTCAGGTTGGAAGCTACCCAGACGGAATATGAGGTGTTGCTCCCTCAACGTGAGAGTGGCCTCAATGTGGCAGTAGAGGAGGACATGGACCAACATGGCAGAATGGTAATGGAAACGAGTCGCCACTGGGGAAACGCCTTTTATGACAGATGGCATGTATTCTACCTGTGATACTCCCTGAGGTCAATAGATCTTGACTTGGAAGATCCTCAAGGACAAGGGGTAGTTGAGTCTCCTCTGCACTCATTCTACAGTATCCACATCCTTCCTGTAGTGAGGTGACCAGAACTGAACACAGTACTCTAAGTGGGGTCTGACCAAGATCTTATATAACTGTAACATTACCTCATGGCTCTTGAACTCAATCGCACGGTTGATGAAGGCCAACACACCATATGCCTTCTTAACAACACTGTCAACCTGTGTAGCAGCTTTGAGTGTCCTATGGACATGGACCCCAAGATCTTGCTGATCCTCCACACTGCCAAGAGTCTTACATTTAATTATATATTCTTCTTTCAAATTTGACCTACCAAAATGAACCACTTCACACCTAGCTGGGTTGAAGTCCAGCTGCCACTTCTCAGCCCAGTTCTGCATCCTATCAGTGTCCTGCTATAACCTCTGACAGCCCTCCAGAATATCCACAACACCCTCAACTTTTGTGCCAACAGCAAACTTACTAACCCACCCTTCTACTTCTTCATCCAGGCCATTTATAAAAATCCCAAAGAGGAGGCTTCCCAGAAAGATCCCTGCGGAATGCCACTTGTCACTGATCTCCATGCAGAATACAAACCATCTACAACCACCCTTTGCCTTCTGTGGGCAAGCCAATTCTGGATCCACAAAGCAAGGTCTTTGTGAATCTCATGCCTCCCTAGTTTCTGAATGAGCCTCACATGGGGAACCTTATCAAATGGCTTACTGGAATCCATATACAATACATCCACTGCTCTACCTTCATCAAAGTGTTTTGTTACATCCTCAAAGAATTCAATTAGGCTCGTGAGGCATGACTTGCCTTTGACTAAGCCATGCTGACTATCCCTAATCAGATTATGTCCAAATGCTCATAAATCCTGCCTCTCAGGATCTTCTCCAATAAGTTGCCCACCATTGAGGTAAGGCTCCCTGGTCTCTAATTTCCTGGGTTATCTCCATTCCCCTTCTTGAACAAGGGAACAATATTTGCAACCCTCCAGTCCTCTTGTACTTCTCCTGTCCTTATTGATGATGTAAAGATCATCACAAGGGACTCAGCAATCTTCTCCCTCGCTTCCCACAGTAGCCTGGGGTACATCCCATCCGGTCTGGGTGACTTATTTAACTTAATGCTTTTCAAAAGCTCCAGCACATCCTCTTTCTTTATGTCTATATGCTCAAGTGTTTCAGTCCGCTGTAAGTCATCTCCACAATTGCCAATGTCCTTTTCCCAGGTGAAAACTGAAGCAAAGTATTCATTATGTACCTCCACTACCTCCTCTGACTCCATGCGCACATTTCCACTATTGCACTTGATTGGTCCTATTCTCACACAGCTCATCCTCTTGCTCTTTACATACTCGTAGAATGCCTTGGAGTTTTCCTTAATCCTGTTCACCAAGACCTTCTCATGATCCCTTCTAACTCTCCTGATTTCATTCTTAAGCTCCTTCCTGGCAACCTTGCAATTTTCTAGAACACTCTCAGTACCTAGCTTCTTGAACCTTTCATAAGCTTTTCTTTTCTTCTTAACTAGATATTCCACATCCATTGTACACCATGGTTCTTTAACCCTACCATCTTTTCCTGCTTCACCGGAACATACCGATGCAGAACTCCATGCAAATATTCCCTGAACATTTACCACATTTCTGCCGTGCATTTCCCTGAGAACATCTGCTCCCAATTTATGCTCCCAAGTTCCTGCTTAATAGCATCATATTTCCCCCTACGCCAATTAAATGTTTTCCCAAACTGTCTGCTCCTAACCCTCTCCAGCACTATGGTGAAGGAGAGAGAGTTGTGGTCACTACCTCCAAAATGCTCACCCACCGAGAGATCTGACATCTGATCAGCTCCATTTCCCAGCAACAGATCAAGAACAGCCTCTCCTCTAGTTGGCTTATGTACATATTGCATCAGGAAACCTTCCTGAACACACCTAACAAACTCTACCCCATCTAAGCCCCTTGCGCTGAGGAGATGCCACCTCTTTCTTCATGTGTCACTGGTACCAATATGTACCACGACCTCTGGCTGCTCACCCTCCCATTTCAGGAAATCATGGACACGCTCAGAAACATCACAAACCCTGGCACCTGGGAGGCAAACTACCATCCTTATTTCATTTCTGTGCCCACAGAATCGCCTATCTGTTCCCCTAACTATGGAGGCCCCTATTACTGCTGCCATCCTCTTCCTTTCCCTACCCTTCTGAGCCACAGGGCCGGACTCTGTGCCAGAGGCATGGCCACTGTTGCTTCCCCCAGGTAGGCTGTTCCCCCCCCAGCAGCACTCAAAATGGAGTACTTATAGTTAAGAGAACAGCCACAGGGGTGCTCTCACTACCTGATGCTCTCCCTTCCCTCTTCTGAAAGTCACCCACTTATCTGTCTCCTGTCCTGGTGTGACTAGCTGCCTGTAGCTCCTGTCGATCACCTCCTCGCTCTCCCTAACAAGCTGAAGGTCATTGAGCTGCAGTTCCAGTTCCCTAACTCGGTCTCTAAGGAGCTGCAGGTCGATACACCTGGCGCAGATGTGGCCATCTGGGAGGCTGGAAATCTCCAGGACATCCCACATCCGACACACAGAGCAGAAATCTGGCCTTGCAGTCATACCCACTATTCTTAAGTTAGAGGAAAAAAGAGATATGAAAGTAACTTTCCTCCTGACCTTGCCTAGGCCCGTCCTTGCCAAAGCCTCAATGAGGCAAAACCATACCACTCTGACTCACATTACACCGATGACTGCTCCTTCGGAGGCTAGGCAGTGTCTCCCTTTTATCCCAGAACTTTCTCAGCAGCGTTGCGCGATGACAAGCTGTTGCATCCACGCACTTCTCCCAATCGCATCCTCACAATCCTATCTACTGCAACCTTGCTCCTCTATCCTACACAATGCTTCAGTAATTTGATCCATAGTGTACAGTGAAAATCGCTGGATTCCAGCCTGATTACATCCTCTCGGTTCCGTCCCCATGAGAGGACTGGATTTTGTGAGTGACAGCTTCATGCTTTACTTTTGCGTCTGGAACGAGGGCAGTGAGCAGTGGAGATTTGCTACCAGAATTGATGTTAATATAGCCTAGTAGATATGGCCTCCCTTTTGAGATGGGCCAAATAATCAGCATTTTCCTACACCAAATCTGCAATGTGAACGCATTTAACCCAACTACCATTGAAGGTATCAGGTAGGTATATGTCCCTCTCTGCGCCTTGCAGCGTATCGGGTGGCAACCTTACCATTTCTTTAACATTTGTCTGATTTTTACGAAGCCGAGTTGCTAGTTTGATGTTCAACCTAGCGCAGATGGAACGCAGGCAAGGAGCTTGCTGGATTCGTACCTGGGACCACTGCCCCGAAGCCTGGTGCGGATGCCACTACATCACCGGGTGGCAAAGGTATTGGGCGGCTATACATTAAAGATATCTTTGTGGTCAGCTGACATGATGATTGCCCAAACTTCATAACTGGCATGAAACGAAGAACTAATAAGAGCTGCAAGAAGTGCGGAGTAGCTGACTGGAGGAGTTGTCGAAGGTAACTCTTTCCTTCCCTGAATCCTGGTGGTCTGGCTGCCTGAAGGACATAGAAGGAGAAACTCTGGCTTCTTTAAGCCTGGCTTTATCCCCAAAACCTTTGGAATATGCTGATAAACCCAGAACCTCTGACAAAAAAGTTTTGCGTGATCATGATTGAGGATCCAATAGACTGAGGTTCCATTGACAGAGGCATTGATATTCCACTGGCGTTGGCAGTGGACTGGTCAATATATGATCTTCCAATTCACAGGATATTGATATTCCAATTCACAGTCAAAGCAGAGAGGAGCAAGGTTGATTATGTGCAGAAAGAAATACAGATTTCTTACAGAATACAGAATTACAAATTCCAAAGTATTATTCCTATGAAGGATTTCTCACTTATAAATCCATGGTCTAATGAATTGTACCAAGAAAATGTGACGTGAAGGTGGAATGATATGGTTTGAGCTGAATCTCTGTGTTATTAAGACCAGGTGACGTATAGGACATGCGGCTGTCGGTAAAAGTATTGTGGGGGTGTGGGGTGTTCTTGAAGGATAACTTTCGGGGAGAACAAAGAGGAATCTAGGGAGACAGTTGATAATGACTGACAAAACTTAGCCTTAAATGAAGAACCTCTCCATGAGTACCTCTCTTTGCCCCAGAGCTGGCTCTTGAGTTGGATTTCTGGAAAAGTGGAATGAAGGAATCAGGCGTGCTTCCTGGATTCTTGACAGTGACATTGGGAAAATTTAACATGGATAATGGCTGGAATGAATAGCATGAATGCATGGAAGCCATTTTGATACATGAAGAGTTCTGGGCACCTGGGCTAAATGACTTTGGTAGTCTCATTTCATACTTTTTTCTACTATCCCAGGAATCCATCTTGTGGCACTTCCTCTATGATAAGCATTTCCTTTCTGAGATAAGAAGACCAAAGCTGCATGGAATACTAAAGTGTGGACTCACCAAGCCCTTGTGTATTTGCAGCAAAACATTCTTACTTTCATATAAAATCCACTTGCAATTGCTTTCTTAACTGTTCAGTGACTGGCACGCAGGACATCAGATGCTTTGTGCATCAGCATTTCCTGATCCATCACCATTTAAACAGAGCTCTGCCTTTCTGATTTTCCTACAGGAGTAGTTAAAGTTGACATTTATCCTCTTTACACAGCCTCTGCGTGTATTTGCCTTCTCACTCAACTTGCCCAAATTCCCTTAAAGCCCCTGTGAGTCTGCTGATTGGTACCTCTTTCGAGTGTGGGAGGAAACCCGAGTGCCTGGAGAAACCCACGCACACACTGGAAGAAACGTACAAGCTGGTTTACAGATGATGTTGGAATTGAACTCTGATGCCCCGAGCTGTAATCGTGGCACGTTAACTCCTACCCCCCCCCCCCACCCCCCCGGCACCCTCAACTATGCCACATTCACTGGATTTTCCTTGTAAATCCATGTCAACCTTGACTAAACCCTTTTGATATTTTGAGCGTAGAACATAGAACATAGAAACCTGCAGCACATTACAGGCCCTTCAGCCCACAATGTTGTGCCGACCATGTAACCTACTCTAGAAGCTGCCTGGAATTTCCCTGGCTCATAGCCCTCCATTTTTCTATGTACCTATCTAAGAGTCTCTCAAAGGACCCTATTGTATCTGCCGCTACCACCTTCGCTGGCAGTGCATTCCACACACCCACCGCTCTCTGAAGGTGCCCTGCTAACGCACCTTTTGTAATAGATTTAGGTTAGCACATCTATAGAACTCTATAAAGGAATCCACTTAGGGGGTTCCGGTGATGTCATCGTCCAGAATGGCAGCCTAAAATAATAGCTCCTCCGTAAAAATGCTTATTTTGCCCTGTTAATCCGCCAGATACAAGATCTCTGGAAAACATCTGAGCTGGTAAGGGGGGTAAGAATGGGGAAAAGGAATGGAGATGAAAAAAGAAAATAAACTATTCGACCAAGAAGGAAGGTCACGACGGAAGAATATCAGGATATATAATGTTCCCGAAGGAGCGGAGGGGTTGTCTCTAGTGGAGTTTGTTGAAAAGTTACTACGGGACACGCTGGAGATACCCCTGACTTCGGTACTTGACGCTGAGAGAGCACACGGCTCGCTTGTCCTGAGGCCTTCTGGAGACAGGAAAGAAAAGCCACAGTCAATAGTAATCAGATTCCTTCGGTACAAAACCAAAGCAGAGATTCTGTGCAGGGCCTGGTGAAAGAAGAAGGTATTTTTGAATAGGAAATTAATATATTTTGATCAAGATTACCCCCCCAGCGGTCCTATAAAGAATATTCTGAAGTGAAGCGAGTACTAAAGCAAAGAAAGATTAGCTTCCAGACTCAGTACCCTGCTAAACTGCGAGTGTTTTATGAAGATGGGACACAACTGTATCAGACAGTGGAAGAGGCGACTGCAGACATGAAGGCCAGAGGGTTGCCCGTCAGCGTGATCAAACCGAGGGAAAGCCTGGCTGAGCAGCTATCCCACTCTGCTTGGGAAATAGTGAGAGAATCGAGAAAGCAGGCGATGGGGGGAGGGCGAGAGGAGAATATCAGGAAGAGACTGGGAGTTTTCAGAAGACTGCCCTCACCTCCTCCAGAAAAGCCTCAAGGTCTGACAAATTTCAAAAGTGTTGATAAGCTAAACAGAAGCAAAAATAGACTGTGTTCTGCTTATCTCAAGAAGTACATATTACAATGTGGATTTTATGTTACTCAGTTGTTTTATTTTTTATTCATTCATGCACTCCTTTTTCCCCACCTAAATGAGAAAATATATATATATATGGGAGGAATACACAGGGAAGTATTTTCTGTGTAATAGACAGATTTTTTCACTTACTTTTATGGGTACTGCAGTGGGGGCCCTCAACTCACAGGTAGGAGAGGCTATCCCCCACAGCTAGACATTTCCTCTAGCTCAACCCAGGGTCATCTACTAGAGACCTCAGCCTTGGAATCACACCTTCGTTACCTTTTTTTTTCATTCGCCTTTCTTGGTTCTTATTTGTTCAAGGAGTAGATTAATTAAGCTCTATTCTGCTAATTTCAATGATATATTGACAGATAAATATACACGGCTAAGGACAAGGTAAAATTTATTTCTTTTAATGTCAATGGGCTGTTAAATCCAATCAAACGCAGTAAAATTCTATCAAAAATGAAGAAAGGACAAACCCATGTAGTATATTTATAGGAAACTCACTTAAGTGATAATGAGCATGGATAACTAAAGAGAATGGGCTTCACTAATTTGTTTTTCTCTTCATATAAATCAGGACATAGGAGAGGAGTTGCTATTCTCATCTCAAACAAGCTAAATTTTGAAAAAGTATTTGAAATGGGAGATAAGGAGGGCAGATATTTTCTAGTAAGGGGGAATATAGATGGAAATTCAACTACTCTACTGAATATATATGCACCCCCAGGAAGTGATATTAGTTTCTTCCAGAAAATTACTAATGTTATGGTAAGAGAAGCAGAAGGTCTCTTGATAAGTGGGGGAGACTTAAATTTACAATTACAACCAAAGTTAGACTCTTCCAATAGAAAAACCTATGAAACAATGTCCTTACATAAGAAAGTTAATACACTTTTTGAGGATGTTGGTCTAATTGATATATGGAGGGACCTTTTCCCTGACAGAAGGGATTACACTCATTATTCTGCCCCCCCCCCCATTCTGTATATACAAGGATAGACTATTTCATAACATTTGGAAAAGACAAAGACAGAATAAACACCTGTGGAATTGGGACAATAGATGTAAGTGACCATGCACCTATATATTTATCTGGAGATTTTGACCCACAACCAAAGAATACTACTTGGAAACTAAATTCAAGTCTACTCAATGATCTCTATTTTAAGGAACAAATTAAAAAAGAAATTGGTCTCTACTTAGAATTTAATGATAATGGAGAAGGTCACCTTCCATTCTATGGGATACTCTGAAGGCTGTCTTAAGAGGGAAAACTATAGTGATATCTTCATATAAGAAAAAATAAGGAATAAAACATTAGGTGAATTACAAAATAAACTGAAGGAACTGTAAAAGAAACACAAATTGAGTTTGGCACAGGATACATTAGAAGAAATTTTTAAAATTAGGAATGAAATTAATAGTTTGGCTACACAAGAAATCAGGAAATATTTAATGTTTTTGAAACAGAAACAATGAAAGTGGATCTAAATGTGTGAAAATACTGGTGTGGAAATTGAGAAAAAAGATAGCAGAAAATACAATTCTTAGAATTAGGGATCCAAGAACAAAAGTGATAAAAAAAATAAACTAAGTGAAATTCAAGAAGCTTTTGAAGTGTTTTACAAAACTCTATATTCCAAAGTTCCAGGGGGAACTATATTCCAAATTGACACCTTCCTGAATTCTCTAGAGTTACCCACTTTATGCGAAGAACAAAATAGAACGATAACTGCTGACATAACTGAAAATGAACTAAAAACTACAATTTTTAGGCTTAAGTTAAGCAAGTCACCAGGATCAAATGGGTATATGGCAGAGTGGTATAAAGAATTTAAAAAATGAGTTAATTCCCCACACTGAACCGAGCTCTAAAAAAGGCGCAAATGCCACCCAGCTGGAAGGAGGTGATAATCTCAGCTATACCGAAAGAAGGCAAGGATAAAATGGAATGTGGGTCATTTAGACCAATATCTGTTCTTAATGTAGATTACAGATTATTTACCTCCATCATGGCCAAACGATTAGAAGAGTTTCTACCCACACTGATACATAATGATCAGACAGGTTTTATACAACAACGCCAAACACAAGACAATATACGAAGGACACTTCACATTATGGATCATATACAAAAAAAAAATTGAAGCAATAGTGATTAGCGTGGATGCTGAAAAGGCATTCAATTCTGTTAATTGGAATTTTTTTTACAGAATTTTACATAGATTTGGTTTACATGACAGAATTATTGAAACTATACAGGCATTATATGACAATCCTACTGCTTGGATTAAAATCAATGGATATTTATCAAATAGTTTTACCCTAGAAAGGGGCATGAGACAGGGTTGTGCATGGTCACTGCTACTCTTTACCTTATATCTGGAACCATTAGCTCAATACATCAGACAAAATGAAGATATCAGAGGAATTACTACTAAAGGGACAGAGCATAAATTGGCCTGTTACGCGGATGACATTTTGATCTATCTAGGGCAACCAACATACTCTTTACCCAAATTGATACAATCCTTTGAACAATATGGTCAATTATCAGGATACAAGATCAACATAGATAAAACCCAGTTACTCTCATATAACTATAGCCCACCAAGAGAAATTGAAAGCAGATATCCCTGGGTATGGCAAACAAAGTCTTTCAAATATTTGGGCATCATTATGCCAAAAGATTTGACAAAATTATCAGAATGCAATTATCCACATATATATAAAAAATAAGGAAGATATAACAAGATGGAACCTAATTCCTTTTTTCATTCTCAGTTCAAGGATTAAATCCATTAAAATGAATATATTGCCCAGACTATTATATCCCTACCAACAGAGATGAACCAAAATCAATTCAATGAATGGAACAAAATGTTATCAAGATATATATGGCAAGGTAAAAGGCCTAGAGTTCATCTCAAAACTTTGCTATTAGCCAAGGAAAAGGGGGGATGGGGCCTACCTTCTCTTAGAGATTATTATTTTGCAGCACAGTTGAGATCTGTGATATGTTAGTGTAACCCATCGTGTGAAGCTCAATGGAAAAACATTGAAGAGAGGATGCTTTCCATCCCGATACAGGCAATTTTGCCTGATAACAACCTACAAAGTTACATAAATACTATTGATAACCCATGGGTGAATGGACTCTTAAAATATGGAAAACTATTATAAAAGAATATAAACAAGAGGGAGATTTTGCACTACTTAAATGGTGAGCATATGACTCGGATTTTACACGGAATAAATTGGATGCTAGATTTAAGGACTGGACAGCTAAGGGAATAACAGTTCTTTGCAATATAATGAAAGAAGGAAGACTGTTCAGTTTTGAAATACTTAAAGAGAAACACTTATTAGAAAAACGACTTTTATCGGTATTTGCAGATGCGACAGTATGTTAATAGGAGGGTTATAAATGTAACCAAGGCAAGTACATGTTTGATAGAGCTATTTAGAAAAGAATATAATTCAGGTAATGGTAGTAGAATCATTTCAAGCGTGTATAATGGTTTGTCAAATCATGTGTTTCAGAGACTTGGATCACCTATAGTAGGTACCTCAAGGCAATCACCTACTACTGCAAAACCCTCAAACCCACGAGCAGAATAATAGACCATTGCCAGCAGCCTCTGGCAGACACCATCTCCAACACTGAATGCCTGATTATGCTCATCCAGTTCCAATACGTGGGTCCTGTTGCTTGCTTGCCCTATAGAGATTCCTGAAAAGGAGAATTTACTCTGAACTCTGTCCCAGGAGGAGACCTTAAGGAGAAGAGAGAAAATGGTTCAAGATTTGTTCACAAAGCCTTTGTGAAAAATGGAACATCCTTACTGACTTAGTATTAGAATCAGATTTAACTGGCATATGTCATGAAATTTGTGAACTTTACAGGCAGCAGCACAATGCAATACATGACAAACAAACATAGAGAAAATAAAAAAATATATTAAGTATATATAAATAGTTAAGTTGAAATAAGTAGTGAAAATAACAGAAATCAAAAAGTAGTGAGGTAGTGTCTAAGGGTTCAATGTCCATTTAGAGATTGGATGGCAGAGGGAAAAAAGCTGTTCCTGAATCACTGAGTGTGTGCCTTCAGGCTTCTGTACCTCCTTCCTGATGGTAACAGTGTGAAAAGCAAATGTCCTGGGTGGTGGAAGTCCTTAATGATGGACACCACTTTCCTAAGGCAACGCTCCTTGAGTACGTCTTGGATACTACGGAGGCAGGTATCCATGATGGAGCTGACTAATTTTACAACTTTCTGCAACTTGTTTCGATCTTGTGGTGATGCAGCCAATCTGAATGCTTCCCACGGTACACTTGTACAAGATTTTGAGTGTTTTAGCTGAGAAACTAAACCTCCTCAAACTCCTAATGAAATATAGCAGCTGTCTTGCCTTCTTTATAGCTGCATCAATATGTTGTGTCCAGGTTAGGTTCAGAGATACTGACACCCAGGAACATGAAACTGCTCACTCTCTCCACTTCTGATCCCTCTATGAGGACTAGTATGCGTTCCCTCGTCTTACTCTTCCTGAAATCCACAATCAGCTCTTTGGTCTTGATAACTCATGAGAATCCCTGGCCCCGACCACTGAGAATGGGGAAGGAGCTTCCAGGATAGCACTGAAGAATTTAAAATCAATCAATCGATAGCCAATCAATCCACTCACCCACACTGTCGAGCACTCCTTCTTCCCCCGAGGCAGTCTATAGGTCCCACATTGGCTTCATCAGTTACCTCAGAATGTGCAGAACCAGAGTAGAAGGAAGTCATCCTCGATCACAGGGATCGCCTCTGCAGAGGAAGACACATTTACTGAGGCTACCGCAGTAAATATATTTAAGACAGGGTTGGATAGATTTTTGCATGGTAGAGGAATTAAGGGCTATGGGGAAAAAGGCAGGTAAGTGGAGATGAGTCCATGGCCTGATCAGCCATGATCTTATTGAACGGCGGTGCAGGCTCGACGGGACAGATGGCTGACTCCTGCTTTTATTTCTTATGTTATTAAAAAAAAATCTGCTGGAGAACACAGTAGATCAAGCATCAAATGTGGAGACAAATGGATCATTGATATTTTGTGTCATGACCCTGCTCCAGGGCTCAACTGAGGAAGCAGTTGCGAGTCTACATGAAAGTGTGCTCAAAGAGAAGGGTAAAGGAGCTGCAAGAGAAGGAACCACAGAATTACCATCAAAAGCGGAAGAAAATCTATTTAAAGTGGGCATCCCTCGAAGAGATGCATGTTCCATTTTAGTGCAAAAGCAGGTTAATAAAATTGCTATGAGAAGGTTATGAGATTTTTTCTGAGTTAAGATACAAAATATTAAACAGATATTGACCATCAAATATTTTTGGCTCCTTAACTTATGAAGAATGAGAAGGCCCCCTCTCCGAGACGGTGCAAAACTGAAATGTACAGTAGCAATGAGATGCCACAAACAACTGGATTTCTTTTCAGTACCACACAGGGTGTCTAACAGCTGTGATTATAAAGAAACTGCTTAGATGCATAAATAAGGAAATGAACCCTATTTCCACTGGTTGGGAACATGCAGAAGCTGGAAATCGGAAATAAAAAATGGAAAATGTTGGCGACATCCTGCAGGTCTGGGCAGTGTCTATGGGAGAAGGAACAAGAGCTAACATTTCAGGTTGAAAACCATCTGTCAGAGCAGCTACCTGGCTTGCTGAGTGAATCCAGTGTTTTCTGTTTTAATTTAAAATTTCCACTGGTTGATGAGTCGGAAAACAAATTAAAGGTCAGCATCATGAGCCAGCAAGTTGGAGGACAAGTACAGGATTTTGGCAGCGCACATTTTTACCAGAATGATGAAAGATGCAGTTTTCAAAATAGTTCTTTTGAAAGAAAATGCTGAAGTTCAACTTCTTTAGTAATTACTGGTGTGAGGCAGGGTTGAGGGACTCATTCTGTGCTGGAGATTCTTTGCCACGTCCACAGAAACCTTGGGGGGAATCTATAAACAACATCTGATCCCTGACTCAAGTGGGTGGGACAATTGTCCTGGGGAATGGTGAAAACAAACGTGCAAAGAACACAGAATGGAAAAGAAGGAAGGGAGGGAGAAAAGATTACTCTGAAGTAAAACGCTGAAGATTGTGCAAATGCTGAACATCTTGAGCAACACACACAGAATTCTGCAGAACTCAAAAGGTCAGGGAAATAGACAGTCGATGTTTTGGGCTGAGATCCTTCATCAGGACTCTAACTAAAAAGTTTCATAATGACTGGGAAAGGGCAAAAGGTATAGGAACTATAAAAGCAAGAGTACAAAGGGGAGGAAGGAAACAAGAAAGAGAGAGGTGGTGAGAATGAGGAAAGTGAGACCGAATTACAAAAAGCAAGTAGGAACTGAAGGCAATAACCATGAGGGAAAGAGCAGAGAGCATATCAGCATCACACTGGGTAGCTGGCCACACCTTTCTCAGCTCATTGGTGCCTCTGCGTTATCAGATATACAAAGTTGTGGGAGTGAGATCTGAAATCACTCTGGCAGAAGCTTGCTCAACAGAGCTAATAGGCTGCTCTTCCCCTGTGTGTGAGCGTGTGGAAGCCATTCACTGCAGCGGAGCAGTGGAAAATATCTCACGGTAACTCATTACCATCACTGCTTATGTCGTGGATGAGCTGGAGAGGGTTTCGATCTGAACCAACTGTTGCAGGTATCTGGATGAGAACTGCGGTGTCTGAGGTACAGATGATTCACGCTGGGGCGACTTGAACTCCTCATCCATTGTTAGTCTGTGTTCATTCCCTGCGCTGTGTGTGGGTTCAGGATTTCATCAGCTGTTTTCAAAGGGCCACTCACAAGCCACCAGTGCCCACCGGGCACAGAGCGCGTTCTAATCCTCTACCCTATCCGCTGCCTATTTGACTGAGTGATCCTCCGTGTGTCTAGGTGAAGAGGGAAGAGAAAGGGGCGTGAGTAGGAGTGAGGCAGGGTGAGCGGATGCATTTGTCAATGACCGGGGAGGTGTAATGGATGAGAGGTGAAAGAATATTGGTGTGGGGTGGGGGAGGGAGTGAGGGTGTGTGAGGGATGAGGGATGAGGGATGAGGATGTGAGGGGTGAGAGTGTGAGGGATGAGGATGTGAGGTGTGTGAGGGGTGAAGGCTGAGGATGTGAGGAGTGGGGGTGAGGGAAGAGGATGTGAGGGGTGAGAGTGTGAGGGATGAAGATATGAGGATGTGAGGTGTGTGAGGGGTGAAGGCTGAGGATGTGAGGAGTGAGGGGTGAGGGAAGAGGATGTGAGGGGTGAGAGTGTGAGGGATGAGGATATGATGTGAGGTGTGTGAGGGGTGAAGGCTGAGGATGTGAGGAGCGAGGGATGAGGGATAGAGGATGTGAGGAGTGTGGGCTGAGGGAAGAGGATGTGAGGGGTGAGAGTGAGAGATGAGGATGTGAGGTGTGTGAGGGGTGAGGGCTGAGGATGTGGGGGTGTGAGTAACGTGCTAGGGCTGGTGAGGGCTCTGTGGGGTGCGAAAGCAACCTGTACGATATGAGGTGGCACTGTAACGTAGCGGTTAGTGTAATGCTGTCACAGCATCAGTGACTGGGTTCAGTCCGTCTCTGTCTGTAAGTTCTCCCCGTGACGGTGAGGCTTTCCTCCGGGTGCTCTGGTTTCCTCCCACATTCCAGAGGCACATGGCTTAGTAGGTTAATGGGTCACATGGGTGAAATTGGGTGGCGCAGGCTCGTTGGGCCGAAGGTACCCTTCTGTAAGTCTAAGTGTAAAAACATGAGGGGTGGGGTGCATAGGAGGTAAGTGGTTGTGAGGAGGTGAGATTAGGTGGTGATAGAGGGATGAGCAGGTGTGTATGGGTGAGTATGGGTATCTCCAAAAACTGGAGTGGCAGGACACGCAAAATGCTGGAGGAACTCATCAGGCCAGGTAGCGTCTTTGGAAAAGTGTACAGTTAACATTTCAGTCCGAGTCCCTTCAGCAGCATCTGCAGATTATCACTTGTTTGAGGCAGAAGGTTTCCAGGGAGATTGTTTGAATTGTTCAGGCCAAACCTTGCGGACACCCAGATCTCTGGCTAAGTGTGGTTGGTTAAAACTGCATGATGCCAGGTAATCCACTGCCAACAAAGATGGAAAGAAGCTTTTCCCTGTTTCTTGTCTTCCACGTGGTTAATCACCTTCCTTGGTGCACGGTTAAAACTAAAATGAGCTGCCGTTCAGATTTTCTCTCGTGGGCTTGGTCGTATTTGGGTAAACCTAAGCAGAAGCTACTTTGACGAAGAGCATCAGCTTGTGGGGCTCTAAAGGATCCGTCAAGCACAGCCCAACATTCCCTGGATGTACAGTGTGCATAGAAGAGGGATGGACTGAGTGTCTCCTCACTCTGTCACTCAGTCAAGAAGGGCCTGTGTGCCTAGACTCTAGAATCAATGATCTTAGGAGTCAATGGAAACCTTCATATCTGATATGGAGAGGTCCCTCAATGGGTAAAATATATTGAGGTGGATTCAGCAATGGTGTAGAGTTATAGATCAGCTGAGGTCTGGATGTCAAAACAGACTCAAAAAGTTGAATGACCTCCCCTTCCAACAAAATAGAAACTTTTTAATTAATTGGAACTCGATGCAAACACAAAGCATGACTCACATGATTAAAGGAATCCTTTCCTCTTGCAATCTGTATGTAACATAATTCCCAGGTTTCTACATTTGCCAAGGTAGGTTTCTAGTGAGGGAACCTTGACGTGATGCATAAACTCTGTTTTGCTTTCCACAGGTGCTGCACAGTCTGCTGAGTGTTTCCAACATTTTCTGTTTTTCTTTAATTCTGAATTTACTCTTTTGTTAATTCCCTGTGCATGCATTGTAACTTCCCTTCCTTTGCAAACACCTCATTGCTCACCCGGTTATGGATTCTCTCCAAAACGTATTGGGGAGAAACACTCCGATCTCTCATCAGGGAAGGGCAATGGCTCAGATTAATTTGACACTGGAATTACATACGCTGCCTGAGTGTCTGGAAAAGAGAATAAAACCAAACTGCTCATGAAACTCAGCAAGTCAGGGAGGGAAATGATCGAGACCCTTCAGCTGGACTTGAAATTCTGACCATCTATTATCCTTCACAGATTGCCTGACCTGCTGAACTCCCCCAGCAGCTCCCGATTCCAGCATCTGTAATCCCTCGTCTCTGGAAAAGAGTGAATTTCTGAGCCTGAGTAAATTTCAACCTTCTGACAGGCCATATGCTGAATGAATCAATCAAAAACTTGTGGGCTTAAAGGCCAAAGTATGAGACATTCAAGAGAGAGGTCATCTACTTGTCTCTACAATACAGTATCTTAATCATACTTGTTAATCAAAAAAAAAATAGAAACTTGCAGCTAAGTGGGTAAGTACAGAGGGGAAAGCTTATCAGATACTGGTTCCACAATCTCTTCCTCTGCTCTTTTATATATTCCACAGCTCGACTCTCACGTTCATTACTAATTTGTGGTACTCACTGTGCAGAGCTTTGGGGATTTTCCAGCAGTTCACTGGTTTTGATGTGAGAGTATATATGCAGTAAACCCTAACACTTCAGTGTCTAGGCCCAGTACTCCAACCTATTCAGATTTTCTGGTACCTGTAGAGCTTTTCGGTTGGCCAGGTTTGGAAGTGGGCCAGTTTTAATGTTCATACCAAGGCTTGGGATGACATTACATTAGTCCAGGAGCTCATAATGACTGGGAGGGAACGTTATAGGTCACTGCCTCTTGGCTGGTAGGTTATGAACAGTTCATTCAAACTCAAATGGCCCACATGCCATCAGGAGTTAATAGAAGCAGAAAATGGATGGAAAATCTCAGAAGGTCAGGCTGCATCTGTGGGAAGAGAAACAGAGTTAAGGTTTCAGGTTGAAGATCCTTCATCAGAAGTGGGAGGGAGATGGAAGAGACTTGTTGACATGCAGGGAAGGTGAAGGACTGGGGTTTCTCTGAGCAGATAAAACCACTGTGACCATGATGACAAATTGTGGACAAGGTTATTTGCTCAATGAGTGAATCTTAGGCACTTGGCAAAGGTCAATAAAAAGAAGTGAGGTGTAAGAAGAGTGGACAGTGTTGGAGTGAACAGTATTTGAATGGTCAAGCTTTGGCTCAGCAGGCTTGGGCAAGAACTGGTGGAGGCTTTAAGTAGGTTTCTAGTAAGTTTTTTTTCTTTCTTTGTCCATTAGTACAAAGTAGTGCAGTGACTATGGGTGCAGGGTTAGTGGAATGTTCTTTGTGTGAGATGTGGGAACTCTGGGAAGCCTCCAGCCTGCATGAAGTGTACAGCATTTCCTTAGAGACTGTGTTAAGGAACTATGGCTGCACCTCAAACACCTTCAGCTAATATGGGAGAATGGGGAGCTCACAGATATGAGGTATAGGGAAGTACTCACCCCTAAATTGCTGAGGCAGGTACATGGGTGACTGTCAGGAGATGGAAACGGAATAGGCAGAGTACCTGCAGTTTCCCCCGAATAGGTTGTTTCAACCCCAAAATTATCCAAAGTGGTGTACTCAATAACACGTACACCACTTTGGATACTTCTGGGGTCGAAACAACCTATTCGGGGGAAACTACAGGGACCAGGTCTCGGGCATTAAGTCTGCTCGGTGGCTCAGAAGGGAAGGGGGGAGAAGAGGAATGCAGTAGTATAGGGGATTCCATAGTCAGAGAAGCAGACAGCAGATTCTATGGATATGAAAGAGACACCTGGATGGTATGTGGCCTCCCTGGTGCCAAGGTCATGGATACTTCCAATCGGATCCACAGCATTCTAAAGAGGAAGGGTGAACAGCTGGAAGTCATCGTACAACGACATAGCTAGGAAAGGGGACTAGGTCCTGAAGAGTAATAGAAAGCTCAAAAGCATGACCTCCAGGGTTGTAATCTCCAATTGTTGCCAGTGAAGGTAGGAATAGAATGATTTCACAGCTGAACGTGTGGCTAAGGGATTGGTGCAGGGGCAGGGTTTCCTATTTCCAGGTCATTAGGATCTCTAGTGTGGAAGGTAGGACCTGTCCAAAAAGCACAGGTCACACATGAATCCGAGGAGGACCGATACCCTTGCAGGCAGGTTTGCTACAGAGCTGTTGGGGAGTGTTTAAACTAATCTGGCAGGGGGATGGGGCTGAGGATGGGGCAGTTGGTATACAAGTCAATGCAGTGTGCAGTGAGACTGTGAGGGAAGACAGGTGGATGAGGGCAAAGTTGCAGTCATGGGATGAGTTAAAGTGTAACATGGCAAAATTGGAAAAGGTGCTGAATAGAAGATAGTAGGTTAGATCTAACTTCACACAGAATGCAGAATAAGGTAGATGATCTTGCAGCGCAGTTAGAGATTGGCAGGCATGACGTTGTTGGCTTCACTGAGCCATGGCTGAAAGATATCATAGTTGGGAGCTTAGCATCCATTGATACACATTGTATCAGAAGGACAGGCAGGTAGGCAGAAGGGGTGGGGTAGCTCTGTTGGTAAAAATGAAATCAAATCCTTAGAAAGAGGTGATATGGAGATGGGAACTGTGCACAATGCTCCCGGTGTGGGTCTGACCCAGCAGTATACAGAGATGGGAACTGTGCACGGAGCTCCTGGTGTGGGTCTGACCAGGGTGATATGGAGATGGGAACTGTGCATGGTGCTCCCGGTGTGGGTCTGACCAGGGTGATAAGGAGATGGGAACTGCACAATGCTCCTGGTGTGGGTCTGACCAGGGTGATAAGGAGATGGGAACTGTGCACGGTGCTCCCAGTGTGGGTCTGACCCAGCAGTATACAGAGATGGGAACTGTGCACGGTGCTCCCGGTGTGGGTCTGACCAGGGTGATAAGGAGATGGGAACTGCACAATGTTCCTGGTGTGGGTCTGACCAGGGTGATAAGGAGATGGGAACTGTGCACAATGTTCCTGGTGTGGGTCTGACCAGGGTGATAAGGAGATGGGAACTGTGCACAATGTTCCTGGTGTGGGTCTGACCAGGGTGATAAGGAGATGGGAACTGTGCACAATGTTCCTGGTGTGGGTCTGACCAGGGTGATAAGGAGATGGGAACTGCACAATGTTCCCGGTGTGGGTCTGACCAGGGTGATAAGGAGATGGGAACTGCACAATGTTCCCGGTGTGGGTCTGACCAGGGTGATAAGGAGATGGGAACTGCACAATGCTCCCGGTGTGGGTCTGACCAGGGTGATATGGAGATGGGAACTGCACAATGTTCCTGGTGTGGGTCTGACCAGGGTGATATGGAGATGGGAACTGTGCACAATGCTCCCGGTGTGGGTCTGACCCAGCAGTATACAGAGATGGGAACTGTGCACGGTGCTCCCGGTGTGGGTCTGACCAGGGTGATAAGGAGATGGGAACTGCACAATGTTCCTGGTGTGGGTCTGACCAGGGTGATAAGGAGATGGGAACTGCACAATGTTCCTGGTGTGGGTCTGACCAGGGTGATATGGAGTTGGAAACTGTGCACGGTGCTCCCGGTGTGGGTCTGACCAGGGTGATAAGGAGATGGGAACTGTGCACGGTGCTCCCGGTGTGGGTCTGACCCAGCAGTATACAGAGATGGGAACTGTGCACGGTGCTCCCGGTGTGGGTCTGACCAGGGTGATAAGGAGATGGGAACTGTGCACAATGTTCCTGGTGTGGGTCTGACCAGGGTGATAAGGAGATGGGAACTGTGCACGGTGCTCCCGGTGTGGGTCTGACCCAGCAGTATACAGAGATGGGAACTGTGCACGGTGCTCCCGGTGTGGGTCTGACCAGGGTGATAAGGAGATGGGAACTGTGCACAATGTTCCTGGTGTGGGTCTGACCAGGGTGATAAGGAGATGGGAACTGTGCACGGTGCTCCCGGTGTGGGTCTGACCCAGCAGTATACAGAGATGGGAACTGTGCACGGTGCTCCCGGTGTGGGTCTGACCAGGGTGATAAGGAGATGGGAACTGCACAATGTTCCTGGTGTGGGTCTGACCAGGGTGATAAGGAGATGGGAACTGTGCACGGTGCTCCCGGTGTGGGTCTGACCAGGGTGATAAGGAGATGGGAACTGCACAATGTTCCTGGTGTGGGTCTGACCAGGGTGATAAGGAGATGGGAACTGCGCACGGTGCTCCCGGTGTGGGTCTGACCAGGGTGATAAGGAGATGGGAACTGCACAATGTTCCTGGTGTGGGTCTGACCAGGGTGATAAGGAGATGGGAACTGTGCACGGTGCTCCCGGTGTGGGTCTGACCAGGGTGATAAGGAGATGGGAACTGCACAATGTTCCTGGTGTGGGTCTGACCAGGGTGATAAGGAGATGGGAACTGCACAATGTTCCTGGTGTGGGTCTGACCAGGGTGATAAGGAGATGGGAACTGTGCACGGTGCTCCCGGTGTGGGTCTGACCCAGGGGGATATGGATACCCAGGGGGAAAGGAAGAAAGGAAGGCGCAAAATCATTGTGAGCAGAGTTAAGAAACTGCAAGAGCAAAAAGACCCTGATGAGAGTTATGTGCAAAGCTCCAAACAGTAGCCAGGATGCGGGGTACAAATTACAATGGGAGATAGAAAAGGCATGGAAAAAGGGCAATGTTATGATAGTCATTTCAATATGCAGGCAGATTGGGAAAGTTAGTTTGGTGCTGGATTATAAAGAGGGATTTTGCAGAATGCCTACAAGATGGCTTTTAGGGCAGCTTTGGGTTAAGCCCAGTAAAGGAAAGGAAATTCCGAACAGGTGCTGGATTGATCCATCTCAAAAATGAAGAAGTATTCTAAAGGAAGGATGACCCAACTGCTGCTCAAAAGTGAAGTCAAATGCAGCATAAAAACAAAAGAGAAGGCATATAATGTAGTAAAATATTAGTGGAAAGTTAGGGGATTGGAACACTTTTAAAAACCAACAGAAGGCAACTAAAAGCTATAAGGAGAGAATATGACACTAAAGAGGTAGTTATGGTGACAAAGAAATTTTGGATGAACTGAAGAAGTATTTTGTGTCAGTCTTCACTGTGGAAGACGCCAGCTGTAGGCCGGAAATTCAGGAGTGTCAGAGGGCAGAAGTGAGTGTAGTTGCTATTACTAAGGAGAAGGTGCTTCGGAAGCTGAAAAGTCTGAAGGTAGATAACTCATCTGGACCAGATGGACTACATCCCAGAGTTCTGAAAGAGGAAGTTGAAGAAATTGTGCAGGCACTAGTAATGATCTGTCAGGAATCAATAGAGTCTGGGATAGTTTTAGACAACTGGAAAATTGCAAATGTTACTCCATTCTGGTTGTGAAGATAATGGAGTCCATTAGTAAGGATGTGGTTTCGGGGTACTTGGAGGCACATGATAAAATAGGCCAAAGTCAGCATGGTTTCCTTAGGGTGAAAGCCTGCCTGACATATTTGCTGGAATTCTTTGAGGAAATAGCAGGCAGGATAGACGAAGGAGAGTCAGTGGATGTTGTTTACTTGGATTTACTTTGACAAGGTACCGCACATGAGGCTGCTTAACAAGGTAAGAGCCCATGGTATTACAGGAAAGATACCAGCATGGATAGAAGATTGGCCGACTGTCAGGAGGCAAAGTGGGGGAATAAAGAGGGCCTTTTCTGTCTGGCTGCCAGTGACTAGTGGTGTTCCTCAGTGATCAGTATTGGGACCACTTCTTTTCACATTATATATCAATGATTTGGATGATGGAATTGATGGCTTTGTGGCCAAGTTTGCAGATGATATGAAGATAGTTGGAGGGGAAGGTAGTGTTGAGGAAGCAGAGAGTCTGCAGAAGCACTTTAACAAATTGCAAGAATGGGCAAAGAAATGGCAGAATGAATAGTGCATCTAAATGTATGATCATGCACTTTGGTAGAATTGAATTGAATTAAAGTGACTTTATTACTTCCATCCTTCATATGCATGAGGAGTAAAAATCTTGACGTTCCATTTCTGTCAATTCATAGTGATTTATAATAAATAGTATGTACAACAGGAAAGTCAATATAACATAGAAATACAGTTGCATCAGCATGAATTAATCAGTCTGATGGCCTGGTGGAAGAAGCTGTCCCAGAGCCTGTTGGTCCTGGCTTTAATGCTGCAGTACCATTTCCCAAATGGTAGCAGCTGGAACAGTTTGTGGTTGGGGTGACTTGGTTACCCAGTGATCCTTCGGGCCCTTTTTACACACCTGTCTTTGTAAATGTCCTGAATAGTGGGAAGTTCACATCTACAGAACCACTCTCTGCAGAACCTGTGATTGAGGGAAGTACAGTTCCCATACCAGGCAGTGACGCAGCCAGTCAGGATGCTCTCAATTGTGCCCCTGTAGAAAGTGCTTAGGATTTGGGGGCCCATACCAAACTTCTTCAACCGTCTGAGGTGAAAGAGGCGCTATTGTGCCTTTTTCACCACACAGCCGATATGTACAGATCATGTGAGATCCTTGGTGATGTTTATGCCGAGGAACTTAAAGCTATTCACTCTCAACCCCAGATCCATTGATGTCAATAGGAGTTAGCTTGTCTCCATTCCTCCCATAGTCCATAACCAGCTCCTTGGTTTTTGCAACATTGAGGGAGAGGTTGTTTTCTTGACACCACTGTGTCAGGGTGATGACTTCTTCTCTGTAGGCTGCCTCATTATTATTTGAGATTTGGCCAATCAGTGTAGTGTTGTCGGCAAATTTAATTAGCAGGTAGAAGGAATAAAGGCATAGACTATCTTCTAAATGTGGAGAAAACTCAGAAATTAGTGGTGCAAAGGGACTTGGGAGTCCTCGTTCAGGATTCCATAAAGGTTAAGTTGCAAGTTGAGTCATGGTGAGGAAGGCAAATGCAATGCTAACATTTTGAGAGGACTAGAATATAAAAACAAATACGTAGTTCTGAGGTTTATTAGGCACCCGTCAGATCACATTTGAAATATTCTGAGGAAATTTGGGCCTCTTATCTCAGAAAAAATGTGCTGGCATTGGAGAGGACCCAAAGGAGATTCACAAGAATGATTCTGGGAACAAAAGGGATGCGTTTAATGGCACTGGGCCTGTAGTCTCTGAAGTTTAGAAGAATGAGAGGGATCTGTTAAATAGTGAAAGGTCTTGATAGAGTGGATATGGAGAGGATGTTTCCTACAGTGGGTGATTCTCGGACCAGAGAGCACAGCCTCAGAGTAGAGGAATGACCATTTGGAACAGAGGTGAGGAGGAATTCCTTTAGGCTGCACGTAGTGTATCTGTGGAGCTCATTGTCACTGTTGACTGTGTCATTGGGCATATTTAAGGCAGAAGTTGATATGTTCTCGATTAGTCAGGGTGTTAAAGGTCACCAGGAGAAGACAGGAGAATGGGGTTGAGAGGGATAATAAATCAGCCATTATGGAATGGCAAAGTTGATTTAATTCTGCTGCACAAACACAGGGAAATATGCAAATGCTGGAAATTCAAGCAACACACACAAAATGCTGGTGGAACGCAGCAGGCCAGGCAGCATCTATAGGAAGAAGCACTGTCGACGTTTCCTGACGAAGGATCTCGGCCCGAAACGTCGACAGTGCTTCTCCTTCTCGATGCTGCCTGGCCTGTTGTGTTCCACCAGCATCTTGTGTGTATTGCTTGAATTCTGCTCCTCTGTTTTATGGTATTATGGCCTTTTGAATGGGAGCAGCTAGAGGGTTGTGACATGGACAAAAGAAGATGTGAAATGTAGCGCCGGAAGGCGTGTCCTGACAGTCAGGCTGGACACGTTCTCCATTGCCTAAAAAAGAAGCAAAGGAATGAAGATTAATCTGAGTCACTTCACTGCTTTGTCATTCATTTTCAAGCTCTGGACCTTACTGGCAACGCCATTAAACTCTGACAGGGTTTTGTGTCTGTCTACTGCAGGAGTCAGTGAGGTACAAGAACCAAATATGAATGGATAGCACAGTGATGCACTAGTAGTGCAGCTGTCTCCAGTGACCCGGGTCTAATCCTATGCTGTCTGTGTGGAGTCTGCATGCTTTCGCTTTAACTGCATAGGTTTCCTCCACATGGTCCAGTTTCTACCTACATCCACAGAGCTGCCGGTTGATAGGTTAATCAACCACTGTCGATTGTCTCTGCTGTCGGTGCACACACAGTAGGAGAATCAGCGGAGTGTTTATTAGTATGTCAGAGAGCAGACTTGAGGGCAAAAAATAGGGAATGGGATTGGTCTCAACACTGACTCAATGGGCCAAAGAGCCTCAGCTGATAAGTTAAGCTTCCTAAGATATTCTCTGAATGAATCAGTTAGTTTCTGTGGAAACCCAATAACTTCATTAATATTTTCTGCAAGACCCGCCTTTCATTGCGAGATTTTGTTGTTAAAATCAGATTATCAAGCTGCCTTGCTCATGTTTTCTGGTAAACTAATCCTGAATCATAGCCACAGACTTGAAGGTTGAGCTGAACATAACAATTCTGAAGTCTTTACTTTTTGAGAATGGTATAAATGCACCTACCATTCTCAACAAAAGTGAGCACACCAAGGCCTAGGTGCTACAGAACTGTGCAAAGGGCTTAAGCACATATACATGTATAGCTAGGGTGCCTAAGACCTTTGCAGTCTGTAGTAAATTTAAGTATTGCATTGCACTGCTGTCTCAAAAAACAACATAATTCATGACAGATGTGAATGATGATAACTCTGGTTCTGGTATGGACTCATTTGTGGACTGGGAGTGGGAAGAGGGGCAGGGAGAGGGGAATCATTGTTGGGAAAAGGGGGTAAGTGAGAGGGGAGGGAGCTGGAAGCACCAGAAGTAACGATCAATAAACCGGTTGTTCGGAATCAAATGACCTTGCCCGGTGCCTCAGGGCTGGGTGTGCCTGCACCTGCACCACCCTCTGCCCTTGGCTCTCCTTCTCTGCCAACTGTCCCACACCCCTCCCTCACCATTCCCAACATCCTTTGCTCCCTTGCCAAATTTACAAACTTGCTCTCTGCTCCATGTTGCAGAATTCTTGGACAACCTTTCTGTATATATGGGCCCAAGACTTCTGCACTGTACTGTATCTAGATGGAACCTCACAGTCTCCCATACCAATGATACTGATTCCGAATGTAGACTTACAACCTCGTACCTCTACCCTTCTGCATCAGGTTGGGATGGAGGGGTACACCAGCCCATTGTTCAGTCTGTAAATTAGCCACTGAATATTTAGCAAACAAACAGAAGGCACTGCCTACAGAGAATAGATTTACTGTGAATACCACACACGTTACTATGAGAATATTAGAAGTGACGTGTCTGTATTAACTCCAAACGCCAGCTAACCAAGTCATCCTCCAACCCCAATCAGCCCTGTGACTGACTGAGCTCACACCCTAGGCTCGTCGTCGTCACTACAGACTCATCAGGATTTAGTTCCAAACTTCTTTGAAGGTGCCCAAAGCAAAGGGAGCCCATCAAACACCTGTGGTGGGCATCGACAAGATTCAAAACAGAGCTTGATTGTGAAGACAAGGAGGCAGTAGTCAATTGCTCAGCAAATTTGGTTTTGAAATGAGCGGATTTACCACCAGCACGATCTGAACCATCCCATTACCTCTGATAACACTGGTACAAGCTGCACCTCTGCAGGAGCTGACATGAGACGTGCAAATGTACCATATCAGAACCAGAATCAGATTAATATCACCGGCAGATATTGTGAAATTTGTTAACTTTGCAGCAGCAGCAGTACAGTGAATACATAACAATCAAGAAAAAAAACTGTGAATGACAATACGTATATACATACATATAATTAAATAAGTATTGCAAAATTATAACTAAAAAAGTAGTGAGGTAGTGTTCCTGGGTTCAATGCCCATTTAGAAATTGGATGAACAAGGAGAAGACGCTGTTCCTGAATCGCTGAGTTTGTGCTTTAAGGCTTCTGTACCTCTTTCCTGATGGCTACAATGAGAAAAGGGACATGACCTGGGTGATTGGGGTCCTTAATAATGGATGCTGCCTTTCTGAGGCATCGCTCCTTGAAGATGCCCTGGATACCACGGAGACTAGTGCTCATGATGGAGCTGACTAAGTTTCTGCAGCTTACTTTGATCCTGTGCAGTAGCCTACTTTCACAACACTGTATTGTCAATGCTAAATTCCTAGGCTGCTTATAAAGTGCAAGAGCTGGAGAAACTCAGTGGGTTGAGCAGCATCTGTGGGGGGGGGGGGGGGAATTGTTAACATCTTGGGGCATCATTGAGAAGAGAAGGCAAGGCCATTCTTTGGGTAAACATTAAACTGAGGTAAAATGGGAAAGGATGTTGGGGAAAGTTATGGTGGAGGCTGTGACAGTGATTATGGCAGGGGTTGTGCTGGGGAAGGAGGGATTTGGGAATATTTTGATCTATTTCCTCTGCTCATAGACTGAACAATGCAGCTGGAGTCCGATGGCACCACAGGAACAATGCACAAAATGAATCAGACATGCGGATGCAGTTGATAGATATGCCACTGTAGATAACGCTTTTCTCAGCAGCTACTGTGGAAAATGTTTCCACAATACCCACCACTTTAAATTAGAACGACATACCAAGAAGCTTAAGAAGGTGACATAATATCATTATTCCATGAAATGCCCTCAGTGCTTGCAAACCCATTTCTTTCCAAATGCTCATTAACCATGCACGAATCCATGCAGACTGCTCTTTGACCTGCTTAGGTCTGGGCTGGAACTCATGCCTGTTAATGAGTGTTAGATTTACTTGTTCTATGCATTATCACCGATTGCAATCAACATTGGTTCGAAGTGTGGAATCTCATGAGATTTGATAACTGCCTCGGGTTAGGTGGGGTTTGCTCGCCGTACTGGTTAGTACATTGTCAACTTCAGGCTCACTCTAGGTGGGGAGAGTGTGGGCTCGAGGCTGAGCAAATTTACACCATTTTAAACAAGTAATTTTGTTTAAACAAGTGATCTTGTTCAGAGTGGCTATTGTAAGGATAAGAAATGGAGAAAGGTTCCCTTCACACTTTTGAATATGAATGTCTATTTCTCCCTCCAGTGAGCAAATTCCACCCCCCATTCCCCACTCTGACCTTTCACTTCTCCTCAACTGCCTATTACTCCCCCTGTGTCCCCCTTCCCTCTCTCCTATTGTCCACTCTTCTCTCCTATCAGATTCTTTCTACTCCAGCCCTTGACCTTTCTCTCCCACCTGGCTTCACCCATCACCTTCCAGCTAGCCTCTTTCCCCACCCCTCACATTTTCATTCAGGAATCTACCCCCCCCCCTTCCCTCTCAGTCCTGAAGAAGGGTCTCAGCACGAAATGTCGACTGTTTACTCTTGTCCACAGATGCTGCCTGGCCTGCTGGGTTCCTCCAGCATTTTGTGTGTGTTGCTTTGGGTTTCCAGCACCTGCAGGTTTTCTGGTGTTTGAACAGAAAAATTCCCCTTGCACTTCTCTGTCAGTGGTGAATCTGGTATAAAATAACTGAACGGTGAGGAAGTAGGTATGTAGGAAATTGTTGGCATATGGAGCTTCCTTCATACTGTACTGTATGTAAGCCTCTCACATGTATAAGCTTAGCTCATTAGCTAACTCTGCTAGCAGCCTCGTGACTCAGCCATGAGAAGGCCATCTTTCATGGACAATATACGTAGATCAGTATGATTTGGGGTTCAACCAAACAGGAACGTCAGGATGCTCTGATAAAAGGAAACTCGATTTGAGTGAACGCTGTGCAAATATACAGTTACCGCTAGCCCAGAAACGACAGATCATACACAAGCATAAAATTATAACAAAAGTATATTTATCAAATTTTCAACTTCAACAGACAGTTACAGAAAAAGAAAAGGTCCCAGTTCAGTTAAACCAGTCCAATGTTGGAGCTTATCCTGGAAAAGTTGGGGGTGAATCTCTTACTCACGTGCTGGGTCCACGGTTTGTGTGAAAGCACCTGCCACATTCCAAACTCCCCTCGAAGACCATCTCAGATGAACGGGCTCTCTCAGGAGTATTGGCTCTGCCTCGTTGGAGCCATTCATCTGCACAAAGCTCTTCTTGCAACAGGGACTCTCCTTCCAACAGCATTCTGTGGCATCCTCCCTTGTCCCTCCACTCCGCAGTTCCCCTCAAAAGACCCCAAACCAGACTACTGTCCGTCAGAAAACACTTCCCCACACCTCTCTGGAATGTTCTCTCACATCCCACAATCCTGATTGGCTGACTCAAATTCCTGTGTTGGACAACATGGCTTCTTTTCTTAGCCAAAGCCAGAACACGCTTTCCAGCCTGGCACACTGCTTTTACAGAAAACTGTTAATATAAGCATCCTCACAGCACAACGGTAGAAATCTTAACCAGGGCATTACATGTATATCCAACTGTTCTTGGGTAGGTTCAGCGTAGCTCAAGTACAGAGCTTAGCTCCTGGTGTACCAATGCTACATGTGCTCCTGGGACAGTTATTGTATGAGACAGATACAGCATACCAACTGCTTACTGGCCCCCATGGGACATTGCTGGTCTGATTTGCAATCTATCGTTACTAGTTAGTTTAGGGGTACTTTGGTCTTTGAACTTTCATATTTACTTAGGTTCCTTAAGATCTTCATAGCCGGGGGTGTTAATAGGGACAAGCTCCCATTACCTATCAAATACTCTCAATGGCGTGAGCCTCGAATAGTCCCTGACAACCAAATCCAGTTCCTGACCTTCACGTGTGGCTTAGCTACTGAGCCAAGCAGAACAGTTTCTACCATCAGGAGAAGGGGCAAAGGCTGGTTTCTGCCTTAAAACCAGTCACTTCGGGGAGGTGGGGCTCGTCAGCTCACGCTGGAGAAGGAAAGCTCTGATTCCAAACCTCCACTGCCTTGTGGCTGTACCCAGTCAGTGGGAAGGCTTCAGGAATAAACCGCGAGGGGAAAACACAGACACAAACAAGGGAAAATCTGCAGGCGCTGGAAATCCAAGCAACACACAGAAAATGCTGGAGGAACTCAGCAGGTCAGGCAGCATCTATGGAAAAGAGTAGAGTCGACGTTTCGGCCTGAGACCCTTCAGCAGGGGTTGGAGTCCCTAAGACAGTCCCACATTGAGGTCAACATGAACTGACAACTCCTGTGATGTTGCAGATGCCAAACTGTACTGGTCTTCCGTGGAGAAGGGGGAGCCTGCTATATGGGCACCAGCTTGCGCTCCATATCCATATCGTACTGCCCTGGTTCACATATGTAGACAGCAGGGACGCAACATCCGAGGCCTCGGGTTCACTAATCAGTCTCCATTTTGTCCAAACAGGTTCGCAGCAGACATGCCAACCAGTAGCAGCGTGGGAGTGAGATTCCTTTTTCTCTCACTGATGTGCCTCACTGTGAAGGCTCAGCAATCGAGTAGGTATTTGGAATTTCATCACAATCAGCCCAAGCAAGCCATTTCCCTTCCAGCTTTTGATGGGAATGGGAAGTCAGGCTTCACAAGGGGTTCATGTACATCAGGAAAGCTGACTGCAGTTATTGTTTATTGGTATGGGAACAGAATAGATGAAGTAGAGAGGTGACCTAGGACATCTGTATACAATATTAGAGCATGGTACTGTACAGTACAGGAGAAGGCCATTCAGCCCACAGTATCTATGCTGACATGATATCATATTTATCCATGTGCCTGCACATGATCCATACCCCTCCGTTCCCTGCCTGTTCAAAATGAAGGTGGTTAACTGCCTGTTAATAATAAAACCACCGATAATAGTAAGAGTTGTTGTCCTGGTAACTTGCAATTGAATTTTGGCAACAGTTTGAAGGGGCCCAGACCTTTGACTAAATTGGAGAGAGTGATAGTGGGAAAGTAATACAATATACAAACCGCTTCATCACATCTTTTGTTTCGTTATGAAGGTAAACTGATATGCCATGTTGACTATCCAGAAGCAATGAACTGCACGTGGACAGAAACAAGAAACGACAGCCATGTTACACTGGAAGTCCATAGGTAAGCGATTTCCACTGGCTAATTAGATCTTGTGAGGATCCCATGCTACCTCGCTTCAGTGTTATGAAACAGGGATTAGCATGTCACCTCGGACTTCTAATTTCAAACCCAACTTACATCCTTTTGCAAGTGTCCATTGTTGAAAAGCTGGAACCTGTACATCTCTAGAAATCTGTAGAAGTATTTGGTGACATAACAAGTCTCCTGAAGCTCCTTATCAAGTGGAGATGCTGGCATACATTGCTCATGATTACATCAATGTATTGGGCTCAGAACAGATCCTCTGAGACATTGATGACTAGGAACCTTTCCACTGCTAACCCCTCAGTGAGGGTATTATTGGGATTTCCCATTCCAGACGTCCATAATCAGTTACACGAGACAATCTGCAGAAGCTGGAAATCCAAAGCAATACACACAAGTTACTGGAGGAACTCAGCAGGCCAGGCAGCATCTATCGAAAAGAATAAACAGTCGATGTTTCAAACCCTTCATCGGGACTGAAACATTGACCTTTTTCCATAGATGCTGCCTGGCCTGCTGAGTTGCTCCAGCATTTTGTGTGTGTTGCTCCATCATCAGTTTCTTGGTCCGGCTGACATTGGGAGTGGGGTTGTTTTTGCAATGCCGCTCAACCAGCCAATCTGTTTCACTCTATAAGCCTCCTCATTGTCATCTGCGATTCGACGAACCACAGTGGTATCTTCGGCAAACTTATAGACGGGACTTGAGCTGTGCTTAGCTGCGTAGTTATGAGTGTAGAGTGAGTACACACATGCTTGAGGTGCACCTGAGTTGATAGTCAGCGAATAGGAAATACTTTTTACTGATATGCACTGACTCTGTTCTCCCATAGCAGGGGGAGGTACAGAGGCCCAGGTTTTGAAGTGTGAGGAATGATGATATTGAACGGCAAGCTGTAATCAATACAAAGTAGCCCGATATAAAAGTTAATCTATGCCTTCCTTGTCCCAGGAGTCTTTTGCTAAGTTGGTTCATATTGTCACCTGTACCAAGGGACAGAGAAAAACTTTGTTTTGCATGCTGTCCTTGCAGATCATTTCATCACATCAGTACATTGAGGTGGCACAAGAGAAAATAACACGATATAGAATATGGTGTCACGGTTAATGAGAAAGTGAAGCACCACTAGACAGCAAGGGATAATCCAGACAAAGTAGACTATGAGGTCAAGACAAAAGACAATAGACAATAGACAGAAGTAGGAGTAGGCCATTCAGCCCTTCTAGCCAGCACCGCCGTTCACTGTGATCATGGTTGATCACACAATCAGTACCCCGTTCCTGCTCTCTCCCCATATCCCTTGACCTCGCTATCTATAAGAGCTCTATCTAACGCTCTCTTGAAAGCATCCAGAGACTTGGCCTCCACTGCCTTCTGGGGCAGAGCATTCCACATATCCACCACTCTCTGGGTGAAAAAGTTTTTCCGCATCTCTGTTCTAAATGGCCTACCCCTTATTCTTAAACTGTGGCCTCTAGTTCTGGACTCACCCATCAGCGGGAACATGCTTCCTGCCTCCAGCATGTCCAATCCCTTAATAATCTTATATGTTTCAATCAGATCCCCTCTCATCCTTCTAAATTCCAGTGTATACAAGCCCAGTCGCTCCAATCTTTCAACATATGACAGTCCCGCCATTCCGGGAATTAACCTTGTGAACCTACGCTGCACTCCCTCAATAGCAAGAATGTCCTTCCTCAAATTTGGAGACCAAAACTGCACACAATACTCCAGGTGGGGTTTCACCAGGGCCCTGTACAGCTGCAGAAGGACCTCTTTACTCCTATATTCAATTCCTCTTGTTACAAAGGCCAGCATGCCATTAGCTTTCTTCACTGCCTGCTGTACCTGCATGCTTGCTTTCATTGACTGATGTACAAGAACACTTAGATCTCGTTGTACTTCCCCTTTTCCTAACTTGACTCCATTTAGATAGTAATCTGCCTTCCTGTTCTTGCCAGCAAAGTGGATAACCTCACATTTATCCACATTAAACTGCATCTGCCGTACATTTGCCCACTCACCCAACCTGTCCAAGTCACCCTGCATTCTCATAACATCCTCCTGACATTTCACACTGCCACCCAGCTTTGTGTCATCGGCAAATTTGCTAATGTTACTTTTAATCCCTTCATCTAAATCATTAATGTATATTGTAAACAGCTGCGGTCCCAGCACCGAACCTTGCGGTACCCCACTGGTCACAGCCTGCCATTCCGAAAGGGACCCGTTAATCGCTACTCTTTGTCAGCCAGCCAATTTTCAATCCATGTCAGTACTCTGCCCGCAATACCATGTGCCCTAATTTTGCCCACTAATCTCCTATGTGGGACTTTATCAAAAGCTTTCTGGAAGTCCAGGTACACTACATCCACTGGCTCTCCCTTGTCCATTTTCATAGTTACATCCTCAAAAAACTCCAGAAGATTAGTCAAGTATGATTTTCCCTTCTTAAATCCATGCTGACTCGGACTGATCCTTCTACTGCTATCCAAATGTGTCATAATTTCCTCTTTTATAATTGACTCCAGCATCTTTCCCACTACTGACGCCAGGCTAACCGGTCTATAATTCCCTGTTTTCTCTCTCCCTCCTTTCTTGAAAAGTGGGACAACATTAGCCACCCTCCATCTGCAGGAACTGATCCTGAATCTATAAAACATTGGAAAATGATTACCAATGCATCCATGATTTCTAGAGCCACCTCCTTAAGTACCCTGGGATACAGACCATCAGGTCCCGGGGACTTATCAGCCTTCAGACTCAACAGTCTATCCAACACCGTTTCTCGCCTGATATAAATTTCATTCAGTTCATCCATTACCCTAGTTCCTTTGGCCACTATTACATATGGGAGATTGTTTGTGTCTTCCCTAGTGAAGACAGATCCAAAGTACCTGTTTAACTCATCTGCCATTTCCTTGTTCCCCATAATAACTTCACCCGTTTCTGTCTTCAATGGCCCAGTTTTTGGTCTTAACTATTTTTTTTTGCTTTTCACATACCTAAAGAAGCTTTTATTATCCTCCTTTATATTCTTGGCTAGTTTACCTTCGTGACTCATTTTTTCTCCGCGTATTGCCTTTGAAATGAAGAGAAAAATGAAAAGAAATGAAGCGTCTGTCCTTATTGTATTACTTGTAAGGTTCATTTCATAGGAGATTTACTCTCAAAGTTACCAGCACTACACCTACCCTGAGAGAGTCTGAGAGGCACTGTGGAGGCAGCTTTACTCCATACTCAAATGATCACAGGCGAGGAGAAAGATGGTATTAGTGTTACCATTCTGTACTGAAACCCCAGGACTGGCACAGCACCCCATATGTAACACATGTTGTATGTGTCCTAGGAAAACTTCATGTGGCAGCGTAGATCCTAATTTATTTAACCCTGTGATCGGGCTTCATTGGGTGGTTTCCTAACAAAGTCAGCTCTCGAGTTTAATCTTGTTACTGAGCTTCGTGTCTTTCTCAGTTCATTATGTTGGTTTAGCCTTGACTACTTGTTGCTTGAGGGCTGCTTAACCCTGTTCGATGCCACTTCACTATCTTTATTTAGTGGAAAACAGGAGATAAAGGAGAGGAGACTGAAATCCCAACTTAACCAAGACAGATAAAGACTGAGAGAAGACAAGAGAAACCTTAATTGATCAGGATCAAATTTTCAAGGGTGGGTGGCCTAAAATAGCCCCATTAGTGCAACGGAAACTGACCACCTTCTGCCTTTTTAGTTCTACAACGAAAGAAATGAAGTATCGATGTACAATGTCAAGACTGAAGCCTGCGCTGGAGGAAGGAAGGCTTCATGCTTATTTTTGCACAATGAATATCAAGACATTTATGCAAAAGTATGATCTAATTGTTACAACAAGCAGCCAAGCCAATGTTTCTGTTGTCAGCGGCTTCAAGCCTGACCATCACAGTAAGTATCAATTTAAAGGGCTGAAGACTGAGTATTACCTAGAAATTTGTGTGTTCTGAATGGGCTCAACATAAGCTCCCCTTTGCTGAGAGCTTCACTTGTGCCCAGGGTAATAGCTAACAAAGTACCTACGTTTGGAGTTTAAAATGTGCCGTCTGGATGTTCCTCACCAAGGCTGAGCTTAACTTTTGGTAGTCATGGGCTTGGCCGGGCTTGGGACGTCAGGGTCAGTGCCTGTGGATGAGAAGAAAGGGAAGTGCCTGGGATATGGGTTCCAGAGGAAATTGAGACTGTGGAGGGTGGTTTTAGGAGGGTCAGGATCAAGACTAGGGAAAAATTGGGATCAGCAACAAGTCAGGGGTATGGCTGCTGACCCTTGCCCTAAAGTGCACTCTTAACAGAATTTTTGTGGCAGCATAGAAACATAGAAAACACACAGCACAATACAGGCCCTTTGGCCCACAAAGCTGTGCCGAACATGTCCCTACCTTAGAACTACCTAGGCTTTACACATAGATCTCTATTTTTCTAAGCTCCGTGTAGCCATCCAGGAGTCTCTTAAAAGACTCTATCATTTCCGCCTCCACCACTGCCACCGGCAGGTGTAAAAAACTTACTCCTGACATCTCCTCTGTAACTACTCCCAAGCACCTTAAAACTATGCTCTTTTGTGGCAGCCATTTCAGCCCTGGGACAAAGCCTCTGACTATACACATGATCAATGCCTCTCATTACCTTGTGCACCTCTCTCAGGTCATGTCTCATCCTCCGTCGCTCCAAGGAGAAAAGGCCGAGTTCACTCAACTTGTTCTCATAAGGCATGCTCCCCAATCCAGGCAACATCCTTGTAAATCCCCTCTGAACCCTTTCTATGGTTTCCACATCCTTCCTGTAGTGAGGCGACCAGAATTAAGCACAGTTCACCAAGTGGGGTCTGACCAGGGTCCTATATAGCTGCAACATTACCTCTCAGCTCTTAACCTCAGTCCCAGGATTGATGAAGGCCAATATGCCTTCTTAACCACAGAGTCAACCTGCGCAGCTGCTTTGAGCATCCTATGGACTGGGACCCCAAGAAACCTCTGATCCTCCACACTGCCAAGAGTCTTACCGTTAATACTATATTCTGCCATTATACTTGACCTACCAAAATGACCCACCTCACACTTATCTGGATTGAACTCCATCTGTCACTTCTCAGCCCAGTTTTGTATCCTATCAATATCCTGTTGTAACCTCTGACAGCCCTCCACACTATCCAGATTACCTCAACCTTTGTGTCTTCAAAAAATTTTCTAATCCTTCCCTCCACTTCCTCATCCAGGCCATTTATAAAAATCACAAAGTGTAGGGGTTCCAGAACAGATCCCTGAGGCTCACCACTGGTAACCAACCTCCATACAGAATATGACCTGTCTACAGCCACTCTTTGCCTTCTGTGGACAAGCTAGTTCTGGATTCATAAAGCAATGTTCCCTTGGATCCCATGCCTCCTTACTTTCTCAGCAAGCCTTGCATGGGGTACCTTATCAAATGCCTATCTTCTATCTTTCTGCTTAACTCTTAAACACTATTGTTGTTCAGTCCAGCTGAAGGCACCTTACCACTTAACTGTGACAAAGAACTCCACTGCCCAGATTGTTAACATCTCATGGACGATCGATGATGGACGTTATCTCCGAAATTGGCTGGAATATGAACTGGAATACTGGACCAAAGAGACAAGAGAGGTGGGTGAAACCGCACTCCCCCCAACATTGGTGGCTTGCAGGGTATTGAAAGAGCACCAACAATCTCCAACCCACAAAACAATCTCACAACTTCCAATGCAAGGCTGTAGAAAGTTGTATAACCACCTTCTCCACCAAAGGAGAACAGAAACAGCAAAAAGCATTACAGTATTTGCACAATGCATTGATGCATTTTGAGTTCCTGTGAATGGATGTTTAGTGGACTGGAGAGAGATATTTCTTGTGGTTCCCTGCTGGAATCTCACAATTTGTAACGTACGTTAAAACACGTAGAACTATGGGAATGGGCAAAGAACTATGTGAAGGAGTGAAGAAGTAACAGACAGAGAATATTGATGAACAACAGACGAACTTCAGTGCAGTTCACTTGTGTGAGGGAAATTGTGTGAGTAGGAAGACTAAGGTGAGGCCTACTGAATGAGATGCTGGCTTTCTGTTCTCCAGTAACTCTTGCAGCCGAGCGTGTTTTGTGTCCGTACTGATTAACTAATTCTAAGATCTAAAATTAACTAAGATCTGTACAAATCAGTAGGTAATTAACCATCTCTGCAACTGTCAACTGACAGAGGTCTCAACTGACAGCATTTCTGGATTACAGAAACTCTGCACTGCGAGAAATTCTTGGAACCCTCTGGTTTCCGTTTCTACAACTGTTGCACCGTAGTTAAAGGAAGATGAACAGGATGCAAGTTGTGTGGCATGGCATTTCTTTTCGGGCCAGCAGTGGGTGTTGGACTGGAGACTTCCAGCCTGCATTTCTGAAGCAGCGTGAGAGCGGAGATTCTGAGTGGCGGAGTCTGCGCGGTCTCCCTGTGCGAAGTTTGAACATTCTCCCTATGTGGAGATTGCATGTTCTCCCTTTGAATATGTGAAAAGATTAGATGACAAGACCAGGGAGAGCTGGCTAATTGCATTCACAATTGGCCTGATGATAGAAGGTTGTTTCTCAGACTGGAGACCCGTGACAAGAGGAATGCTTCAGGGGTTGTTGCTGGGTCCTTCACTCTTTGTCATCTGCACTCAGTGATCACTCCATTAGGTACCTCTTGTATCTAATAAAGTGCACACTGAGCGTACGTGTGTGTGGTCTTCTGCTGCGATATCCCATCCACTTCAAGGATTGACATGTTGTGCATTCAGAGATACTCCTCTGCACACCACTGGTTATTTAAATTACTTTCTCCTTCCTGTCAGCTTGCACCAGTCTGGTCATTCTCCTCTGACCCTCTCTCATTAACAAGACATTTTTGCTCACAGATCTGCTCATTTAATTGTTTTTGGTTGTGTGTGCAAATCCCAGGAGATCAGCAGTTTCTGAGTTACTCAAACCACCCCATCTGGCACCAGTAATCATTCCACGATCACATTTCTTCCTTGTTCTGATGATAGGTCTGAACAACAACTGGGGACCTTGGTACATTCCAAAGATGTACCGGTTAGTCGGGTAATTGGTCAATGTAAGTTGTCCTGTGATTAGACTAGGGTTAAATTGGTGGGTTGCTGAGTGGCACAGTTTGGTGAGCTGGAAGGGCCGGTTCCTCTCTGTAACTCTAAATAAAATGAACCTCTTGACCACGTCTACATGCGTTTATGCATTGAGTTGCTACCACATGTTTGGCTGATAAATAATTACATTTAAGAGCAGGTGTGCAGGTATGCCTAATAGATTGAGTGTCTAGCAACAATTTGTATAAGAATATACAACCATGGTTAATGAGTGGACAATGAAGAAGGTTATCAAAAATTACAGGGGGATCTTGATCAGGTGAATAACCGGGCTGAGGAATGATAAATGGAGTTTAATTCAGATAAGTGTGAGGCATTGCAAGTTTTGGAAAGTGAAAACCAGGTAGGATTTTAACAAACAAGAGGAAATCTGCAGATGCTGGAAATCTGAGAAACACACACAAAATGCTGGAGGAACTCAGCAGGCCAGGCAGCAGCAATGGAAAAGAGTACAGTCGACGTTTCAGGCTGATGTCTGAGTTCCTCCAGCATTTTGTGTCTGTTGCTAGGATTTGAACAATGAACACAGGGTCCTGGGGAGTGTTGTGCAACAGAAGAACCTTGGAGTACAAGTACATGGTTCCCTGAAAATGGAGTCACAGGTAGACAGGGAGGCAAAGGAGGCTTTTGGCATGCTGGAATTCATTAGACCATAACACCATAAGACATTGGAGCAGAATTAGACTATTTGGCCCATCGAGTCTGCTCTGCCATTCAATCACGGCTGATTTATTATACCTCTCAACCCCTTTCTTCTGCCTTCTCCCATAACTTTTGATGCCCTGATTGATCAAGAACTTATCAACCTCCGCTTGAATATACCCAACGACCTGGCCTCCACAGCTGTCTGTGGCAATGAATTCCACAGATTCACCACCGTCTAGCTAAAGAAATTCCAGATGACTACATTCACTTCTGCCCCCTGACATTCTCAAATTTCTGGCATACTTCTAGTGTCTTCCACGGTAAAAACTGATGCCAAATATTTATACAGTTCATCTCCATTACCACCTCCCCAGCGTCATTCCAGCATTTTAATCTCCACTCTCATTTCCCTTTTACTCTTTATATATCCGAAAAAGAAACTTCTGGTATCCTCTTTTATATTATTGACTTGCTTACCTTCATATTTCATCTTTTTTCTCCTTATGGCTTTTTAGTTGCCTTCTGTTGTTTTTTAAAAGGTTCCCAATCCTCTAACTTCCCACTAATTTTTGCTGTATTCTATGCCATCTCTTTAGCTTTTATGCTGTCTTCCTTGTCAGCCACCATTGCCTTATCGTCCCTTTAGAATACTTCATCTTCGGGATGATTTTTCCTGCGTCTGCTGAATTGCTCCTAGAAACACCAGATATTGCTGTTTTGCCATCATCCCTGCTAGTGTCCCCTTCCAATCAACTTTGCTACAAGATCACCTGCCTTATTCCATATACTGCGTGCATTCAAATATAACACCTTCAGTCTTGCATTTATCACCATTTATGGTTTTGGTCCTCTGTTGCACTTTGCTCATCCCACTGACTGAAATTTTGCCCTATCATCTGCCTGACCTTCCTCACAACATCACTACACATTGCCTCTGCTTGTATACCAACAGCCCGATCCCTCCACTTCAAATGCCCCTGCCAAATTAATTTAAGCAACTTCCCAACAGCGCTAGCAAACCAGCCTACAAGGATATTCACCCCCTTGGGTTCAGATCTAGAAATTTGAAAACCTGTCCCTGTAAACAATTCTTCAGCCATGCATCCATCTGCCAAATCATTATATTCCTACCCTCCCTGGTGTGTGGCTCAGGCATCAATCCTGAGATAACCACCCTGTAGGTCCTGCATTTCAGCTATCTGCCTAACACCCTATATTTTCTCTGCAGGACCTCCTCCCTTTTCCTACCTATGCTGTTGGTACCAATACCTACTCCAGAGGACTCAGCAGGACTCCAAAGGGTCTCGTCCCGAAACGTCGACTGTACTTTCTTTTCCGTAGCTGCTGCCTGGCCTGCTGAGTTCCTCCGGTGTTTTGTGTGTGTTGCTCGGATTTCCAACATCGGCAGATTTCCTCTTGTTTGTGGTTTATAAAATCCCATCCGGGCGTCTCTTTCACATCCACAGAATCTGCCTTCTGCTCCTCTAATTATGGAATCCCCCATCACTACTGCAGTCCTCTTTTCCCCTGTTCCCTTCTGAGCCAGACAGCCAGACTCAGTGCCAGAGATCTGGTCACTGCAGCTTCCATCTGGTAAGTTGACCCCTCCTACAGTATCCAAAAAGTTATACTTATTATTAAGGGGGCAGCTACAGGGGTAGTCTGCACTTGCTGCCTATTTCCTTTTCCTCTCCTGATAGTCACCCAGCTAGCTGCCTCCTGTAACTTAGGGGTGACTACATCTCCGTATCTCCTCTCTAGCACCTCCTCATTCTCCCCAATGAGCCAAAGGTCATCGAGTTGCGGCTCCTGATCCTTAACGTGGTCTCTAAGGAGCTGCAGCTCTGTGCACTTCGTGTGGATGTAGTCATCAGGGAAAGTGAAAGTGTCCCAGAATTCCCACATCTCACACCAAGGACATACCAATAGCTTTGGTCCCATTCTCAGTGCATTAGCTGTAACAGGGGAGAAAACGTACTAGAAAATTACTTAGAACCTCTGCCTGTTCTTGCCCAAACCTGTTGAGCCAAAGCAAGACCACTCTAACACAGCCCCGTTCCAACAATGGCTGCTCCGCTTACACCTCCTTTCTTTTTTTATTGGCCCTGCGCTGTTTGCAGCTCATCGAAAAAGAGCTGGAAAGCATCAGGGCTCTTTTTAAACCTCGCATTAGTCAGGCAATTAACATGAGATATGTGAGATACGAGCGGTAATGTTGTGGTTGAACAGGATGTTGGTGAGGCCACTTTTGGAGTGCTGTATTCCTTTTTGGTTGCCCTGCTATAGCTAAGATGGTTAAAAACTAGGGAAGAAAATGCAGAAGAGGTTTGCAAGGTTGTTGCCAGGACTCAGACACTGAGTCATAGGGAAAGGTTGGACAGGCTAGTGTTTATTCCTTAGTGTAGAAGACAGTGATGTGAGTTTATAAAGATTTAAGAGGAATTTGAGGAGTAATTTTTGTTCTCAAAGGGTACAGTATGTGGAATCTGCTGCCAGTGGAAATGATTCAGGCAGGTATGATCACAAACTTGAAAAGGCATTTCAAAAGCTACGTGGATTGGAAAGGTTTAGAAGGTTATAGGCCGAAATGCTGGCAAATGGAACTTAGCTTTTGTTCAGTACAACAACACACACAAAATGCTGGTGGAACACAGCAGGCCAGGCAGTATCTATAGGAAGAAGCACTGTCGACGTTTTGGGCTGAGACCCTTCGTCAGGACTAACCGAAAGGAAAGATAGTAAGAGATTTGAAAGTAGGAGGGGGAGGGGAAAATGCGAAATGATAGGAGAAGACCGGAGGGGGTGGGATGAAGCTGAGAGCCGGAAAGGTGATTGGCGAAAGTGATACAGAGCTGGAGAAGGGAAAGGATCATGGGATGGGAGGCCTAGGGAGAAAGAAAGGGGGGGAGCACCAGAGGGAGATGGAGAACAGGCAAACAACTAAATATGTCAGGGATGGGGTAAGAAGGGGAGGAGGGGCATTAACGGAAGTTAGAGAAGGCAATGTTCATGCCATCAGGTTGGAGGCTACCCAGCCGGTATATAAGTTGTTGTTCCTCCAACCTGAGTTTGGATTCATTTTGACAGTAGAGGAGGCCATGGATAGACATATCAGAATGGGAATGGGACGTGGAATTAAAATGTGTGACCACTGGGAGATCCTGTTTTTTCTGGCGGACAGAGCGTAGGTGTTCAGTGAAACGGACTCCCAGTCTGCGTCGGGTCTCCCCAATATATAAAAGGCCACACCGGGAGCACCGGACGCAGTATACCACACCAGCCGACTCACAGGTGAAGTGTCGCCTCACCTGGAAGGACTGGTAGCCTCCAACCTGATGGCATGAACATTGACTTCTCTAACTTCCGTTAATGCCCCTCCTCCCCTTCTTACCCCATCCCTGACATATTTAGTTGTTTGCCTGTTCTCCATCTCCCTCTGGTGCTTCCCCCCTTCCCCCCCTCCTTTCTTTCTCCTGAGGCCTCCCGTCCCATGATCCTTTCCCTTCTCCAGCTCAGTATCACTTTCACCAATCACCTTTCCGGCTCTTAGCTTCATCCCACCCCCTCCGGTCTTCTCCTATCATTTCGTATTTTCCCTTCCCCCTCATACTTTCAAATCTCTTACTATCTTTCCTTTCGGTTAGTCCAGACGAAGGGTCTTGGCCCGAAACGTCAACAGTGCTTCTCCCTATAGATGCTGCCTGGCCTGCTGTGTTCCACCAGCATTTTGTGTGTGTTGTTTCAATTTCCAGCATCTGCAGATTTCCTCGTTTTTGTTCAGTATAAACCAGCTGGGCTGAAGGGTGTGTATCTACATTGTATGACTCTGTGATTCTGTGACTAGAATAAACAGATTTTTTCAGTCAGTAAAGCAATAATATTTGATAGCTTCAGATTCAGTATCATGCCGTGTGGATGTGGGGGAGCTAAGGGTCGCCTAGAACTGTGCTGGATAGAGAGTCACTCCTCTCCTTCATTCAGAGTATTCAGCTTGTTAGGGACACTTAGCTCAGGTCACAAATCAGTCTTTAGCAGACCCGACTACGAGTGCTCCCTCTCCATAGCATAAGGTATTTTACTGGAATTTAAACAAAACTATCTTGTGACACGGCGTGCCCTGGTGAAAAGTCTCTCTATCTGCTGCAGGTGGAGAAATGGCAATACAGTCTGGTGCCAAATGTGTGTGGTCAGACCATTAATGGCCAGGACTGAAAGCTTTTCCTGACTGCTCTCTCTTGCTGTATACCGACTGAGATCCCTTGCAGTCTATCTGCTTGAAAAAATTTATTCTTTAGTTTAATCACCAGCCTTGACTAGTCCCCTATTAGTGAACTTGCACATGAAAACACAACTTTGGAGCAAGTGTATGTCACATGGCCTCTCAAACCTACACAGTTTTTAGTAATGCCATGGGTGATTTGATAGTGAACTTATCTTCATGTTCCATCCACCCACAGTAAACTTTTACCTCCTTGCTTAGCAAGTATTGATCTAGTTCTGTGTGAAAGATATTCAAAGACTGTTTCCACTGCTCTTTAAGGAATATTTCAGACACTCACAACCCTCTCTGAAAGAACAACCCTTATTTTTAAACAGTTACCACCAATTCTGGATTTTCCCACAAGAGGACACACCTCTGCATCCACCCTCTCCAGCCCCCTCGGATCTTATACAGCCAGTGGCCATTTTATTGGGTACCTCCTGTACCTAATAAAGTGGACACTGAGTGTGTGTTCATCATCTTCTGCTGTTGTAGTTTTTCCACTTCAAGAATCGACATGTTACGCTTTGAGAAGTGCTCTTCTGCACATCACTGTTGTAACGCATGGTTATTTGAGTTACTGTCAGCTTGAACCAGTCTGGCCACTCTCCTCTGACCTCTCTCATTAACAAGGCATTTTCACCCACAGAACTGTTGCTCGCTGGATGACTTTTGTTTTCTGTTGTGCCTGAAAATCCCAGGAAACCAACAGTTTCCAAGATTCCAAACCACCTCATCTGGCACCAACAGTCATTCCACAGTCAAAGTCGCTAAAATCACATTTCTTCCCCATTCTGATGCTTGGTCTGAGCAGCAACTGTACCTCTTGACCAAGTCTCCATGCTTTTATGCACTGAGTTACTGTCACATGATTGGCTGATTAGATATTTGTATTAACAAGCAGGTGTTCCTAATAAAGTGGTCAGTGTGTGTGTGTTTCTGTCAAGTACCTCTCTCTCTTCTAATCTCCGTGGATACAAGCCAAGTCCTGCTGAAGAGTCTCGGCCTGAACCATCGACTGTACTTTCTTCTATAGATGCTGCCTGGCCTACTGAGTTCCTCCAGCACTTTGTGTGTGTTACTCGGATTTCCAGCATCTGCAAATATTCTCTTGTTTCCCTCATAAGATAACTTGTTTTTTTTAATTGATTTTTTAATGCATTTTCTACAACACTACAAATAAAAAAAACCCCAAAACAAAGTAGAAAATTAGTACAGTGCAAGATAAACATACAATAGTAATATAATACAAAATAAGATAATTGAGAAAGCACCCAAATTGAAGTCATGTAAAGTTAGTATCCTCCCCAAGCCCCACAACAGAAAAAACTCCAGACCAACCAAAACGAAATGTAGAAAATATAAATCAGAACATTCAAACCCCCAAAACTGTAAATACACTTGAAAACAGAAGATAATAATGCCTACTACCAAAAAAAGCTGAAAGCAAGGGACTGAAAAAAAAACTTAATTTAAGAGGAAAGTTATGAAAATACTCAATAAAAGGTCCCCAGACCTTATGAAACTTTATATCTGAATTAAGAATTGAATAATGAATTTTTTCAAGGTCTAAACAGGACATAGTATCATTAAGCCATTGAGCATGCGTGGGCGGGGCAACATCTCTCCATCTAAGGAGGATTTGATGTCTAGCCAGGAGAGAAGCAAAAGATAATATTTGACATTTAGTTGAACTCAAGCGTATATCTGTCTCACCCAAGAAACCAAACAGAGCAATTAAAGGATTAGGTTCTAAGTGATGATTCAGAATACAGGATAAAGTTATAAAAACATCTTTCCAAAATTTCTCTAAACTAGGACAGGTCCAGTACATATGAATAAGAGAAGCCTCGCCACTTTTGCATTTATCACAAAGAGGATTAATATTAGGGTAAAATCGAGATAATTTAGATTTGGACATATGGGCCCTATGAACAATCTTAAACTGTAAAAGACAGTGGCGAGCACAAAGAGAGGTTGAATTAACCAATTTGAGAATCGAGTCCCAAATCTCATCAGATAAAGGGATATTTAAGTCATGCTCCCAAGCCATTCTAATTTTATTCACAGGGGCACGCCGTAAGGATACTAATTTATCATGGATAAATGATATTAAGCCTTTACCCAGTGGATTAATAGAAAGAAATAAATCCATAGCATTTTTCTCGGGCATTTCAGGGAAGAGATAACTTGTTTATCTGTCTATTTCAAAAATTAGTCTAGTTCACCTTCTGGCACTGCTTCTAATGCAATAACATGCTTCCTTTGGTAAAGTAAGCACCACTGCACGCTGTGTTGCCTCCATAGATCGGGGCATAAAAATTAAAGTTGGGAAGTAATGTTAAACTTTACAAAACACTGGCTATGCTGTGCTTGAAGTAATGTGAGCATTTCTGGTTGCCGCATGATAAAGAAAGATGGGTTTACACTGCCAATCACACTCTGTAAGCTTTCCTAATTACCTTTGGCACTTTACAGACAAGCCTTTTTATGAATAATGAACTGGGAAACACCGATTGTTCCTCATCTCAGACCACTTTGATAAAGTGCTTCTTTTTATGTTTCCAAGTGAAATGGCTAGTGTCTCACATTACATTCTGTGCTCTCTCATTTAACCTGCTCATATCCCCCTTGTAGCCTCCCTATGCTCTCTGCATAATTCACCTTAATATCATCAACAAATTTATCAGCCAAACCTTCATCCAGACTATTTCTATAAATTGTATAAACTGAGTTGCCAGCGTCATTCTCTGCAGCACATCACTCTTAACGTCTTGCCTTATTCTCCTCACTTTGCCCCAGGACACGATTGGTCGGGAGAAGGTAGCAGGAAACATCTGCTTTCTTTTCCTTTTATTTATCAAGATGTGACTTTCATTGTTCAATTTCCTGTCATAGTTGTTAGTATACCAGGCTGAATATAGTTCTCTATCTCCAACACCTTACCCTACCCCCATGTTATAGAACGTTATGGCTATGAAAACTAAGCAGTTATTGTGGGTGAGAAATTGTAAGGTGTGCTGTGCAAAGATTCAGAAGAGTAATGACGGAGTCCGGGTAGAAGGAGGGCACCTCATCTTTGTTAACCTTTTCCTCCTAGAGCTGCACGGTTTGGACAGCCTCCATTTGGAATAGGAGGGCAGCAGAGGGAACGGAGAGAGATGGAGCAATGGGCAAGGGTCTGAGGGGTGAGGCAGGGGAGGGATGGAGGAAACCAAGTCCATTGCTAAGCAAGCGGTTAGAGAGAAGCAGAGGGATGAGGGACAGAAGAAACTAATGAGGGATGGTGAGGGGATTGAGTGACCAGTGAGGGACTGGAAAGGGGCAAGGATGTGGAGGTGAGGGATAAGATTATTTCAATTTCTTTTACTTCCTACACAATGAATTCCCTAACACAGTTTTTACTAGCTAGAGAAGGAAATAACTAAAGGGACTTCCCCTTCAATCAGAGCAGAGACCCGAGTTCCTTACTCCCTCAACACTTTTTCATATTAAAGTGCTTCTGCCAGCTGCTCGCCCAGTTATCCACATTGGGTTGAATCTTTGTGAATCTGGCTAGTTTCCATGCCAGAGTTAACCTCAGACATTAACGTTGATGCCTCATGGCATTGATCTAAGAAAGTTAGGAGCAAGCACAGTCTACAAGTGAAACAACATAGGAAGAAGACTCAGGAATGGGAGGGCAATGCTCAGACTAGAAGATGCAAGAACAACCGTGTATTAGCAAACACATTTTGACAAAACTAGAAAAGCAGATATCAGGACAGACGATCAAGACGTGCACATGGTTTTTAATAAGTATATTAAACTAGTTTCCAATGTAATATCCTTCACTTTGCAATATCCTAAACTCTCCAATGTTTAAGCTTTAAGGTTCAAGGTTCAAGGAACATTTATTATCAGAGTATGTTGCAGTATCCAACACTGAGATTCGTCTTTTCCCGATAGTCACAAAACCAAGAAAAGCGTGGAAGCCATTCAAAGTAAAACATCAACCCCCCGTGTAAAAAAGAAATCAAATTGTGCAAATTTCAACAAGAACATCAACCCCCTACCCCTCCCATGAGCAATTATTCTCAATCAAATTTACTCACCTGGTTTTAGTGTTATAGATACATCTCAGAAACTGGCTCTTCAGACCATCAAGTCTGTACTGACATCAAGCAACCACGTGGGTGGTTGATGGTTTTCATATCCCTTTGTCCAGCAGGTCCTGGCCCTGAACTGAAGAGGCCCATGACTCTCCCTTGAAGATATTTTTGATGCCCATAGCCCAAATCTTTTTCATGGCTGATTGACTGATATCTCCAGATACCTCTGTGTTCCACCTTCTAAAACAAGGCCAACTATTCATTTGCTTTTCTGTAGAATCAGCATAGAAGTTCACCAGAATATAATCGCTGCTGATTTTTATTGTAAACGTAATTCACTACTGTACATCACAGTGACTGACAACAAATTGTACTTGTCGCTTGTTAAGCCATTCCCTTCCCTGGACCAGTACACACCACACCTTCACCTGGCCTCATGCACACCAAGCACATGTGTGCGTGTAAACTTGCAGCACCACCTGTAAGCCTTTGGCAATGACACCGTATTCAGATAGTTCTCCATTCCTTACTCTATTTTATAGCCTGTTTCGACCTCATTTCCCCTGTAGGATGTAAAGGTGAAAAAGGTGGTGAACGATATCCGACATTTGGTCATTCAGAAATCTGAACTGGAGCCAGACTCGGAGTATAGAGTTCGAGTTCGTGGAAAGCCCAGCACAAAATATCAGGGAACCTGGAGCATGTGGAGTGCAGAACTAAAGTGGAAAACAGATCCTGGCAAGTATATTGTTACTAGAACATTTTTGGGAGATTATTTGACAGGTTTTTCTCTTTGAGTATCTTGCATCCCTGTATCTCCCCTCCTCTTTCTGAGTTGCTTTCTCTTAGTATTTACCCCTCTTGCCCCATTGCCTTCCTCTTGCTCTCTCATCCCCTTTGACTTCTTGTTTCTGTGTTGTACCTTCCTGGAACTGTAGAGAGAACTCTAACATACTGCCCTAGAAGTGTTGGTCAGAGAGAACTCCAGCATACTACCTTGAAAGTATTTGATGGGACAATGAGAGAATTCAATGAGGTACTCGATATGTAACTTGCTTTGTAGCTCACCTAGGAGAGTTTGACAGGGCAGTATGAAGGAAGATTAACCCTCTCAACACAGCAGACTTGATGGGACAGTGCAAGGGAAGATTCACTTGGAGGTAGGACACAGTGGGTTTAGCCACGGATTCAGAGAGGAGGGTACAATCCTGTCTTGCACTGTCAGTGTGGAGTTTGCACGTTCTCCCTGTGACCATGTGGGTTTCCTCCATGTTTGTCCAGGGGTGGCACAGTAGTGTAATGGTGAGTGCAATCTCTTTACAGTGCCAGCAATCATCAATTGGGATTCAATTCCCGCCGCTGTGTCTGTGAGGAGTTTGTACTTTCTCCCTGTGACCGTGTGGGTTTCCTCTGGGTGCTCTGGTTTCCTCCCACAGTCTGTCAAAAAGCCATGGGTCAGATAAGAAGTGTGCCCAGCCCCTTAGTGTGGTAACTTTGATATGATGTCCTGCAAGAAGTCCAGCGTGTAAAGAGAGGTCAGATGTGCAGACGCTGATTGGCACAGCAATTGCTAATAGGACCATTGGATAGCTGTCGGGCAATAAGATCATGGCCGCTATGGATGAGAAAGAGGCCATATGGGAGTGGGAGAGAGATCCCACAATCGCTAAGGGCTGTGCATATCCTGTGCATATCCTGGAATCCTGGTTATCAGGGCCCACCCTCTGTAGAGGTGGTTTGTACTCTCAGGAATGCAATACTGAGAGAAAATTTGTGTCCTTCCAAGATATGTCTCAGAGACACTACACCCTGCAGAGTGTAGACCTTCAGAGAATGGTGTATCTTATGTGGAGATTTAAGTTCTGAAGTCAAGGTACCATTCACTGCTGAGGCTGAAGCAAGTCATCAGGCTAGTGGGAGCAGGGGTTCACTAACCTTCGTGTTATAATCAGCTTCAGTATCACCAAAGACCCTAGCAACGTTCTACGGGTGAACCATGGAGAACATTCTGATGGGTTACATCACCATTTGCTATAGAGGCACCAATGCCTACGATCAGAAAAGACGTCAGCCAGGCCCATCATGGGTACAAGCCTCTCCACCAGTGTGACATTTTCAGAAGGTGAAGTAGTGTCCTTCATTAAAGGCCGTCACCATCCGGGACATGCCCTCTTCTCAATACTACCGTCTACCGTCTGGGAGAAGGTACAGCAGCCTGAAGGATCATTGTGAGAGTTGTTACGAACATGGGGTGTCAGTCAAAGCCTGCTTGTGCCCAAGGGAAGTAAGGTTCCTGTTTTAGAAGCAGCTTCTTCTCCTTTGCCATCAGATTTCTGAATGGTCTATGAATCCTTGAACACGATATTACTATTCCTTTTTCACACTGTTTATCTAGCAACAGCAACCCTCCCAGCCAGAATATTAACTAGCAAGAGAAAGCCTGCAGATGCTGGAAATCCGAGCAACACACACACACAATGCTGGAAGAACTCAGCAGGCCAGGCAACATCTATGGGCAAGAGTACAGTCGCTGCTTCAAGCTGAAATTCTTCGGCAGGACTGTTCAAGTATTTATCTACCTGTTTATCTGTTTATCGTAACTTCTCATAATTCGTTATGCTTGTACTGAACTGCTGGCACAAAACAACAAGTTCCTCAACTAACTTCAGTGACAATAAACCTGAATTCTGATCCTGGTGCTAGTCTGGCAGGGGGATGGGATTCAGAGCACCAGATCGATCAGGAAGTGAAGGATTGAAAAGAATGTTGATGTCATGACCAGTTAGGAAAAGTAATAGAGACCAAGGGCCAGTCAGGTTGAAGTGTGTGCATTTTAAAGCTGTGAGTAAGGGTGATAAACGTGGATCCACACATGGAACTATGATGTTGTGGCCGTAACAGACTCTTGGTTAAGAGATGTAGAGGAATGGATGCTTAACGTTCCAGGTTCTTGATGTTTTGGAAAGGCTAAAGAAGGAGGTAAAAGTGGTGGGGGGTATTGCACTATTAAACAGGGACTACATGGGTAGAACTCAAAAATAAGCTATGAAGGTGATTGGTAAGTTCGTGGCCTAGGGCAGAAGGAGATGAGTTATACAGCTCTCGTTACAAACACATGTAGTTCAACTCTTTGAGTGATTATGCAGAAAGTTTGAAGTTAATAACTCATCTCCTTCTACCTTAGGCCACGAACTTATCAATCACCCCTGATGAGTTATTAACTTCAAACTTTCTGCATAATCACTCAAAGAGTTGAACTGCATGGGCATGTAATGAGAGCTGTATAACTCTTCTCCTTCTACCTTAGGCCACGAACTTATCAATCACCCCTGCTGTGGACAGTTCCTGGAGGTCCAAGATCCGTTTGCTTTACGGCCGCTGGACTAAGTATGTAAATGTAGGAGGGGCTATGTTGAAAGATAAATGCGCTAGGTTTTCTAAAATTGACTCCTTCTACCTTAGACCACGAACTTATCAATCACCCCTCGTAAATGCAATCACACTGACGGCCAATAGCCACTAGGACATCAAGGAACAGATATCCAGGCAGGTTAGGGAAAGGTGTAAAAACAGCAGGGTGACTTCAATTTCCCTAATAAAGACTGGGGCCTCCTTACTGCAAGGGCTTTGGACAGGGCAGAATTTGTTATGTGCTTCCAGGAGGGTTGTTTAAATCAACATGAAGATAGTTCAACAAGAAGTGGGCCTATACCGGACCTGGTGTTGGGTAATGAGAATGGCCAGGTAACTGATCTTTCAGTAGGTGAACCACTGGAGAACCTCTGATTCCAACTCCTTAAGTCTTAAACTAACTAGATAAGGATAAGTCTGGAGCTTGCTCCTTAAATTGGAGCAGGGAAAATGATGAGAGTATCAGGCAGAAACTAGATGAAACAGCTGTTTTTCGGCAAGTCTACATGTGGCTTGTGGAAGATGTGGAGAATTCTTTGAGGAGATGACAAGGATTGATAAAGGGGATGCAGTGGATGTTGTATATTTGGATTTTCAGAAGGCCTTTGACAAAGTGCCACACAGGAGGCTGTTTACCAAGTTGAGAGCCCATGGTATTACAGGAAAGTTACTGACATGGTTAGAGCATTGGCTGATTGGTAGGAGGCAGCAAGTGGGAATAAAAGAATCCTTTTCCAGTTGGCTTCCAGTGACTAGTGGTGTTTGGCAGGTGTCGGTGTTGGGACCACTTCTTCTTATGCTGTATATAAATGAATTAGATGATGGAATAGATGGCTTTGTTGCCAAGTTTGCAGATGATACTAAGACTGGTGGAGGTGCAGGTAGTGCTGAGGAAACAGGTAGGATGCAGAAGGACTTAGGCAGATTAAGAGAATGGGCAAGAGAGTGGCAAATGAAATACAATGTTGGAAAATGCATGGTCATGCACTTTAGTAGTAGAAATAAATGTGCCTGACTATTTTCTAAATGGGGAGAAAATCCAGGAATCTGAAATGCAGACGGACTTGTGAGTATTTGTGCAGACCACCCTGAAGGTTAACTTGTGGGTTGAGTCGGTGGTGAGGAAGGTAAATGTCATGTTAGCATTCATTTCAAGAGGTCTGGAATACAAGAACAAGGATGTGATGCTGAGGCTTTATAAGGCACTGGTGAGGCCTCACCTTGAGTATTGTGAACAGTTTTGGGCTCCTCATCTTAGAAAAGATGTGCTGGCATTGGAGAGGGTCCAGAGGAGGTTCACAAGGATGATTCTAGGAATGAAAGGGTTATCATATCTGTACTTGCTGGAATTCAGAAGGATGAGGGGGGATCTCATTGAAACCTTTTGAATGTAGAAAGGCCTAGACAGAGTAAATATGGAAAGGAGGTTTCCCATGGTGGGAGAGTCTAGGACAAGAGGGCACAGCCTCAGGATAGAGGGGTACCCTTTCAAAACAGAGATGCGGAGAAATTTATTTTGCTAGAGGGTGGTGAATTTGTGGAATTTGTTGCCACATGCAGTTATGGAGGCCATGTTGCTGGGTGTATTTAAGGCAGAGATTGATGGGTTCTTGATTGGACATGCCATCAAAGGTTATGGGGAGAAGGCCGGGAACTGAAGCTGAGGAGATTAAAAAAAAAGATCTTTCATGATTGAATAGCGGAGCAGACTCGATGGGCCAGATGGTCTAATTCTGCTCCTATGTCATATGGTCTTAAGGACAGAGTACAGGACAGGTATCCAGTCAGAATGAAGGACAAGGTAAGGGAACTTTGGGTGTCGAGAGAGGTGGTAAATTTAATCAGAAGGAAAAGGAAGGATGTGTAAGTTTTAGAAAATTAAAATAAAACTTAACTCTTGAGGATTATAAAGAAGCCAGAAAACAGCTCATTAGGAGAGGTAGGAGGGGATATAAAAATATTTGATAAGTGGGATTATAGAAAATCCCAAGACATTGTATACATACAGTAGATCAAGTGCAATCGGGTAACTAGACAGTGGGTAGGACCTCTCAAGGATAAAGGAGGGGACATGTGCTTGGAGGTAGAGAATATGGGTGATATCCTAAAAGAGTACTTCACATCAGTACTTACCTAGGAGAATAGGACGATCAGTGTGGAGTGTGCTAATATGCTAGTGCATTTTGAGGTAAAGAAGAAGGTTGGGTTGGGACTCTTAAAGAATATTAAGGTGTATAAGTTGCCAGGGCCTGATGGGATACACCCCAGGTTAGGGAGAGAGGTAAAAGATGAGATTTCTGTGGCTTTGACCAATCTCTTCTTGTCATCTCTAGACAAGGTGCTAAAGCACAGGCAAATAGCTAACGTTCTTCCATTATCCAGGAAAGGAAATAAGGATAATCCTGGAAACTATAGACTAGTGAGTTTCACATCAATGGTAGGGAAGTTACTAGAAAGAATGCTTAGAGATCAGATTTACAAACATTTGGAAAATTGTGGTCTAATTAGGGACAGTCAGCATGGCTTTATGTAGGTCAAATCGAGCTTTACTAACTTGATTGTCTTTTGGTGAGGCAACGAAGATGATTGATGCAAGTAGAGCTACAGCAGTTGCCTACATGGATTTTAGTAAGGCGCTTGACAAGTTCCCTCATGGGAGGCTCCAAAAGTCTAAGATGCATGGGACCCACAGTGAATTGGCTGTTTGGATTCAGAAAGAAGACAGAGGATAGTGACTGATAGGACTTTTTCTGGTTGGGGGTTTATTTTTAATGGTGTTCCACAGCGATCAATACCGGGACAGCTGTTTAATGACCTGGATGAAAATGTAGATGGGTGGGTTAGTAAGTTTGCAGATAATATGAAGATTGATGGTGTTATGGATAGCGTAGAAGGCAGGCAAAGGATATGGCGGGATAACGATTAGTCGCAGATATGGGTGAAAAAATGGCAGAATTTACCCTGGCCAAATATGAAGAGTATAAGACAATCAGATTATAAGGCCATATGAGTGACTAAAAGTGACAGTACACTGTTACTGACTGGATCCACACGGAGCTGATATGCAGAAGGATCGTGGGGTCCAAGTTTATTGCTTGGGGTCAGTTCAGGAGCCCGATGGTTGTAGGTTTAGATGATGGTGCGTTTCGTCACAGCAGCTTCTCTGGGATCAACCAAAGATGTTATTGTCCTTTCTAAAACATTTTTTCTGAGCACAAGACCTTGCTTGACATTAGGAACTTAAAGTACTGCAGGTCTACCCCGTCAGCGAGTTGCTCATTGGTGGAGAAACTGAAGGAGCTGGACCTGGTGTGGATGGTGTGGCCTCCTGCGTCAGAGAGGCGTCAGTGCACGAAGACGGTGTGCAGTCTAACAGCAAGTGATCATCGTAGTTGCTTTCCTTGTAATCGCAAGACTCTATTGGACGTTGTTAATGTGGAATGCTGCAAGTCCGGTTCAATGATGTATTGGCGGATGGCAGGGGCAGATGGCGGGGCAGTTGTGTGGCTTCAGTTGCATTGAGGACTAGGCCTCAAGCCACGGTGTTGCCTGTTTACTGCTGCCCAGGAGAGAGGTGTCAAAGTCGGTTCGCTCCACCGGAGGCGGTGTGGCTTGGTGTCCAAGGTGGCACTGGTGCTGCCCCCTGCTGTTCGCTCAGCAAAAGACAAGCTGTATTGTATTCAGCTGCAGGTTTCTGCAACATCTATGGACTCAGATTCTTGGACTATATTTTTTTTGTGTGGTTGTAGTTTACTGATATCCTATATGTGCTTGCTATCTTGTATGTGCTTTGTGCTGTGTATGACTGTTGGTACTGTGGTTTGCACCTTGGTCCTGGAGTAATGTAAATTTGGTTCAGCTGTATTGCTAGGTACTCATGTATGGTTGAGTGACAATTAAAGTGAACAATCTCCCTGAAAATGGCTACACAGGTTGACAGGGGGTAAAGAAGGCACATGGCATATTTGCTTTTATTATGAAAAAGGATTGAGTTCAGAATTCAGGAAGTTATGTTGCAGCTTAATAAAACTCTACATATGGAGTATTGCATTGGTAGCTCCCTTAGAGAAGGGTATCAAGGCTTCGGGGATGGTACAGAAAAGGCTTCCCAGGATGCTGCCGGGATTAGTGGTGTGTACTATAAGGAGGGTTTGGACAAACTTGGGTTGTTTCTTTCTAGAGTGGAAGAGGCTATGGGCAGATCTGATGGAGTTTTGTCAGATGATGAGCGACATCGGTAGATGGGAGAGCCAGCCAATACCTTTATCCCAAGGTTGAAATGTCCAGACCCAGAGAGCATGCATTTAAAATGGGAGATTTCAAACTCCGTACCCCGCTAAACTTCGAGTGTTTTATGACAACGGGACGCGGTTGTACCAGACAGTGGAAGAGGTGACTACAGACATGAAGGCCAGAGGGTTGCCCGTCAGCGTGACCAAAACGAGGGAAAGCCTGACTCAGGAATTATCCCGCTCCGCTTGGGAAATAATGCGAGAATCGAGAAGGCAGGAGACGGGAGGAGGCCGAGAGAAATATATCAGGAAGAGACCGGGAGTTTCCCAAAGACAGTCCTCACCCCCTTCAGAAGAGCCATTAGGTTCAGCTAACTTTAAAAATGTTGAGAAGCTAAATGGAAGCAAAAGTACACGGTGATGGATCATTGAAATTAGAATAAAACTTAATCGATCTACTCCCTGAACAAATAAGAACCAAGAAACACAAATAATAACAAAAATGGCAATGAACGTGTGATTACAAGGCTGAGGTCTCTAGTAGATGACCCTGCATTGAGCTAGAGGAAATGTTTAGCTGTGGGGGATAACCCCTCCTATTTGTGAGTTGAGGGCCCCCATTGCGGTATTCATAAAAGTCAGTGAACAAATCCATTACACAGAAAAGATTTCCCTGTGTACTCCTCATATATATATATATATATATACATACATACACACACACACACACATATATATACATACACACACACATATATATACATACATACACACACACCCACACATACACACACACATATATATACATACATACACACACACACACACATATATATACATACACACACATATATATATTCTCATTTTGGTGGGGAAAAGGAGACGTGTGGGACTTGCCTTTTACACAGAGAGTGGAGGATGCCTGGAAGGCAATATCTTGTGGGGGGGGGGGGGAGTGATGGGGATAATCTTAGATAGGTATATGAATAAGAAAATCTTAGATAGGTATATGAATTGCAGGAAATGAAATTAAATAGACATTGTGTAGACAGGAGTGATTAGTTTAGTTGGACATTTGATTACTAAGTTGGCTAGTAACTTGCAAAAATGTCATCTGCTTTTCTCAGCTCCTCGGTCTCCGTTGCATCTGCTCTCAGGATGAGGCTTTTCATTCCAGAACAACTGGGATGTCTTCCTTCTTCAAAGAAAGGGTCTTCCCTTTCTCCACCATCAACTCTGCCCTCACCTGTATCTCTTCCACTTTGCACACGTCTGCCCTCACTCCATCCTCCCACCACCCGAACAGGAATCGGCTCCTCTTGTCCTCACCTACCACACCACCAGCCTCCGCATCCAGCACGTAATTCTCCATAACTTCTACCATCTCCAATGGGATCCCACCACTGAGCACATCTTTCTCTCCCCCCCATCCTCCACTTTCCTCTTTCCATAGGGATCGCTCCCTATGCAACTCCCCTGTCTACTCGTCCCTCCCCACTGATCTCCCTCCTGGCACTTACCCTTGAACGTGGAACAAGTATCACACCTGCCCCTACACCTCCTCCCTCACTACAACTGGGGTAGCAAACAGTCTTTCCAAGTGAGGTGACACTTCACCTGTGAGTCTGTTGGGGGTCATATACTGTGCCCGGTGCTCCCGGTGTGATCTCCTGTATATCGGTGAGACCTGACGCAGATTGGGAGACCGCTTCGCCGAGCACCTTCGCTCCATCGGCCACTGAAGGCGGGATCTCCTGGCAGCCACCCATTTCAATTCTACTCGCTATTCCCATTCCGACATGCCAGTCCTGCCAGCACGAGGCCATCTTCATGCTGAAAGAGAAACACTCTATATCCGTCTGCGCAGTCTCCATCTTGATGGCACGAACATCTCCCATCAGCTTCCCCCCTTCTCCAGCCCATTGTCTCTCTCACTAATCAACTTCCCAGCTCTTCATTTCACCCCCTCCCTTATCATCCACCACCTTCTGCTTCCCCCCCCCCCCCCACCCCACGTTCTTGGGCTGAAACGTCGACTGCTTACTCTTTTCCATAGACCTGCTGAGTTCCTTCAGCCTTTTGTGTTGCTTGGGTTTTCAGCATTTGTAGATTTTCTTGTGTTTCTGATTTATTACATTCGTTAGTTGTGTGTCAATGTGCTCTACTGCCCTGTGTTCTATGTTCTACGACTGAAGTTGGACTCAGTGACAGAAACATGTGCGTATCAAACTTTGGCAGAGATACTGTCTACTTCTGGGCCCACATCGGTCAGAAGGGGTGAGAGGGCTGGTTTGAATAGAGATGGGATAAAGGTCCCACTTCATGGATGGGGTCACAGTTCCGGGTTCTTTGAGATGTTCAGTCCTGTAGGTGTTTTCTTCCTCCCTGTCTCGGATGAGTTCACTCCTATTCTTGTCTCTTGGTGAAGGTGAGTTAGAACATAGAACAGCACGGAACAGGCCATTCAGCCCACAATGTTGTGCCGAACTAGCTAAAAAGCAAATCAAAAACCACCCTCAAACACTAATCCCTCCTACCTACATGATGTCCATATCCCTCCAACTCGCTTATATCCATGTGCCTGTCCAAACATCTCTTAAAAATCTCTAACGTATTTGCCTTTACCACCATACCAGGCATCCACCACACTCTGAGTAAAATACTTACCCTTCCTATCCCTTTTTAATCTACCCTCCTCACCTTCAATGAATGCCCTCTGGTATTAGACATTTCAACCCTTGGAAACAGATACTCTCTGTCCACTCTATCTATGGCTCTCATAATCTTATACACCTCCATCAGATCTCCCCTCAGCTTCTGCTGCTCTAGAGAAAACAGCACAAATGTATCCAGCCTCTTTTGCCCTCTAAACTAGGCAGCTTTTTTGTAAACCTCTCCTGCACCCTTTCCAAAGCCTCAACATCCTTCCTACAGTGGGGCAACCAGAACTGTACACAATACTCCAGATGTGGCCCAACCGTTCTTATAAAGTTGCAGCATAATCTGACTTTTCAAGTCAGTGCTTCAATCAACAAAAGTAAGCATTCCATAAGTCTTCTTAAGCATCTTATCAGCCTGTGTTCTTGAGTGCTTGGGCCAGAGATGGTTCTGGCAGTGCTGAAGAACCCATCAGTGTTTTGGCTGAGCCTCCTACGGTGTCCCTGTCCACCTCCGTTCTCGAGGTCACGCGTTTTTGTGCTGGAGCTTGCCCTGCACAAACCTCTTTCATTCCCCTTGAGGAGCAGTGGTTTCCGGTCCAGGAACTCCTCATATTTATAGTCTACCTCTTGGTCATTGCGTTGAATCACTTCTGGTTCTTCTTGGTGAAGAATCCAAGAGGCAGTAGACAGTGTGCAGATAGTGTCGGTGGGCCGACAACTTCAGCACCTTTGTAGGTTTTTACATTTAACTCTACTATTCTCTGGCCATACAGCTTCACATCCAGTTCCACTTATCGATGGAATACTGCACCCAGTGTCAAGCACAGTCGTTCACGTGCTTGGCAATGACCTACTCATGTTAGGTCACCCCTCCTTTATTTAAATAAGCTGCTGAAGGAAGTTAGCGGGTCAGGCAGCATCGGTGGAGACAGAGAGAAGGCACACTTTTCAGGTCGAGACCCAATGAATTCCTCCAGCAGTTTGTCTCGGTCTGTTCCAGATTCCAGTGACTACAAGCTCTCTGTTCATCAAATACTGTGAACACATCCTCTGTGTTATAGACTCCATCTGCTGCCTCTACACAATGACATTTGGGAAAGGTTGAGCATCTTCATTTTTGTTAGCTTGACTTTACGTTTATTTCTACGAGCGCAGTCAGTGTGGTCTTTTTACTCTGCGTCTGGCTGGCGTGGTGTTGCATCGGGTAGTGCTGCTGTCTCACAGGTTCAGTGACCTGGGTTCCATCCTGACCTCCAGGCCGCACAGACTTTGTGATTTCTCTCCCTGTCCATGTGGGTTTCCTCCCACGTCCCAAATTCTTTCCGGCTTGGCCGCTGATTTTCCACTGTAAATGGCCGCCAGAGCCCAGTGTAGACAGGTGGCTGGAGAATTGGGATGGGAGGAAAGACAGTTGTTGCAGGGAATAAGGTGGAGGAATGGCGTTGATAAGATTCCTCTGACAAGAGGAATATGAAGAGCTGAATCAGTGGTTCCCAAAGAAAGTGATTTGCTCCTGCCCCAGGGGTTAGTGGGAGTTTCTAAAGGTTAATGGAGGACAGGGGTAGCTGAGGGATTACAGCCTTAAATTAAGAAATAAATTTCTAGATGGTGTTTACCAAACATATTCAATGGCTCACTGGTAGTTCAAATGGCAAGGACTGTGACTAAAAACGTTACTAATGACACCTTTTCTGAAGTAAATTGTGGCCAACAATCACTGCAAACAATGAAGAAACAACACACACAGAGTGCTGGAGGAACTCAGCAGGCCAGGCAGCATCTGTGGAGAAAGTGCAGTCGGCGAATGAAGAACAAGCAGAGACGAAGCTGATTTAAAGGATGGGCTGTGCCGGTGCATCGCAAAGCCGAAGCCCACAGTGTTCACAGGGCCGCAGTCAGAGTCGGTATCGCGGTTGGAGTTGCAGCGAGCGATTTGGAGAGGAACAGCCTGCCTAACCCGCGTGAGAGGGTGCATCGGACCAAGTGCCGAGCCGAGAACGAGGTTGAGAATGGCTTTGGGCTGAGCAGCCCAGAGCGTTTGGCTACGCTGGGCTCCAGGGCCTAGAGGAAGGCTCTGCTCAGTGCTTGGACGATGTAAACACTGGTCCAGATTGACTGGAAAGCCTGAGTGCCAGGACTGGAGGCCAGGGTCGGGCTGATTTTACTCCCTCTCCCGCAATGTTCACTGAATGAAATAGAAGATAGTTGACTACACCCTGTCCTCGTTGTATGCGTATTCGGACAATGCGGATTCACAGTTATGCGCTGAACCTATTTCTACCAACTTCTCCTTATATGTGTCCAAAACTCACAGTTATGCGAGGCTGTTGGGACCAGAAGGACTGCTTTCCTGTCAATACAAGTCACGTGCTCACACCTCACGGTTTCACTCTCGCCAGTCTCGCACTGGTTTTGGCAGCAGGCGGATGTGCGATCTTGCGATCTTAAACTTTTGTTGTTATTACCTACGGTGCACTGATTTTGCGTTTGAAATATTTAACTATGCCTCCTAAGCGTCCTATGTCAAGTCCTGGGCCATCAGCCAAGCGGCAGAGAACCGCTTTAACACTAGAAAAACAGTTGGAATTTGTAAACAGGGCGGTGTCAGGTGAAGGTGACACAGCTCTGGGACGCTACTTCGGCCTGGGTGAGTCCACGATCAGAAACATAAAGAAAAATGCTGAGAAAATAAAAAGTGCAGTGATCGATTCATCACAAGTGTCTTCAAAGATTGTTACCAAAGTGTGTAACCCGATTATGACGAAAATGGAGAAAATGTTGAGTTTGTACATTGAGCATGAAACAAAGAAAAAAACAACACTCAGTTCTGATCATCTTCGTGGGAAAGCTTTGGAAATTTAGGGTCACCTTTGGTCAGAGGCTAGTGAGGAAGTGTCAAGTGATGTTGCTAGCTTTAATGCAAGTAGGGGATGGTTTTCTAAGTTTGCTAATCATCACAGGCTTCATATCTTATCTGTGCGTGGTGAGCAAGCTAGTGCTGACCTCGAAGCTGCTGAACGCTACCCTGTGCAGTTGCGGGCTACGATAGCTGAGTTAGGCATCACACTAAAGCAGGTGCTTAATGTAGACGAGACTGGGATTTTTTGGAAGTGTATGCCAAAACGCGCTTACATAAGTAAGGATGAAAAAACTGCCTTAGGTTTCAGGGCAGCAAAGGATAGATTGACTCTGCTTATGTGTTCCAATGCCAAAGGAGACTGTAAGATGAAGCCTCTCTTAGTTTACCATTCACTAAACCCCTGTGCTCAAGGGTTTGAGTAAGAATATGCTTCCTGTCCACTGGGCAGCTAACAAGAAAGCATGGGTCACTGGTCAAATCTTTGAAGGTTGGTTTGCTAATCATTTTGCTGTCGCGGCTGAACGCTGCTGCTGGGAACAGAATCTTGTCTTTAATGTTCTTTTGTTGCTTGACAATGCACCAGCCCATCCAAAACATTTGGACAGCATTCATCCTAACATAAGTACTGTACGCCCTAGTATGTTAACTTTCTATGATTTATTACATTGAATATTACCTTAAATTGATGAAATATAATACAAATGTTGCCTTGTGGTACTGCTTTTGTGTTGTATTGGTATGAAAATGTGAATAAATTACAGATAAAACAGATTTAAGAAGCCCTCCAGAACACATCCCCTTTTAAAATAATTATTCACATTATGCATTTTCCATACTATGCGCAGACTGCGAGGACCGTATCCCCCGCATATAACGAGGATAGGGTGTACTAATGTATGCTCTAAAACTGCTGATGAAAGTTGTTTTTGCTCTAATTAAATAAAGAAATAATTTTATTTCTAACTTTAAATGGATTTGAATATTTTTTGCAATTGTTTGTCACTGCTTTGAATTTACAGTTTCTATTTTCTTTCACAGTGCATCATAAATTGCAATTCTTTATACGTTTTATGTGGTGGCTCGGAAGGGAGAGGGGGTTCTGTACTGGGGATGTGGTCTGAGCCAAGGGGGTGGTTGCCCAAACAGGCCTGGGAACCGCTGAGTGAAATGAACTACAAAAAGTCATGAGATAGTATGACCTTCTCTTGCCTACAGAGCAGTCAAATAACACAAGTTTCCTACCATTGTGGTAAAAATATTTGTTTCCCTTTTCAATGTAATCTTTAGTTTACTCCAGAGCAGTATGTTTTGCTGCTGGTCTCCTGTGCACAGAGTCACATTGAATAACTGGTTTCGCTCGCAAGTGCAGAATGTTTTTTTTCTAGCAAATTCCATTGTTTAAGCAGTTTTCAATGTCCTCTCAGTGCATTTCCACTTCTGATGAAAAGCTATCTCTGAATCTCTATGCCAGCCTCTGACAGAGTGTGTCGTCATAATTAGCCTTGCTATAGCTGCCTCAGTTTGGCTGCATGCTCAGCCATTGTTTTGTCAGGCGGCACGGTAGTGTAGTGGTTAGCACAGCGCCTTACAGTGCAGGAGACCTGGGTTCAATTCCTGCCACTGCCTGTGAGGAGTTTGTATGCTCTCCCCATGACCACGTGGGTTTCCTCCTACAGTAAATTGTCCTGTGATAAGGCTTGGATTAAATCGTGGGGATTGCTGAAGGAAAATGGCCCATTCTGCACTGTATCTCAATAATAATAATAACAACACTCATTTCTCAATCGCTAGGAACTTTCGGACTAGTCTAATGGTGTTTAAAGTGTCTCTGTTTCTGAAGATTACATAATATTGCTGTGCTCTTTTAATTCAGCACGTTCCTGGTGTTTTCACTTATTGATTTCTGTATATTGTATATTGATTTCTGTATATTGTGTGTGTTTGGAATGGCTATATCTATTACGTAAGATGGTGCTTATCCTGTATTAATAATAATAATTGCAAATCAAATTTAAGTCTTTGTGCGATCTGCCGTGGCTTTGGATTGAAGTGATTCAACAATAAATCCAGCAATTCTTTGAACTTGTCACTAAGGGATCGCTAGGTTTGCTTTATGTGGAGGCTCTCACCACACTATTTAGGATAGATCGCTCTTTATTTCCACCATTGATGTTGTTTACAACAAAGAAATGTGCTACTAACCCACGATATTTCACTCATGTTTGGATCTGAGTATTAAATACTGACAACGAGCTATTTTCATTTCCTTCTTATTCCCTTTTATGAAAAAAACAGATGTTTGTCACACTTCCCTTTTCTCTTGCTGAATCCATTTGAAAGTTTCTTTCTGTTCCTACCAGACATCAGGAACAATATGCTTGTTGATAACATGTTAGATTTTAACTTACAAAACTAATAGAGATTCCATTTTATTTTCATCAAACACATCCTGAGCTCAAATCAATCAAATGCCATTTGCCAAAGACTGAACCAGTGACTCACGGTAAGCTTCCAAGGTTTAATGGAAAACAACTACCATGTATGGCTGAATAAATTTAGTGCATTAGCCACCTACTCTTGCAGTGCTTGTTGGGACAGTGTGAAGGTTAATGGTTATATTTGAAAGTTGATGTTGGAAGCATAAATTTCATATCATAAAGTAATAATCTGAAATTTCTCTCAGAAGTGTTTAAATAACACCCAAGCCATGTCCAAATTCAGAGTTTGGAGAGAAGCTTCCTCATCATAGAGTTGAACACAGCAGCCAGAAGCAATTTCCACAGTGTATATTGGAATCCTGATGTGGTCTTGTGAGTTGCTCCTCTGATATTTCACAATAGTAATTGTAGTCCATTCTCTTCTTTCTTCAAAGCTTCAAGTATGGCACAAAAAAGCAATCTGCTATGTGTTGTGTTTGCTCCACTCCTGTTGGCGATCGTCATTTTCGTGTCCCTGTACTTCAAGCTGCCATCGCGGTGAGTTCCTCCCTTGAATAACAGTTCTGGTGACATCAGACATGGTTGTGGCCTCGCCCGGTGTGACAGGAGCTGGTGCCAGTCTTCCCAGAGTTTCTGTAAACGGTGACACTTCTCCTGGGTGTCACTGGTGCAGGTGTTGGCCTTTACACTGGGTTACTGGAACTGGTGAGAGTCTCTGCCAGTGTTCCTGTAAAGAGTCCCCCAGTGTCACTGGAGCCATTGATAGTCTGCCCCAGGCTCCCCCAGTGTCACTGGAGCCATTGATAGTCTGCCCCAGGCTCCCCCAGTGTCACTGGAGCCATTGATAAATGGGCCCAGGCTCCCCCAGTGTCACTGGAACCATTGATAGATGGGCCCAGGCTCCCCCAGTGTCACTGGAGCCATTGATAGTCTGCCCCAGGCTCCCCCAGTGTCATTGGAGCCATTGATAGTCTGCCCCAGGCTCCCCCAGTGTCACTGGAACCATTGATAAATGGGCCCAGGCTCCCCCAGTGCCACTGGAACCATTGATAAATGGGCCCAGGCTCCCCCAGTGTCACTGGAACCATTGATAGTCTGCCCCAGGCTCCCCCAGTGTCACTGGAACCATTGATAAATGGGCCCAGGCTCCCCCAGTGTCACTGGAACCATTGATAAATGGGCCCAGGCTCCCCCAGTGCCACTGGAACCATTGATAGTCTGCCCCAGGCTCCCCCAGTGTCACTGGAACCATTGATAAATGGGCCCAGGCTCCCGCAGTGCCACTGGAACCATTGATAAATGGGCCCAGGCTCCCCCAGTGCCACTGGAACCATTGATAAATGGGCCCAGGCTCCCCCAGTGTCACTGGAACCATTGATAAATGGGCCCAGGCTCCCCCAGTGCCACTGGAACCATTGATAAATGGGCCCAGGCTCCTCCAGTGCCACTGGAACCATTGATAAATGGGCCCAGGCTCCCCCAGTGTCACTGGAACCATTCATAAATGGGCCCAGGCTCCCCCAGTGTCACTGGAACCATTGATAAATGGGCCCAGGCTCCCCCAGTGCCACTGGAACCATTGATAAATGGGCCCAGGCTCCCCCAGTGTCACTGGAACCATTGATAAATGGGCCCAGGCTCCCCCAGTGTCACTGGAGCCATTGATAGTCTGCCCCAGGCTCCCCCAGTGTCACTGGAACCATTGATAAATGGGCCCAGGCTCCCCCAGTGTCACTGGAACCATTGATAGATGGGCCCAGGCTCCCCCAGTGTCACTGGAACCATTGATAAATGGGCCCAGGCTCCCCCAGTGTCACTGGAGCCATTGATAGATAGATAGTAGATACTTTATTCATCCCCATGGGGAAATTCAACATTTTTTCCAATGTCCCATACACTTATTGTAGCAAAACTAATTACATACAATACTTGACTCAGTAAAAATATGATATGCATCTAAAATCACCCTCTCAAAAAGCATTAATAATAGCTTTTAAAAAGTTCTTAAGTAGTTTACTTAAATACATTGAGTCCTAACCCCGGCACTTTAACATATCTTACTCCTGGCGGTTGAATTGTAAAGCCGAATGGCATTGGGGAGTATTGACCTCTTCATCCTGTCTGAGGAGCATTGCATCGATAGCAACCTGCCGCTGAAACTGCTTCTCTGTCTCTGGATGGTGCTATGTAGAGGATGTTCAGGGTTTTCCATAATTGACCGTAGCCTACTCAGCGCCCTTCGCTCTGCTACCGATGTTATACTCTCCAGTACTTTGCCCACGACAGAGCCCACCTTCCTTACCAGCTTATTAAGACGTGAGGAGTCCCTCTTCTTAATGCTGCCTCCCCAACACGCCACCACAAAGAAGAGGGCGCTCTCCACAACTGACCTATAGAACATCTTCAGCATCTCACTACAAACATTGAATGACGCCAACCTTCTAAGGAAGTACAGTCGACTCTGTGCCTTCCTGCACAAGGCATCTGTGTTGGCAGTCCAGTCTAGCTTCTCGTCTAACTGTACTCCCAGATACTTGTAGGTCTTAACCTGCTCCACACATTCTCCATTAATGATATCTGGCTCCACATGAGTCTGCCCCAGGCTCCCCCAGTGTCACTGGAGCCATTGATAGTCTGCCCCAGGCTCCCCCAGTGTCACTGGAACCATTGATAAATGGGCCCAGGCTCCCCCAGTGTCACTGGAACCATTGATAAATGGGCCCAGGCTCCCCCAGTGTCACTGGAACCATTGATAAATGGGCCCAGGCTCCCCCAGTGTCACTGGAACCATTGATAATTGGGCCCAGGCTCCCCCAGTGTCACTGGAACCATTGATAAATGGGCCCAGGCTCCCCCAGTGTCACTGGAACCATTGATAAATGGGCCCAGGCTCCCCCAGTGTCACTGGAGCCATTGATAAATGGGCCCAGGCTCCCCCAGTGTCACTGGAACCATTGATAAATGGGCCCAGGCTCCCCCAGTGCCACTGGAACCATTGATAATTGGGCCCAGGCTCCCCCAGTGTCACTGGAACCATTGATAAATGGGCCCAGGCTCCCCCAGTGTCACTGGAACCATTGATAAATGGGCCCAGGCTCCCCCAGTGTCACTGGAACCATTGATAAATGGGCCCAGGCTCCCCCAGTGTCACTGGAACCATTGATAAATGGGCCCAGGCTCCCCCAGTGTCACTGGAACCATTGATAAATGGGCCCAGGCTCCCCCAGTGTCACTGGAACCATTGATAGTCTGCCCCAGGCTCCCCCAGTGTCACTGGAACCATTGATAAATGGGCCCAGGCTCCCCCAGTGCCACTGGAACCATTGATAAATGGGCCCAGGCTCCCCCAGTGTCACTGGAACCATTGATAGTCTGCCCCAGGCTCCCCCAGTGTCACTGGAACCATTGATAAATGGGCCCAGGCTCCCCCAGTGTCACTGGAACCATTGATAAATGGGCCCAGGCTCCCCCAGTGCCACTGGAGCCATTGATAGTCTGCCCCAGGCTCCCCCAGTGTCACTGGAACCATTGATAAATGGGCCCAGGCTCCCGCAGTGCCACTGGAACCATTGATAAATGGGCCCAGGCTCCCCCAGTGCCACTGGAACCATTGATAAATGGGCCCAGGCTCCCCCAGTGTCACTGGAACCATTGATAAATGGGCCCAGGCTCCCCCAGTGCCACTGGAACCATTGATAAATGGGCCCAGGCTCCTCCAGTGCCGCTGGAACCATTGATAAATGGGCCCAGGCTCCCCCAGTGTCACTGGAACCATTCATAAATGGGCCCAGGCTCCCCCAGTGTCACTGGAACCATTGATAAATGGGCCCAGGCTCCCCCAGTGCCACTGGAACCATTGATAAATGGGCCCAGGCTCCCCCAGTGTCACTGGAACCATTGATAAATGGGCCCAGGCTCCCCCAGTGTCACTGGAGCCATTGATAGTCTGCCCCAGGCTCCCCCAGTGTCACTGGAACCATTGATAAATGGGCCCAGGCTCCCCCAGTGCCACTGGAACCATTGATAATTGGGCCCAGGCTCCCCCAGTGTCACTGGAACCATTGATAGATGGGCCCAGGCTCCCCCAGTGTCACTGGAACCATTGATAAATGGGCCCAGGCTCCCCCAGTGTCACTGGAGCCATTGATAGATAGATAGTAGATACTTTATTCATCCCCATGGGGAAATTCAACATTTTTTCCAATGTCCCATACACTTATTGTAGCAAAACTAATTACATACAATACTTGACTCAGTAAAAATATGATATGCATCTAAAATCACCCTCTCAAAAAGCATTAATAATAGCTTTTAAAAAGTTCTTAAGTAGTTTACTTAAATACATTGAGTCCTAACCCCGGCACTTTAACATATCTTACTCCTGGCGGTTGAATTGTAAAGCCGAATGGCATTGGGGAGTATTGACCTCTTCATCCTGTCTGAGGAGCATTGCATCGATAGCAACCTGCCGCTTAAACTGCTTCTCTGTCTCTGGATGGTGCTATGTAGAGGATGTTCAGGGTTTTCCATAATTGACCGTAGCCTACTCAGCGCCCTTCGCTCTGCTACCGATGTTATACTCTCCAGTACTTTGCCCACGACAGAGCCCACCTTCCTTACCAGCTTATTAAGACGTGAGGCGTCCCTCTTCTTAATGCTGCCTCCCCAACACGCCACCACAAAGAAGAGGGCGCTCTCCACAACTGACCTATAGAACATCTTCAGCATCTCACTACAAACATTGAATGACGCCAACCTTCTAAGGAAGTACAGTCGACTCTGTGCCTTCCTGCACAAGGCATCTGTGTTGGCAGTCCAGTCTAGCTTCTCGTCTAACTGTACTCCCAGATACTTGTAGGTCTTAACCTGCTCCACACATTCTCCATTAATGATCACTGGCTCCATATGAGTCTGCCCCAGGCTCCCCCAGTGTCACTGGAGCCATTGATAGTCTGCCCCAGGCTCCCCCAGTGTCACTGGAACCATTGATAAATGGGCCCAGGCTCCCCCAGTGTCACTGGAACCATTGATAAATGGGCCCAGGCTCCCCCAGTGTCACTGGAACCATTGATAAATGGGCCCAGGCTCCCCCAGTGTCACTGGAACCATTGATAAATGGGCCCAGGCTCCCCCAGTGTCACTGGAACCATTGATAATTGGGCCCAGGCTCCCCCAGTGTCACTGGAACCATTGATAAATGGGCCCAGGCTCCCCCAGTGTCACTGGAACCATTGATAAATGGGCCCAGGCTCCCCCAGTGTCACTGGAGCCATTGATAAATGGGCCCAGGCTCCCCCAGTGTCACTGGAACCATTGATAAATGGGCCCAGGCTCCCCCAGTGCCACTGGAACCATTGATAATTGGGCCCAGGCTCCCCCAGTGTCACTGGAACCATTGATAAATGGGCCCAGGCTCCCCCAGTGTCACTGGAACCATTGATAAATGGGCCCAGGCTCCCCCAGTGTCACTGGAACCATTGATAAATGGGCCCAGGCTCCCCCAGTGTCACTGGAACCATTGATAAATGGGCCCAGGCTCCCCCAGTGTCACTGGAACCATTGATAAATGGGCCCAGGCTCCCCCAGTGTCACTGGAACCATTGATAATTGGGCCCAGGCTCCCCCAGTGTCACTGGAACCATTGATAAATGGGCCCAGGCTCCCCCAGTGTCACTGGAACCATTGATAAATGGGCCCAGGCTCCCCCAGTGTCACTGGAACCATTGATAGTCTGCCCCAGGCTCCCCCAGTGTCACTGGAACCATTGATAGTCTGCCCCAGGCTCCCCCAGTGTCACTGGAACCATTGATAAATGGGCCCAGGCTCCCCCAGTGTCACTGGAACCATTGATAAATGGGCCCAGGCTCCCCCAGTGTCACTGGAACCATTGATAGTCTGCCCCAGGCTCCCCCAGTGTCACTGGAACCATTGATAGTCTGCCCCAGGCTCCCCCAGTGTCACTGGAACCATTGATAAATGGGCCCAGGCTCCCCCAGTGTCACTGGAACCATTGATAGATGGCCTCAGGCTCCCCCAGTGACTCTGTAACTGGCGACTATCTCCCCCCCCCCCCCCCCAGTGTCTGTTACTGGTGATCATTTACCCCAGTATCTCTGTTAATGTTGATCATTTACCCCAGTGACTCTGTTACTGGTGATCATTTACCCCAGTATCTCTGTTAATGTTGATCATTTACCCCAGTGACTCTGTTACTGGTGACTATCTCCCCAGTGTCTCTGTTACTGGTGATCATTTACCCCAGTATCTCTGTTAATGTTGATCATTTACTCCAGTGTCTCTGTTACTGGTGACTATCTCCCCAGTGTCTCTGTTACTGGTGATCATTTACCCCAGTATCTCTGTTAATGTTGATCATTTACTCCAGTGTCTCTGTTACTGGTGACTATCTCCCCAGTGTCTCTGTTACTGGTGATCATTTACCCCAGTGACCCTGTTACTGGTGACTAACCCCCTAGTGACTCTGTGATCATTTACCCCAGTGACTCTGTTACTGGTGACTAACCCCCTAGTGACTCTGTGATCATTTACCCCAGTGACTCTGTTACTGGTGACTAACCCCCCAGTGACTCTGTGATCATTTACCCCAGTGACTCTGTTACTGGTGACTAACCCCCTAGTGACTCTGTGATCATTTACCCCAGTGACTCTGTTACTGGTGACTAACCCCCCAGTGACTCTGTGATCATTTACCCCAGTGACTCTGTTACTGGTGACTAACCCCCTAGTGACTCTGTGATCATTTACCCCAGTGACTCTGTTACTGGTGACTAACCCCCTAGTGACTCTGTGATCATTTACCCCAGTGACTCTGTTACTGGTGACTAACCCCCTAGTGACTCTGTGATCATTTACCCCAGTGACTCTGTTACTGGTGACTAACCCCCCAGTGACTCTGTGATCATTTACCCCAGTGACTCTGTTACTGGTGACTAACCCCCCAGTGACTCTGTGATCATTTACCCCAGTGACTCTGTTACTGGTGACTAACCCCCTAGTGACTCTGTGATCATTTACCCCAATGACTCTGTTACTGGTGACTAACCCCCCAGTGACTCTGTGATCATTTACCCCAGTGACTCTGTTACTGGTGACTAACCCCCCAGTGACTCTGTGATCATTTACCCCAGTGACTCTGTTACTGGTGACTAACCCCCCAGTGACTCTGTGATCATTTACCCCAGTGACTCTGGAACTGGTGAGAATGGATCCCGTTTTCAATAACTCCTGTGCGTTCCGTCCACGTCCGTTCTTTCCACCCATCCTCCTTTGGTGACTTTGATGCTCTATTTGGGGGAATCGCACACAGTCACAGGACTGCCTTACAGGCAGTGGCAGGGATTGACCCTGGGACACCTGTTCTGTTACGTGTTCTGCTCACCCCCACACTACCCTGCTGCCCATGAAACCTTTGGATTTACCTGAGGGAACAGAAGATGCCCTGGGTTGACAGCTCTCAAAACTCCCCTCCTTCAGTACAGCACTCAGCTGTGTACTTGGAGGGAAACAGTCTTTGATTCAGCTGTTTTGAAGTATACTTTGTCTAAATGCTAACAGCTGCTGTGATTTCTGCCTCTTTCTAGAGTTGTCGGTAAAGTGTGGGTTCATGTTCCCAACCCAGCCTCCTACTTCCAGCCTCTCTACAATCAGCACAATGGAAACTTTAAGGTACAGACAGCAACGCTCTGAAGTAGATACACCCTGCCCCCGTTCCCCAAAGCTGCCGGGGACATGGATTCAGACTGAGGGGACAGGGAAGAGCCAAGCCCCTCACCCTCACTCAGACAGCTGCTGGCCCTGGTGAAAAGGCGTTGGGAAATAGAAACCTCTGGGTTTTGTACTTCTGACCATTAGCCAATGACCCCTGCCCACAGCAGGTTAGGCCACCATCAGTGTGGCCGAGAACGTCCTTCACAGGAAGTGACAGTCTGTTTATACAGCCAGATATACTGTGGAAATGGATATAACACTAACAGTCCATTAGATGGTATATAACAAGCCATCACGCCAACAGTGGAGCAGTCAAACTGGACATACTCACTGACAGTAGGTGGCTGTATTTAACATGGTCTGCTGGCCTGTCGATGTGACAGTGACACTGCGTCACTCTGCATGAAATACACCCGACAGAGTGAACTCCATCCAATGCATTCTCACACCGACTGCCCATCAGGAAGTATTAAAGACAAGTTTACACTAAGTACAACAGTCAAGCTGGATGTAATACACTCTGAAATATTGGCAGAAAGATGATTAACTCTATGAAGCACTTTCTTTTGAGAACTGACATAATCCGCCCCCTCCAGCCAGAATCGTGTGCTGGCTGCTGTCTCTGAGGGATGTGGGTGGAGGGTGGAGTGTAGGCTGAGCTGAGGTGATTCCTGACACAAGAGGAATGCCTGGTTGCACGAAGTGTCACCGGGACACTGATGGGAATGGGCCGGTTTGAGCGCAGTACAATCGGGAAAAAGGTGTTTAACTTCAGCTTTCTCCTTCAGGAATGGATCCACAAAGATCATGCTGGCGACCGGAGGGGTGGTAGAGAGGAATCATGCCAAGAGCTAAGGAGGGTGAAGAAGCTGCCCGACAACACGGCTGCTACGGTCATCCTGAACCCCTGGGACGAAGCTGTTTCTAACATCTCCTGTCTGAAGCCCATCCCAGTCAACCACAGCTTGCCCTTTGACCTGGACACCAAAAGTAACCTTCAGACTGACCCTGGCAACCCCTTCCACCACACTCGGTTGCTGGATTATTGCAATACCGAGTCTGGGCTGCCTGGGTTTCTCCCCCTTATGCTGCAGGAGGACAACTGGGCACTGTGCCAGGAACCGTCTCTGGGCATCTTCCTGGACACTGTGCCACAGGAGGAGGAAGGAGGGTACAGCTACAGCGACGAGTATTGCACCCTGGGCCATTCTGACACCAGCTGTGGCCTGGTCCCAGCAAAGATCGGGCTCCAGGTCAAAGCAGCCAACAAGCGGCAGGACGAGAAGCGGGAAATACTGGAGTACTTGCCCATGGCTGACGGCGACAGCATTCCATTTTCAGATTGCCCGGCAGCATCCCAACAGTCACAGGAAGTCTGTGGCAGTGGAAGACCCTGTGAAACCCCACTTCAGGGTCAGTCCCCAGCTGAACCCTCAGAGTCACCATTAAACAGCGAGCGATCTTCCCTCACACTCAGCACCCTTGTCAGACCTGCTGTGCTATCCACCAGCTCCTCCCTGTGACCGTCACAGTTGCAATGTCCTATCAAAGTGAGGAGAGTTTGAATGATGCCCAACATTGATAGAGGAGGGACACCTGTCTGATAACTGACTGGAAGGAGGAGATTCTCCAGCTGCCGGGGTGTGTCATGAGAGCATGTGATGGGCATTATTGAGCAGCTAGTACAAATAGCTCAGTATACAAACGTCATTGTTGGCTAATAAGCAAAATTAGACCGCACGATATTGGTGTTAAAGAGTTGGTGTGAATTGATGATTTGTGAATGGACAGAAAATAAGGGAGTAGAATAAACAAGGGCTTTTGGGTTGGAAGTCTGTGAACAGTGGAGTGGCACAAAGATTGACACTGGCACCCTGGCTGTTCACAGTCCCTTTCAATTGTTCAGATGAGGGAACAAAGCACGATGTATCCAATTTGTTGATGATGCAAAGCTGGACACCAATGTGGGTATGTGACATCTTTCTCCAATAGGATCCCAGTGAGAATATATCTGGAATATTACATTTATGAAAACTCCTCAGGGATAAACTTGGCATTAAGTGCAGTGATAAATAACTAGCTTGATTCCTGGGGTGGCCAATTTGTTGCTTGGGGAGAGATTAAGTAAACGGGATTTTGGAAAATGAGAGGAGATCCCATTGAAGACTACACAATTCCTTTCCAGCTTGGCAGGGCAGGTGCAAGGATAATGGGTCTGAAACCAAAGACTGGACCACAAATTAAGAAATTTACCATTAAGGACAGAGATGTGAAGAATATTCTTTAGCAGAGAGTTTTGAATCTTTGATGCTCCCAAACAATGTTGGCTGTGGGGATTCATTCACCAAAGGTACTTAGATCAGAATCTGGTAGTTGAGTTATATTAAGAGAGGGGTATGGGGTTAATGCAGGGAAGTGGTACTGAGTTAAAAGTACCAGACACCAGTGTATTGAATGACGGATCACGGAAGAGGGAAGAATATCTCTAATTAGCTACATCTAGATTGAATTGCTGGTATTCACAAGATGATAATTTTGCTTTAATGTCTGTAAACAATATAAAATATTGATTGCTGCTAATTGTTTATCACTTAATTACCAATAAAGACATTAAAATTGTACCATGACTTGGCTCTTGTTTCTTTTTACTAGATTAGTTAATCTGAGGAATTAGCATATTTATAATGTTGAAGCAGGTTGCAACTGAATATATAATCACCCCATTCTGACTGAGGCTTTAACCTGAAAGGTGAGCAGAGGGTTGGAGATCAAAACGTGAGAGTAATGAAGTGACAACGTAATGGTAGTTACATACCGTAGTACTTTGATCAGTAGATGAGGAAAGTGTGTAAAAATGGTACGGCTATTTTCATTTTCAGTTGCACAATTTGGTGAAAGTAGTTTAAGGATATTTGTGGGATGTATAGGTGGACCAGTTGCCAGTCACAAATTCTAAACTACAAAGTAATACAGGGAGTGACCGGACATCATCAGAAGTCTATGACATCACCGTGCAAGGATGGCCAGGTCATGGTGACCCTACGCTTCCAGAGTTCTCAGCGAGATGAGACCAGCTGTCGGTATGTCAAAGATCCCTGATGTGTTAATCTTGTGTTGTGGTTCCCTCTAAACTGTGCACCAGAGTGCTAGAGTTTCGGCATGAAGGACAGCTGGGACAGTGAAGATGAAGAGTCTCGCCCGGAGCTACGTGTGGTGGCCAGGAATAGATAAACCGATTGAAGCTTTGCCAAAAGCTGCTTTGGGGGGCGGGGGGAAGTCCCAAAAAATTCAAAATTCACCCCCACCAGTAACATTACACTCATTGGAGAGGTCATCTTCACCATGATAAAGAGAACATTTTGACCTTACTGGGCCATTCATAAATCCATGTTTCTGATTGCTGTGGATGCCCATTCGAAGTGGCTGCAGGTCATACCAATGAGGTCAACCACATCAGAAAAGACTGTTTCAGTTCTGAGGACTATCTTCACCAGAAATGGCTTATCAGAAAAATTGTGAGTGATAATGGACCACAATACACATTAGAGGAATTCCGAATGTTCACGAAGAAAAATGGCAGCAGATGTTTCAAGTCAGGTCCTCACCACCCAAAAAAAGAATGGTTTAGCTGAAAGGTTTATCCAAACCTTCAAGAAGTCCATTAAAGCGAAGGACAAGGAGGGCATTTCTCTGCAGCACAAGGTGGACAACTTCCTCTTTGTGTATCAGAACTCTGTTCATGTGACGACAAATCAAACACCTGCAGTGCTGATCATGAGCAAAAGCTGAGATCTCGCATGGACTTCCTGAAACCAGGCCTCTGGAGGGAAGTGCGGAATAAACTGTTCAGCCAGTTGCCAAGTGAAGCAGCAAGGAGCTTCGAGATTGGACAGGAAGTCCTAGCGCGTGGTTACCAAGAAGACAACTGGACAGCCGGTAGGAAAGCTACAAGAACTGGACCACTGTCGTACACAGTGGGTGTTGGAGATCAGACATGGGGACAGTTACTGGATGCTCAACCGAAGAACACACTTGAGCAGGGTCAAGGGATATAGGGAGAGGCTGATTGTGTATGATCAGCCATGATCACAGTGAATGGCGGTGCTGGCTAGAAGGGCCAAATGGCCTACTCCTGCACCTACTGTCTATTGTCTATTGTCTATTGTCGACTGCAACCAACAAGACAAACACATCATAGTCACCGGACTTATCTCTCAGTGACGATCATGTCACTGACAGCAACGTGACACTGGAAACTGAGAGTGTTGTCTTAGACAAGACATGGGCCAAAGCTGATACCACTCCACGGACGCTATCCTGAAAGAAACAGAGCACCACACAAAAGATTGGATCTTTAGAACTGTGAAGTCAGTTATGGACTGTTATTGTGAAAGCATGTTTATTGGAGTATGGCTTATGAAAGGGAAATGGAATGTCTTTTACATATACAGTTTCAAATACATTAATCTAAAAGTGTAATGTATGGATCTATTTCTTTTAGAGCAATGACCCCCCCAGCACTACATATTGATCTGTTGTCTATGCATGCATCTCTCTCTCTCTCTCTCTCCTCCCCTCGCTCTCTCTCTCTCTCTCTCTCTCTCTCTCTCTCTCCAATGCGAATACAGCAGTCAAAGCCACCTCCTGCATATGCGTGTTTTTATTTAGTTGATATGTAGTTGAGTACAGACACAACAGATTTTATGATTTGTGGTCTGCTGCAAGGATTGATAGGTTACAGTCTACATTAAGGATGTAGATAAAGGGATTAAAGTTTAATATTTCCAAGTATGCAGTTAATAGAAAGGTTGATGTCAAGAGAACACAAGGCAATGCAGATGAATTTACAGAAGTTAAGTGAATAGGCAAGAGGAGTGTAACTAAAAAGAATGTGGGTTTATATCTTAATAGGAAGGAAGAAAAGCAAGATTTGTTTTTGATGTTGAGAAACCAACAAATTGGGTGTTATAAAGGCTTTGAGTGTTGTGCACCCGAAATGTGGTAAATTAAAATGTAAGCAAAGCAAACAATCTGGGAGGTAAATCGTATCTGAAAGTCAAAACAACTCCAGATTCTGGAAATCTGAACTAAAAACAGGAAGTCCTCATAAGGTTTTGAAGTGAGGCATTGCTTCTGCTCTATAAATGCTGCCCTGGTCTGCTAAACCCTTCCAACATTTTCTGTTTTTATTGAAAGCAAAGCGCACGCTGGCCTTTAATGTGAAAGGTTGGAGCATTGTGCTGCAAGTTGCGTGTGCTTTTGGTGAATCTGGAGAAACTAAGAGACAGTAGAATGTTTATTCTTTGGAGAGTTTATGGGCTATGCACTCAAAGACGGGTTCAAAGCGACACAAGGATCCACTCAAATCTGCAAAGTGCAGGACTGTGGTTTCTACCGAAAGGATAGCAGAGGATCTTTGCACCACCCACGATGTAACAATAACCTGCAGTCAAAAAACACATCATAGTCACAGAAAAATGCAGCTCAGAAACAGTCCCTTCGGCCCAACAAATCCATGCTGACCAAGTTACCCTCCTAAACTAATCCTGTTTGCCCATATTTAGCCCATTTCCCTCTTAACCTTTCCTAAAATGTACAGTACGTGCCCAATCATTTTTTTAATGCTGTAGTTCTATTTGCCTGAACAACCTCCTCTGGCAGCTCACTCTGAAAACACACCATCCTCCAAGCAAAGAAGTTGCTTCACAGATCTTTCACTTTCAAAGCTTCCCACCTTCACCTTTCATCCAGTTTTTGGTCTCCTTGCTCTAGGAAAAGGAACACTGAAAGACCTGGAGAGAGTAGATGTGGAGACGATGTTTCCTACGGTGGGGGAGTCTAAGACCAGAGAACACAGCCTCAGAATGGAGGAACGTTCATTTAGAATGGAGATGAGGAGGAATTTCTTTAGCCAGAGTGGTGTATCTGTGGAATTCATTGCCACCGGTGGCTGTGGAGGCCAAGTCATTTGGTGTATTTAAGGCATAGGTTGATAGGTTCTTGATTAGACAGGGCATAAAAGGAGATGGGGAGAAGACAGGAGAAATAGATCAGCTATGATGAAATGGTGAAGCAGACTAGATGGTCTTCTGGTCTGTTAGCTTTCATCAAATAGGATGAGATGGGATGCTTGTTCTGTTTTTATACACCTTTATAAAGTCATCCATCAGTGTCCTATGCTCCCTTGCCTACTCAGCCTCCTGCCCTTGAACGGCAACATTCTTGTAAACCTTTGCAGCTTAAAGTTCCAAAACCTTGCTTCGGGGATGAGGATAAGGCCATGTGACCAAAAATGGCAGGAGTCTCTGTAAAGCCTTTTCCTGTGGTAAGAGCCTGCAGCTTAGCCATGTCCGGGGGAAGGACTTGCAACATAGCTTGTGTAGATGTCAAATGCTGCATCGATGGAGACACAAGAGTCACAGAAAGGGAATCCATGCGATATTATAGCCACTACTGATGATGCAGAATTTACCTTCTGTCGCATTTTTGCCATAAGCATCAGTTGGAGGCTCGAATATTGAAACATTTGAGATTCAAAGGAGCCTTGACTAGATGGCAGTGGAGCTCATTTCTCGCTTTATGAGCAAAACTAGAACTGACCGTTAATGTTTAAGAATAACGATTACTCTGCATACGGAATAGTGATCAGAGAAATATATCTCTCAAATGGTCATCGGTCTTAGAAGTACTTTTTTCTCACAGAATGGTGGGAACAGTATCTTTAAATTTTTTTGAGTCAGAGGTAGATGAATTCTTAATACGTGGGAGCAGAGTGGTGAGTGGCACAGGCAAAAATGCAGATTTGGGGTTACAATGAGATTGACCATTATCATTTTGAATGGCGGAGGAAGTCCGAGTGGCCACATGACCTACATCTGCTCCTAATGAGAATGATCTTACATGTTCTTGAAGCGTGCAACTGTAGGGGTTTAAGATCATAATCCTGACTGATGAAACAACTTTAGAGATACAGATCAACTCAGCTGCAAAGTGTTCCATTGTGGGGAGGAGCTCCTGATAAGCAATAGAACCATCTACCCTCAGTGAAAAACAAGGGTCAGCTCAAGCTTTATTTGTAAGAGATTTGGAAAGACTTTGCAAGGCTTCAATGCACAGTATGCCATGATGACTTGTGGACAAAACTGGCCAACCAGTTATAAAGGGCAAAAAATTGGATAATGAGATATGAAATTGATTGGACTCTGCATTTATTATTCAAATTGATCTTTCGTCCAAATTATCTGATATAGGGAATGAAAGTTTCATTTTTACTCTGCAGTTTGTAGATAAAGGTTTCCTGGAAGTGGCCTCCGAGTTTGATCAGGGGACTCAGACTGATGTGGTTCCAAGGCAGGTTCACAAACACTTTGATAGAATGAACCAACTGGGCAAGACTCCAAGGGAACATTTTAGTTATTGCAGGCTAGAATTATAAATCAACCAAGGATGTTTGAAAAGGGAACAGTAAGTTGCTATTCCACGTGCTCAGAGTCTAGTTCATTGTTTCTATGCTCAAGTATAGGCACAATGAATGTAAGTAGAACAAAGAAAAGAAGTCTGCTTCAGTGCAAAATGATCACAGTGTTGCTAAATTGTAGTGATTAGGGTTTTGCTACTTGATTCAAAAACTGAATGGTTGAAGGGAAGCAGCTGTTCCTGAACATGGTGTTATGCAGTCTTATGTACCTGCTGGCCCATTGGTGACCCAATGCCCTGAATGGTGGGTCAAAACTCTCTTCTTGGGCGCTGTTACAATAGATGCCTCTTCATGCTGTAGAAATGACGGGTTGAATATGTCCGTTAAGTACTCCAGCCAGTTGGTCTGCACAGATCTTTAGGGCTTGGGCAGATACACTGCCGAGATGAGATGCCCAAAGACTGAGATTACAGGGTCATGTGTTCTCACTGAAAGGGGATGAGCAACGAACTGAACACATGGGAACTGTCAGTCAGAGGATCTTTGCCAGGAGTTTTGTGCATTGGCTGAACTTTGCTAGAATGGGAGGGTGTTGCATAGATGTACCTGTGTTAGCAGCGAAGAACCAGATCACTTAGACACATTACAACCAGGGTGAAGGCTGACCCAGACATTCCAACAGCTCCATGCAAGCTTTGCCAAGAGAGGAGTGATCACTTCTCCACTGACTCGTATTCAAAGTGGGTTAAATGGGTTAACCACCAGTGAAGGTCGACGGAGCAAATGTTCGACGATGCCCCACAGGTCGTTTTGCATTTATTTGAGAGCTTCTGCAATGGAAGAGAAGCAAATGCTTCAGAAGCAGAGTAACACGACAGGTGGAGATGCTATCAGATAGCTCCAGTGATGCAGCCTGGAATCAAAAGCAAGCTTATTATCAAAGTTCAAAGTTCAAGTTCAAAATAAATTTATTATCAAAGCACCTATCCTGAGATTCATTTTCTCGTGGGCATTCACAGAAAATAGGAAGAAACACAATAGAATCAATGAAAGACTGCCCACTGCTGTTGCACGTGTTCCAGTGCTTCTGCATTCCGGTTATTCTGCTTACTCCGCTGTGCCTTCTTGGTAATTGCACATGCACGCTGAACCTCTAGAATTATAATGCTGAGGAATTAAAAGTTACTAACTCTCTCCACCTCTGACCCTCTGCTGAGGACTGGCTCGTGGACCTCTGGTTTCCTCCTTCTGAAGTCAATAACCAGCTCTTTGGTTTCACTGTCGCTGAGTGAGAGGTTGTTGTCGTGGCACCCCTCAGTCAGATTTTCATTCTCCCTCCTACATGCTGATTCGTCACCCTTTGACTTGGCCAACAACAGTGGCGTTGTCAACAGACTTAGACATTAGAGCCGTGCCTAGCCTCACAGAAAGCGAGGAGAGCAGGCGGCTACGCACGTAGCCTTGTGGTGCCGCGGTGCTGACAGTGGTAGTGGAGGAGATATTGTTGCCAGTCTGAATTGATTGGGGTCTGCAAGTGAGGAAACCAGGGATCAAGTTGCCAAAGGAGGTAAAGAGGCCTATGTTTTGGAGCTTATTGATTAATTGTGAGGGGATGATAGTATTGAATATGGAACCGTAGGCAAGGAAGAGCATCATGATGAATGTATTTTCACTCTCCAGATGTTCCAGGGTTGAGTGAAGAGCCAATGAGATGGTGTCTGCTGTTGACCTGTTAGTTGGAGCGGACCAAGTCTCTCATCAGGCAGGATTTGATATGTTTTAATCACCAACCTTTCAAAGCACTTCATCACTATGGATGTAAGTGCAACTGGATGATGGTCACTGAGACAGGTTACCACGTCCTTCTTAGGCACCGGTGTAACTGAAGCCTTCTTAAAGCAGGTGGGTACCATAGACTGCTGTAGCGTGAGGTCGAAGACATCAGTAAACACTCCAGAGCAACACACACAAAGTGCTGGAGGAATTCAACAGGTTAGGCAGCATTTATGCAAGTAAATAAACTATGGATGCTTTGGGCCGAGACCCTTCATCAAGACTGGAAAAGAAGGAGAAAGATGCCGGAATAAAAATATGGGGGGAGGACAAGCTGGAACGTGAAAGGTGAAGCCAGGTGGGTGGGAAAGGTAAATTTATTCATTTATTGACATTTGGTTGGAGTAGGCCCTTCTGGCTCTTTGAGCTACGCTGCACAGCAATCCCCCAATTTCATCCTATCCTATTCACAGGGCAATTACAATGACCAATTAACTTACCACCTGTCCTGACGAAGGGTCTGGGCCCGAAACGTCGACAGTGCTTCTCCCTATAGATGCTGCCTGGCCTGCTGTGTTCCACCAGCATTTTGTGGGTGTGTAACTTACCACCTTGCATGTCTTTGGATTGTGGCAGGAAGCCAGAGAACCTGGAGGAAACCCATGTGGGCTGGAGAAAGGAGAAAGAGAGGGATACCATGGAGGGTGGGGTGACAGGCAAGTGAAGGGAAGAGGTAAGAGACCAGAGTGGGGAACAGAAGAAGATAGAAGAGGGAAGGAAAAAGAAAAAAAGTAGAAAAATTAATTAACGAAAGAGAAATTGATGTCCGTGCCCTCAAGTTGGAGGCTACCTAGATGAAATACGAGGTGTTGCTCCTCCACCCTGAGAGAGGCTTCATCTGGCAGAAGAGGTGGCCATGGACCAATATGTCGGAACGGGAATAGGGATAGGAGTTTAAATGATTGGCCACTGGGAAATGACGCTGTTGGCCAATGGAGTGAAGGTGCAAAGTGGTCAGGTCTCTCCGATGTAGAGGATGCCAAATCAGGAGCAGCAGATACAATAGACAACCCTAAAAGGTTCACAGGTGAAGCGTTACTTCACTATTTGGAGTCCCGAATGGAGGTGAGGGTGTAGGTGAATGGGCATTTCCATTGCTTGCAAGGATAGCTGCCAGGAGGGAGATTAGTGGGAAGGGATGAATGGAGAAGGGTGAGCAATCCTTGCAGAAAGAGGAGAGCAGGGGGAGGTAAAGTGGTTTTTAGTGATAGGATCCTGTTGAAGATGGAAGGTAATACAGAGAATGTTGTGTTGGATCCAGAGACTCAAGGGGTGGTAGTTGAGGATGAGAGGAACTCTATTCCTTGTAAGGTACCATAAGATAGGGTGAGGATGGATGTCCAGGAAATGGAGGAGATAGGGGTGAGGTAGAATCAATGGTGGAGGAAGGGAAACTCCATTCTTTGATGAAGGAGGACACCTCTGATGTCCTGGAAAGGAAAGCCTCATCCTGGGGACAGATGCGGTGGAGACGAAGGAACTGAGTAAAGGAAATAACGTCTTTACAGAGACAGGATGGGAAGAGGTATAGACACGGGAATCAGCAGCTACACAGTTTGTCTCCAGAGATGGGGGCAGAAAGACTGAGAAAGGGGAGGGAGATGTCAAAACAGACCAAGTGAATTTAAGGGCTGGGTGGAAGTTGGAGGCAAAGTTGATGCAACTGACGAGCTCAGCTTTGATACATGAAGCAACACCAAGGCAGGCATCAATATAGCACAGAAAGAGTTGAGGACCATTACCAGTGAAGTCTTGTGTTACATATCCCGTAACTGGATCACTTACCAGCAAAGTTAGAGAGGTCCGCTGAAGTCTGATGGTACCATTTTTAAAACGTTTTTATTTATAAAGGGGCACAAAAGGAAGGTTAATACAAACATTCAGATACCATAAGTCGTCAATACTCAATCTAAAGCGCAGGTATAGTAATGATCAATCAGAAATAAGCTCTATCGTTGTCTAGGGGATAATATCTTGTCCATTTGGAAAAATATAACAGTCATTCAAAAGTCGACAGGCTTCAGCCTTTTGGGAACCGCTGAGTTTCCCGTGTTGGAGAGAGAGAGAGAGAGATTGGTGAGAAAAGGAACACTTGCCCAGGTCCTTACGAAGCAAAGCTGTGGAATCAGGAGAGAAGGCTTTCCTGTTGTTAGTTAAAAGTGATTGTCCGTGATTCCAGCCACAGACTCCCGATTCGGAATCTAACGCACGTGGCTTCCTTCAAAATGGCTTCCCGCTACGACGGGATCGCTATCGTGTCTCCTCGGTGCATCTGGAGGGGTCGTCCCCCCCAGACCCTCCTTTATACTTCCTCACGGGATCGCAGGTGTCAATCTCTCTCTCAACCAGCCCACTTTGCCCAAGGGCTTTACACGTTGTCTTCATGAGACAATGGTCAAGGTCGCTTTATTCTGCATCCCAGTGGAACGCGGTATTCAGCACGTCTCCCTCTCTCTCCCATTTCCTGTGTCTATTCAGCACGTCTCTCTCTCTCTCTTGGGTCATTGACCGCCCCCCCTTCACTAGGGCTCTTGCGATTCTTGCAAAGGAGGGGGCTGGTATCATAACACTTGGAACATGGACTGTTCCATATAGACAGTGATAAGGCTGGCATAGCTGGGGTCCATGTGGGCTTGAGTTTGCAGGAAGTGGGAGGAGCTGAAAGAGAAATTGTTGAGGGTGAGGACCAGTTCTGCCAGCTGGAGGAGGGTGGTGGTGGAGGGGAACTAGTTGGTCTTTTGTTGAGAAAGTAGTGGAGAGCATGAAGGCCTTCTTGATGGGGTAGAAGTGGATATCCATGGTGAAAATGAGGCGGTCTGAGCCAGGAAATTGAAAATTGTTGAGGAGGTCAAGAGCATGTGAAGTGTCATGGATGTAGGGACTGAACCAAGGGAGATAGAATGCAGCTGAGGTATGTGGACATGAATTCAGTGGGGCAGGAGCAGGCAAAATCAATGGACCTACCCAGATGATCAGTTTTGTGGATCTTGGGTAGGAGGTGGAAACGAGCAGTGTGGGGTAAGGGAATCATGAGTTTGGTGGCTGTGGATGAAAGATCTCCAGAGCTGATGAGGTTAGTGATGGTGTGGGAGACAGTGGCTTGATGATCCTGAGAGGGGTCCTTTTCAAAGGTGAGTAAGAAGAGGTGTCTGAGAGTCGCTACCTGGATAGCGGTCAGTCTGCAAATTACAATAGCACCCCCTTTGTCTGCATCTGAGTTGGTTGGTTAATTGACTGTATTAAATGATCCCTGTTAGGTGAAGAAGCCATTGTCCATGCTTAAGACATAGTAGTTATTAATGCAAATGAGAACCAACCATGAACTATTTAAAAACTAGTCATGAGCAGTAACTAATTTTGCAATTAAAAGTGCAGTATAACTGTTCGAACAAGAACCCCGATCTGAAGAGAGCCAGCAAGTGGCTCACAGCAGGAGGACATTCATGAGATATGGTTCATGAACTGACATGACTACGGCAGATCCTTGTATGCATTGGCCAAACTGACAAGCAATGGGGCTAAGTTCATTACACTACATCAAACCAGACGTACGTATCAGACATATTCAGCCAAGAAATCAATAATTGAGTGTATTCGAGAAGTCAATAGTTAAGTGTAGTCCAGAGATTGCCTCCACAGCACAAATTTTGATTGTCTGTGGTTCAGACTTCACAAACTTTCAGACAAACTAGATGAATTAATTTGTCCCAGCAAAGGTGTTGAATATTTTGAAATGTCTTATCAGTTAGGATGTGCTCCCATTGTAGATATGGAATTCAATGAAACCATTTATCTGCACTCAAAATGATGAAGAAAAAATATTTAATTGCATATACTAAAATTGTAATCAATGTCCCTTTGTTCTTAAGAGGTATAGAACTGTAATGTATTCTGAGTTAAGGATGTAATTGATCATTGGTTTATTATTGTCATGTGTGCCAGGAAACTGTGAAAAACTTTGTTTTGCATGCCAGCCACACAGATCATTTCAAAATACGAGGTTCTACAAAGGGAAAAGCAATGAGAGAATTAAGAATATTGAGCTACATAACTGAGAAAATGCAGTGCGGGTAGACAATAAGATGCAAGATCCATGTCAAGGTAGAGTGTGAGGTCAAGAAAACATCTTTATCATACAAGTTCAGGAGTCTCATAACACTGGGATGGAACCTGATGGCTTGAGTTTTCAAAATTTGTACCTTCGGCCCAATGGTGGCTGAGATTCTATGGAGTGAAGGTTGGCTTTTGTGATGGACCGAGTTGTGTTCAAAATTCTGTGCATTTTCTTTTGTCTTGCACAGAGCTGTTGCCATACCAAGCTCTGATGTAGGAGGCTTTCAAATGAGCATCTACAAAACCTGGTGGATGTTAGTGGGGCATGCTGAATCTTCTTGGCCTGCTCACGAAGTAGCAGGAGCTTTTTCTTGTCTTTGCATCTCCAGGACGTGTTTGTACCCAGGAGCCTCAAGCTCTTTGCTATCTTCACTTCAGCACCATTGATACATACAGGGGCATGTGCTCCACCCATTTCATGAAGTCAATGACCTGCTCTTCTGTTTTCCTGCCATTAAGGCAAAGGTTGTTATCTTTACACCATGCCACTAGGCCAGGGGTGGGCAAACCTTTTGACTTGTGGGCCACAAAGGGTTCTAAAATTTGACAGGGGGGCTGGACCAGGAGCAGATGGACGGAGTGTTTTGGTAATACAGCTCATAAGAGAAAATAAAATATCATGGGATATGTAGAAAACATGTGCTTTAATTTCAATTGAAAATGAACAAATGCATTACAACAAAATATCTGTCTTTGAAGACCCATGGTATTTAGCTATTTATTGAAATGACTTTTAAAACACTGAAAATTAAATGAATAAAATACGGCTTTTTTTAATAGTAACAGTTATTATTTTAAAGCACTGAAAATTCTGTTATCCTTCAAGATATTATCATCATCACTCTCTTCCTGACTGTCTTTATTTCAAAAACGGTAGGAGATGCAGGTCTACTTGTCCTGCTCCTTCTTATTCAATTGTTCCCTGTGCCAAAACTCAACAACGACCAGCACAAGGACAGAACAGTGACAGCGCGCCAGTATGCGGAGCGCGTTATTTGATCTGGAGCGCATTTTTTATTTTGAGAACGTACGTGCACCTGCGCACTACTCATGTCCATCACTTAACAGAAATGACATGTAACATGTAAGGCTTATTGAAAAAAATATTTTTAAATGCATTTTTTACATAACACAATGAAGAAACTTATTTTTAATTTCAGTGGGAACAGTGTTGTTGGTCTCCCTTTTTAGCCAGCGCATCAAAGTCTGGATTTAGTTTTGTTGTGACGATTCTCAGGATGGATCTGAGGTGTTGGTCAGTTAACTTGGATCTGTGGCTGGCTTTGTTGATGTTCATGACGCTGAATGCCTATTCACACAAATAGGTCGAGCCGAACAACGCCAGCATCTTCTGTGCCGTCCTCCGAAGGTTTGGAAACACCTCTTTACCAAGTGAAGCATAAAAGTCATTCAGTTTAAGAGAGTTGAACTTCTCTTTTAAGACGGGGTCAGACTGAAGGTCGATCAGTTCCAGCTGTAGCTCCTCTGGTGCTGTTTCAGGATCTTGTGACAGGGGACAGGCCACCAACTGAAGTGACTTGTCAATTTTTTCAAAATCAGAAAAGCGACGGCAGAATTCTCTGTGCAGCGCATCCAGTGACTCGCTGTATTTTTTCACATTTGCGCCGGCCTCTTCCAGCGTGGCTAGTGTGGGAAAATGAGTGAATAACTTATTCAAAATTTGCCTGGAGAAAAAAGCCAGCTTGGATTTAAAGGCTTTCACGTTTGTGTACATGTCATGCACAAACTGATCCTTCCCCTGTAGCTTCACGTTCAGTTCATTCATATGTGAAAATATATCCACAGCAAACGCAAAGTCACGAAGCCAGCCCTTGTTGCTCAGCTCAGGAAATTCGCCGGCCTTCCTCAGTAACTCCAAAAATGCACCGATCTCCTCTTTGAGCTCCCATACTCATTGAAACACTTTGCCCAAACTTAACCAGCGGACACGGGAGTGATAAAGTAGGTCCTGGTGATCCGCATCAGTTTCCTCCAGGAACGTGATGAACTGACGGTGCTGAAGTCCCCTTGCACGTATAAAGTTGACAAGTTTTACGACAGGATTCACAACATGATTCAGCTGTAATACCGATTTACATAGAGATTCCTGGTGGATGATGCAGTGAAGGAAAATAACATCCTGGTCAGGATTTTCATCTTTCACTTTATTCTGTATTCTCCTCAGCAGGCCGACATTTTTCCCTGTCAAATTAGGAGATCCATCTGTGGTGACGTTGATAAGTTTACTCCAAGGGAGCTTCATATTTTCGATGACAGCAGACACCCGGTCATACAAGTCCTCTCCCCGTGTTTTTCCTTTCAGAGACTCCATTGTCAAAAACTCCTCCGTTATTTCAAAAGTATTGTTAATTCCTCGGATAAAAATGAGGAGCTGAGCAGTGTCTTTTACATTGTTGCTTTCATCCAGTGCTAATGAATATAACGTGAATGACTCTGCCTTTTTATTTAAGTCGCTGGTTATATCTTCATCTATCAGTTCCACACGGCGAGTCACTGTCCTGCGTGATAAACTGATTTTTTCAAATTTGTCTTTGCTCTCCGGACACAATACACCTGCTGTCTCCACCATACATTCTTTTAAAAACTCGCCTTCAGACAGAGGCTTGCTGGCCTTTGCTAATTTGAATGACAGCATAAAACTCGCCTTGGTACTTGACTCATGAATGGCAGTTTGACGGTGAAAAAAATTTTGTTGAGCCTGTAAATTAGCTGCCAACCTCTGAGCATTAGCTTCCCGTTCTTTCGTTGACTGGTTGCTAGCATAGTTGGCATGTTTTGTGGCAAAGTGTCGGCTGATATTATATTCTTTAAAAACCGCCACAGTCTCTTGGCATATCAGGCATACAGCAGTTGATCAGTGTTCGGTAAAAAGATATTTAGTTGTCCACTCCTTATTAAACACCCGACATTCTCTATCCACTTTTCTTTTCTTAGCTCCACTCATCTTTACAGAAGGGGTGAGAGGTCTAAGAGTAAAGCGCAAATGTGGAATAATACGCTGCACCTCAACAAAGGTCAATGTATATAGAGTGCGTCATCTATTGGGAAAACGCCAGAATTGCGGGGAAAAAACGTTAACAAGGTTTATTAATATAATTTCATCAAGTTCTGCGGGCCGGATTAAAAAGCTTAACGGGCCACATATGGCCCCCGGGCCGTAGTTTGCCCATGCCTGCACTAGGCTATCTGCCTTGCTGCATTCATTATGTTGTTTTGAGATCAGCATCACTAGAGTGGGGTCATCTAAACTTGTAGATGGGGTTCAAAGTTCATAGTAAAGTTGTCAAAGTACATATTTGTCACTCTATACTGTACAACCCTGAGATTTGTTTTCTTGGGGTGCATACACAATAAATCCAAATAAACACAGTAGAATCAATGAAACACTACATCCAACAGAAAGGACAAGCATCCAATGTTCAAGGGACAACAAACTGTGCAAATACAAAAGAAAATAATAACAAATAAGCAATAAATATCGAGAACGTGAGATGAAGAGTCCCTGAATGCGAGTCTATAGGTTATGGGAACAGTTCCCGATTGCACAAGAGAAGTGTAATGAAGTTGGCTCGCAACTGAAGTTCTCCTTGGAGTGACAGAGGATGAGAGGTGACCTGATAGAGGTGTATAAGATGATGAGAGGCATTGATCGTGTGGATAGTCAGATGTTTTTTCCCGGGGCTGAAATGGCTAACACAAGAGGACACAGTTTTAAGGTGCTGGGGATTAGGTACAAAAGGAGATGTCAGGGGTAAATTTTTTACTCAGAGAGTGGTGAGTGCGTGGAATGGGCTGTCAGCAACGGTGGTGGAGGCAGATATGATAGGGTCTTTTAAGAGACTTTTGGATAGGTACATGGAGCTTAGAAAAATAGAGGGCTGTAGGTAAGCCGAGTGATTTCTAAGGTAGGGACATGTTCGGTACAACATTGTGGGCCGCAGGGCCTGTATTGTGTTGTAGGTTTTCTATGTTTCTCAGATGACACCAGTGAGCCACGGCAACGTTCTGCGGATTATATACAATAATTCTAAATATCCCTCTTCTGAATTACTCTCAATACAATCCGAGCATGTAATTTCCCCTTAAATCGACTTAATGAACTACAGATTTCAAAATCTTCTGCAGGTTTCAGTGGCTTAACTCTCAAGCAGGTACAAGGCTGAAGGTTCATCACCATGGCCATTTGTGACACGGGGTGGGGGGGGGGGGGTGACTCCAAGCCAGGCTGAAACACAGAGAATAAGATACCCAGCATCTCGTTAGTAAATGTACAGTCACTGCAGAACAAAATTGAGGACCTGAGGGCAAGGTTTCTGTATCGGACGGAAATGAGAGGTTGTTGTATTGTGTGTCTGACTGAAACATAGCTTACTACCAGTACGCCTGTGTTGCCTTTATGGCATTTGTTTAGTTTATTATATTTTCGCTATAGTAATTTGTTTGTTATCATTTTCTAGTTAAAGTTAAGATTGTTTAAAGTAAATTCGTTGTCTGTGATATATCGCGGCATGCGATGACGTCACACCCGGTTTCGCCGCGTCTTGTGGGAAAATACCAGTTTGGAGAAACGGGAAGGAGGGGGCTCACATGTGCAGGATCAGCGCAAGAAAAGTTTTCTTTCTACGCACTAGAAACATCAGTGAAGCGATGCCTTTTCACCACACGTTAATGTGGAAGAGTGAACAGTAAACGGTTAATCTTACTGCGATCCTGTCTTCATTGACTACGGTTTACCTCGGTGTTTAGTTCAGAGTTCTTTTACACCTGAGCGAGAACATTACAGTGAAAAGGCGGCATTATCAGGTGTTTCAAATGCTGCAATGACAACTCGATCCAGCATCAAGTCGTTGCCATCCAGCGACAGGGGCAGTAGGGCATCAACAAGTAAGGCTGCCCATGCAAGAGCGAAGGCAGAAGCCGCCAAGGTGCGAGCGTTGTACGCCGAACAAGAAGCAAAATTGAAAATGGAAGCGGCTGCCAGAGAAGCCGAAAACCAGTTGGAAAGGGCAAGGATAGAGTCAGAGTTAGAAGTGCTGACACTACACCGAGAAGCAGAAGCTGCCAGGGTGGAAGCAGAGTTAATAGAAAATGCTGAAGAAAGGCATGATCTGGTTGACGTAAAATCTACTTCAGAAAAGATCAGATTGGAACGCACAAGCAACTATGTCCGATCTCAAATAGACTTGAAGATTCGTTCTTCCTCTCCATACTTATACGCTAACGCCCCATTTCATGAGGAGTCTCAGAGAGGCCCAATTGCATCACATCCATCCGAGGAAGACAATTTACCCTCGCAACTCCGCGATGAATTCAAGAATGAAAGGGCTGATGACAAATACTTCTCAACACCAAGCTTACCAGATTTGGCGAGAAGAGAGGCAAAGGCCGAATTCAGAACAGCAAATTCCATAACAGGTGTACATAACAGTCATATACCCACCGACATATTCCCCCAGCCCGCATGCCACTTGCAGTTGAACCCATGGCACAGTATTTAGCACGATGAGATCTCATCACTTCAGGACTATACCAGTTCGACGATAAACATGAAAATTACCGTGCATGTTACTCCTCATTCGCCAACGCTATCCACGGAGTCCAGCTCGGAGCAACCCAAGAGTTGGATCTTATGGCGAAATGGCTGGGAAAAGAATCATGCGAACAGGTGAGACGCATACGTTCAGTGTACATTAACAACCCCAAGCTAGCCTTACGCAAAGCATGGGAGAGACTTCGGGAGTGCTATGCGGCCCCTGAAATTATTGAAGCGGCACTATTCCGACGTCTGGAAAATTTTCCTAAGCTGTCAGCCAAGGACCACACTAAGTTAAGAGAGCTCGGAGATTTTCTCATGGAGATTCAAGGCGCCAAAGAAGATGGCTATTTAACTGGTCTATCATACCTAGATACTCCACACGGGATTAGACAAATCGTGGACAAACTTCCATTTGGGTTGCAGGAAAGGTGGGTGTCTGTTGGCTCAGAGTACAAGGAAGAGAACGATGGTTGATTTCCTCCCTTTGAGTATTTCACTAGGTTTGTGTGCAAGGAGGCGAAGAAGCGAAACGACCCTAGCCTCATGGGTCCAGGAAGCAGTACAATTTACACCAAGCCAGTTAAATCCACTATGAATAATTTCAACATTAATAAACCTGTCTCAGTGCTTAAGACTGAAGTCTTTACAACTAACAATGACCCTAGCAAGAATTGTCCATTACATAACAAACCCCACCCCCTCAAAAAATGCAGAACGTTTAGGAAAAAACCCCTTGAAGAGAGGTTGGCCCTTCTCAAGGAGAAAAAAATATGTTTTAAATGCTGTTCCTCTACCTCTCACCTCGCTAGAGAGTGTACGATCTCCGTGAAATGCCCGGAATGTAATAGCACTAATCACGATGGGGCCATGCATTCCGGCCCGTTACCGCAAACCGACAACGCTCCCTCACCCCCACAACAGGACGGCGGGGAGGGAGAGGCTCACTCCAGGACAACTGTTGTCAGCTCGAGCTGCACAGAAGTTTGCGGTCAAGCTCAGTCAAGCCGTTCTTGTTCAAAGATCTGCCTCACTAAGGTGTACCCTAAAGGAGCCTAAGACAAGGCCATCAAAGCCTATGTAATTCTGGATGATCAGAGCAATCGCTCCCTAGTCAGACCAGAGTTCTGTGACTTGTTCAACATTGAGAGTAATCAGTTCTCATACTACCTTAGAACTTGCTCAGGCAGCGTGGAAACTTATGGAAGGAAGGCAGAAGGCTTCCAGATCGAGTCCCTGGATGGTAAAGTTGTCATCTGTCTCCCTCCACAATGAAATCTTGAATAACCGCACTGAGATCCCGACGCCAAGTGCGGTGCTACACCAACCACATCTCCACCACATTGCCAAACACATCCCAGAACTGGATCCAAAAGCAGAAATACTCCTGCTATTAGGAAGAGATGTTCTCTGGGTGCACAAGGTTAGGCAGCAGGTCAATGAACCACACGACACCCCCTTTGCGCAACGCCTGGATCTGGGCTGGGTGGTGATAGGAGAGGTGTGTCTTGGCAATGTACACAAACTGACAGTTAACATACTCAAGACCAAAGTGCTAGAGAGTGGTCGCCATTCAATTTTTCAACCCTGCACAAGTTTCATGTGTATCAAGGAAGCACGACAAGGCTTTAACAAATGTAAAGTAACTGACGAGACGCTGGGTCAGTCAGTCTTCGCTCAAACTGAGCATGATAATAAACTTGCTCCGTCAGCTCAAGATGCCATCTTCTTAAAAATAATGGACACCAAGGTCTTCAGAGATGAAGCAAATAACTGGGTTGCCCCACTACCTTTCAGAGAACCACCCCAGCGCTTGCCAAACAACAAAGAGCAGGCAGTCAAGTGGTTCACGTCCTTGCAAAAAACCCTGAAAAGGAAACCTGAGATGCAGCAACAATACGTAGCATTTATGGAGAAGATCTTCGCTAATGGACATGCTGAAGTAGCAGCACCGCCACTGAGGGAAGGCAGGGAGTGCTGGTACCTCCCAACATTTGGGGTTTACCACCCACAAAAGCCCAATCAGATCAGGGTGGTCTTTGACTCCAGTGCTCAGTGCGCTAGTATCTCCCTTAATGACTTGCTCCTTACAGGCCCCGACCTTAACAATACCCTTCTCAGGGTCCCGCTGCGCTTCCGGAAGGAGAAGGTCGCAATCTTACTGGACATCCAGCAGATGTTCCATTGCTTCTTAGTACAGGAGGACCATCGCAATTTCCTCCGTTTCTTATGGCACAAATGTAACTTACCTCACACTGCGGACGAATTGGCCCAGGCAAAGGACATCATCTTTAAAGCAACTCAAAGAGCGGCTTTTGCAAGGGAGTTTTCAGCTCTCCAAGCTAATAAACCAATACCAAAGGACAGCCCTTTGAGGAAATTCAACCCGATCCTGAAGAACGATATCATCTGCATTGGAGGCTGGTTAATACACTCCCAACTTCCAGCTGCAGAAAAGAGTCCAGTAATCCTGCCCAAAGACAGCCATGTGTCCTTACTGCTCACTCACCATCACCATGAACAGGTAAAGCATCAGGGCCGTCACCTGACGGAAGGAGCAATAAGGGCAGCGGGACTGTGGATCTTGGGAGGTAAAACACTGATCAATTCAGTACTTCACAAATGTGTAACCTGCAGGAAACTGCGAGGCAAGTTGGAAGCTCAACGTATGGCGGACCTCCCACCAGAACGCCTCGAAGCATGCCCTCCTTTTACATATGTGGAGCTTGACATATTTGGTCCCTGGACTATCACTACAAGATGCACCAGAGGAGGACAAGCAGAGAGCAAGCAGTGGGCCAGAATCACTGCCACATTCCCTAGTAGGGATGGACATGTCAGGAAGGTTGAGTTGAAAACTACCGACCAAGGTGATGTGTAAATTTACCAAAGGTCAGTTACAGAAGTCATTCTACTTCTACCTAAGGACTGATTTAGAGACTGAAGTTTTGTATTATGTTTATTGTGACCCTATGAAGGTCAAGCGGGGAGTGTGTTGCCTTTATGGCATTTGTTTAGTTTATTATATTTTCGCTATAGTAATTTGTTTGTTATCATTTTCTAGTTAAAGTTAAGATTGTTTAAAGTAAATTCGTTGTCTGTGATATATCGCGGCATGCGATGACGTCACACCCGGTTTCGCCGCGTCTTGTGGGAAAATACCGGTTTGGAGAAACGGGAAGGAGGGGGCTCACATGTGCAGGATCAGCGCAAGAAAAGTTTTCTTTCTACGCACTAGAAACATCAGTGAAGCAACGCCTTTTCACCATACGTTAATGTGGAAGAGTGAACAGTAAACGGTTAATCTTACTGCGATCCTGTCTTCATTGACTACGGTTTACCTCGGTGTTTAGTTCAGAGTTCTTTTACACCTGAGTGAGAACACTACAACGCCATATACGGCGATCAAACCTGAAGGTTTCTTGATTCACAGGATGGACAGAACTACTGATTCAGAAATGGTGAAAGGTGAAGGTATGTGTTGCATGATAAAGTCTCAGTGGTGCTCCGATGTGGCAGTTTTGTCGAACTCATGTTCCCCTGACTTCGAACACCAAATGATCAAATGTCGTCCATTCTGTTTACCTGGGGAGTTTTTATCTGTGTTCCTTGCTGGACACAAGTGGTCGACTACAGTAGATCTATAGATTATAATCAAGCGCTCGCATGATGCCGTCTCCAATCACGAAACAATCCATCCTGTGCATTTCAAATCACGGTCAGGGTCTTCAGCCAGGCTTGTTTGAAGAAAACCCTGCCCAATTATCATCAGCATATAACCTGTAGCAACAGAGGTCTCAACACACCAGACCACTGTTATACTGTTATAAGGAATGTCCTGACTGCATTTCAGTAAAGCAGATCACTTGTCTGTCCTTCTCTGACCTGCATACAGGCAGAGGCTAAGGAGCAAGGCTCCAGAGATTAGGACAACAAAAAGGTGATAGCGGGAGGAGCAACGGGATTGTTTCGAGTCCGTGGACTGGGCCATGTTCAAAGACTCAGCTGTGGATCTGACGATACAGAAGCCCCAGGCCACACAACACCAGGTTGAGGAACTGTTATTACCCCTCAACCATCTGGCTCTTGAACCAAAAGGGCTAACTTCGCTTGCCCCATCACTGAAATGTTCCCACAAACCTATGGACTCACTTTCAAGGACTCTTCGTCTCATGTTCTTGATATTTATCGCTTAGTTATTTCTAAGTAATATTCATCCCCGACGCGTACCGGGCAGAGCCCCGCCCCCACCTCGGTTACTCAGACCACATCTCTGTTATGCTAATCCCAGCGTACAGACTGCTCGTCAGGCGCTCCAGACCAGTTCAGAAGCAGCTGAAAACCTGGCCAGCAGGAGCAATCTCTGCACTTCAAGACTGCTTTGAGCACACTGACTGGCATATGTTCAGGGAGGCTGCAACCGATGGCGACTCTACCAACTTAGAGGAGTACACAGCATCAGTGACCAGCTACATCAGCAAGTGCATTGATGATGTTACTCTGTCCAAGACCATCACTACACGCGCTAACCAGAAGCCATGGATGACCGCGGAGGTGCGTGCGCTGCTGAGGACCTGTGACTCCGCCTTCAGAGCAGGCGACAAGGCAGCTCTAACAATAGCAAGGGCCAAACTGTCCTGGGCCATCAGAGGGGCAAAGCGTGCACACGCCCAGCTAATCCACAGCCATTCCAGGACAGCGGCGACACGCGGCGCATGTGGAAGGGCATCCAGGACATCACCAATTACAGGACAACATCACCTGACTGTGCAGGTGATGCCTCCCTCCCAGATGCCCTGAATAACTTCTACGCCCGTTTTGAGGCAGAAAATTATGTGGCAGTGAGGAAGTCCACCCCTCCTACAAGTGACCAGGTGCTGTGTCTCACTGTGGCCGACGTGAGAAGAACCCTGTGCAGGGTCAACTCATGGAAGGCTGCTGGACCAGACAACATCCCTGGTAGAGTGCTCAGAGGATGTGCAGACCAGCTAGCAGATGGTCTCACTGACATCTTTAACGTCTCCCTGAGCAGCGCCACCATTCCAACGTGCTTCAAGGCCGCCACTATTGTCCCCGTGCCGAAGAAGTCTTCAGTGTCCTGCCTAAATGACTACTGTCCCGTTGCACTCACATCCATCATCATGAAGTGTTTTGGAAGGCTCGTCATGAGGCACATCAAGACCCTGCTGCCCCCCTCACTGGACCCCCTGCAGTTTGCGTACCGTCTCAACCGCTCAACAGAAAACGCCATTGCCATCACCCTCCACCTGGCCCTAACCCACCTGGACAAAAAAAGACACATACGTTCGAATGCTGTTCATAGACTTCAGTTCAGCATTCAACACAATCATCCCTCAGAAACTGATTGGAAAGCTGAGCCTATTGGGCCTGAACACCTCCCTCTGCAACAGGATACTAGACTTCCTGACTGGGAGACCTCAGTCAGTCCGGATTGGGAGCAGCATCTCCAACACCATCACACTGAGCACAGGGGACTCCCCCCCCCCCCCCACCCAGGACTGTGGATGGTGTAAATATATGTGGAGGGGCCGGTAGTGTTGAGGAAGGGGGGAATCTGCAAAAGGACTTAGATTCAGAGAATGGGCAAAGATGTGGCAGGTGGAATACAGTGTTGGGAAGTGTATGCTCGTACAACTTGGTGGAAGAAATGAAAGGGTTGACCATTTTCTAAATGGAGAGAAAATTCAAACATCAGAGGTGCAAGAAGACTTGAGAATCCCCTTGCAAGATTTTATTCTGGATCGGGAGCAGCATCTCCAACACCATCACACTGAGCACGGGGGCTCCCCAGGGCTGCGTGCTCAGTCCACTGCTGTTCACTCTGCTGACCCACGACTGTGCTGCAACACACAGCTCGAACCACATCATCAAGTTCGCCGATGACACAACTGTGGTGGGTCTCATCAGCAAGAACAACGAGTCAGCTTACAGAGAGGAGGTGCAGTGGCTAACGGACTGGTGCAGAGCCAACAACCTGTCTCTTAATGTGAACAAAACAAAAGAGATGGTTGTTGACTTCAGGAGGGCACAGAGAGACCACTCTCCACTGAACATTGAACCATCTCGGATCGCAAGACCCTGCAGCGGATAGTGAGGTCAGCTGAGAAGATCATCGGGGTTACTCTTCCCGCTATTACGGACATTTACACTACACGCTGCATCCGCAAAGGAAACAGCATTATGAAGGACCCCATGCAACCCTCATACAATCTCTTCTCCCACCTGCTGTCTGGGAAAAGGCACCAAAGCATTCGGGCTCTCACGACCAGACTATGTAACAGTTTCTTCCCCCAAGCCATCAGACTCCTCAATACCCAGAGCCTGGACTGACACCTTGCCCTATTGTCCTGTTTATTATTTATTGTAATGCCTGCACTGTTTTGTGCACTTTATGCAGATCTGGGTAGTCTAGTGTAGTTGGTGTTTTTTTTAATGTAGTTCAGTCTAGTTTTTGTACTGTGTCATGTAACACCGTGGTCCTGAAAAACATTGTCTCATTTTTACTGTGTACTGTACCAGCAGTTATGGTCAAAATGACAATAAAAGTGACTTGACTTGACTTGACATTTCTTTTTGTATTTGCATAGCTTGTTATCTCTTGCACACTGGTTGAAAACCAAGCTGATGCGGTCTTTTATTGATTCCATTATGGTTATTAGTCTATTATGGAGTTATTCAGTACGCCCGCATAAAAATGATCTCAAGGTTGTATTGGGTGACATAAATGTACTTTGATAATAAATTTACATTGAACTTTGAATTTTGAATGTAATCGCCTCTGTTTCAAGAAGCTAATGGTTAGGGGATAATAACTGTTCCTGAAGCTGGTGGTGTGGGTCCTGTGTGACCTGTACGTCCTCCTGATCAGAGAAGACAGCATGGCCTGGATGGTGGGGTCCTTGATGATGGATGCTGCTTTCTTGCAACAGCGCTTTGTAGATGTGTTTAATGATGGGGAGGGCTTTACACTGATGGACTGGGCTCTATCCACTAATTTATGTAAGATTTTCTGTTCATGGGCATTGGTGCTTCCGTACCAGGCTGTGATGCAGCCAGTCAATACACTGTCCACTGTGTGATACTCTCCACTACACATCTATAGAAGTTTGTCAAAGTTTTAGATGTCATGCTGACTCTTTTCAAGCTCCTAAGGAAGTGGAGGTGCTTCTGTGCTTTCTTCATTATTGCACTTACATGCTGGGTACAGGACAGGTCCTCTGAAATGATAACACCTAGGAATTTAAAGTTGCTGACCCCCTCCACCTATGATGAGGACCAGTTACTCTTGAAGTCAATAATCAGCTCCTTGTTCTTGCGGACACTGAGTAAGAAGTTGTTGTTGTGACACCACAGACACCTTTTCAATCTCCCTCCTGTATGCCGATTCGTCTCCACCTTTGATTTGGCCACCGACAGTGGTGTCGTCAGCAAACTTGAAAATGGCATTGGAGTTGAGCTTAGCCACACAGTCATACTGTAAGTGTTAAGTGAGTAGAGCAGGGGGCTAAGCACACAGTCTTGTGGTGCACCTGTGCCGATGGAAATTGTGGAGGAGATGTTGCTGCCAATCCAAACTGACTGGGCTCTGCAAGTGAGGAAATCAGGGATCTAATTGCTCAAGAGGTATTGAGGCCACTGTCTTGAAGCTTATTGATTAGTTTTGAGGGGATGAAGAACATCCTGATGTATGCATCTTCACTGTCCAGATGTTCCAAGGTTGAGTAAAGAGCCAATGAGATGGTATCTGCTGTGGACCTGTCGTGCCAGTAGGCAAACTGGAGCAGATCCAAGTTGCCTTTCAGGCAGGAGTTAATATGTTTCATCACCAGCCCCTCAAAACACTTCATCACTATGGCTGTGAGTGCTACTGGACGATAGTCTTTGAGGCAGGTTACCACGTTCTTCCCGGGGCTGGTATACTGAAGTCTGCCTGATGCAGGTGGATACCACAGACTGCCAAGCGAGAGGTTAAAGATCTCAGTGAACACTCCAGCCAGTTGACCAGCACCGTTTTTTAGTACTCACTGTCTACCCCACCCGGGCTGGATGCTTCCGGAGAGTTCACCCTCCTGAAGGATGCATGCACATCACCCTCAGAAACTGAAATCACAGGGTCATTGGGGCTGTGGGACTTGGTGATGACTCCCCCATGTTTTGACCGTCAAAGCAAGCACAGAAGGCTTTGAGCTCATCTGGAAGCAAAGCTCTGCCATTGTCTGTGCCACTTGATTTTACATTATACGAGGAGATACTATTCAAGCCCTGACACGACTGTCGAGCATCCTTCGTTTATTCAAGTTTGGCCTGGAATTGCCATTTCGCCCATGGAGATGACTTTCTGGTGATCATACCTGGGCCTCTTGTACCTTACTTGGTCATCGGACCCGAATGTCACTGCTCTGGCCCTCAGAAGATTAACAATCTCATGGTTCATCCAGGGCCTTTGGTTGGGGAAGGTTTGGAATGACTTTGTGGGGACATAGCCATCCATGTCTGTTTTCATGAAGTCTGTGACAACCATGGTGTTGTCAGATCTGAAGAACTTCTGATTCTTCTGAAGAGTCGTTGAACAAAGCCCAGTCCACCAACTCAAAGCAGTCCCACAGCTGCCCTCTGCATCCTGCGACCACCTCTTTGGGGCATTTAACCTCTTCCTGTATGCAGGAAGGGGGCAGCCAAGTGATCAGATTTCCCGAAATGTGGTCTAGGCATGGAACTGCAGGCATTCCTAATCATAGTATTGCCGTGGTCTCATGTGTCGGGACCCCTGGTGCTGCAGGTTACATCCTGATGATAAATGGTCAGACATTTCTTCAAAGAAGCCTGATTGAAGTCATCGACTTCAAATGCATTGGAGTGGGCTGTTTCTTGTTTGGTGATGGCAGCATTCAATATCTCGAGTGCATGGTTGATGTCGGTTTTTGGCAGAATGTAAACTGTGGTCAGGAGTACTCTCTTGGTAAGTAGAACAGTCAACACTTAATTGCCAGATGTTCGGGCTTGGGGAAAGAAGAGCATGACAAGCCCAAGACTGCTGCATTTGTGCACCACAGAGAATTCATCGTGAAACACAGACCTGACCTTTTACCTTCTCCAAATCAGCTGTTCAATCCATCCTGTGTATCGAGAAACCCTCGGGTCCAATCACCGAACCCTGCAAGTCTGGAGTGAGCCATGTCTCCGTGAAGCACAGAACATAGCAATTCATCATTTCCCTTTGATGCAACAATCTTGCCCTTAGATTCTCATTCTTGTTCTCCGACGACTGTACACTTCCTAACAAGGTGCTGGGTAGAGGGCGTCTCATTCCTCTGCATCTCAGTCTGGCTTGTAGTTCTCCTTCATCCCTCTCTTCTGGCTGTGGTGATGTACCTTCGTATACTTAAAGATGCCGTACCTGCTTGCTTGAGAGTTAAATTCGCCAAGTCCTTCAGAAGATCGTGGAATTGCTAGTTTATTAAGGCAGTTCAAAAGTGTGTTGCTTAAAGGGAGGTTACAGGTTGCAGTTTGCAGTGAGTAATTCGGAAGAGGTATATATAAAAGTTTAGTAAATAGCATGCAATACATCGCTCTGCTTCACCAGTGCCATCTTGGCAAGGTTGCAGTAGTATCTGGTCACACACTTAAAGAAACAAATGTTCAACACTCTCTCCAGCTTCACAATGAATCATTGACAGGTTATCTTCTTTAAATATGGCAGAATTTCAGTCTCTTTTTCTGTTCTATTCCAGCACTGCATTGTTAACTTTGCCTGTAGTTGAACAAAACATAGCATCAATCAATATAGGAGAATCGAAGAATAGCAGTGAGTCATGTCAAGAGGTTTCAAGTTTGTTAGTTTGTCAGAGACGAGTGCACAGCCGAGGATGTCAAACTACTCAGGGAGTCAGTCAACAGACTGAACAGAACAGCCGTGTGTAACTGTGAGAAGTGTTTATGCATTCTGCTTTGGGAAGAGAAAGCATAGTGAGTGTTTCATAACAGCCATGTAGGGAGAGGACATAATGACATTATTATGTGATTATGTTTACGATGGAAACACCACTTGCAGGGAGTTCCTAGTTGGCAGAATTTGAGTAACTGTGTTTGAATTCTCTGTGTCTGTAACTGCTACTGTAAGTAGCATGGCCAAGTGGTTAAGGCGTTCGTCTAGTTATCTGAAGGTCGCTAGTTCGAGCCTTGGCTGAGGCTGTGTGTGTGTCCTTGAGCAAGGCACTTAACCACACATTGCTCTGCGACGACCCGGTGCCAAGCTGTATGGGTCCTAATGCCCTTCCCTTGGACAACATCGGTGGTGTGGAGAGGGGAGACTTGCAGCTTGGGCAACTGCTGGTCTTCCATTAAAAGAATGGAAAGCTTGCGCCCTGGAAACTTTCCAAGGCGCAAATCCATGGTCTATTGAGACTAACGGAGGCCTACACATACACACTGTAAGTAACATCAGAGATGGTAGACTGCAGACGCTGGAAAGAAAGGAGGGCAACTTCAGTGGCTTTCCTTGTCTAGACCATGAATGAGAGAGGGACAATAAGGGAATGATGCAATGTTATGACCGGAATATCGACAGTGGATGCCGCTGATCACTGAGTTCCTCCAGCAGATCGTTCACTGCTCTCATTAGGTACAGTGACCAAGCGTTCCAGCACTATACAGGAGTGGATGCGAAAAGACTGTCTCCTTTGGCTAAAGTGTCTAGAACCAGAATTAATAGATCTGGAAACTCTTTTATTCAAGTTTCTGGGCATCAAGATCCCATTATGTAAGAGGCTTAGGGCATAGTGTGTTAGAGAAACTCATTTGAAAGCCTTTCCTTCTCAAGTTGCACCTTTCCAAAATTAGCAGGGCAGGTGAAGTTGGTGGGGTAATGGGAATTCAAAATTGGGCATAGCGTCTGTTAAGAGTCAGGGGAAAGAGGAGATGGGACATGCAGAATGAGACCATATTAGACAACTGAAGAAACAGTGACGGTAGACCTCAAGGAGTGAGGGGTCAAACACAGCACTTGATAAGAGAGGACGGGCTGGGCAGGAAATCAAGTGATTGATGGGTGACGGATGTTCAGACAGTTTACGAAGTGAAGAGCAGAGAGCCTGCATTAAGCAGCATTGTATGACAGAAAGCAACAGACTAAGCAGCTAGTAACACATTTAAAGGGAAGGTTTACTCAGCTGCCAGAGGATCAACACTCAGGTCTACATGGCAGTAGATGAGAGCTAGCGGCAGCAAGGGGCTCAATCCTCCACTTAAGGCCGTCTTTACTGTGGGTGGCCCTCATCACTTACAGTCCTTAACATGCAGAGACACTTTGAGCAAGTGAGCTATGAAATGTGTGTTGCACGTCACTTGGTACCATCATATACACAGGTTGACCTGTGGGAATACACGTCATTTAGAAAGGATCCAGATGGAATCTGAATCAGAACCAGGTTTATCATCACCGACATGTGTCGTAAATTTGTTAACGTAGTGGCAGCAGTACAATGCAATACACGATAAATATAGAAAATAAATGAATTATAATAAGTATATATATATGAAATAGTTACATTTTAAATCGTGCAAAAACAGAAGCAATAAAAATAGTGAGGCAGTACTCAAGAGTTCAATGTCCATTTAGAAATCGTATGGCAGAGGGGAAGAAACTGTTCCTGAATCACTGACAGTGTGCCTTCAGGCTTCTGTACTTCCTTCCTGATGGTAACAACGAGAAGCGGGCATGTCCTGGGTGATGGGGGTCCTTGATAAGGGAAGCCGCTTTTCTGAGGCACTGCTCCTTGAAGATGTTTTGGATACTATGGAAGCTAGTACCCATGATGGAGCTGGCTAATTTTACAACTTTCTGTAGCTTCTTTTGATCCCGTGCAGGACCCCCACTCCCCCATACCAGATGGTGATGGATATGATGATATCTGTTGAGTTTGTTATTGAGGGAGAGTGCAGAGCACACCAGGACACCAGCATGCAGGATACTCAAATGAATTTTATTGATAACCCTGCTTGTACAGTATGAGAACTCCTCCCATATCAGAGTGGCTAATTGAGTAGCAAAGGAATGACTCTATTAACTATCTCTACATCTCCTTCCTAATAAAAACAAGGTATGTACGTTTTGTCTATAAAACTACGTTGAAAGTGTCGTCACTGAAACTGAATGATTCACTTCACTTTACTCATAGCACATTACTTATGCTCCTTACATATTTGTCAACATTATAACTATCTTTCTCTTTGTTTTCAACAGTCTCTCTCTCTCTCTGTTTTCCTCCTTTTTTCCACCATTTTTAAGAACAAACTCATTTTGTGAAATGTTTTCAACATTAGAACTTTTTTTAAAAAAGCACTAACTCTACAGGAGGTCAGGGTAGACTACCTCAACACTCCAGCAAAGTGAGAGGATTATTCTGCCTCTTTAGTCTCTTGCCCTAAGCTATTAGGCGATGGAGTATATCTCCATGGTGGGATGGGTAAATGACCCAATCTGGTATAGGTTCCTGGAAATGTTGGAGTGGATAGAGATACTTGAACAGGTGTGTCCACCTCAAGTAAGTGGTTGTCATCATAAGGGTCAGGCCATTCTATCTCTTTTTCTACCTTCTGTGGATTTTGAAGGCACACAAGTGCAAGCCTCTTACACCAGATTTCACCTTGTGATGTTCTGATCACAAGCGATCGTGGTTCATTCTGCTGGACCTTTGGTGAATTGGTCTGAAACCCAAACAGCTTCACCACTCCTGAGCGGCGACAACGATTTTGCTCTGTGTCTGAGATCGTTTTCTCACACTATGTCGTCTCAAAATTTCTCACTTTGTCCAAGTCCGATAAGTGACGTTGGAGAAGGAAAGGAAGAACAGGCAGACTTGTTCTCAATCTCTGGCCTATTGACAGCTCAGATGGACTGTAGCTATTTGCAAGAGGTGTGGACCAACAGCTATCAGTGCTTTATCAGTTTTTTGCCTTCAGTAGGGTTTTTTTTAAACAGTTTTCCCTGCTCCTTTTGCCTCTCCACTTGCCTGTGGGTACTGCAGACTGCTTGTCTGCTGTTTGAACTCATGGTCCCTAGCAAAGGCTTAGAATTCTGAGCAGCAGAATTGTGTATCGTTGTCTGACACAAGTGTCTCTGGTGTTCCGTGGTGAGTGAATACAGCTTTCAGGTGCTGTGTAACTGCTGCTGAGGATGTAGAGGACAGCTCGGACACCTCAGCATTCCGTGAGCGGTAATCCACAGTGAGGAGATATTTGACTCCTTTCAGCTCGAAAATGTCTATGCCTGCATTTTGTCATGGAAAGTCTGGGAGTTCTGTGTGATAGAGAGGTTTAGCATGATTTTGTCATAAGGGGACGTGAGACTGGACCCAAATGCAGGACGCAGGCACTGAAGTACTAGGGGCAGGACAGGACAAGCTAAAGGATAGGACAAGGTGTGGAGACTGTGGCGTTCATGGAGATCATGACATTTGGAGAGGATCCTGGAGTTCAGAGAGGATCTTGGAGTTCAGAGATGCTTTCGAGGCTTGGCTAGAGGCGGGGGTCTAGAGACTTGAGTCTTGAGGCTTGGCTAGAGGCAGGGGTCTAGAGACTTGAGTCTTGAGGCTTGGCTAGAGGCAGGGGTCTAGAGACTTGAGTCTTGAGGCTTGGCTAGAGGCAGGGGTCTAGAGACTTGAGTCTTGAGGCTTGGCTAGAGGCAGGGGTCTCGAGGCCTGAGTCTTGAGGCTTGCTTGAGGCTGAGGTCTTGAGGCTTGGCTTGAAGATGGGTTCTTGGGACTAGGAATGCTGGGAGGATAGCCCCCTGGGCGGGCCGCAGAACTCCTGGGCAGGGCCTGGACCTCCCAGGCAGGACACAGGGGCCTGGGCAGGTCGCGGGGCACAACCCATCGGAGGTGAGGGATAGGAAGGGGCAGAGCCCTCTGCCGGGCAACAGCAATCTGGCCTGGCTTACCCGACGGAGGCAGCGGGTAGGAAGGGAGTTCGGTCCAGGGTGACTTCAAGACTCACTGCGGCTGGAAGACTCGGGCGGGCTACGGAGCAGCCCAGTCCATCACTCACTCACAGAACTCATCGCTAATGTTGGTATTCCAAGCCGGGATGGACAGGACGACCCCCCCAACTATATTCACTCCCAGGGCCGCTTATATTCACAGCCAACCGATAGGCATCAGGTGCGTCTCCTTGAGCCCAACCAAGCTAAGTTGATCCTCAGGTGTGACTATTTGAGTTCAAGGCGAAACGAGGGGCGGTCAAAGGACCCGGAGTCCGGAGTCCGCGGACCGGATCAAGAACCGGAATGCGGACTTCGGACCCGGCCATAACAGTTCTCTGCATGTTTCACGTGCTTTACATAATCCCCCATATGTGTGCTCAGACCAGGTCATCACACAGATTGCCTTGCTCTTAAAGTGACATTTTTCGATGCCTTGATGTCCTTAGTGGATTTGACTGATGATTTTGACGTGCGTAGAATCAAAAATGACGAGTCTGAAGCCCTTCAGCAACAAATCATCAGGAATAGTGAGTGTGTCTCTTTCAAGCCAGTAAGGTCTGAGTTCATGAGCTCCTTTGGAACAGCTGGCCATCCATGCTCACAGTATGGCTTGACCTAGCTGCAGGTTTGGTCCTTTTCAACTCAGCACATTTCTCTGTGATGCAGGAAAGCTTTCACGTATCAGAGCTAAGAAGACTCCACGAAGAGGAGCCAGCTTCCGTCCACTCACTTTTGCACGGCATCCTTGACAGAGTGTCTGGTGTTGTGAAAGATTTGCCGGTGTCATAACAGTATCACACAAACCTCATTCTGAATCTTTGCAGACGTGGAGGTAAGTCATCCAAGTGTTTCGAGCTGAGGAGGCTGACAAGAGGCTTGTGGTCTGTTTCAGGTAGGAATTCTGTGTCTGTCAGGCAGCAGCTAAAGTGTTCACAAGCCCACACGAGATCCAGCGTCTCGTTTTCGATTTGTGGGTGATGTTGTTCAGTGGGAGTCAGTGCTCTTGATGCAAATGCCACCGGTTTCCATACACAACTGCAGTGTTGCATGAGCACCCCCCCCCCCCCCCAGGTCAAAGGAAGAGGTGTCTGCTGAGACCTTGGTTGCTTTGTTCCGATCGAAGAACGCCAATGCTGGCGGAGAGATAAGCTCTGCTTTAAGTGATGAGAATGACTTCCCCTGTGGTGCGTCCCAGGTCGAAACGTTCCTCTGCGAGAGGAGGTCATGTTTTCTCTGCCAAATCTGAACTGAACTTTCCCAGCTGGTCTACCATGCCAAGGAAACCGTGGATCTCTGATACATTCATAGGCTGTTCCATGTTCCAAAGTCCTGCCAGTTTGTCTGAATCTGGTTGCACTCCCTCTGAACGCAGTTGGTGGCCTAAGAACTTTGCAAATTTGTATTTCTTTTTGTTCAGAGTGATTCTGGCCTGTTTCAGCTTCTCCAAGGTAGCTTCCACTCATTTATCATGTTGCTCACTTGAGCCTCCGAAGAGGAGGAGTATATCGTCCATGTGAAAAACTACTTCTTCTAATCTCTCCAAAATTTGCTTCATCCTCATCTGAAAGAGTTGATGAGATTCCAAAAGGGAGTTTCTTGAAGGCATTACATTTATATGGTCTGAGCTTCTGTGACTCAGGAGCTAAATGGATCTGCCAGAACCCTGAATTTGTACCTAGCTTGGTGAAGAACTTTGCTCCACCCAGCGTACCTAATGTGTGCTCAGCAAAAAGGTTAAACTTCTCCCACCTCACTGCATTTTTCAGTGTTGTTAGATCAACACAGATCCTCGCTGTGCCATCTGGAATGGGAACAGGAACAATGCCCACACACCGGTCAGCAGGTCCATTCCCTCTGGTTATAATGCCAAATGCCTCCATTCTCTCAAATTCAGCTTTGACTTTGTTCATCAGTGGGGCTAGTATATGCCTCACGGTGGTCAGAGAGTAGGGCCTCTCTGCTGGCCTCAGTTGGATAAGGTACTCTTCTTTCAGTACCCCCAGGCCTGTGAACAACTCCGGGTACTTCTCCTGCCACTGAACACTGTTTAGCAAATCCAACCTTCTAATGAGGTTCAGCTTCTCAATGTAGTGTCAATGTCATCTCAATGTCATCCCAGTAGTGGTGAGAAGAGATTATGAACAACACAGCCATCATCTTTTAACTGTTTCTAATTTTTATGGATGGAAGTAGTAAACATTCCTTTCACACTGAGCTTACGTTTCCCTGGCCCCATGAGCATTTCCTTTGTTGGGTTTAGTGTAATGCCTGTTTTCTTCACCAGCTCTGTGAACTGACATCTGTCCTAGTGTCCATATTGAACATCACCTCATTTTACAAATGAACTCTAATACACCAGCCTTGTCTATTTGAATCTAGAGCCCCAAGGAAAGATTCCTCTTCATCTGAATCTTTGACCCTCTGAAGAACTATTTTTGAGTAACACTGACTTTTTTAACGGCTAACTCTGGTGGTATTTCACTTCTTTTGCTGGACAGATCTCTTTGACATGGAATGGAGATTTGACACGTCTCTTGCAGTTGGACATTTTCCCTGCTCTTTGTTTCGATTGTTTTGAGCTGAGCTCTACTGTCACCTCTTTCTCTAGTCTCTCTGTCTGCACCTTGTTTGTATCCTTTTTGTACAGCTTCTAGCTTCACATCAGCATCCTTTTGGTGCCTGAGTTCTGCCTGTCGCTGATGAACATTTTCACTCTGCCTGACCACAGTAATAGCTTTCTCTAGTGTGAGATTTACCTGCAACTGAAGTCTCTCTGACAAATTGGTGATAGTAGCCCAACAACAATCCTGTCTCTAATATCCTCATCTCTCAGATTTCCAAATGCACAATTGTTTGAGAGCATACAATGCTATGATGAAGTTATTTACACTTTCATCTGGCTCCTGCTTTCTGGAGTTGAACTCTGCCCTCTCATATATCACATTTCACTTTCCTGTGAAAAATTCTTTTGAATTTGTCCTGCACTGTTTTGTACTCCTTTTTCTGCGCATCCTATTCCACCCATGATGTCATCTGCTTTGTGACCCATGCAATACATCAGTGTGCTTACTTGATGCTCTTCTGAAACCTGAGGGAGATTGCTTGCAACCCGACATCTCTCAAAGTGTCTGAGCCACCTCTCAGTCCCTGGTTTAGAGAACTCGAATGTCTCGGGTGGCTTTATTAGATAAATCAATGTAAGTATTGCAGGTGGTTGCTTCATTTTCCTGATGGTTTGTTTATTTATTTGGATTACAAAATCTTCCTTTCTCTGATTTGATTGATTTCTCTGATTTATCTGCTGAGTCTGTGTCTCCGTGCTCTTCCACAGGCTAAAGGCCCACAGATTATTTTAATTTTTCCACTTTTGGCTGTAGCTTGAATGTGTTGCCTAGCAACCCTGGCCTTTTCTCAGCTCAGGCCTCATGGTGCATTCATTTAGATTAGATTAGATTAGATTCAACTTTATTGTCATTGTGCCGAGTACAGACACAAAGCCAAATGAAATGCAGTTAGCATCTAACCAGAAATGCAAAGAATAGCGTTATTTACAAACTGACTGCGAATAAAAAGTAAGTGCTACAGCACACAAATATAAAAGTACTGAGACAGTACAATATGGGTGCAATACTGCTTAGTGCTGTGATGTGAGGTTCAGCAGGGTCACAGCCTCAGTGAAGAAGCCCTTCCTGAGCCTGCTGGTGTGGGAGCGGAGGCTCCTGTAGCGCCTACCGGATGGGAGGAGAGTAACAAGTCAATGGTTAGGATGAGGTGCAACATTGATAATGCTTTTCACCCTGCCCAGGCAGCGTTTATGGTAGATGTTCTCAATGGTGGGCAATCGGGTGCCGATAATCCACTGGGCAGTTTTCACCACACGCTGGAGTGCTTTGCGGTCCGATACGGGATAATTGCCATACCACACTGAGATGCAGTTGGTGAGTATGCTCTCAATGGTACAGCGGTAAAAGTCCGTCAGTATCCTGGGATAGAGGTGAGCTTTCTTGATGCTCTGCAGGAAATAAAGGCACTGTTGCACCTTTTTGATCAGGCTGGAGAAGTTCAGGGACCAGGTGAGATCCTCGGAAATGTGGACACTAAGGAATTTGAAGCTTGATACACGCTCCTCTACAGCTCTGTTGATGTAGATGGGGACGTGAGTATAGCTCCTAGCATGCCTGAAGCCCACAATGATCTCCTTGGTCTTCTGGGTGTTAAGGGCCAGGTTGTTATCGGCACACCATGTGGCCAGATGCTGGACCTCGTCCCTGTAGGCCGTCTCGTCATCCCCTCTGATCAGGCCAACCAAACTAGCATAGACACTTTAGGTTGATATGTTAGGATATTTTTTATAGATATATGAGAACAAGAACAGTCTTACTATAAATTCTTTCTTGTTGGGAAGTCTCACTTGTTCAACAATTCAATCACTTCTGACGCCATATTGTGCCTGTTATTGAGGGATGGTGCAGACCACACAGGATACCAGTGTGCAGGAAATACAACTGAACTTTATAAATAACACTGCTTGTACAGAATGTAAACTCCTCCCATGTGGGAGTGGCATAGGAATAACACTATTATCTACCACTACAATATCTGAGCAACATTATAATGTGCATCTTGAGAAAAGTTCCCCGACAGTTCAGGCGTGAGAAGTTGGTTGTTCAAGACTGAGATGAGAAGTTCTTTTACCAAACGTTGCGAATCTATGGAATTTGGTACTGCAGAGCATTGGTGATACTTAGTTGGTAACTAGATTCAAAGCCAAGGTCAATAGAAGATTGAGATACAAGGAAATGAAACCATAAAAACGGGAACAGGAGCTGCAACTCAGCCCTGGAAATCTGCTTTATATTTCAGGATCACAGCTAATCTTCTTCCTCACTACTTTTCCCCTCCTCTTCTCATGTCCAGGAATCCCTTAACAGCCAGAAACTGGACAATCTCTGTTCTGACTGACCTCACCGACAGCACCTTTATAGTCCTCCAGAGCAGAGAATTACCAACATTTTCTACTGTTTTCCTGAAGAAATTTCTCTTAAATTTCTCTGCCCCACGTGGGCTAATCGGACCCTTCCTACGACCCTCAGCTGAGGGAACGATGCTCCCTGAAATCAGCCTCTCAAACTTGCAGAATTTTGTAAGTTTCAATATAATCTCTTCGCATTCTTCAAAGTACTAAAGCAAACACAGTCTCTCATCAAATGAAAGGATGGAATTTGGAAACTAGATGATCTTGGAGTGGGCTCTTCTGGGGGGACAGCTCTGTTCCTGTTTACTATTGCGGACAGTGGAAGGAATAATATCACAGGTTTCTATCCCCCAAGTCAGGATTGCAAAAGAGTAAAGCACCATGTAAACTAACTCATAGCAGAATCCTTGGTCAGGTACAGAACATATTTAGATCATAAGGCAATAGGATATAGGAGTAGAATTAGGGCATTTGGCCCAACAAGCCTGCCCCAATATTTTATCATGGCTGATCCATTTTTCCCCTCAGCCCCAATTCCTGCCTTCTCCCCACTATCCCTTCATGCCCTGATCAGTCAAGAATCTATCAACCTCTGCCTCGTATTCGTAAAGACTTAGCCTCCACATCTGCCTCTGGCAAAGAATTCCACAGATTCACCACCCTCTGGCTAAAGAAATTCTTCCTCATCTCCATTCTAAAAGGATGCCCCTCTATTCCAAGGCTGTCCTTTGGTCCTAGACTCTCTCACCATAGGAAACCTCCTCTCCACATCCACACTATCAAGGCCTTCCAACACTTGATAGGTTTCAATTAGGTCATCCCTCATTCCTCTGAATTCTAGTGGATACAAACACTCTTTGTATCACATGCCATTCAATCCTGGAATGATTTTCATGAACCTCCTTTGAACCCTGTCCAGTGTCAGCACATCCTTTCTAAGACAAGGGGCCCAAACCTGCTCACAATACTCCAAGTGAGGCCTCGCCAACGCCGTTTAAAGCCTCAGCAATACATCCTTGCTTTTATATTTGGCACAGAGCAAAGCTCCTTCCAGATAAACCGTCACTGAATGTGTAGAGGTGGTGCCCTCTACTGCTCATTAGTGAATCAGATATGGTGCGTACTAAAACACATTTCTTGGGCATCACTGCCACTTCAAGCTTAAGTGAAGTGATTTTGAGATAGAATCATTTTTTATTAGTGCAATGATGATTCATGAGACGGCTATAAGCGAGATAAGCCCTCTTAGACAGATCCAAGCATAGGAGGACATTGAATTCATTCAAAATCAAAGGCTTTTCGTAGTTTCACCTCAATCAAACTGATACCAAACTGTACCAGAACAATATCCTGGCACAGGCCATGCCATTCGGGGGCTTGGCTATACTATTTCCTTTTCGTTTTCTGCTATCATAACCGTATGTGTTTAGTGCTGTGTGCTGTCGGTGCTGCGTTTTACACCTTGGTTCTGGAGGAACGCTGTTTTGTCTGGCTATATACTCATGTATGGTTAAGTGATAACTAAACTTGAACTGAAACCTGGTGGCCACGTCCATCGCAAATGTTCATTGCTGAGGAATTCTGGTGGAATGTGAGCTTCAAACACTGTGACATATCAGAAGGGAATGAATCACTAAGATATTATGTTTTGGGAAGCGGTCAAATCCCTTAGATGAACTACATTATATTAGGCCAGTGGTAGGGGCAGAAATGTATGACTCTAAGTGAGGCAAATAGAGGGATCCAGGAGATAGTTCCGAAGGAGCCTCAGTCCTTGGACTTGTCCGAAAAGTTTGAGATTCTAGCTTGCCATGTGGACGGGAACAAGGGCTATAGGAATGATAAGCAACTTAACCACAGAACAGTGGCTCAGAGAGCCATTGAAGGGGAGTGGGGTGAGAAGAAATATGTAAGTATAGTCAGGGGAATGAACACTATTTACTGTCGCCAGGATGGAGAGTTGTGAAGGCTGTGCTGCTTCCCTGCTGGCCATGTTCAGAATATCTCATGTTAGAGCTAGACATCGAGGGATAGAAGCCTACTCATGTGACAGATGGGTGCGCTGAGGGGGAAGGGTGGCCCTTTTGGTTTTGGATCAGAAGGCGGAAAGCTTTGTGAGTAGATTAGAAAATCACAAAAGTAACAGGAGCTTGATGGAAGTTATATACAAGTCTCCAAATAGCAGTCAGGAGGAGGGGTACAAAATACAGCAGAAGACAGACAAGACATGTGCAAAAGGCAGTATTACAGTGATCATGGCAGACATCAATATGCAGGTAGACAGGGAAAATCAGATTGGTAGTGGAATGCAAGAGAAGGAATTTGTGGAATGTCTAATTTTCGGCACTGACTAGAAGGGCCGAGATGACCTGTTTCCGTGCTGTAATTGTTATATGGTTATATATGAAGGTTTTTTTTTAGAGCAGCATGTTGTAGGAATAGGCAGATGCAGTAGATAGTGAGGTCAGCTGAGAAGACATTTACACTACACACTGCATCTGCAAAGCAAACAGCATTATGAAGGACCCCATGCACCCCTCATACGATCTCTTCTCCCTCCTGCCGTCTGGGAAAAAGCTCTGAAGCATTCGGGCTCTCATGGCCAGACTATGTAACAGTTTCTTCCCCCAAGCCTTCAGACCTGGACTGACACTTAGCCCAATTGCCCTGTTTATTATTTATTGTAATGCCTGCACTGTTTTTGTGCACTTTACGCAGTCCTGTGTAGGTCTGTAGTCTAGTATAGCTTTCCCTGTGTTGCTTTTTTTTACGTAGTTCAGTCTAGTTTTTGTACTGTGTCATGTAACACCATGGTCCTGAAAAACGTTGTCTCATTTTTACTATGCACTGTACCAGCAGTTATGGTCGAAATGACAATAAAAGTGACTTGACTTGACTTGACTTGAAATTCATCTCAAAGGAAAAAGGGGTGCCCAAAAGGAGGACAAACAGCCATTGTTGACACAGCATAAGAGCAAAGGAGGAGGCATATGATATGGCAAAGAAGTCAGAGGTCTGGAATGCAACAGAGGACAACTAAAAAATCTATAAAGGAGAAGAGAAAGATGAGGGTAAACTGGTCAATAATAACAAAGACAATTCCAATAGTTCTTTTTGATACATAAAGGGTAAGAGTGGACAAAGAGCTGCTTGAAAATGACTCTGGAGAGGAATTAGTGAGTGACTGAGAAAGGAAGGAGAAGCTAAGTACTTTGCATTGTACACCACAGTGGAAGACACCAGTAAGGGGTAGAGTTGAATATCATGGCCATTGAGAAGATGAAAGGCCAATCAAGTTCAGAAACAGATTTAGTATCACTGTTTTGTGCCAGCAGTTCAGTGTAAAGACGTAAATTTACCATCAATTACAAGATAAATAGATAGTGTAAAAAAAAGGAATGACAAGGTAGTGCTCATGGGTTCATGTTCCATTCAGAAATCTGCTGGTGAAGAGGAAGAAGCTGTTCCTGAAACATTGAGTGTGGGTTTTCAGGCTCCCTACCTCCTTCCCGATATATCACTGGACTAGACAGGCCCAGGCATCATCTCTGAAGAAGATGGCAGAGTTTGTCATTGAAACCTTGGTTATAATTGATACCTATACCCGGCTGGACACCCGAGAAGAGTTTATTCGTCATCTACACTGGGAAAGCACTACATCCTTCTTTTTAACAATACAACTTCAACTTAACAATCCATCTCCCGTACGCAATACATTGGTTTATGAAGGTCAATGTGCCAAAAACTTTCTATACAACCCTATCAACCTGATTTTCACATTCTCATAATCTGTCCAAATCCTTCTGTAAACTCCCTGCTTTCTCAACACTACCTACCCCTGCACCTATCTTTGTATTGTCTGCAAACTTGGCCACAAATCCATCAATTCCATCATCTAACTCATTGACGTATAATATGAAAAGAAGCGGACTCAACACCAACCCCTGTGGAACACCACTAGTAACCAGCAGCCAGCCAGAATAGGCCCCCTTTGCTTCCTACAGGTTAGCAAATCTTCCTACTATGCTGATTTTATTACTTTAATAGCATCCTTCTCTGCTTTGAAACCAATGGGTGTGGTAAGGAATCAGTTTGCACCATTTCCCGCTTGGTCGTCCTTCCCGTGCCTATCATTTTTCTCCTTTGTTAGAGAGTATGGAGCTAAGGAAGCTGCTGTGGTCGTATTGGGACAGGGAGTGAATTCAAAGGGCCAGAAGCTTCAGGCCAGTGACCTTTCATCAGAAGTAGGAAATGTTAGAATATCAGCCGGCAGAGAAGAGAGAGGCAGAGACAGTGAATGCAATGTCTGTACAGAGGAGACCAGGAAAGGCTGAGTGACCCATGTATGCTTGGTGTGGCGGAGAGAGGAGGGTGAAGGCTACTGATCTGTCCTGAAGAGAATTGCCAGCAGAGTAGATAGTGAGATGTTGGCTGTAAGGACAGGGTTGGGGAATTTCCATCGATTTGTATCGGTTCAAACCTACTTCTGTCTGGCATTGCATGAAATGTTGAAAGTGTCTGGAGTCATAGGTGAAGTGCTGGATTCTTTGTCAAGATGTTGTTGTTGTATTGAGACCTCTGGGTCCTCGCCATTAACGGTGCAGCAGCCTGTAGAATGGCTTCCGTGTTCTTCGCACTTCTTCCACATTGTGATTGTTTTGCACCCATGTTTTCTGACAGCAGGATGTTTTGTAAGTTATTTTGGCAGCTGCATCGCACCACTGCTTTGTCCTAAAACTTCCAATATATTGTAAATGAATATAATTCTTAAACTGATGGAAACTTCTTCTATCATTACAGTGGGATTTCTTGATTTTGTCTTCATCCTTCAACCTGAACTCTGAATTCACAGACATATGAACCTTGTAACTGCATTTTGATTAAACTGTTGTGCCATTGACTCTTGGTTCCATGTAGTATAGCCTTAGCCCTTCACCTACTTTCTTGTAGTGTCAAGTCTTCCTCTGTTATCTCTCAGATCTGATTTCAAAGCCCTTCTGATTATGAGTATGCTTTTCTTTTCTAAATTCAATGTTCTACAGCACGTAGTAATTTGGTGGACTTTCAACCCAAGAATCGGACAAGAAACGCAAACTCTGTTACAGGCTCTATGGGTGCTGCTTTACCCACTGGACCATTTCCAGTGTTTGCTGCCTTCAGACCGAGAGAAGCCAGCTAGCAAGTTTTGGCTGTCACAGCACAAACAGGCTAGTTGAAGATAAGCAGAGTGACAGTGATCATATCTATCTGTAAGAAGTGTTTGCAACTAAGTAGAAACTAATGCAGAAGCTGAGATAACATGTTGTGGATAAATAGTAGAAAGGGAGAAAATATAGAAGAATATATTAGTACAGTGAGGTCATGGGTTGATACCTTTGTTATAAAGGGTACTATAACTGTTGCAAAGCAAATCTTTGGCCTAGATAAACAGGAAGTGTGATCAGTCTGGGTAGAGATGGCGATAACATTGGAGGGGGTGGTTACAGGAAATGATGTCAGAGAGACAGAATGAATCAGGAAATAAAAGTTTCTACTGTCACAAAACACATCGGTTTGTTTGATCAGGTGGTACAAATGATCATGAAGGAGTTTAAACTTAACATAGGACGGCACATAATATTCATAAAACAACTTCGAAAGATGAGTTTATAAAGAACATTTGGGGCAAATTCCAGCAGAAAGGTTTCATGGAACTATTTTATGCCTCGTCTGAGTAATGAGAGAGGCTTAATTAGTAACTTATACTGGGAGTTCATTTAGGAAAGTGATCATAATATGATAGAGTTTTGTATGTAGCTTCAGAGTAAATCAGAAGCTAAACCATTGAAATGAAAAGATACTCATACAGAGGATATGGGGGGTGAATTTGATAAGGTAGTTTGGAAATAATCTGCTGATATATTATAGCAAAGGATTTTTTTTATAATTCTTAGTAAATTCCACTGAGAAATAAAAATATACGGAAAAACTGATACATCTGTGGCTGATTAAGAAAGCCAAGGGTAATAATAAATTAAACAGCTTGCAGCAATATCAGGAGCAATAGGAAACTAAGTGTGGGAGCATTTTTGAAAGCTTTAATGACATCTAAGAAAAAAAATATCAGAATGAAAGTAACAATAAATATTTTAAAAATATGTCCAAGTTCTTCTACAACCATATAAGAAGGAAAAAGTGAATATAAGTCTGTGTTACTTAGAGGCAAAGTTTGCAGAAGTTAAAGTGGAGAGAATAAAGAAATATCTGAAGTATTAAGCTTTTATCTGTCTTCAACGTAGAAGACAATAGTCAGGTCGGGTTGAGCTTCTCTGACTTACCCACTCGTGAAGTGGCAAATCCAGACCAAAGTTGAGTCATAGAAGGATGCACGACAGCTGTGGCTGAACTTAAATGCCATCACCTCCTACAATTAAAATCAAGTGACATAAACAACAACAAGGTTTCGCTCTCAAATAACCTGAATGCCATTTATGCCCACTTTGACTGACAGAACATGGAGGGGCCTTCACATACGCCCACAGCCCCTGACAACCCTGTGATTTCATTCTCTGAGGCTTTCTTCAGAAGGGTAAACCCGCGGAAAGCATCTGGCCCAGACGGTGTACCTGGCCGAATAATAAAGATGTGCTAATCTACTGGCTGGAGTATTTGCTGACATCTTCAACTTCTCGTCTGAGGTACCTACCTGCTTCAAGCAGGCTTCAATCACACTGATGCCCAGAAAGGACACGCTAACCTGCCTCAATGGTTATTGTCTCCTAGCACTTACGTCCACTGTGATGAAATGCTTTGAGAGGTTGGTCATAAAACATATCAACTCTTGCCCGAGGAGTGAATTGGATCGTCTCCACTGTGCCATTGGTCACAACAGATCAACAGCAGAGCCCATTTCACTCAGACCTGGGACATCAGGACAGTGAGGATGCATACATCAGGATGCTCTTTATTGACTACAGCTTGGCATTCAATACTATCATCCCCTCAAAACTCATCAATAAGCTACAAGACCTAGGCCTCGATAACTCCTTATGCAAGCTGATCCCTCGATCTCCTCTCTTGCAAATCCCAGTCAGTTTGGATCGGCAACACCATCTCCACAATCTCCATCAGCACAGGTGTGTCACAAGCCGTGTGCTTAGCACCTGCTCTGCTCACTTTGCACTTCCGACTGTGAGGCGAAGCACAGCTCCAATGCCATATTTAAGTTTGCTGACGACACCACTGTTGGTGGCCGAATCAAAGGTGGAGACGAATCAGCATATAGGAGGGAGATTGAAAATCTGGCTGAGTGGTGCCACAACAACAACCTCTCACTTAACATCGGGAGGAATTCTCCTCTGGGCATCTGCTTAATTCATATTCATCAGCCTCCCATAATGCACCTGGGTGTTCCTGGTGCTTCCTTTTGAGCCATCCTCCAATGAGAGTTTATTATCTACAGCACAGCAGGAAGTGTCCAACAAAGTACTGAGAACTCCAAGGAGAACAGTATGAAATGGCCATAGCTCAACTGGGCCAGCTTGACCCTGACACACACTGGGAGAGGCCAGTGTCACCACAGGAAGCCCAAGTGCATCTCCATTATGTTGATTTGTAACCTTGGTTTGTAGCCTTATGGCAAGGAAGCAGTTCGCCCCATTTCCCACATGGTCCTCCCTCATGTGGCCTTTGTTAGGGAATGCGGAGTGTAGCACTGAGTTAAAGGATCAGCTGTGCTCATGTTGAATGGTGGAGCAGATTCAAAGGGCCAAAAGTTTCAGGCCAGTGATCTTTTATCAAAACTAGAAGATGTTAGAAAACAAGCCTGCAGAGAAGAGAGAACAAGCATTCCCCAAACGTTAAACCTTTCATTACCAGGATCATTCTCCTGAATCTCCTCTGGACCATCTCCAATGCTAGCTCATCCTTTCTTAGATAAATGGTCCAAAACTGCTCACGTTACTCCCAGAGCGTTGACCACTTTCCAACACACTAGACATCTGTTATACTGAGATAAGGAATGCCTACTGTTCCAGGCCCAGACTGCATTTTGGTAAATCGGATCACTTACCTGTCCTTCTCCTACCTGCATACAGGCAGGGGCTAAAAGGCAAAGCTCTAGATGATTAGGCCAACAAAGAGCTGGTTGCAGGAGGCAGAGGGACACCCTCAGGATTGCTTCGAGTCAGTAGACTGGGCCGTGTTCAGGGACTCACCTGGGGATCTGAATGAACACACCACGGTTGTAATGGACTTTATTGAAACAGTTGTAGGTGAGTGTTCCCACAAAATCATCCAGAGTCTCCCCTGATCAGAAGCCCTTGATAAACCATGAAATGTGCTGAGAGCCAGAGCAGAGGCACTCAAGACTGTGACCAAGAAAGTTACAAGAGGTCCTTGATGCACCATCAATAACTCTCAGAGACAGAAGGTGAACAATAGGCTTTTATTAGCAGTAAAATGGAGCACGGCATCCTGGAGACTGAGGGAGGAGCAGTGCCTCCAATCGCCTTTATACAGGGGTCTGTGGGAGGAGCCACAGGAGCAGTCAGCAGGGGGGTGTGTCCAGACAGGTATACATAGTTTACCACATTCACCCCCCCCCCCTTTGTTTTAAAAGAGAGTCCCCACGGGGCGAAGTTTCTTACAAGTATATTTATAGGTTAAGTCTATCAGGCGGTCGAGTCTGTCACTGCAATCTACGTAGCACCGGAGACGGTGGTTGCACATGTGCCGGTGGTGATTGCACCGAAGATGGTGGTTGTGCTGGTTTCGGCCTAACTGGAGGTGTCAGCCCATTAGGCGTCAGTAATCCCTCATGCGTGTGCGAGGCGCCCGGTATGGGAGTGTCGTGAGGAGTCTGTGTAGGGTTTGGTGTGCGCGATGTCTCGTGGGTATATACATCGGTGGGTATGGGGTTCATAGTCACCGTGGAGTGTTCGGGGTAGGGGTCTGGTGCTCCTGTGGACGCCAGGTCGTGGACGGAGACCGTGTCCTCCCGCCCATCAGGTAAGACCACGTAGGCATACTGGGGGTTCACATGTAGTAGGTGAACCCTCTCGACCAGTGGGGAGTATTTATTGCTCCTCACATGTTTCCGGAGCAGCACTGGCCCTGGGGACATCAGCCAAGCCGGTAGGGTGGTCCCAGTGGCAGACTTCCTGGGGAAAGAAAAGAGTCGCTCATGAGAGGTGGCATTGGTGGACGTACATAACAGGGAGCAGATGGAGTGGAGTGCCTCGGGGAGGACCTCCTGCCAGCGAGAGACCGGCAATCCCTTTGACCTGAGGGCTAAGAGTGTGGCCATCCACACCGTGGCATTCTCCCTCTCCACCTGTCCATTTCCCCGGGGATTATAGCTCGTGGTCCTACTAGTAGCAATGCCCCTAGCCAGCAGGTACTGGCGCAGCTCATCACTCATAAACCCTCTATCACTGTGGATATAGCAGGGATATCCAAACAGAGTGAAGAGCTGGCACAGGGCTTTTATGACGGACGTGGCAGTGGTATCGGGGCAGGGGATGGCAAAGGGGAACTGCGAGTACTCGTCGATAATGTTGAGAAAGTAGACATTGCAGTCAATGGAGGGAAAGGGGCCCTTAAAGTCAACACTCAGTCGCTCAAAGGGGCGGGCGGCCTTGATAAGTTGTGCCTTTTCAGGACGGTAGAAGTGCGGTTTGCACTCAGCGCAGACTTGGCAGTCCCTGGTCATCGTCCTGATTTCCTCAAGGGAGTAAGGCAGGTTCCGGGCTTTCACAAAATGGTAAAGTTGGGTGACCCCCGGGTGGCAAAGATGTGCATGGAGGGCATATAGCCGGTCAAGCTGCGCACTGGCACATACCCCCCGGGATAGGGCATCAGGGGGCTCATTGAGTCTTCCGGGCCGGTGCAGGATATCATAGTTGTAGGTGGAGAGTTCTATTCTCCACCTCAAAATTTTATCATTTTTGATTTTGCCCCGCTGTTGGTTGCTAAACATGAACGCAACTGAGCACTGGTCGGTCAGCAAGGTGAACCTTTTGCCGGTGAGCTAGTGCCTCCAGTGCCTAATAGCTTCCACTATGGCCTGAGCTTCTTTCTCCACCGCGGAGTGCCGAATTTCAGGGCCTTGAAGGGTACGAGAAAAGAATGCTACTGGCCTGCCTGCCTGATTGAGGGTAGCAGCCAGCGCGAAGTCGGAGGCATCACTCACTGCTTGGAAGGAAATGGTCTCGTCCACCGCATGCATCGTTGCTTTGGCAATGTCCCCTTTAATGCGACTGAAGGCCGCGCGGGCCTCGGCAGAGAGGGGAAATGCGGTGGACTTGATCAGGGGGCAGGCCTTGTCTGTGTAGTGAGGGACCCATTGGGCGTAATAGGAAAAGAAGCCCAGGCACCGTTTGAGGGCTCTGAGGGTGGTGGGAAGAGGGAGTTCCAACAGGGGGTGCATACGGTCGGGATCAGGGCCAATGACTCCGTTCTCCATGACATACCCAAGGATAGCAAGTCAGATGGTTCCGAACACACACTTGTCCCTGTTATAGGTGAGGTTAAAAGCTTTGGCCACTTGGAAAAACCGTTGGAGGTTGGTGTCGTGATCCTGCCAGTTGTGACCGCAGATGGTGATGTTTACAATATATATTAATGATTTAGACGAGGGAATTAAATGCAGCATCTCCAAGTTTGCGGATGACACGAAGCTGGGCGGCGGTGTTAGCTGTGAGGAGGATGCTAAGAGGATGCAGGGTGACTTGGATAGGTTAGGTGAGTGGGCAAATTCATGGCAGATGCAATTTAATGTGGATAAATGTGAGGTTATCCACTTTGGTTGCAAGAACAGGAAAACAGATTATTATCTGAATGGTGGCCGATTAGGAAAAGGGGAGATGCAACGAGACCTGGGTGTCATTGAAGGTGGCCATGCAGGTACAGCAGGCGGTGAAAAAGGCCAATGGTATGTTGGCATTCATAGCAAAAGGATTTGAGTACAGGAGCAGGGAGGTTCTACTGCAGTTGTACAAGGCCTTGGTGAGACTGCACCTGGAATATTGTGTCCAGTTTTGGTCCCCTAATCTGAGGAAAGACATTCTTGCCATAGAGGGAGTACAGAGAAGGTTCACCAGATTGATTCCTGGGATGGCAGGACTTTCATATGAAGAAAGACTGGATCGACTAGGCTTATATTCACTGGAATTTAGAAGATTGAGGGGGGATCTTATTGAAATGTATAAAATTCTAAAGGGATTGGACAGGCTAGATGCAGGAAGATTGTTTCCGATGTTGGGGAAGTCCAGAACGAGGGGTCACAGTTTAAGGATAAAGGGGAAACCTTTTAGGACCAAGATGAGGAAAAACTTCTTTACACAGAGAGTGGTGAATCTGTGGAATTCCCTGCCACAAGAAATAGTTGAGGCCGGTTCATTGGCTATATTTAAGAGGAAGTTAGATATGGCCCTTGTGGCTAAAGGGATCAGGGGGAATGGAGAGAAAGCAGGTACAGGGTTCTGAGTTGGATGATCAGCCATGATCATACTGAACGGCAGTGCAGGCTTGAAGGGCCGAATGGCCTACTCCTGCACCTATTGTCTATGTTTCTAAGTTATCCAGATATGGGAACGTAACCTTCAGTTGGCACTGGTCCACCATCCGGTCCATTTCCCTCTGGAAGACAGAGACACCATTTGTGATACCGAAGGGGACGCACAGGAAGTGATAGAGCCTGCCGCCCGCCTCGAAGGCGGTGTAGGGGCGGTCCTCTGGGCGGATGGGGAACTGGTGATAAGCGGATTTTAGGTCTATGGTCGAGTACACCTTGTACTGAGCTATCTGGTTGACCATATCCGTGATGCAGGGTAGGGGGTACGCGTCGAGCTGCGTGAACCTATTGATGGTCTGGCTATAGTCCACGACCATCCTATTTTTCTGCCCTGTCCGAACAACGACCACCTGGGCCCTCCAAGGGCTTGTGCTTGGCTCATTGATCCCCTCCCTGAGCAGCCGCTGCAGCTCTGACTGAATGAAGGCCCTGTCCCCCACGCTGTACCTCCTGCTTTTAGTTGCCACAGGTTTACAGTCGGGGGTCAGGTTGGCGAACAGCGGTGGGGGAGGGATCTTGAGGGTGGAGAGGCTGCAAGTGGTGTCAGTAGCGCAGCTGTCGGCATGGTGCTGGGTGGGATGTGTGGGTCGGTGTGTGTGTGTGGTCAGTAGCGGGGTATATGACAAAGTCCCACAGAACTGAGGATTTCTGACAGTGATTGGCGGGAGGGGCCCGTCATATGCCATAGTCACACTTTTCAGGTGGCTCTGGAAGTCGAGCCCCAATAGCACAGGCATGACCAGTAACGCAAAGTCCCGATATTCTGTGCGCTGCACCACTAATGTCGCTACACAACCCCCCCGGATGTCTGTGGAATGCGACCCAGAAGCCATGGTGACCCTCTGGCTTACCGGCTGTGTCATGAGTCCGCAGCATTGCACCGTGTCTGGGTGAATAAAACTCTCAGTGCTGCCCGTGTCAAACAGGCAGCGAGTCCTGTGCCCCTCCACCAGGATGTCCATCATTGACCTTGCGAGCTGGTGTGGAGCGCTTTGGTCGAGGGTCACGGAGGCCAGAGTTGAATCGCCGTCTTGGTGCCCGGTAAGCACCCGTGGGTCGGAGGTGGGGCGAGTTGGTGCCGACAAAGATGGCCGCCCCCATGTCTCGCACGCGGCGGGCAGGCAAGATGGCGGCGACCAAGATGGTGACCCCCCATGCCTCGCACGTGGCGCTGCTCAACCCCACTTCTGGTTTGGACTTACAGACCCTGGCGAAGTGGCCCTTCTTTCCGCAGCTGGAGCAGGTAGCTTCTTGGGCTGGGCAGCGTTTTTGGGGGTGCTTTTCGAGTCCGCAGAAGTAACACTGCGCGGACTTGCGACTGGCAGCAGCCGAGGTCGATTCGTCGGTGGGTTGCGGGGACATCACGGACTCGCGACTGGCAGCCGAGGTCGATTCGTCGGCGGGTTGTGGGGACTTCACGGACTCGTGACTGGCAGCCGAGATCGATTTGCCGGCGGGTTGCGGGGACTTCACGGACTCGCGACTGGCAGCAGCCGAGGTCGATTCGCCGGCAGGTTGCGGGAACTTCACGGACTCGCAACTGGCAGCAGCCAAGGTCGATTCGCCGGCGGGTTGCGGGAACTTTACGGACTCGTGACTGGCAGCAGCCGAGGTCAATTCGCCGGAGGGTTGCGGGGTCTGCAGCGTCCATGAGGGAGATCGTGCGCCTGGACAGCGTCAGCGTTGTGCAGAGCAGCCTTCAGCATGTCAGCCAGCTCGATCGCCGACTGTAAGGTAAGATCGGCGTGTTCCAGCAGCCGCTGGCGCACGTACACTGACCTGATCCCCGTAACAAAGGCGTCTCTTACTAGCAGCTCCGCATGTTGTTCTGCCGTCAGTCCCCTGCAGTCGCAGGCCCGCACGAGTGTCTGTAGGGCCCGGACAAACTCAGCGCTCGACTCTCCGGCCTGCTGCCGCCGTGTCGCTAAGAGATGTCTTGTATAGACGGTGTTCACCGGCCGCAGGTATTGTCTTTTGAGGGCATCCATCGCACCCTGGTAATCCGTTTGGTCTCTGATCATGGAGTAGACCCTTGCACTGACTCTGGAGAGGAGAACCCTGCGCATTGTGGCAGGGTCGGTCACATGAATCTCCTCCAGGTACGATTCGAAGCATGCTAGCCAGAGTTCGAAAGCGTCGCCGGCTTCCTGGGATTGAGGGTCGAGATCCAATCTGTCTGGTCGTAAAATGTTCTCCATGTTTTACAATTGCTGCTAATAAAATTGATGCACCATCAATATCTTTCGGAGACGGGAGGTGAACGATAGGCTTTTATTAGCAGCAAAAGGGAGCACGGCATCCTGAAGACTGAGGGGGGAGCAGTGCCTCCAATCGCCTTTATACAGGGGTCTGTGGGAGGAGTCACAGGAGCAGTCAGCCGGGGGGGGGGGGGGGGGGGAGCGTGTCCAGACAGGTATACATTGTTTACCACAGTCCTGGAATGATCATTGAAAAGCCATCTCACGGGCAAAGTGGCAATTCCGGACTAAATTTGGATCAACAAAGGATGCTTGATGGCTGTGGCAGGGCTTGAATACTGTCACCTCTCATAAAATTAAATCAAGCAACATAGGAGACAGCAGAGCTTCACTTCCAGATGAGCTCAATGCCATCTATACTCGCTTTTCCTGCCAGTGTGAGGTCATGTGATGGCCTGTTCCAACAGGTTTAAAATGGGGAAAGCCTGCTGTGACGCAGGAGTTTTTGTTGGGATGTCGTTTAAGTTGTCCGTTACTCCGTTATGCTGCGTATTTGGTTTCATGACGCAGTTTTGTTTTAACGTGGAGTTTTAATTCTTACTGTAAGGTACAATGTTGTTGTGCCAGCAGTTTTGAAAATCACTGCCAGTTCTGTTTGATGTATCTTCAATTTAATTTTAAAGTCTAAGTATTGGCGAGTGAAGATTTACCGAGGTACGGAAACCTGAAGGATCGAATAAAGTTGGTGTCGTTGGCGATAAAACAGGATCGACCTTATTGGATCTTCATTCTGGAGATAGTAACCTGCATCCGAGATAGCCCCTGCTGTAAGAGCAGAAAGGGTTAGGCTCAGTGTCATTCGTCAAGGAAAAGGACAGTTCCTGCAAGCTGTTTTTATTTCCTTCATTGTGAATCCTTCGGGCAAGGCATATTTCGGGCAGGATCAGCAGTAACTTCACGTCGTCGAGGAATTCGTTACTTCAGGGAAGTCTCTCCTAATTGACTGTATAAATCAGTTGGACTTTTGCATTTATCACTTTAAGAACTGTTCAAGTTGCCGTATAGCAGTTAACTTCCGGTTAAGTTAGTCGTTTGTTTACTTTTCATTTTTATTGAGCGGAGTTTAAATAAATGTTCATTTGTTTATTAAAAAAACTCTCTCAATTCTATATTCATTGTTGCCGTATCGTAACAATGGTCTTTCATTGATTGGTTATTATTCTACAGATTTATTGACTATGTCCACAAGAAAACTAATCTCAGGGCTGCATATGGTGACATACATGTACTTTGATAATAAAAATTTACTTTGAACTTTGTAAAGCCTCAGTATTACACCCTTGGTTTTATATTCTAGTCCTCTTGAAATAAATGATAACATTGCATTTGCATTCCTTACCACAGATTCAACTTGCAAATTAGGGCATCCTGCACAGGAACTCCGAAGACCCTTTGCACCTGGATTTGCAACCCATTTAGAAAATAGTCTACACCTGTATTTCTTCTACCAAAGTCCATGCCCATACACTTCCCTACGCTGTATTTGATCTGCCTCCTCTTTGCCTATTCTCCTAATCTAGGTTCTTCTGCAGAATCTCTGCTTCCTCGCCACTAACTGCCCCTCCAGATATTGATGTATCATCCACAAACTTGGCCACAAAGCAATCAATTCTGTCATCCAAATCATTGACATAGAATGTGGAAAGATATGGTCCCAACACTGTCTCCTATGGAACACCACTAGTCATCGGCAGCCAATCAGAAAAGACTCCCTTTTTTCCACTCTTTGACTCCTGCCAGTCAGCCAATCTTCAATCTATACCAGTATCATTCCTGTAAAATCATAGTCTCTTATCTTGTTTAACAGCCTCATGTGTGGCACCTTGTTAAAAGCCTTCTGAAAATCCAAATAAACAATATCCACTGACTCTTCTTTTCTATCCTGCCTGTTATTTCCTCAAAGAACTCCAACAAATCTGCCAGGCAAGATTTCCCCTTAAGGAAACCATACTGACTTCGACCTACTTGATCATGTGCCTCCAGGTACCCTGAAACTTCATCCTTAATAATGGACTCCAACATCTTCCAATGACTGAAGTCAGGCTAACTGCCCTATAATTTTCTGTCTTTTGCTTCCCTCCCTTATGAAGGAGTGGAGTGACATTTGCAATTTTCCAATCCTCCGGAACCATTCCAGAATCTAGTAATTCTTGAAAGATCACTATTAATGCCTTCACAATCTCCTCAGCTTTCAGAACCCTGGAGTATCATCCATTTTGTTCAGATGACTTACCTGTCTTTGGAATATTCAACTTTCCATGTACCTTCTTAGTAATGGAAACTGCACTCACTTTTGCCCTGATATTCTTGAATTTCTGGCACACCATTAGCGTATCCCATAGCGAAGACTCTTGCAAACTTTGTTTGCCATTTCTTTCTCTCCCGTTACTAGTGGTTTGATGTCCACTCTTACTTCTCTGTGAATGACCGCCAGAAAATGAATCTCAGGGTAGTATATGGTGGCATTTGTGTACTTTGATAATAAATTTTACTTTGAACTTTGGGCTCAAGTACATACAGGTACAGGTGCAATGAAAAAAATCTTCCACAAGAAATTCTGCAGATGAGTGAAATCCAGAGCAATGGACACGAAGTGCTGGAGGAGTTGAGCAGGTCAGGCAGCGTCTATGGAGAGGAATAAACATTTGACATTTCAAACTGAGCCCCTTCATCAGGACTGAAAAGGAAGGGGAGAGGAGCTGGAATGAGAAGGCAGAGGGGAGGTGAAGCAGTTCAAGGTGGCAGGTAATAGAACTTACAGCATTACGGGCACATACCATTAGAGGAATTGGTTTATTATTTTCACATGTATTGAGATACAGTGAAGAGTTTTTCTTGCAGATCAACTCATCACGCAGTGCTTGAGGTGGAACAAGGAATATAGAATAAAGTGTAAAAGCAACAGAGAAGTACAGTGCAGGTAAACAAAGTTCAAAATCATAACAGCACGTTGTGAGGTCTAGGGTCTTCCTTATTGGAAGAGGGAAACATTTAATATAAATGTTAATATAAACAATAACATTTAATATAAACTGCCTGGGAACAGTAGGTTTGAAGCTGTCCTTGAGCCTGGTGGTATGTGCTTTCAGGCTTTGCATCTTCCGCCCATTTGAAGAGGAGAGAATAGAGATACTGGCTGCTTTACTGAGGGAGCGGGATGCATAGAAGGAGTCCATTGAGGGGAGGCTGGTTTCCATGATGAGCTGGGCCATGTGCACTATTCCCTGCAGATTCTTGTGGTCACAGGTAGAGCAATTGCCATACCAAGATGTTGTGCATCCAGTTAAGATGCTTTCTACAGTCCGCTGATAAAGATTAGCAAGGGTCAACGGGGACATGCCAAATTAATTCAGCCTCCAGAGAAAGTATAGGCTTTGTTGAGTTCTCTTGACTGTGGCATCTACATGGTCTACCAGGATAGGCTATCAATGATGTTTCGTCTTCAGAACATGAGGCTCTTAGCCTTCTCAACAATTGATTTGGAAAGGAGAATGGGTACTGCTCTCTCCCCACCCGTCCCTTCTTGAAATCAATGAGCAGCTCTTTTGGATTGCTGACATTGAGGGAAAGATTGTTGTCATGACATCGTGTCACTTCTCCCGCCTGCATCGTTGTTTGAGATACAGCTCATTACAGTGATGTCATCTGCAAGCTTGTAGAGTTGGAGCAGAACCAGGCCACTTTGTCATGCCTGTACAGGGAGAAGGCACCACATTCACCAGGAAAAACATAAATGAGACATAAATTGTACAAGGAAGAGCACAATTAGAACCAAAAATTAACAAAGTTGTGTTATTGCAATGTAGGAACCAGAATTACACTGATAAAACCGGAGAATTCCCCAGGAACTGATAACCTACGTCTCAGAATTCTCAAAAAACAGTAGGTAGAGATAATGGACACACTAGTATTTATGTTCCTAAATTCCCTTGATTCTGAAATAATCTCAATAAACTGGAAGGTAGACATTTGGGGAAGTTGTAATCACAGGTGTCGCTTAACGGCTGACTCGGACGTTTTAAGTTGCAGACGCTGAGTAGACATTCCAATTGCTCTCACAAGAGGATTATAGGTAAGCTACCTGCCTTGATGAATAGAAACACTATTATAGAGGCCATTGCCAGGTTTTTTTTTGTCCTGGTTGAACACTGAACAAATAGAAAATATGTACATTTGCAATTGATGTTGAGCAATAGCATTAAAGACAATATGAAAATGGGCCAATTGATCAGCTTAATAAGATCATATCAACTTTTGAATTTTCATGTTGTATGTGTGCACTCAAAATTGATTAAAATCAGAAATGTAGGTGTCTGAAAAACGTTGGATGCATCTCGTCTATGGATGGAATATTGACAGATGTGTCCGACCAAAGACTACGAGTTACTTTACTTTTATTTGACAGCTTCTCACAATGCAGTGGTATCAAACATTGATAGGTTCCTATATATCATCCTGTATCTAGTAGGGTAGTAAAGTAGTTTAGATAGGGATATGGAGTGGCAGAAAATGAATGGATTTAGCAAACTTTCCATCAAATGTTAGGAAAACAAAAGAGCTGGTTATTGACTTCAGGAGGCATTGGTGGAGCAGATGCCCTTGTGTTTATTAATGGTGTTGAGGAGGAGCTGGCTGACTGCTTCAAATTCCTGGATGTAGATATCACCAATAGTTTGTCCTGGTCCAACCACATATGGCCAAGAAAAAATGTTAGCTCCTCTACAGGTGTCCCCCGCCCCCACCTTTACAAAGGTAGAGCGTTCCTATGAAACCTTTCTCAAGCTGAAATGGCGTAAAGCGAAGAACCATTGACTTATATGGGAAAAATTTTTGTAAAAGTGAAAATCCTCTTTGTAATGCGAAAACAGGTTACTAACGTAGTTCTTTAGTAAAAGCAAAGTGGTGTAAAGCAAACATTTGTAAAGCGGGGTTCACCTGTATTTCCTCAGAAGTCTAAGGGATTTCTATATATCCTGATGACCATCACTCGTTTTTACAGGTGCACGATAGAATACATCCTAGTCAGACGCATCATATCTTGGTCTGGCAACTGCTCTGCCTAAGACCGCAAGAGATTGCAGAGTGCTGTGGATGCTGCCTGGTCTGTCGTGAAAACCACTTCCCCTCCACTGACCCTGTCTACACTTTCTGCTTTCTTGGGAAAGCAGGCAACATAATCAAAGACCCCTCCCACACTAGTCACTCTCTGTTCTCACCCCAAACCCCTCTCTCAGGCAGAAGATACAGAAGCTTGAAAACATGTATTATCAGGGTCAAGGACAGCTCCTATCTCACTGTTATAAGACTGTCAAATGGACCTCTTCTACAATAAAGATGAACTCTCCATCTCTCAGTCTACCTTGCTATTGCTTTTGCACCTTATGCATCTACTTGCACTGTGCCTTCTCCATAACTGTAACACTTTATTTTACGTTCTATTATTGTTTCTCCTTTTGCACCAACACAAGATACTGAAGTTTGGAATAATACCTCTGGGTAGCATACCAAAAGCTTTTCACTATTTCAGCACAGGTGACCATAAGAGTGAAAGACCACAAGCAGGCAGATGGGATTAATTTGGATTGGTACCATGGACAACGCGGACTGGAAGGCTTGTTCCTGTGCTGTGCTAGTTCTATGCTCTTGTCACAGAACACTCTTGGAGGACTGGACCCAGGCGCAGAGGACCGGCAGGCTTTCTCTGTCACAGGAGTCGCTGACACCATCTCAGCCCACGAGCCTGCAGATGGCAGGATCAAAGTTCAACTCTGTCTGACGCGCAGGGCAGCTGATTCCCCACAAAGAGATGAAAACAAGAAGTTAGACTCAGGAATCCCAACAGAGCCTTAGAGGAATGACTGGGTGACACTGCGAGACAATCGTTCTCTGCAACACAATGACTCCGTGAAGGCACTAAACAGGAGTCCTCCTTAAATAACCACAGAATGAGGAAAAACCTGTCAGTCATAATTAACTTGACAAGATTAAACTGAAAGCACAAAGGCTTTACAGCTCTAGTTGAGATAACAGTTAACAAATACAGGTGTTTGAGAAACATTGATCAGTGTTCCACAGCAAGCCTCAGAGGCCTGCAGGGCTCATGACAGTTCAGTGTTCAAAGGGATCTGTATGCCTGTTAAAAGAAAACATAATGCAGCAGGTGCTCCAAGATATTTCTAGCTTTGCAATAGGTCATCAACTGAGTAATTCCTTGTTTAATTATGGCATGTCTCCACAGTTTACTGCAGGCTTTACTCCTGTTAATGTCATCGTTTGTCACACTCACACTTGAGCTTGCTGGGTACGTAACTGTTTCAAGGAAGAGGAAAGCAATTGCCTTAGCATGAAGGAGTTGGAGTCATCAGTCTGGTGAGGAAGCACAAGACCCAAAACTAACCTGGATCTGAAGACTGGGATGGAATTATGGCTGGTATTGGGAATCAGATGAGATATGTCCCTCGAGATTAGATGATCATATCTGAAGATGCTCAAACCAGTTGTGATCATGATACAGAGCCAACCACCGTTGGGAAGCCACAGCACAGCTAGTCAAGAGTCTACAGGTTCCATTGTCCCAGGGACAAGGGCAATGTACACAGTTGAGAAAGTCACAAAGTAAATCTGTGACAACTGGGTATCACCTTGCATGTGTTTATGCTCATTGATATTTACTAAAGAGGTACAATGTCGATAAGTCAACTGGACCAGATGGACCACATCCCAGTGCTCTGAAAGAGGGAGCTGAAGAGATTGTGGAATCACCAGATTCTGGAATGGTTCCGGAGGACTGGAAAATTGTGAATGTCACTCCACTCTTTAAGAGGGAAGGGAGGCAAAATAAAGGAAATTATTGGCCAGTTCGCCTGACTTCAGTGGTTGGGAAAATGTTGAAGTCCATTATTAAGGATGAGGATTTGTGGTACTTGGGGACACATGATAAAATAGGCTGAAGTCAGCATGGTTTCCTCGAGGGGAGATCTTACCTGACAAATTCTTTGACAAAATAATAGACAGGATAGACAAAGGAGAGTCCATTGGATGTTGTATTCTCAGAAGGCCTTTGACAAATTGCTACTCATGAGGCTCCTAAGCAAGATAAGAACTCAAGGTATTACATGAAAGATACTAGCATGGATAGAAGATTGGCTAACTAGCAAGAGGCAAAGTGTGGGAATAAAGGGTACTTTGTCTGGTTGGCTGCCAATAACTAGCAGTGTTCCACAGGGGTCGGTGTTGGGACCACTTCTTTTCATGTTATATGTCAATGATTTGGATGATGAAATGAATGGCTTTGTGGTCAAATTTTGTGGATGGTGTAAATATATGTGGAGGGGCCGGTAGTGTTGAGGAAGGGGGGAATCTGCAAAAGGACTTAGATTCAGAGAATGGGCAAAGATGTGACAGGTGGAATACAGTGTTGGGAAGTGTATGCTCGTACAACTTGGTGGAAGAAATGAAAGGGTTGACCATTTTCTAAATGGAGAGAAAATTCAAACATCAGAGGTGCAAGAAGACTTGAGAATCCCCTTGCAAGATTTTATTCTGGATCGGGAGCAGCATCTCCAACGCCATCACACTGAGCACGGGGGCTCCGCAGGGCTGTGTGCTCAGTCCACTGCTGTTCACTCTGCTGACCTATGACTGTGTTGCAACACACAGCTCGAACCACATCATCAAGTTCGCCGATGACACGACCGTGGTGGGTCTCATCAGCAAGAATGACAAGTTAGCTTACAGAGAGGAGGTGCACGACTAACGGTCTGGTGCAGAGCCAACAACCTGTCTTTGAATGTGAACAAAACAAAAGAGATGGTTGTTGACTTCAGGAGGGCACTGAGCGACCACTCCCCGCTGAACATCAACGGCTCCTCAGTAGAGATCGTTAAGAGCACCAAAGTCCTGATGAAGGGTTTCGACCTGAAACATTGACTGCTTCTTTTAACGGATGCTGCTGGACCTGCTGAGTTCATCCAGCTTTTTTGTACGTCTTGATTTGACCACAGCATCTGCAGTGCACTTTGTGTTTACCAAGTTTCTTGGTGTTCACCTGGCGGAGAATCTCACCTGGTCCCTCAACACCAGCTCTATAGCAAAGAAAGCCCAGCAGCATCTCTATTTTTTGCGAAGGCTGAGGAAAGTCCATCTCCCACCCCCCATCCTCATCACATTCTACAGGGGTTGTATTGAGAGCATCCTGAGCAGCTGCATCACTGCCTGGTTCAGAAATTGCACCATCTCGGATCGCAAGACCCTGCAGTGGATAGTGAGGTCAGCTGAGAAGATCATCGGGGTCTCTCTTCCCGCCATCATGGACATTTACACTACATGCTGCATCCACAAAGCAAACAGCATTATGAAGGACCCCATGCACCCCTCATACAAACTCTTCTCCCTCCTGTCGTCTGGGAAAAGGCACCGAAGCATTCAGGCTCTCACAACCAGACTATGTAACAGTTTCTTCCCCCAAGCTATCAGACTCCTCAATACCCAGCGCCTGGACTGACACCTTGCCCTATTGTCCTGTTTGTTATTTATTGTAATGCCTGCACTGTTTTGTGCACTTTATGCGGTCCTGGGTAGGTCTGTAGTCTAGTGTAGCTGTTGTATGTGTTTTTTTCTCTCTGTGTTGTTTTTTTTACGTAGTTCAGCCTAATTTTTGTAATGTGTCATGTAACACCATGGTCCTGAAAAAAGTCGTCTCATTTTTACTGTGTACTGTACCAGCAGTTATGGTCGAAATGACAATAAAAGTGACTTGACTTATAAAGGTTACCTTGCAGGTTGAGTCTGTAGTGAGGAAGGCAAATGCAAAGTTAGCATTCATTTCAAGAAGACTATATAAAAGAAAGGATGTAATGCGGAGGCATGATAAGGCACTGGTATGACTGCACTAGTAGTATTGTGAGGGGTTTTACGCCCCTTACCTAAGGAAGGATGTGCTGACTTCGGAGAGGGTCCACAGAATGCTCCCAGGAATGAAAGTGTTAATGTATGAGGAGCATTTGATAGTTCTGTGTTCGTACTCACTAGAGTTTAGAAGAATGAGGGGGGATGTTATTGAAACCTATCGAATGGTGAAATAGAATGGATGAGAAGACCATGTTTCCTATAGTGAGGGAGTCCTAGGACCAGAGGGCACATCCTCAGAATAGAGAGGCATCCCTTTTGAACAGACCGAAGGAGAAATTTCTTTAAGTTGGGAAATCAGTGGGATTCATTGCCACAGACAGCTGTGAAGGCCAAGTCATTGGTTATATATAAAGCTGAGTTTGATATGTTCTTGATTAGTTATAGTGTGAAAGGTTGCAGGGAGCGGGCAGGAGAATGGGATTGAAAGAGGCAATAAATCTGCCATAGAATGGCAAAGCAGACTAGATGGGCCGAATGGCCTAACAGTGCTCCTGTGTCTCATAGACCGGTTAGCCTGACGTCAGTAGTGGGAAAGATGCTAGAGTCAATTATAAAAGATGAAATTACGACACATTTGGATAGCAGTAGATGTAATAGTGGCCAAAGGAACTAGGGTAATGGATGAACTGAATGAAATTTATATTAGGCAAGAAATGGTGTTGGATAGACTGTTGAGTCTGAAGGCTGATAAGTCCCTGGGACCTGATGGTCTGTATCCCAGGGTACTTAAAGAGGTGGCTCTAGAAATCGTGGACACATTGGTAATCATTTTCCAATGTTCTATAGATTCAGGAACATTTCCTGCTGATTGGAGGGTGGCTAATGTTGTCCCACTTTTCAAGAAAGGAGGGAGAGAGAAAACAGGGAATTATAGACCGGTTAGCCTGGCGTCAGTAGTGGGAAAGATGCTGGAGTCAATTATAAAAGAGGAAATTACGACACATTTGGATAGCAGTAGAAGGATCAGTCCGAGTCAGCATGGATTTATGAAGGGAAAATCATGCTTGACTAATCTTCTGGAGTTTTTTGAGGATGTAACTATGAAAATGGACAAGGGAGAGCCAGTGGATGTAGTGTACCTGGACTTCCAGAAAGCTTTTGATAAAGTCCCACATAGGAGATTAGTGGGCAAAATTAGGGCACATGGTATTGGGGGCAGAGTACTGACATGGATTGAAAATTGGCTGGCTGACAGGAAACAAAGAGTAGCAATTAACGGGTCCCTTTCGGAATGGCAGGCTGTGACCAGTGGGGTACCGCAAGGTTCGGTGCTGGGACCGCAACTGTTTACAATATACATTAATGATTTAGATGAAGGGATTAAAAATAACATTAGCAAATTTGCCGATGACACAAAGCTGGGTGGCAGTGTGAAATGTCAGGAGGATGTTATGAGAATGCAGGGTGACTTGGACAGGTTGGGTGAGTGGGCAAATGTATGGCAGATGCAGTTTAATGTGGATAAATGTGAGGTTATCCACTTTGGTGGCAAGAACAGGAAGGCAGATTACTATCTAAATGGAGTCAAGTTAGGAAAAGGGGAAGTACAACAAGATCTAGGTGTTTTTGTACATCAGTCAATGAAAGCAAGCATTCAGGTACAGCATATGGCATGCTGGCCTTTGTAACAAGAGGAATTGAGTATAGGAGTAAAGAGGTCCTTCTGCAGCTGTACAGGGCCCTGGTGAGACCCCACCTGGAGTATTGTGTGCAGTTTTGGTCTCCAAATTTGAAGAAGGACATTCTTGCTATTGAGGGAGTGCAGCGTAGGTTCACAAGGTTAATTCCCGGAATGGTGGGACTGTCATATGTTGAAAGATTGGAGCGACTGGGCTTGTATACACTGGAATTTAGAAAGATGAGAGGGAATCTGATTGAAACATATAAGATTATTAAGGGATTGGACACGCTGGAGGCAGGAAGCATGTTCCCGCTGATGGGTGAGTCCAGAACTAGAGGCCACAGTTTAAGAATAAGGGGTAGGCCATTTAGAACAGAGATGCGGATAAACTTTTTCACCCAGAGAGTGGTGGATATGTGGAATGCTCTTCCCTAGAAGGCAGTGGAGGCCAAGTCTCTGGATGCATTCAAGAGAGCGTTAGATAGAGCTCTTATAGATAGCGGGGTCAAGGGATATGGGGAGAGGGCAGGAACGGGGTACTGATTGTGTATGATCAGCCATGATCACAGTGAATGGCTGTGCTGGCTAGAAGGGCCAAATGGCCTACTCCTGCACCTATTGTCTATTGTCTTATGGTCTCATTTGTACATTGTTTTGTGAATGTCAGAGGATGTGCTGATATATCATCACTTGAATATTGATTTACATGATGAAATCAAACTCTCCTGTTAAAGTTAGTGGAAGTATTCTGACTCAAATTTCCTGTGGTCTGTAACCACTATTGTATCAGAATCAGGTTTAATATCACTAACATTTATCATGAAATTTGTTGATATGCGGCAGCAGTACATTGCAGTACATAATAATAAAAACCGTAAACCTCTCCCTGCTGGTCATATTGAGAAGAGGGCATGGGGGTCCTTAAAGATAGATACCCTTGGATGCTGTGGAGGCTAGTGCCCAGGATGGAGCTGGATGAGTTTACTAATTTCTGCAGCTCTTCACAGTACACCTAGAGAAACTAACCAGAGTCTTTGTTCACATACCAGGCTTCCTCAAACTCTTAATTTTTTTTTAGCGTGTCGCAGCAGACAGTCAACCATTCTTGTCTGGCGCGTGGTGTCAGGATTGGTCTCCTTTCAGATTAACCGGGTCATGGTATGAATGTTCCTGACTCAACCCTTGTTTTTTTTTACGAGGCCGAGTGGCTAGCTCGACGCTCAGCCCGGCATGATGGAAAGCGCGCACGGTGGTGGTCCAACTTGGATTCGAACTCGGGAGCCTTCGCTCCGGAGTCTGGCGCTGGTGCCATTGTGCCACCAGCCAGCCAAACTCCTAATGAAATACAGCCACTGCTGTGCCTTCTTTGTAACTGCATCAATACGTTGGGCCCATGATAGATCTTCAGAGATGTTGACACCCAGGAACTTGAAGTTGCTCACCCTTTCCACTGCTGATTGCTCTATAAGGACTGATGTGTGTTCTCTCAACTTCCTGCTCCTGAAATCCACAACCATTTCCTTGGTCTTACTGACGTTGAGTGCAAGATTGTCATTGCGATACTACTCAACTAGCTGATTTATCTCTTTCCTGTTTGCCTCCTCGTCACCACCTGAAATTCTGAGAACAATAGTTGTGTAGTCAGCAAGTTTATAGATGGTGATTGAGCTGTGGCTAGGTACGCAGTCGTGGATGTAGAGAGAGTCGAGCGGTGGGCTGAGCATGCATTCTTGAGTCATGCTAGTATCTGTGTGGTGGGGGTATTATTTCCCATCCGCACAGACTGTGGTCTCCTGGTGAGCAAGACAAGGATCCAGTTGCAGAGTAAGGTACATAGGCTCAGGTTTTGGAGCTTGTCGACTAGAAGTGAATTAATCGAATAGTGTTGAACGCTGAGCTGTAGTCGAGATGCTGGAGATTTCCAGCCTCTTTAGATTTCCTGGTGTTTGTAGACAATAAGCTGCATCCTGAGGCAGGTATTGCAGGTGTCTGCGTGATCCAAGGCCGAGTGGAGAGCCAGTGAGATTGCATCTGCTAGTAGACCTCTTGTGGTGATAGGAAAATTGCAATGGGACCAGGTCATTGCTTAGGCAGGAGCTGATTCTAGCCATGACCAACCTCTTAAAGCACTTCATCACAGTAGATGTGAGGGCTCATGGACGACAGTCATTGAGGCAGTTTACCCTTATCTTCTTGGCCATTAGTGTGATTGTCATCCTTCCGAAGCAAATGGGAGCCTCTGACTGGAGCAGTGAGAGACTGGAGATCACCATGAACACTCCCACCAGTTGGCTTGCACAGGTTTTCAGAGCCCTACCAAGTTACATCATCAGGGCCTGACGCCTTGTGAGGGTTCACCCTCTTGAAAAATGTTCTGACATCGGCCTCCGAGGCAGAGATCACGGGGTCACAAAGAGATGAGAAACCATCAAGTAGATGCTGTCCGGGATTATTCTGGATTTAGAACCATAGAACATTACAGCACAGAAACAGGCCTTTTGGTCCTTCTTGGCTGTGCTGAACCATTTTTCTGCCTAGTCCCACTGACCTGCACCTGGACCATATCCCTCCATACACCTCTCATCCATGTAGCTGTCCAAGTTTTTCTTAAATGTTAAAAGTGAGCCCGTGTTTACCACTTTGTCTGGCAGCTCATTCCACACTCCCACCATTCTCTGTGTGAAGAAGCCCCCCCCCTAATGTTCCTTTAAACTTATTCCCCCTTCACCCTTAACCCATGTCCTCTGGTTTTTTTTCTCCCCTAGCCTCAATGGAAAAAGTCTGCTTACATTCACTCTATCTATACCCATCATAATTTGATATACCTCGATCAAATCTCCCCTCACTCTCCTATGCTCCAGGGAATAAAGTCCTAACCTATTCAACCTTTCTCTGCAACTCAGTTTCTCAAGTCCCGGCAACATCCTTGTAAACCTTCTCTGCACTCTACAACCTTATTAATATTCTTCCTGTAATTTGGTGACCAAAACTGCACACAATACTCCAAATTCGGCCTCACCAATGCCTTATACAACCTCACCATAACATTCCAACTCTCATACTCAATACTTTAATTTATAAAGGCTAATGTACCAAAAGCTCTCTTTACGACCCTATCTACCTGTGACGCCACTTTTAGGGAATTTTGTATCTGTATTCCTAGATCCTTACATTCTACTGCGCTCCTCAGTGCCATTTACCTTGTATGTTCTACCTTGGTTTGTACTTCCAAAGTGCAATACCTCTCACTTGTCTGTATTAAACTCCATCTGCCATTTTTCAACCCATTTTTCCAGCTGGTCTAAATCCCTCTGCAAGCTTTGAAAACCCTCCTCACTGTCCACTACACATCCAATCTTTGTATCATCAGCAAATTTGCTGATCCAATTTACCACATTATCATTTAGATCATTGATTTAGATGACAAATAACAATGGATCCAGCACTGATCCCTGTGGCACACCACTAGTCACAGGCCTCCACTCAGAGAAGCAGTCCTCCACTACCACTCTCTGGCTTCTCCAATTGAGCCAATGTCTAATCCAATTTACTACCTCACCATGTATACCTAGCGATTGAAACTTCCTAACTAACCTTCCATACGGGACCTTGTCAAAGGCCTTACTGAAGTCCATGTAGACAACATCCACTGCCTTCCCTTCATCCACTTTCCTGGTAACCTCCTTGAAAAACTCTAATAGATTTGTTAAACATGATCTACCATGCACAAAGTCATGTTGACTCTCCCTAATTAGTCCCTGTTTATCTAAATCCTTGTAGATCCTATCTCTTAGTACTCCTTCCAATAATTTACCTACTACTGACGTCAAATTTACCGGCCTATAATTTCCCGGATTATTTTCAGAGCCTTTTTTAAACAACGGAACAATATGAGTTATCCTCCAATCCTCTGGCACCTCACACGTAAATACTGACATTTTAAATATATCTGCCAGGGTCCCTGCAATTTCAACACTAGTCTCCTTCAAGGTCCGAGGGAATACCCTGTCAGGTCCCGGGGATTTATCTACTCTGATTTGCCTCAAGATAGCAAGCACCTCCTCCTCTTCAATCTGTATCGGTTCCATGACCTCACTACTTGTTTGCCTTATTTCCATTGACACCATACCAGTTTCCTTAGTAAATACAGAAGCAAAAAATTGGTGAAATTATGAATAGCGTAATAACGAATTAATTAAAATGAGAACCAGTCTTCAGGAAATAAAACATGTTTACAATTTAACTTCCAAGTGATGCTGGTGAAACCAATCATTGAGTGTTGAACATTCTGACTCTGCCCCATTGAAAATATTCAGGGTAAAACAATAGGTGAATGGTAGCCTTTTAAAAATTTAGAACAAGATTAGGGAAGACATTAACTGGTCACCTCCTGTATTAACACTCTGTTAAAGGCATTTTCCTGCCACTTCATGCACAATACAGGACAGGGCCGTTTTGTCATTCAAAATTCTGGGCCAGATGAATATTCAGGCCCATCCCTCAACACTATGACAAAGGGGTATATTTTGGGTGCCTGGAATTTATGCTTAGAAGCTTTTGGATCAGTCAACAGTATTGAATATTCTGCTGGTTTAGTTTGCAACCATTGTAAATATATAATTGAACAAAGTTACCTGACTATGGCGACATCCACACTACGCCGGATAAATCCGTAACGGAAGCTTTTTCTCTTCGTTTTTACGCTCCGTCCACACTAAAACGGCGTTTTCCTCCTCCGAAACCGGGGCTTTTCAGAAACACTTTCCAGGGTGGGTATTTTTGAAAATGCTGCTCGGGCAGATCAGTGTGGACGGGGTAACCGGAGACTTTTGAAAACGCTGTCAGACGGCAGCGCGCTATTTCACTGTTTTCTTGGACGCAACCCAACAATTTCAGAACAGACGGCAAAGAGACTGAAGCCAGAAGAGTTAGAAATATACTCACCAAATACTTTGACCCACAACTTACTGAATAAATAAGTATACTCACTTTACCCTGTTTTCTGTCCTTGCTCGTATGAAGGTGGTTTACCTATTTATGCAAGTACTTCTCTGACAATAGATATGTAACAGCCTAATGTAACATTGTATAGAAATACAAGATAACACTGATGCAGACATGTTTTATACATTTAACAAGGTGCTTTATTAATGCGACAGAGTTAGTCAGTTTTTCAATGTTCATCGTCAGCCGGGTCAATCTGTCCGTGAACTCCCTGTCGGTTGCCTCCGTACGCTCCAGTATTTGTTTTTCTTTAGTTTTAAGTTCTCCTGCACGAGAGCCAACAGCTGTCTGTCGTTATAAGTTTTTCTAGTCCGTAACTACACAAACGCGCACTTTTACGGCGAGATTCAACACCAAACATGTCGCTTGTTTTCGGTAGATGTGCCCTGCGCATGCACAGGAGGAGGAGATTCGCCAAAATCTCCGTTTCAGTGTGGATAGAGATATTTTCAAAAATGCATAGTGTGGACACCTATCGTTTTTACGCGAAACTGGCATTTTCAAAATTATCCGGTCTAGTGTGGATGTAGCCTATATTCAAAGTGTTAAGGTTAAATATGTGATTATAGCCATTCAAGCTGTAATTAATCATCAGGTGTTCAATTCTGGTCACCTCATTATAGGAAGGGTGTGGAAGCTATGGAGAGGGTGCAGAGGAGATGTACCGGGATGTTGCCTGGATTGGAGAACAAGTCTTATGAGGCAAGGTTAGCAGAGCTGGGACTTTTCTCTTTGGAGCGTAGAAGGATGAGAAAGGACTTGATAGAGGTCTACAAGATTATGAGAGGCATAGATAGGGTGGATAGTCAGTACCTGTTTCCCAAGGCATGAATAGCAAACACCAGAGGGCATATGTACAAAATTAAGGGAGGGAAGTTTAGGGGAGACATCAGGGGTAAGTTTTTTACACAGACGGTTGTGAGTGCCTGGAATGACTTGCCAGGGATGGTGGTGGAGGCTAAAACGTTAGGGATATTTAAGAGGCTCTTGGACAGGCACATGGATGAAAGAAAAATGGAGGGTTATGAGGTAGTGTGGGTTTAGTACTTTTTTAAGGATTATATGGGTCGGTACAACATGGAGGGCTGAAGGGCCTGTACTGTGCTGTAGTGTTCTATGGTTCTATGGTGTTATCTTTGTGTTTAAAAAGAATAAACACAACAGATAACAATAAATTATGAATGAGTGTGGTGAGAATAAAGACTTTAATTTTCCAATTACAGTTTCCATGTGGCTGAAGTTAGTCAGTCATAACAGAGCCAACTCGTTTTCCAGAACTGTTGAAGGTTTATCTTAGATCCACCTTGGATTACAAGAGTGGATGGCAAGGGGGGGCAATTCAATTTCAGAATTGGATTGCTAGCTGAAGAGCTGATAAAGGGTTGTGGCCCAAAACGTCAACTGCTTATTCCTCTCCAAAGATGTTTGCCTCCAGCATTTTGTGCATGTTGCACAATTTCAAAATGACTGTGCCTAAAGTTTTAAAAGGCTTTTGATGGGTACCTGACATAAAGTAAAGTCTGACATTAAATCTGACAATGCAGGTTGGATGGGTGACATAAACAAGCAAAAGATTATCAGAGTGAGGCACCTTTTTCTTCACAGGTTGCTATGAGTGTGTTTCACAAGGATTAGTATCATGGCTTTAGCTTTGAACTATCTTAGCAGCTGTGGTCGGGCATGTGAAGGGGTCCATTGAGGACATAATGGAAAAGAAAATGCAAAGGCAGACTGGAATCTCACTCAGAATCACAACGTACCTTGGACTAGACAAAGCCAGGGAGAGATGTGGAGTTGGCTGATGCATGCAGAATCTAGTGTGGAACTTCATGATTCAATATGTGGGATACAATTAACTGGCACATGTGAAATGGTTGTCTTATAAATCATGGTCACGACGCTTACTGTACTTACTGCCCATTATACCGCAGTCGTTTGGGGGAGCAATGAAGGTCCTCCATCTCTGTTGGTGCTCAGGACTTCCTTTGTCATGTTAGTAGATTCCTCTCAGTTTTTTCTAATGTTGGTCTTGCAAGTCCCAGGTTGAGACTCAGGAATACCATCCCACTCAGATGTAGAAGGACTCTTCATTGCTGTTTCCGTAACAATTTTGTTTTACCAGTCCAGGTTGTTAGCACTGAGCTGAAACTCCAAGTCTGGAGGACTGGTGGACCTCTCTCCCCTTTGACCTGTCTGGCATGAGTGACCCTACCAAGAGCCAAAGCACAAGACCCTAACTCCAGCCAATACAGCTCTCGGGGTCATTGAGGCACGAAAGCCTCCAAACCCTACGACAAGGTTGTTGTCCTCTTGGAGTGCGGTCACGCTGCATTAAACACATACTGTGTTTGATTAGTTGAATAAGTATTTGGTTAAATAATGGAGAGAATATAAGTAAGTAAATGAAAACTCTGTGTGGATTTCAAAGAGTTAAAAAGGAGATGAAAAAGCAGAACCCCAGAGGTTGTAATTAGTGCATAAATTGAAATAGGATAGTGCAGACAGTCATGTTGTAGAAAGGTGAAGAATGATGGAAAAACTGTACAACAGTATCTATGTAAATAAATCCACACACTTTTTTGTAATTCTTATATACCTTATCTGAAAGGTATATTTTTGAAATAATTGCTTAGTATCCATGGAGACCTGGGCAGTAATTGTGTTGGATTCAAAATGTCCAAAGCAAGTGCATACAGTATTGAGACGACAGTGTGGAGTGCAACAGTGACACCTGTTGGCAGAAAGTCAAAGCTGCAATAGATTTGCCTCACCCAGAAACAAGCTGGAGGAACTCAGCAGGTCAGGCAGCATCCATGGAAACGAGCAGTCAACATTTCAGGCCGAGACCCTTCGTCAGGACTGAAGAGGGAGGGGGCAGAGGCCCTATAAGGAAGATGGGGGGAGGGTGGAAGGTGCTGGGTGAAAAACCAATCAGAGGAAAGATCAAGAGGTGGGGGAGGGGAAGCAGGGAGGGGATAGGCAGGAGAGGTGAAGAAGAAATGTAAGGGGAAAGCACTATGGGTAGTAGAAAAAGACAAAATCATGAGAGAGGTGATAGGCAGCTAGGAGAGGAGGCAGAGTGAAACTGGAATGGTGGAAGGGAGAGGGAGGGAATTACCAGAAGTTGGAGAATTCGATGTTAATACCAAGGGGCTAGAGACCACCCAGATGGTATATGAGGTGTTGCTCCCAACCTGAGTTTGGCCTCATCATGGCAGTAGAGGAAGCCATGTATGGACATATCCGAATGAGAATGTGAAGGAGAGTTGAAGTGAGTGGCAACCGGTAGATCCTGTCTGTTGTGGCGGATGGAGCGGAGGTGCTCGACGAAGCGGTCCCCCAATCTGCGTCGGGTCTCACCGATGTAGAGAAGGCCGCACCGGGAGCACCAGATGCAATAGGTGACCCCAACAGACTCACAAGTGAAGTGTTGCCTCACCTGGAAGGACTATCTGGAAACCTGATTGGTGGTAAGAGAGGAAGTCTAGGGACAGGTGTAGCACTTACGCTTGCAGGGATAAGTACCAGGTGGGAGATCTGTGGGGAGGGACGTGTGGACCAGTCAGTCATGGAGGGAACGATCCCTGTGGAAATTGGAGAGGGGTAGAGAGGGAAAGATGTGCTCAATGGTGGGGTCCTGTTGAAGGTAGCGGAAGTTGCGGAGGATAATATGCTGGATCCAGAGGCTGGTGGGGTGGTAAGTGAGGACAAGGGGAACATAGTTTCTGTTGTGGTGACGGGAGGATGGGGTGAGGGCCGAAGTGCGGGAAATGGAGGAGATGCGGGTGAGGGCATCATTGATGACGGCAGAAGGGAAAACACGATCCTTAAAGAAAGACACACAAAATGCTGGTGGAACACAGCAGGCCAGGCAGCATTTTGTGTGTGTTGCTTGAATTTCCAGCATCTGCAGATTTCCTTGTGTTTGCTTTAAAGAAAGAGGACATTTGAGATGTCCCGGAACGGAAAGCCTCATCCTGGGAGCAGATGCGGTGGATACAGAGGAACTGGGAATAGGGAATAGCATTTTTGCATGTGGCAGATTGGGAAGAGGTATAGTTGAGGTAGTTATGAGAGTCAGTGGGTTTATAGAAGATATCAGTGGACAGTCAGTCTCCAGAGATGGAGACCGAGAGATCGAGAAAGGGGAGAGAAGTGTCCGAGATGGACCAAGTGAATTTGAAGGCTGGGTGAAAGTGAGAGGCAAAGTCGATGAAATTGACCAGCTCAGCATGGGTGCAGGAAGCAGCACCAATGTAGTCGTCAATGTAGCGAAGGAAAAGTTGGGGAGCAGTACCAGTATAGATTTGGAGCATAGACTGTTCCATATAACCAACGAAGAACTTATCCTTGGCACTTATCCCTGCAAACGTAAGTGCTACACCTGTCCCTACACCTCTTTCCTTACCACCATTCAGGGCCCCAAACAGTCCTTCCAGGTGAGGCAACACTTCACTTGTGAGTCTGTTGGGGTCATCTATTGCATCTGGTGCTCCCAGTGCAGCCTCCTCTACATCGGCGAGACCCGACGCAGATTGGGGGACCCCTTCATCGAGCACCTCTGCTCCGTCCGCCACAACAGACAGGATCTCCCGGTTGCCACCCACTTCAACTCTGCTTCACGTTTCCATTCGGATATGTCCATACATGGCCTCCTCTACTGCCATGATGAGGCCAAACTCAGGTTGGAGGAGCAACACCTCATATACCATCTGGGTAGTCTCCAGCCCCTTGGCATGAACATTGAATTCTCCAACTTCCGGTAATTCCCTCCCCCTCTCTTCCCCCATCCCACTTTCCCTCTGCCTCCTCTTCTAGCTGCCTGTCACCTCTCCCATGATTCTGCCTTCTTCTACTACCCATAGTGCTTTCCCTTTACATTCCTTCTTCACCTTTCCTGCCTATCCCCTCCCTGCTTCCCCTCCCCCACCTCTTGATCTTTCCTCTGATTGGTTTTTCACCCAGCACCTTCCACCCTCTCCCCATCTTCCTTATAGGGCCCCTGCCCCTCCCTCTTCAGTCCTGACGAAGGGTCTCGGCCCAAAACGTTGATTGCTGATTTCCATGGATGCTGCCCAACCTGCTGAGTTCCTCCAGCTTGTTTGTACGTGTTGCTTTGACCCCAGCATCTGCAGTGTACTTTGTGTGATAGATTTGCCTCCATGCCAGCAGGTCGCTCCACGGGTATCATTGCCACTGACTAGATGAGGGCGAGGGACAAAATTGATGACAATTACAGGAAAAATTAGCTTGTTCCACTTCCTTCCCCAATCCATGGGAAAAAAAAACCTTGTGGATCAGAGATTTTTTAAAAACAAAACTATCTTTATTCATAATAAAAAATGAGAATAAATTGTACAAAGCCTTTTCATTCTTACATTCATAGACAATGCATTCCATTACATTACTTGAAACCAATAGCACTGTTGTCACACATGTGCTGGCAGACCTATGAGTTTCAGGCAAACCAATGGGCATCTCTCACTGGGATGATGCTCCTTCAGCAGGACTTGATGTCTGTCACTCAGTGTGTCCCTGGAAATAACCCACAGATCCGAGAGTCCTGTATCATGTGAAGAACCGAGACTCTGGTTGCTGGATGCCAGTCACAGGGAAGTCTGAGGCAGCCAAGCAGACATCCGCCATACTAGTGCCCAAGAAGCACATGGTAAGCAGCCCCAATGACTATTGTCCAGTAGACTTAGATCCACAGTGCTGAAGTACTTTGAAAGTTTGGTGACAAAACATATCAGATCCTGCCTGTGAAGCAACTTGGATCCGCTCCAGTTTGCCTCCTGTCGCAACAGGTTAACTGCAGATGCCATCTCATTGGCTCTTCCCTCAGCTCCGAAACACCTTGACAAGGAAGATGTGTGTGTTGGGATGCTCTTAGTTGACTGCACCTCAGCATCCAACACCATCATCCCCTCTAACTCATCCCCAAGCTCCAAGGCCATAGAACCATAAGAAAAAGGAGCAGAATTTGGCCATTTGGCCCATTGAGTCTGTTCCACCATTCCATCATGGCTGATCCATTCCCCTCTTTGCTTCAATCTCCTGCCTTCCCCCCTCCCCCCCCCCCCGTATCCCTTCATGCCCTGACCAATCAAAAGACTATCAACCTCTTCCTTAAATGTACCCATTGGCTTTGGCCTCCAGAGCCGCCTGTGGCAATGAATTCCACAGATTCAATACCCTCTGGCTAAAGAAATTCCTTCTCATCTCTGTTCTAAGTAAACATGCCTCTATTTTGAGGCTGTGTCCCTGTCCAACTGGATCCTCGATTTCCTCACCTGTCAGTTCAGGTGGGCACCGCGGTGACAAAAGGAACGCCACAGTTAGGCGATGCTCTTACGGCTTGGGGGCGTCGGAGTTCGAAGTTCAGGGTTCCATTCTGGACTCCCCCCGACTGGAGTAAGTTTCCTACAGATTCCCCTGTTTGCTCCCAGAGTCCAAAGACATATTGGTGGGTTAATTAGTCATTGTAAATTGTCCTGTGATTAGGCTGGGGTTAAATAGGTGGGTTGCTGGGTGGAACAGCTTGTTGGGCTGCAAGAGCCTGTCTCTAAATAAATACCAATATGTAAAGTAACTCTAATAAAATAAAGTTACCGTGTCCTCCACGATCTCCATCAGCACAGATGTACCACAGGCTGTGTACTTAGCCCCCTGCTCGACTCACCTTTCACTTATAATTGTGTGGCTAAGCACGCTCCAATGTTGCAGTTAACCTTGGTGATGACATCACTTTCTTTTGGCTGAATCGAAGGAGATGCCGCATCAGCACACGGGAGAGAGATTGGAAATACGGCTGAACCGTACCGCAACAACAAGCTCCCACTCAACATCTGCAAAAGAAGCTGGAGACCGTGATCCGGTCCTCATTAGGGCATCAGAAGTGGAGAGGCTCAGTAAAGTCAAATTCAGAAGATCTGCCATAGGCCAGCCAGTAAGTGCCATTACAAAGAAGACACAATAGCATCTCAACTTCCCTAGAATGTTGCAGAGGTTCGGCATGTCACCAAAAACTTTTACAAACTTCTACAGATGCACAGTGGAAAGTGTCCTGACTGCGTCACAGGCAAATGGAATGTTGGCCTTCATTGCTGGAGGGACTGAATTTAAGAGTAGGGAGGTCATGTTGCAAATGTATAGGGTACTGATGAGGCTGAACCTGGAGTACTGCGTGCAGTTCTGGTCTCCTTACTTGAGGAAGGATATTCTGGCTTTGGAGGCGGTGCAGAGGAGGCTCCCTGGGTTGATTCCAGAGATGAGGAGGGGTTAGACTATTAGGAGAGAGTGAGTCACCTGGGACTGTACTCACTGGAATGCAGAAGAGTGAGAGGAGATCTTATAGAAACACATAAAATTATGAAAGGGATAGATAAGATAGAGGCAGGAAAGTTACAGTCTCAAGATTCAGGTGAGTAAGATTTAGGATGGAGATGAAGAGGAACTGTTTTTCCCAGAGAGTGGTGAATTTGTGGAATTCTCTGCCCAACAAAGCAATGGAGGCTGCCTCAATAAATTATTTAAGACTCGGTTGGATAAATTTTTGCATAGTAGGGTTATGGGGGAAAAAGCATGTAAGTGGAGATGAGTCCATGGCCTGATCAGCCATGATCTTATTGAATGTCGGAGCAGGCTCGATGGGCCAGATAGCTGATAGCTCTTTTACTTCATGTTTTTATGACTCCTTACAACTCATGTTCTCAGTATCATTTTTATTTGTACAGTTTTCCTTTTGCACATTATTATTTATCAGTCTTTATCTGTTTATGTCTAGACATTTTTCTTGTAAAATGTTATTGTAATTCTCGTAAGAAATTAAATATCGGTGGAGCATGGTAAAACGTAGGTACTTTGATACTAAAGCACTGCAGACAAAAAGCCAGAGGAACTCGGCAAGTCAGGTAGAATCTATGGAAATGAATAAACTCTTCTTCAGGACTTCATTTATTTGATTAAAAAATTACTTTGTACTTTGAACACCATAAAATTCTTCTGATCTATAGGTCAGGACTAAACCTGTGAATTTTCCTCCAGCAGCTTTAACTGATATCAGCAACTCAGCCTGGAGGAAAGATCTAATCGGACTTTACCAGATTGAGTGACTCATTACTGCCATGGAGCATATTTACTAGCCTTTTGTTTTAGTGGTGAGCTATTGAATTTGGCTATCTGGATCCATTGTTTAATGCACAGTTGGAATGTGGGCTTGTACAAGTGAAGTCATCTGGTATTGCCTACAAACACCACACTGTGCAGAAACTGGAGGCATTCTCACAAACATGAGCCTAGAACCATTTCCTGAACCATCCAGTTTCTTGGAGAAAATCTGCCTTTGTTTTTTTGTGTTCTTCAGACTCCTCGATGCTGTTGCAGTTCCTGTAGAGGGCTGTGTCTCACGATAAACCATAGTGGGGCAATGTGGTCTCAGGGTTACTTGAAATTTAAAAAAGTTGAGTGATTAGACACATATTCAAAAATACAAACTTGAAACATTAGGAAATGCCTCACGTGCAAAGCTGTGGACAGACTCCTAGGATGAGGCAGTCAAAATGAAACATTTTAGTGGTTAGCACAACACTTTGCAATACCAGCGACCTGAATTCAAGTCTGTAAACAGTTTGTCTGTTCTCCCCGTGACCACGAGGGTTTCCCTCACGTGCTCCAGTTTCCTGCCACCTTCCAAGGATGTACCTGTTGGTAGGTTAATTGGACATTGTGAATTGTCTTGTGATTAAGCTAGGGTTAAATTGGGGATTTAAACCTAGCCTAATCAGTCCTGCCCAAGGGTCTTGGCCCGAAATGTTGACGGTATTTTTTGCCATAGTTACTGCCCGGCCTGCTGAGCTCCTCCAGCATTTTGTGTGTGTTGCTGGGATTTCCAGCATTTGCAGGTTTTCTCTGGGTTGTAAATCGGGGATGGCTGGAAGGACCTATCTTGTGCTGTATCTCAATAAATGAATAGATTTGTGCAGTAGGATCATTCCGGGTGGAAGAAATCACACGAGGAGGATACTGGAACCATTTCACCTTTCCCCTCTCCTGATTAAAGCTGAGCCGGGTATGGGACTGCCCGCTTTCCAACACCTCACCTGCGGGCAATCTTTATTTGTGAAACTGGGTTTCGTAGCAACATCCTTCTGCATGGCTGAGTAATGAAGGCCAATTTCCCCACAAGGTTAAGGACCGTCCAGGAGGAGAAGACAGCTGGACCATCCCATACACTGTGTACCATTACCTGCATGCCATTACCCCATCAGCATAATCTTGGTCAGGCAGCTCAGTGTGGACAATGGATCAACGTCGAGAGTAAGCCAGCTATTAAATTTCACTTCCTGTCCAGCCAGCCATCCACTAGTCTGGCCATAACATCTGAAGACCATTACTATCCTCTTTAAACCCCCAAATTTTATGTCATCATGTGGAAGTGATGCTCTGCCCACCCAATACACCATAAGTGCACAAGAAACAGGCATTGGCGTTAGTTCCATTCTATAGGGGAAATCTAACCCTACCCCCCCAAAAAAACCAAATCTTCTACGTTTCTCCCATTCCCCCATGATCATCACCCTATGGTTGTTGAACATCTTGTTAAATTGTCAGGGCTCTTTGGTGACTTGCAGAATGGTCCTAGCAGAGTAACCACGTCTCTGGGAACTAATTCAAAGCAGATGAATTCTGTTGCTGGAAACTCGATGTAAAAATCCAGCAGAGCCCGGAGATCTGACACCAAAAGAGGTTGCTGGAGATGTCTGGGAGGTCTGATGGTATTTGTGGAAAGAAAACAGGGTTAATGTGTGTTATTTTCCCCCCCCACAGGAACTGTGAGAAAGAGAAAACAAGTTTGTTTTTAGTCACACGGAAGTTGAGGGAGAAGTGGAAAAGAGGAAGGGAACATCTTTGGTAGTTTGAAGTGTGGGCTGCTGTGGTGGATGTAGAGGTCAACTACTGTAGATCACATGGGCGTGTGGGAGCATCTGAGAGAGGGAAACCAACTTTGAGGTGAGGACAGTTAATGTTTATTTTATTTATTTAATGATACAGTGCAGAGTAGGCCTGTCTGGCCCTTCGAGTTACGCCACCCCAGCCTGATCACGGGACAATGTACAATGACCAGTTGACCTCCCCGGTACGTCGTTGGACTGTGGGAGGAAACCGGGGCAGTTGGGGAAAACGCACACATTCCACGGGGAGGATGTCCCCAGGTCCTTACAGAAAGCTGCGGAACCGAACTCCGAGCTGCCGTCGCTTTGCGCTAACTGATACATTACTGCGGTGACCACTGCGAATGCGAGAACAGGTGAAGTGCCACCATCTCATACAGAGCAAAACTAAAGCACAGAAATAACGAGGTTTCGCTCCCAAGTGCCCGCAATGTCATCTATGCCCACTTTGACTGACAGAACATGGGGGGCACCTTGACGAACACTCACAGCCACTGGCGACCCTGTGATTTCAGTCTCCGAGGCCAGTGTGAGAGCATCCCTCAAGAAGGTGAACGCACGGGAAACATCTGGCAAGGATGGCGTATGGAGCCAAGAACCGAAGACCTGTGCTAATCAACTGGGGAAGTGTTTACAGACATCTTCAACCTGTCGCTCGGGCAGTGTGTGGTACCCACTTGATTCAGGCAGGCTTCAACCATACCAGTGTCAAAGAAGGACGTGGTAACCTTCCTCAATGATTATCCTTAAATACACACTTTTATCCCCTGTAGTCATAGCTGAAGGGTGGTAGTGGGGACGAGCTCCCACTGCTAAACAAATGCTCATCGCGGCGTGCGTCTCAAACAGCCTCTGACAACCAAGTCCAACTCCTGGCCTTCACGTGTGGCATAGTTCTCACGCCCGGCGGAGCTGTTCTCACTGACAGGAGAAGGGGCAAAGGCGGGCCACTGGCACCTTAAAACCAGTTGTTCTGGACAGACGGGGCTCGTTAACCACGGATGGCAGCTCATCTAGGAGAGGGAAAACTCTGATTTCAAACCTCCGCTGCCTTGTGGCTATACCCGCTCACAGGAAAGGCTTTGGGGAAAAAACCCCCAAGGAAAAATCCGGAGTCGGAGTCCCGAAGGCGGCTGACTGCTGTACCCAGCACTGCCACGGCAACTCCTGCGATGCTGCTGGCACCAAACTGTATCGACTCTTGTCGTTCCTTTGGACCTGTCATCGGCATGGAGAGGGGGGGCCCCACTGCATGGGCAACAGACGGATCTCCATATCAACTCTGCCCTGGAGAAGCCACTCCCAGTGACTACCAGAGGTGCAGTATGACCGACGGAGGCCACACATCCCCTGTGCTGGTCATGTAGTATATCAGATCCTGCCTAGGGAGTGACGTGAATCCACTCGAAAATGCTGGCTGTCACACCAGGTCAACAGCAGATGCCATTTCAGTGGCCCTTCACTCGGCTCTGGGACACAGGGGCAATGAAGGTACATATGTCAGGATGCTAATCATTGACCACAACTCAGCCATTAACATCTCAGTACTTGTCGCCAAGCTCAGAGATCTGGGCCTTGCTACCTCTCTGTGCAACTGGATCCTCAATCTCCTCACTTGCAGACCCCAGTCAGTTCCGGTTCACAACAGCATCTCTCCACAATAATGCGTTACAAGGTAGACAAGAATGAGGTTTAGAAGGAACTGAGGAAAGCTAGAATGGGCATGAGAAGACTAGGCAAGTAGAGTCAAGGATAACTCCAAGGCATTCTACACATACACGGAAAACAGGACGATAACTAGAGTAAGGGTAGGACCATTCAGGCATAAAGTGGAAAACATGTGCCTAGAAGTGGAGGAGATTCGGGAGGCCTGTAATGAATGATTTGCTTCAGTGTTCAGTAGTGAGAGGGACTTTGATGAGTGGGGGGTTAGCGTAGATGAGACTAATTTACTGGAGTATGTCGAGGTTAAGAAAGAGGTAGCATTGGAGCGTTTAAAAAGTTTGCAGTTGACACGAAGGTTGGTGCTGTTGTGGAGAGTGTTGAAGGTTGTCATAGGTTACAACGGGACATAGGCAGAATGCAGAGCTGAGCGGAGACGGGCAGATGAAGTTTGATCCAGAAAAGTGATAAACAAATAAAAGGAATTTGGTGCGTTGGCCTCATTAGTCAGGGACTTGAGTTCAAGAGCCACGGGGTAATGTTGTAGTGCTACAAAACTCTGGTTAGACCACTCTTGGTGTATTGTATACATTTCTGGTTGCCTCGAACAGAAGGAAGTTGAAGATTTGGCAAGGAGCTTTTCCAACCCTGGAAATCCTGGATTTGAGATCACATCTGATGAAGACAGGTTGCGTGAGCGAGGGCTTTTTTCTTTGGAGCGTAGGAATTGATAGATGTGTATAAGATTAGGAGAGGCCTAAATAGAATTGAAAGGCAGTACCTTTCTCCGAGGGCGGCAATGTTAGATGTTAGAAGGCGTTTTTTCACAGTGTGATGGGTGCCTGCGATGCACTGCTGGTGCAATAGGGATGCTGAAGAGAACCTTAGTCAGGCACGCACATGTAGGGGTGAAGGTTTAGCCTGATCGTGGGGTAGGTTTATATAAATTGTCACAACGTCACAAAGTGGTACTAAGTAGCGTTAGTAGCGGAAATGGGTGCTTTAGGGACTCAATCAGTTGTGTATGAAGAACAGACACCGGACACGGTAGATGCTGCAATCTGGATCGTGAGGAAAGGCTTCGACCCCATCCCTCCACAGTTGCTGCCTGAACCACTGATTTCCTCCAGCAGCTTGTGTGTTGTTACTGAGTAAATTAATGGTTTATGTTTATAATCATGCAAAAGCCTGTAAATAATGTTATCACTCTATAGCTATAAATAGATAATCAATGGCCTATTTACGCTTGTAAGTGATTTAACTGTTCATATGAATTAATCAGTATTTTCCCAGGAAAAGCAGTGTGGATTAGTGGACATTAAAGTATCCTTGTACTGCCATTATTGCTTTTAGTACGGAGGTTCTGATGTAATTTACCTTAGCAATACCAATGATACTGCAGGCATTAACCATGGTTTATACTAAAAAGAAATATGTAAACGTGCCTCAGTAGTCAGACAACAGGAAAATACAATGGGATCTTGAACTGTCAGTTCCTGCTCACTGTTGTTGTGCAAATGTCATGATTAAGAAGTGCAAAAGACTAAATGTGTTTCACTCACAAAACTTATCACCAAATTAAGCCTTATTTTGAAAAACTTATCACCAAATTAAGCCTTATTTTGATAAAACCATTATAGATGACACATCTATTTTTAAGGTTTAAGAAAAAACTAGGTGCAATGCAAGTTTCAACAGTAAATGACCCAGCCCAGAAGGAAGCAAAGTTGGCACATTCAGATCGCAGTTGAAATTGGGGCAGCGTTCTCATTTTCCGCATGCGCAGACCGTATTCCCGGACGGGTCAAAAGCGGATCGCCGGAAGCAGGGATAGGCCGGTCCTCATCCTCAATGTCACTTGAACTGACCAATAGCAATACGGTACCGAGAATCCGGAAGTGGCGTATGAATTGCTATCCAATGCGAAGACTCCTAAATAAAGGGGTTGGACTGCCGGTAGGAAGGCGCTAGGGCCGAGACGCATTGTTGTGCTATGACGTAAGGAGTCGGAGACGGAAGATGGCGGAGTTAGCGGCTGCGGGCGGCGGGCAGTGAGCGGCGCCCAGGCCAGCGCCAGCTCTCGCAACCCGGCTGCGGGTAGTGCCAGACCGCTGCATCTGGGCCGCACCGCGTCCATGGCGAGAACCAGTAGTCAGATGGTGAGTAGCGGCTCATTAGGACTCAGGGTCCGGATCGTACGGGGACCTCTGGGCCTCAGTAGCTGTGGTCAGGAAAAGTCTGAGGGGAGGGTGAGGCCGACCAGGAGGTAGGTCAGAGCGGAGGAGGCCAATGGGATAGGTCGAGAGCGGGGGTAGGTGGTTCTGGGGAGGGAGGAGGGAAAGGGGTCGGAGTTGTCTGGCGGGTAGAGGGGCCAAGGGGAAGACTGGCAAATGGAGAGCCCAAGGGGAAGACTGGCGGGTGGAGGGGCTGAGGGGAGGACTGGCGGGTGGAAGGGCTGGGGGATAAGGACTGGAGAGAAAGAGTATGTAATGGGTCGAGGGTAGGTGGGCAGGGGAGTGGTCGTAGAACAGCATAGTGTCAGAAAGACCCTCCAGTCTCAACGTTTGTGCTGACTGTAATCCCAATTTCAATGAATTCCATCTGCTTGAATGTGGTCAATATTCCTGCATCTTCATCTGCCTCCTTAAATGCTGCTACTTGTATGTGCTCCCACACCAGCCTAGTAGTGCTTTTCAGGCATCCGTCGTTGTTAGTGTAGCAAATCTGCCTTCCACCCCCTCCCTCCCCCGCACTAATGCAATCCCCTCTGCTATTTATTTTCAGCCTGAGGAAAAAAGATTATATCTACCCCATCTGTGCCTCTGGTGATTTTTGAATACTTTATCAATATGCCCTGAGCTGCTAGGATACATATAAAAAGACCATGTTTGTGTGCCCTCTCCTTACTGATAATTCTCCGTAACCCAGTGAACATTCTGGTGAACCTTTTTTGCATCCTCTGAAAAGTCCCACATCCTTTCTGTAGGTGACCAGAGCCATACCCAGTACCCAAGTGTGGCCAAGCCGAAGTTTGATGAAGAACAGTAATGACTTGATAAGTTTTATATAAGCTGCCACATTCCTCCTGTATTTGGCCTCAATGCCGCGCCTCACACATGTCCATCTTAAGCTCTCGTTTCTCTGTTCATATCACCAGCTGATTGGCAATCTTCACTATCCAGAGCTTGACCACTTTGTGTCATCGGTAAGCTTCTAAGTCACCCCATTTGCTTTTTTTTTTTGTCTATCCAAATCACAAATACAGAGGTCTGAGCAGAGATCTGGGTAGAAGGCACCGTGTGCCTTAAACTTCCCTATCACTCTGCCATGAGGGACATCATTGCAAGTTTTGGTAAAGTCTGTATGAAGTCAACATTGACTGCCCTACCATCATCTAAGTTCAAGTTTGAATGGGGGGGGGGGGGGTCCTGAGTGAGAGGTGAGATCAGAGAGGAAAGGTGGGATCTGGGTGGGAAGTCAGATTGCAGGGAGGGAGAAGAGTTTAGAAGTAAAGGGGGCTGGGAGAGAGAGGAGATTGAATGGGGAAGGGTGGACAGAAGGGAAGGGAGATCAGAGGGAAGGGAGGGAGGGCCAGGAGGTAGAAGATATGAGGGAAGGTTGGAGATCAGAAGGAGAATGGGAGCTGGAATAGAGAGGATTAGAAAGAAGGGGGGACTGGGAGGGAGGGGGATTGGATGGGGAGGGGAGATCAGAGGAAAGGGAGGGTTGGCCAGGAGGTAGATGTTATTGGAGGGGAAGGAGATGAGATTGGAGGGAAGGTGTGGACGGGAGGGAGGGGGTAGGAGGGGTAAGATCGTGAGGAAGGGGAAGTGGGGCTGGAGGGGAGCTCCGGGGTGGGGGGTGTTGGGGGGAGGGAAATCAGAGCAGAGGGGACTGGGAGGGGCGGAGGGCGAAGGAGGTGGCTGGTGGGGAGGAGTGTCGGGAGGGATCGGATGGAGAAATGGTCTGGGAGGGGCAGCCAGGAGGGTGTGGGGATCAGATGGGGAAGGGATTGTCAGGAGGATGGTGGAGTTTAGAGAGGGTGATGTCTGTGAGAAAGAAATGTCACAAGAGATGAGCTGTAGGTAGACCATGCTGGGTTGGATTGGTAAGAAGGAATGAGATGGAGTTGGCAGGAGGAGGTAGACTAGGAGTCAAGGGGTGAGGCTTTAAGGGTGGAGCTGTATGAGTGTGGGATAGGGGAGAACTGAGTTGAGGGATAGCTGGTGTGAGGATAGGAGGTGGAGGGAGAGGTAGGCAGGAGGGCAAGCACTTCTGAGGTGAGTGAAGTGATGACAGGAATTGAGATTATGGGGGGTGAAGATGGAGTAGATAGACTAGACGGGAGATGGGGAAAGGGGCTTGCAAGGTGCTGTCGGTGAGGAAGGCAGTGGTGATGGAACTGGAGAAAAGAGTGAAGTGGGGGGACAATTAGAATGGAGTTGATGGTGACCAAAGTTGAGAATTTGGTTAATGACCTTGGCATGAACCCGAGTGAGTGTTTGGGATGGGTCAATGGCTGTTGAAGAGAGTGTGGATGCAGAATGAAGCAAGAGGGGGTTTTGTGTCTGGTGTAATGTTTGAGGTAGTGGGTGTGATGGGACCAGTGGGATTAGTGAGTGGGAAGGAGACTTGTACGTGGGGAGAGAAGGGAGTTGTGAAGCAACGTGGGTCTGGTGTGGAGAACTGACCTAGGGGAGGGCAAATGAAGAAAGGGGGATAATTATCAAAGGATAACAAGGGTATAACCATGATGTTTTGGGATGGTGGAGACAACAATTGGCTCCCCTCCCACTATCCATTTCTTCCCTCCATCGTCCTCTCTATGCTTCACCTGCCCTTCATACTTCCTCCCCTTGTATTCCTGTGGTCTTTGTTGTATTTCCAATTGTGTGTGGCTGATCTCCCATTCTGATTGATGTGTTCCTTTCTCACTCTGTTCCATCCTTGGAGCTTCTTGACTCTTACCCTTGGTATTTTCTCTCAAATTCTCACTCCTGCACTCTCCCCTGTGCCCTCTTGTGTTACAATGCTGACTTCATCTTCCTGTCTTTCAGAATACTTTCCTTCACTGTACTGCATCACAATATGTACACGTTGTAGATAAATGGCTTTTTGTTTTGCAGGCTTTGAAATTTTGAGTCAAGGCTGATATATCCTTGTTGCTTTTTGGTGAGGACCGAATCTTTACTTAAATTGAGTGACTTGTTCTTCTGGTAGAGTTCGTTTATGTACATTATCATGTTTAATAGATTTAGCCAACTTCAGAGTGCTTTGTTTCCTGTGTGAGTGTTGTACCACTTTGTTTAGTATTCCTCTGAGATTTTCTTTCCAGTATTTAGTGTATTTCTTCTGTTATTATTGTTCAGAGTTACAAATTCTGGATTTAAAGGTTTGGATGGATTGTGAAGATGGTAGTCTCTTCTGACGTAATCCCTTTTTCTGACAACTGAACTTTTACTAGTTCCTAGGTTTTAAAAAAAATTGTTTGCATAATTTGAAGCCAGGCTGGGATATTTTTATTACTGTATTTGAATACCCCATATGATGGTGAGTTACTTGACCAACTTGATCTGTAATACTGGTTTTAACTAGTGGGCATGTTGGAAATATAATATTTACTGTATTGTAAGTTGATTGAAGCACAACCCATACTTGTTTTCTTCTAAATGTTCTTTGGGTTTAAAGATGATTTGTTCTGGTGGTTCTGAAGTGACTAATGAATTCTTTGTGGGGAAACTCAGCTTCTGCAGCCATTTGGGTAGGTGGAGCTTAACAGTTCTTGGGACTGTTCCTTCTGCTCAGTGTCTCTATGTACTTGTCAAAAGTTTGGTGCACAATTTTTCTTTTAGGAGTTTGGCATCAATTATGTGGTGGTTAAACATGACTTAATTTGGATGCTGGAGCTGGGAGACAGTGTCCTCTGATGTAGCCAGTGAATTCGTATGATTTTTCAATATTTTAAGATGCATCAAACCAAAGACTTGAATCTCCAAGGCAAGTGCTAGTTAATCAGCGTAAAGTAAATAGTACCGATGGCACAATGGGCTAAAAGGCCTGCTTCTATGCTATATGATTCTAAAACTCTGTTTTGCATCTGAGCCAGTGCTTTGATGTTTCGTCTGTAAGATTGAAGCTGACGGGAGGGTGGCAAACACCCAGCACTGTTTATTGGTTGAATGTAGCCTTGGTGTTGGGTTTTAGAACATTCCTTCCCCATTCAGCTAAATGCTGTGATGACTTGATGGAGGTAGTAGTGGATTTTGTCATTGGTGTTTGCTGTCACTGAGCAGCCCTTCCAGAGATCTGGGAACTGATCTGAGATGACCAGGGACTAGTGTTAGTGAGGGGCCGGTGTGATGTTGATGGATCTTTCACTTCCAGACATCTAGTATTCTGTCACGTGCTTTGTTAAGGGAACCAGCAATGGCATGGAGCTCAGCTGGTGAGTGTGCATTGTCATCTTACCATTTAGCTAACTAACTAAAGTGATATTAATTCAGCAGTGGAGACACAATTTTCCCGTTTGTCTGAGGTATTTACTCCACTTCAGTAGAGAGCTTTTGAAGGTGATTGAGGTCGAATAGAACATTGGTATAATGACACAGCTTTGATACTAGGATAGGCCGAGGACAAGTATATTGGAGAGAGTCTTCCCTTAATTCCTCTTGTTTGATCAAGTCAAAAACCTTTGTGGAGTGGTATGTTGTTGTGCCTCTTGATGCACGTTGATCCTCGTGTGGTTGAGGATTTTGAGGTACTGTGGTATTACTGAGACTGTAGCAAATAACGTGCTGTAGAATGGAGTCCAAAGCACTTGTATCAACTGGGATTTTTGAATTAAGAGTTCTTCAAAGTGCTTCTGTTGACTTGTCCTTGACATCTCATTGAGATGGCTTGTGAAGTGTTTGAGCTTAAATAATCCTGATGATGCTGAAGTATTCAATTGATCTCTTGATATTTTGTAATTTTCCAGCCTCTCTCTTGGGTCTCAGGTTTTCATTTGACCTTAGTTTTCCAGTGCCTCTGGGTCTTTTTAGCCTTAAGTTGTGATGATGCTTAAAGACCAGGAATGTTTTTGGTTTGTCTACAATTTATCAGCATCTGAATCTCTATAGTTCTATGTTCTTGGGTAGAGAAATTGTTTGTTTATGGTTGATAATTATGGTGGAAGTTTTCTTTTTCTTTGAACCATTTACTAGTTTTCCTGTGGCAGTGTTTCTGTTGACATTGGGGCCTGCTTGATGGAATGAATTGGGTTCCTGTGGTATGGTTGGGCATATTGCCCCTCACTTGGGCAATAAAGTAGTTTGAGGCATATTGGTACACTGGTTGTGGTGTTAGAACTTTCTATCTGAAACTTATTTTACTCATGTAAAGTGTGTCTGCTTAGTGTTTTGTCAGGAGGTAGACTCTGGTGGAGTTAGCTTTCCTTACTCTCTTCCTAGCAGATGTTTGTCTTTACAAATCTTTGGTACAATTACCAGATGAGTTATACTACTCTTTACAGACCTTGTCACTTTATTTCAAGGTAAGTCGAATTATTTGGGCTCACCTGTCACTTCCAGAGCTGACATGCATACTTGATATCTAGGTGGACTGGTTCTGTGAATGTGAGCCAAAACATTTGAGGTCCCACATAGGAATATCTAAATCTTAATTCATTCTTGATGTCAAGACCAGTTCAGTGGAAATGGTGTCCTTTCAGAAGTAGGTGCATGCACCCTGTTGTTTCTTGACCTGGTTTTCTCTTGCCATCAGGGTGGTTATGTCATTGTCAACATGTCTGAGTTTCCATGCTATGAGTTGGTGTGATGTTTGGCTCTTTTGTGGTTTTCACAAGAGTCCACATGTTCTTGATCTTAAACTTTATTTTGAAACATGGAATACGCCTGCAATTGGGGATAGCTGTTGCACACCATTGTGATGCGGTCTTGCTAGGCAAGATCATTAGAGACTATGCTCCTTTGAATAGACTTGACAAATGCACACACTTTGCCAGAACAGTGCTGTTGTCCACCTCTTCTAGTCATCCCCCTTATTTCTGTTCCCCTCCTAGCTTTGTCCCTTCCACTTCTCCAGCTCCCTCACACTGAATTCTAAGTATTTTCTTCTGCAATATTTTATCCTCAAGAACCATTAAGTTAGAATTGTACTTGCCAGCCCATTCTGAGAGTTGATTCTAGTGAGTGATCTACTTTACTTCAAGAGATGAATTTTATGTTGCAAGCTGTACCAACTTATTGTGCATTTGCAGAAACTATTGTCTTCATATTGTTAGTTGTTAACAATACTGTTACTAAAACTGGAGCAAGTGTGGTATAAACAATTGTAAGGTTGATATCCAGTACATAATTCAATAAAAAAACAAAACTTGGAGCAGCATAGAATGCTGTGGATGAAGAATTAGGAAATGTGATTAGTAAAGATATGTGGCTGATGTCACCAGACATGGTAAACTGAAGGGCTTGTTTCTGTGCTGTATGACATGTGTTGACTGGTAGACAGAAATGCATATTTTGATAGGTGACAATTTCCTTTTCCTCAGCAATGCAAAAGAAAAGGAGGACCTCTGAAACTGTTTCACAAAATGCAGTCTGTTCTGGGACAACTAACTTTAAATTTGAAATTGACAAACTTGTGTTAAATAAAAATTTATATACTGAGAACTCAGCCAGCCACTGATTGGAGGAACAGGCTCGGAGCTAAGTTTGTTTTATTTGATAGTGACTGCATTATATAATAGAAGCTAGAAAGGAGTGGACTGGAACTCATGAAATGCTGATTTATTAACTTTGAGAATAAAATGTCAGATGACTGTAGCCTTAACTGGTAAAGGGAGTCTTGCCCTATATAGATGGAAGAACTGTGTAATATTGTCAAAACATCCCAGTGTGGACGGGCATGATTTCATGATTAGTGTATACAGAATATGTCAGTGGATGTGAATGCACAGAGGATACCAGAAGCCAAATGGGGGAAAGCTAAACCGAGTTGCCTTTATGGAAATTATTCCAGTTTAACAAGCTCCATTTTGTAAATTATGCATTGAAGGAGAAAACTCGGAGTTTTAGATTCTGTCTGACTGCTTATCCTTCCTCCCCACTGTGTACATGATTGCATAGAGTTCGGTTGCCAGAAGTGGAAAATGCTTAGAGATCAGATTTAATATCTGTCCTTATAAAATGTCTAGAATTGCAGGCTTATAAAACCTAATTGCTTTTGCTTGCTCCTACATAGGAAAAAAAATCATAATTTATTAACATTTGACGTTGAAGGGGGAGGAATGTAGTGACTATTGCAGTAACAATACCATTCTTAGGAGCTGCAGATCTACAAAATGGTTTTCTTGATTGTCCTCTGGAATGTCTTAAGTTACCCTATTTGAGGATCAGTTAGGGATGAACAATATATTGGTCTTGAACCAATGTATTAATACCCTTGGACAAATTAAGAAATTAATTTTCCTCAGCAAACTCTCATTATTCTTGTCTCTCCTTTAGCTTAGACCAGACTAGTCATGTGCAAAAGGTGCTTTTTCTGACAGTCATTGGTGAGCTAGTTTTGTTTTCTTGAGGGAAGTGAGACTAATCGGCGCTTCTTTCAGAGTGGGAATCAGTCATCTGAATAGCCTACTTGGTAAGATGCTGACATTTTATGATTAACCCCCTTCTGACAGAATTGAAGATAATTTTCTGTAGCCAGCCAACAAAATTTCAGATTTATTGGTTGGTTTCATTACTTCTGATGATAGTTACGGTACCATAAATTGATCTTTCATGAGCCCCCATTGTCTTAGATGCCGGAGTACTTGACTGAGTATATTTCTAGCTTCTGTAAATTATGTGTAGCAATTTAGAGCCGAATTTTGCTGTCAGTGATAATTCAGCTAAATATGTTGTAAGAATGTTCTTGTATCCAAGGACACGAGTTACTAGTGACTTCATATTTTCCCTATTTTTTCTGATTGTTAATTTTCTCTCATTTCTGAATGGCCATACTTTCAGTTGGTTCAAGCCTAGATCATCTGAATTCCATTGCCCAGCTATTTGCCAGATAAAGTCATTGTTTCTTGGGAGCATTGATAATCTTGTGGTTTAACAAGATACTTGTATCTGGACTTTGAAAGTTGGGTTATTCAGTTTGTGAAGCTGTCTAATTAACTTAGTCTTTCATTATGCATACCTGGTATATATTTCACAGTGGAGGCAAATACCGGTTGCATTTCTGATTGGAAACCCCCCTCCTCCATTTGGTCAAAGGTCTTTGACATATTGTAATACTCAGCTGTGTATTAAACTGTTCATCGGCTTTGTGCTGTTTTACTGATGCATCTGTTGTTCCCTGATCAGCTGCGTATCACCTGGCTTTGCTAATGTTTACTTCTGTGACAGTGTTGGAAAAAATCTTGTTAATAGGCCTGTTTGTAATTCAATCTAATCAAATAGAACAATTTTAATGTTCAACTTGTGACAAGCCATCCCCTTTTGGGAGGAAAATTCCTGTTATTTGACAAAGCTGGTAACACCTCTTTATCTTGTGTAGAATTGAACTCGTGCTCAGAGTTTAAGTTTGAAAGCTTCAATTTTCTGCAAGTGCTGTGCCAGCCCAAGTCTGATCTATTTCTACAGATGTTGGAATCTTCTGGAAAAACAGATTTTAAATCTAACCGATATAGCAGAAGAGTTCAAATTTGACTGACGTGTACTAAACACAATTGGGAGTCTGAAATTAAAACTATCTAGAAGAAACTGCTCGGTCAGTCAGCTCCAAGAATAATATGATTATTGGTTTAGTTTAGAAGCACTGATTATATGCTGACATGACCATTTTCAGGATTAAAAAAAAATCTTTTGTCTGCTCATTGGGGGATCATGAATCAGTGTTAGTATAACAGGGACCCTTCAATTAATATATTTAGTGTATTGTACTTAGAATTTTTGATAACTTGCTGAAGCAACATAAATGAGATTAGACCTCAGTAGTGTGTCATTATGACTCATGGTTATGAAAATCATACACCTGGAATGAAGATGCCAAGATTAGCATATATTCAACTTCAGTGTCAATTTTAGAGAAGGGATAAATAACATGCAACCTGAAACTTAGGGGAAAAATTGGAATAGGAAACCTCGCTACTGGTTCTGAAGAAAAATTGTTGACCCTTGCTTCTCTCAAACCATGCAGCTTAGCCTGCTGAGCATTTTTTCATCTTTTAACAACTTAGCTTGGAGTCTCTATTGATTGCATGATCATCAGGATTATTTCCATAATGATTAAACAGTAAAAGCAAATTGCAGATTGGGTGAGCATAAAATTAAAAGCAGAAAATGTTGGAAGCACTGTGGATGGAGGAACAGTTGATCTTTTCAACACAACTGGCAAAAATTAGCAACATAACAGGGTTTAAGCGAGTAAAGAGGCAAGAGAGATTGGGAAGGTAAACATTAAAAAACGAAGGCCCTGAAGGTGGAAGGCAAGAGTAAATATAGTAAAGTGATAAATAATGAAGCAGTAGATGAGCTAGGAAAATGGGAGTTGATGGTGGGTGTTAAAATAGGAATCATTATCAACAAAATAGGGGGCATTAGTTGTGTCGTGATGAATTGAGTTATTCAATGCCACTAAAAGTGCAGGTGTGGAATAATTCTGTTTGCAGTTTTCACCATCATCAACAGTGTTTGGTTTGTTTACGAATCTCTCTGAACAGCTTTTATTGTTTCTGCCAGATGCAGGGTGTGAGCATGGGGCAGAGAATGTGAAAGCACAGTATTGCTATCATGTGACAGGTATTCTATGGCAATCCGTAGAGCCATTCCTTACCTGGGTTGCACTACGGTAATAGCAGATATAAACTTATCAGTTGTCAATTTTACTCTATATCTTTACTCAATGATTGGACTTTCTAGTTGGATGTAATAGTTTCTAGATCTGATATTACTCATGCATGCTTATAATGGTCATTACAAACTGGGGGAAACATTGAAGAGCCCCTAGTGTTCATGGATCATAGATTGAAACAGGAGTTAATAATTGCTTTTGTTCATTTTTCATTTCCTCATTCTCCTTGCAGTTCGTTCACAAATATTGGAAATGACAATAATTGGCCTATTTAATTCTTATTCTGAGAAGACATACTTTGGGTTTCCTTTCCTTTGAACTAGAGGGACTAATCCCTTTAAGTACTGGCACGTCTATTATTTCTTGTTTTATTTTCAAGAAAAGTTGTGTTGTTTGGGGGAGTACCTAGGTACCATGTTTGTTTCAGTCCATGGTCGGCACTGAATTAGCATATCTTGGCCGCTACTACTTCTGTTATTTTGTTTTTTAAACACTCTCGTGTAGGTGAAGGGTGTTGGGAGGAACTGGTCCAAGATTCCAATGTGTGCTGGCTAAGCCACTCTGTCTTTGTATCAGACAAGGGCCAAATGGTGTTGAACAGGATTGTCCCCTTCTTGTCATTTTAAGGAAGTCACCACCCAGGTGTGATGGGTAGGGTAATTTTTTAAATTGCAAATTCCCCATGAGGTCAGATTGACCAGAGTCAGTGCAAAGATTGGTGTCTAGTCTGCTGCATCCCATTCTCAAACAGTTCTTGCATTGAGTTCATTTCACTGCAGAATCTACGTTGACTCCCAGTTTGGTGACACTGTAATTTTAAAATCATTATCTTCCATATTTGTAACTTTGATTTAGCATCCATCTCCAGACTATGTACTCCTTAGCGTCCTTAATTTTCATTTTGCCCTTTAAATTACTATTCCATTAGCTGCTTAGGTTATAGAATTTCATTCCTTACTTTTCTGATTCCTGTCTTTTTGAAAATAAATTGCTAAAATTAAAGTTGTAAAATTAGTCAGCTCCATCATGGGTACTAGCCTCCGTTGTATCCATGACGTTGTCAAAGAGCGGTGCCTTAGGAAGGCAGTATCCATCATTAAGGATCCCCATCACCCAGAACATGCCCTCTTCTCATTGTTGCCATTGGGAGGGAGGTACAGAAGCCTGAAGGCACACTCAAAGATTCAGGAACGGCTTCTTCCCCTTTGCCATGAGATTTTTAAATGAACATTGAACCAATTAACACTACCTCGCTGTTTTTTTTTAAAAATCTGTTTTTGCACTACTTATTTTTAATCTATTTGATATACATATACTTTAAATCAGTTTTCTATATTTATCATGTATTCCATTGTACTGCTGCCACAAAGTTAACAAATTTCACAGCATATGCCGGTGATATTAAACCTGATTTTAATTCAGGTTTACATCTTGGATGTCTCAATGTTATTATGTGATTGGTTATTTTTAAGTTTTGTTAACCGTCCTTTGCTAGGGAAATTTTGCATTGTTTTATAGTTTATGAATTGCTGGTGGAAATTGTTCATATCACCAAACACTCATTTCTGTATAGATGGAGCATAAACAAGGTTTGTTGTTTGTGATACCAGTGGTCTCAGCATGATTCAGATTGCACTGTTAATACTCTCCAGTTTTGAGTCAAATTACACTCTTACTGGGCTGAGAAAAAAAATGTGTACGATTTGATAAACGAGAAAATTATTACTTTGAGATTCTTTTTTTAAAAAAATCTGGCTTCTGCTGTTTGGCAGCTTTACACTCAGGTTTAAGCCAGATGTTGGAATGCAGTGCCTTTTAAACCAGTTGGCACATCCCTTGGCTAAAGAAAATGTTGATTAGAATTGAACTCCATCTACACAGTGATTTCCCACTGTGTAATATTTTAAAAGATGAACGGCAATCTCTACATAATCACCAATAAACTTTGACAGGACATGCACATAAACTCATGACCATAAACACCATGAACTCCAGCTGAAATTATTTAAAGACAAGCAGTTGGAAAAGACAGTGTTACTGAGTATGCTTTGTCAGTCACAGCTGTCCTCATTGATTTCCACTTTCTTGACCCACTAAACAGTCTCCCTGGATCACATGTTTATAACACCACCCCCAGTTTATTGCAGCATTTGGTATAACCCTGGTGCAGTTCAGCACTCCAGTTAGTTAAGGGCATAATCGTCTCACGTAGTCTGGATTCGAGGCAGGCACAACCCCGTGCAGCTGCACTTGCACATCTGAACCTATTGCATATTTTAAATCGTGTATAGTCTTGTAAGCCAATACTTATTTTCACCTATCTTTTGGGCTGATTCCAGCAGGCCATTTGCTGCACCAAGTAAAGCTGGTCTTTGTCCCATTTTCTCTGGCTCTTGGTTTAAATAGTCTAGACCATTTAACTCTGAGTCCATTAGCCATCTGCTGTCTACGATCTAGTACCGGGGAGCTTGGTTGAGCGACTTCTTAACCAACTGCTGAAATTCAGAATAATGCCTGCCCTTTCCTACCAGTAGTCTCTAATGCCCCAAGGTATTTTTTTTAATCAACCAATACAAATTCATACTATACTTGGATGCAAATTACTTTGAAATCTTGTCAGGATTGTTTGTAAGATGTTAAATACTACCAGAGAATTACTTAGTAGCAGGTTATTTAATCGTACAACCTGCCGTAGAACTATTTGAAAGCTATTTTCTGATTTACTGAAGAAAATCATTTCAGCAACCAGTACCACCAAAGTAGACTTGCTAATTGTCTATTTCAACTGTGATATTCTGCTCTGAATAATTGTTGTACGTACCTGCACATTAAAAGTAATTAGACTTCCAGATAGCTCAAAGACGTGAATGACATAATGTCCTTTCAGGGTAGATGATTTGGTATATGTGCGTGAAGATTATTTTGAAAATGATGTTTAAAGAAAATAAGTCAGGCTGTTGTGCTGGAAAAATGAGATGAATTTAAGAAGACAGGTTAGTGGAATAAGTCAAATTGCTGGTGAAGGAAGTTTTAAATTGCTGAGGGCATGCTAAGTTGGTGCTGAACATGTGGCAACACTTGCTGGCACACTCTTGGGTGTGTTGGTTGTTACCATTACACAAATTGACTTCACAGCCACACTAACCTTGGTTATAAAAATCTTCCCTGTTAGGTCGAAGATTGGTATCCATAATCAGACTCTGGAAGAACATGACGGCATTCATATCTTCGAGCTGCCTGAAAATCCAAATCATTGCTTTGATGTGCACATAAATAAATTTGAATCTTGAAATTCTCCTGTCTCCATCTGCTGTGATCAGCTAGGTCAGTAACTTTAGTCTGGGCAAGACCATAGATCGGTATGGCACAAGAACAGGCCCTTCAACTCACCATGCTGTGCTGGAATAATTAAGCTAATGACACCTTATGCTCATGGTCCATATCCCTCATGTTCAGGTGCCTATCTGGAGAGCCTCTTCAGCATCTTTTGTACCTGCCTCCATTCCACCACTACCCCTAGCGATCGTTTCGGGCATCTTGCACACTTGTGTGAACCAAAGCTTTCTCCCTGTGATCTCAACTATTAGACATTTTAACCCCGGGGGGGGAAAAAACTAGCTGTCTACTGTTCATATAAATCTCCATCAGGTGTCTGCTCAGCCTCTGCCAACCCAGTTTTCCAAGGTAGCACATGCCCTCTGATCCAGATTCTCTAATAGACCTCCTGTGCACGTCTTTATGGCCTCCAAATAGCTTCCTGACTCTTAACTCAATGCCTCAAAATCAGCTTGTTTTCCCAGCTTTAACTGCTTTAGATTGTGGTAGATAGAAAGTGCCCTTTGGTGGAATAATTTGCCAGGAGTTTGAGTTGGTGCCTTTCTGAACAGTAACACCACATCAGAAGGTATTGGATCCTATTTTGGAGAGAACTTGCATATGGAATGTTGATTTTTTTTTTGGGGGGGGGGGGGGAACATTCCCAAAGCCACTACTGTTGGTCAAATATTGGAATCTATCAAAACCATGCAGCCATTTTACAGACAAGAAGATATCATTATCTGGGTAATTTGGTTCAGATGACTAAAATGCATCTTGCATGTGTCTGTTGTTGACCAGTACACATTGAATTCCCTATTCAAGCAAGACATTGAAATCTTTTTCAAATGTACACAGGTTTACTATTTAATTTATAGGACAACCTCCAGTTATACAACTCTCTCGACAACACTGTGGTATCAACATGTACATTAAACTGGGGTACTGAATTGGGGTTGAATCATGCCTTCTGTCTTGAGTGGGAGTGCTACCACAGAATTAAATTTGAGACTTTTAAAAATTTCTGTTTCTGCTATTCGACTTGTAGTCAAGATTATGAGCTGTTGCTGTTGTTGGAAAATGACAAAGGATTTGATTTGCTTTGTTACGGATGTTTTTGCTTAAATGATAGGTGAAGGGAGCAAAATAAACCAGCCTTAACTTGGGATTGATGGAAGTTGTACGTGTTAGTACTGTATACACCGTAATAGGATTAAATCTTGTAATGGGCTAAAACATACTTCACCGCACAGCTGCTGTCCTTTGTTTTGGAGAAACATTTTGACTATAATCTAATTTGCTTAGATGGCAAATCATTACCTCCATTTGAACAAATTGGTTGATATGTTTACAGATCCCATTTTGAGGTAAATTTAAGATTAGGATATAAGTACTTCATTAGTTTATGCACCATCTTGAGTCATGTTGTGTATCTTAGAAGAAATTTGCTGCTAGGAAATGAAACACTAATAACCTTAAATGCTTCTTAATGCAGTTTAAAGCTACTTCAGCGATATCACTCAAATACAAGTTTGAACACATTCTCTGCACTAACGTTCAGGTTTCCCTAAGTAACCCTCCTGATATCCTGATGCAACTTCGATTTGCAGCTGAGCATTGATTTCTCGAATTTCCAGTAATTGCCCCCCTGCCCCAATTCCCATTCCCATTTCCCTCTCACCTCATCTCCTTACCTGCCCATCACCTCTGTGGTGCTCCTCCCCTCCCCTTTCTTCACCCTCTCAGATTCTCCCTTTCTCTTTCACCTGTTTCCCCAGTTCTTTATTTCACCCCTCCCCCTCTCCAGTTTTCATCTATCTCCCTGCCACCTTGTATTACTTCATTCCACCCCCGACCTTCTCATGCTAACTTGTCTTTTTTTCCCAGTCAGCCCGAAACGTCAGCTGTTTTAAGTTTTTCCATAGATGCTGCCTGGCCTGTTGAGTTCCTCCAACATTTTTTTAGTTGCCACTTCAGTTGTAAACACTTCCCATGAAGTTTGGTCCATACGTATGTTGGTTGAATGTGGCATTCCATGTGTAATGTATTTGACAATCTTACTGTAGTTTCCATAAACATGGTAGATTCTGCCGATTATGGAAATGTTGAGCAACAGCATGGAATAGTCCCTGTGAGAGGAATCCTGCACTGTCATGGGGAGAATATACAAACTCCTTACATGCAGCAATGAGAAATGAAGCTGGGTCACTGGTACTGTAGAGCACTGTACTAACCACTATGCTACCATATGGAGAAGGGTGGATCCATATTTGTTAGTTTAGGAGGAGAGGTGATTTGATTGAAATGTGAGGGTAATTGGCAAGTTAGTTGCTGTGAAGGTGGTTTTAATGCAGGTTTCTAGGTTTATAACATTTTAAGGTGCTAGTTAAGCACAGAGCCACATATACAATTGGATTTGTGATACTGTTCACATGATAAGTAATGCTAGAGTGCCACAAGTTAAAACTAGTTGTTCCAAGCTCTACAAAAAGCATTAGTAACAAACATTGTTTCCGATTTGAGGTTGCCGATCTAGCCGAGATGAAGAGGAATTTCTTGGAGATTTGTGGTTGTATGGAATTTGCTACCCAGAGAATTGTAGAAGCCGTGTCATTCAAGACAAGAAACTGATATATTTTTACTACAGGAGAATCAAAGATGATAGGAAGTGGTGTTGACCAATATTGGATTAGCCGTGATGTGATCCAACTGAATGACCAAGCAATCTGCACTGATGTTTCTTGTGTCCTTCTGTCAGAACTAATTTGGCCTCATTGGTTGAATCTTTTTAGTTGTTTCAAAATCCAATATTGTATCTGATTGGGGGAGCACCATAAAACTGGTACACTAAACTAGAATTAGTTGGGCACAAATTTCTGCCTGCAGTTTGTGAGAAAAGTAAAGCTTATTTGAGGTTAGCTGAAAGCAGCAATCTCTATTTTGTACTTTCTGCCCCTATTGAAGCATAACGTGAGTACAGGATTGTCAGTGTGAGCCTTTACCTTTAATGTGCACAGATTTGCAGCTTGTGTTGCCATGGATGCAGATATATTATGGGATTTTGTGGAGTCTTGCCGTGATATGTGAGGAAAGGTGTTCCACTTTATTACAGGTTAGCACGTCAGTGATTGGAGTACCACAAAGACAGGACTAAGCTGAAGCGAGTGTTTTTTTTAAAAAGTTAAATGTTTATGTCTGGTCACATTTGCCTTAGCAACAGGGTTTCCAGAGGAAGGAATGTATTCATTCGAGTTGAGAAAGTGTGTCCAGTTGTGAAATCGTTCTTTCTGGTTGTGAAGAATAGTGTCCTCCTGTAGTTTCATGAACATTTTTTCCACTGTTTTGCTGGAACTTTTCATGCCTTCTGTTCATTCTATTTTAAAATCTATTTTTCCAAACTGCTGCTCTGCTTCAGGCACTCTCTGACAGTTTCCTTGAGTACTTTGTGACATTCCAGTGATTTTTTTTTTTCCTCTTCCCCACCCTTATTGCTATGGCCTCTGACTTCAAGGCAATAATGCAGTATTATGGGTTTTGGATAAAGGTTGTTTTGCAGTGAGAGCCTCCCTCAGATGTTACTGAAGCACATAGATGGCCATCAAGCATAAGAGCGCTGCCTTATTCTTCTATCCAAGCTCTGGACACCAGTGAGTGGGCTGACCAGGGGTTCTTGAATGAATTTGACTGTCAAATCCATTTTTGGAATTTTTGACTGGAGGGCAAATAATTGAGCAAGAGAATGCCTTTTATTACACTCAAAGTTAAGCTGTTCCTTAACTTTAAATCTAGCAATTCTCTAAAAATTCTGAGCAGGCTTGATGTAAGTTATAACCTTTTTGGGAGCAAATGGTGATTTTTGCCATCAATATTTCCCCAAGTCTTCAGTGCTGATTTATGAGCTGCAGCAGCAACTTCCTAATACCTCAGCAATCTGGTCATTTGATAGATATGAGCACCACTCATCAATTGTCTAAGTGTGTGCTTCTAAGCACCGAGTCACTTTGGAAATCTCTTCCAGTGTTGTCTATCTGACGAAGTAATCATACATGTAGGTTGCTCAGAGGGTGAAAATTGCACCGGTAAAGTCACCAATTTGTAACTGTAACCCCAAGTTGTTATTCCTATTGGTTCAAGTTGGTGCATCTAGTATCAATCAATATTTTGACATCACTGTCCTGTGATCTTTTGTTGTCATTTTTATTCCATGCTTCCTAAATACAATATACAGTGTGCCATGCTAGCTGTTAAGGTCTTAGCAGATCTACTTCATTTGGTTTTCTTGCCTATCCCCAGTGTAGATTCATAAGGCTAGAGAGGAAGAATTTTCTCGCCCTCTGAGTCCCAATGACCAACTACTTATTTTGTACCTGTGGCTCCTTATTTAGACATTTCAGCCAGAGAAACCAGCCTCTTGGCATCCACATTCGGTGTTACAGAATGAGATTTCCTCTCAATCTATTCTTCAGGAATAATAAATCTAGCCTATTCCTTTGCACTTATGTAGCACGGTAGCATGTTACTGGGGTAGTGACTTGGGGCATGGAATAGGGTTGTATAACCCAAATAATGCAACATTTCAACTTTTGTCAAAGGCCCAATAAGAGCTCTACTTATACAGGCTCTATTCTATGATCTAGTAATTTCCAAATCAGTAGCGTATAACCTTTTTCACAAGGCAGGCCAGATTTGCAACATAAAACTGTAGACCACTCAAAAAATCACATTATAACTGTGTTTACCTTTGAATCATGTTTAGTACTCGATGCTGTTCGTCTTGCAGCACCACTCAACCTGTGCTGTCCCACATGTGTACCCACTGGTAGTGTGCCCTATTATTAAGCAGTGACTGGCATGTGCTCTACTGCTATTTTCAGTGATAACTAGTCCCATCAATACTGTGACAGGTGTCACACAATGTAGCCACCAAAAATATACTCGTAAGCTGTTTTGTATATGGAGACACCTGTGGTCATCCTTGCAAGTGTTCTTTTGACTAGGCTGTATGTCGACTTGGACCAGTGTGGCCCGAGAATCTCTGGTCTTTGGCATTAGTACAAAGCATGTGTAATGAATGCTGCTTCCTTTTTTGCGGTTGGTAACATTGAAGCAAAAGGCAAATTAGCCTTTTGAATCTTTTCTGCCATTAGGTACAATTATCACTTGTCCTCTATCTCATAATCCCGCTCTTTTTTGATACACTTTGTAGTAATTAAAGATATCCTGTGGATTCTCAGGAGCTCTTGGCAAGGCTATGACCAGGCAGCTATCATGATGATTGGATAAAACGGGGTCTTAAGGAACTACAGGAACAATACTAGGGAGTTAGTCAAAGGTGCTTAGAGAATTATACAGTGTTCTGGTACTGCATGTGTTTCTAGCACTACAAATGCCTCAGCTGATACCTCATTCATAGGTTCAAAACTCACTACTTTAATTGAGTTGATCAAACTATGGAATAGAAAGTGATCAGTGAGTTGCCAGGTTCTTGTGGAAAAAAAACACCAAAGCAACTCGCTAATGCCTTTCAGAAGAGGAAAGTTGTGGCTTTGGCGTCAGGAGAGACTGCAGATATGTGAAGCAAAAAGCACCACGTAGCGTTTGCAGAGTTGGATGCTTTGGGCCGGAATCCTGCATCAAGACTGGTTTCACCTATTCTGTGTACTGTGAAGACTAGCTTCACAGTAATGTGGTGCCTTTTAATTCACTTTTGAAGTGGCCTTCAACATCACTCAATGTTGTCATTTATTGGCAGTAAGTTTTGGACTTCCTAGCAATTCTCATATCTTGTGAATAAGTAATCTGTCCTCCCATCTGACTTCTGAAGAATTGGCATTCTTCCATTAAGGTGACCAAAGCTACACTATACTGTATGCATGGATTCATGAAGATTGCATGGAATTCTCTGCCAGTCCCCTCATCATAAAGGTCACAGATCGGCCACTATACTGCATTTTATGGCTAAGTTAGGCTCTCACAATGATATAGTCCACTATTATTTGCTGAAGGAAATTTTGTTGCTTAAGATATTTTTGGTGATGTGGAGGCCAGAGTCCACCAGATCCTTATTGCTGTTTCTGCTGCCAACGGTGACAATCCAGTCTCATGCAGTGTGCTGTGGTAGATGTAGTTCCTTTGAAAATAAGTTGTTGCTGAACTTGGTTTTTAAAAGTTTCAGCTAGTAGGTGAAAATCTGAATGCCATAATACACAGCCAGGGAATGATTTTGACTGAATTTCAATTCTGAAGATGCGGAAATGTGTTGTGCAACATGGGAGAGATCAAAGAGAACAGGTTAAATTAACTTCGGGGAATGTAAATTGCTCTTTGTTTATTAATCAACATTTTAATTGAAATTCAGCATTAAGTTTCTTAAAGCTTCTGTCAACATCTTTTGAAGCAGAGGAACATTTTTTTGAAAAAGCAGGAAACTTGGCAGGCAGGAAGCTGTTTGTTCAGATCTACGTTAGAACATTTTTACGTAATTTGCCTTTACTTGATTTGAGTTATCGAATCAGATTGCAGTGTTGCAAGTCTGGAATATTACGTTCCAAATGTTCTTGCAGAACTTGGTTTATTTTAAATAAGCATTCAACGTTCTGAAAGGAAGTAATGTGCAGTCACTTTTTGCATTCTGGAGGTCCTGTGGTTACTATAGTTAAAGCAAAGACGAAAGATGTGAATGAACCCACTTCTCCATTCTTAAAGCTCTGAGAGGTATCAGTTACTACTGCAGGAAGTCACAGTTTGCTTTAACCAAATATGCTGCAGCCTCAGCTGCTCTTGTTTACTGTAGTTACACAGTAATCTAGCCTTTTATTTTCAGTGCAGCACTTGTTAAACTGGAGTTTCATCTGCACTTTATCCGCTTCCTGTTCAGAATTGTTGTTTGCTTTAAGCTTGTGTACAGACCTTGTAAAAGTAATGATGCCCTCTCCCTTAATCACCAAGATTATGAAGCCCTTTGTTGAGAAATCAATGCAATTCCATCACCGTCTTACCCATTTGGTTATCTGTACAGGTGTTTTACTATCCAAACTGAACTTCTACATACAGTGTCATGGAGCAACATTGGAGAGCTGTGACTGGACGACAATTCAGGCCAATCTTCACACCCTTTCATAGTTACTTTACTGTTCCACTGACAGATTGGATTCTGTGTGAGGAATGCTGCTCTCTGCTCTGCTTGTTGCACATTGCCATCAACTTGCCAGTCAGGAAGCAATTGTGAAAATTTAAATAGAGTTGCTGTTGTTTATAATTGGTGTTGAATTTCCAAACCAAAGGAAATTTAACTTGACTTAAGATGTAGTTTCCTCTACCATTGGTATAATTGTTTATCATCTGTCTTCTATCATAGAAGTAAGCCACAACTTGTGGCCCCACAATATTTTCCTACCACTTCCTCTAGGTTTTCATTTAGTAAAGCTGAGAGCTTGGTGCTACTGACAGAATTATAAATTAAGACTGTTAATATTAAACTTTAATTGTCTAATGCATTCAGAATCTTTCCATTAGATAATACACCTTTATGGTAGAAATGTCTTTCTTTGTTAATGATGAAAGGATGGGCCATTGTTTTACTTTGGATATCTTTTGATCTTGGAATTCCACAACTTTGAGCCCTAAGTCTAACAGACTTAAAATCTTTCGGTACTGTTACAATATTGATCTGCTTACAAAAACATGCTTATTTTCATCACAGCTCTAGCAGATGTCACACGATTGCCTTGTTTTACCACCTCTGGGTATTAATTTAATCATACTCCTACAATGTCTGGAAATGTTTTCTACAGTTATTTTTGGCAATACTTGCCATGAGTATCTCCAATAGCTGTGTAATCTTTCACCGTCACCGAAGAAGGTGAGAGTGGTTTGGGCCATTTTATTTTGAAATGTGTAGATCACCACAAATGTGGAAATCACATACAAACTGGAGTTGTAGTTTATACTGATGGATCATATTTGTTTATGTGGATTCTCAGTGTAATGGACATGAGAAATAGGAGCAGGAGGAGGTCAACTCGCCCACTGACCCTGCTTCACAGTCATTAAGATTATAGCTGATCTGGCAGATCATGCCCTTTCCCTGTAATCCTATTTATTATGCAACAGTCTATTTCACTATTTTAAATATATTTAATGAGGTAACTACTGCTTCCCTGGGCAGAGAAATCCATAGACTTCCCCCCCCATCTCTGTCCTAAACCTATTCCCTCAAATCTCGAAGCTACGTTCCTGGTTCTAGTCTCACCTACTAGTGGACACAACATTTCTCTTTCTTTCCTAATTTTATGTCTGTAGAAGATTCTCCTCATTGTTCTGGATTCCAGCAACTATTCAACCTCCTCATCAACTTGCTATCTCTTCTCCCGAGTCAGCCTGCTGCACCACCTCGAAAGCCAGTATATCTGCAGTAAGGGAGCCAGAGTTGCAATGGCTGCCTCCAGCACATATTTGATCATTGATGAAAATGAAACATTTCACTGTTTTGATGTACAAGTGACAAATAAAAGCTAATCTTTAAATCCTTTTGTGTCATTGTGCATCGCTGAAGAATGGAACATCTGTTACCTAGAATCAGGAATATAAAATATAGGCATGCAGCTTATCGATAAACAGCTTTTGGTTTTTTTTTGCTAGTGAACATGTAATGAAGTGGCATAGGCTTGGTAGAATGGATACTAGGGAAGGGGTGTAGAGAAGTACAAAGATGGTCCATGGAAACTTGGGGTTCTCTAGTCTAGAGTTCTGTAGCTGCACATTTAAGTATAGATTTTCAGTTATTGACAGATCTGGGGATGCGACAGTGACGTGGAGAAAAATAGCCATGATCGTACTGTTGAGGGAGCATATTTGAGTGACTACAGAACCAATCTAATTGATGATAAATTTATCCTGCTGTAGCTTTTCTCTGAATGTTCATTAACCTGAGAAACACTTTTTTGCTTGTGTTTGTAATCTGGAAAATTAAATGTAAATACAAGTCAGGAATTGGGCCTTTCTGCCTTTTTTGCCGATGTTAATTGGAAAAAGAGCTCTGTCTCAGTGCAGCACAGGATCCATAGCTCTGCATTTTCTAATCCCAGCAGCATGCTAGTAAATCCCCTCTCAACAGTGTGGAGCTTTACACTGTTTTGGGAAACAAATGTCACACATGTGGTTCTGAAACTTTCCACCGTTAAGAGTGAAGGCCAAATGCAGTAAACTTATGCATAACTAAATGAAGTTTAAGTTTGTTCTTATAGATAGATAGATACTTTATTCATCCCCATGGGGAAATTCAACATTTTTTCCAATGTCCCATACACTTATTGTAGCAAAACTAATTACATACAATACTTAACTCAGTAAAAATATGATATGCATCTAAAATCACCCTCTCAAAAAGCATTAATAATAGCTTTTGAAAAGTTCTTAAGTAGTTTACTTAAATACATTGAGTCCTAACCCCGGCACTTTAACATATCTTACTCCTGGCGGTTGAATTGTAAAGCCGAATGGCATTGGGGAGTATTGATCTCTTCATCCTGTCTGAGGAGCATTGCATCGATAGCAATCTGTTGCTGAAACTGCTTCTCTGTCTCTGGATGGTGCTATGTAGAGGATGTTCAGGGTTTTCCATAATTGACCGTAGCCTACTCAGCGCCCTTCGCTCTGCTACCGATGTTATACTCTCCAGTACTTTGCCCACGACAGAGCCCGCCTTCCTTACCAGCTTATTAAGACGTGAGGCGTCCCTCTTCTTAATGCTGCCTCCCCAACATGCCACCACAAAGAAGAGGGCGCTCTCCACAACTGACCTATAGAACATCTTCAGCATCTCACTACAAACATTGAATGACGCCAACCTTCTAAGGAAGTACAGTCGACTCTGCCTTCCTGCACAAGGCATCTGTGTTGGCAGTCCAGTCTAGCTTCTCGTCTAACTGTACTCCCAGATACTTGTAGGTCTTAACCTGCTCCACACATTCTCCATTAATGATCACTGGCTCCATATGAGGCCTAGATCTCCTAAAGTCCACCACCATCTCCTTGGTCTTGGTGATATTGAGACGCAGGTAGTTTGAGTTGCACCATATCACAAAGTCCTGTATCAGTTTCCTATACTCCTCCTCCTGTCCATTCCTGACACACCCCACTATGGCCGTGTCATCAGCGAACTTCTGCACATGGCAGGACTCCGAGTTATATTGGAAGTCTGATGTGTACAGGGTGAACAGGACCGGAGAGAGCACGGTCCCCTGCGGCGCTCCTGTGCTGCTGACCACCGTGTCAGACCTACAGTCTCCCAACCGCACATACTGAGGTCTATCTGTATTCTACAACTGTAAATTATTTCTATACCAAATGATTAGTTTTAAGAAATTTGTTGCTGTACGTACTCAGTCTGAAGTTTGTTATAACAACACAATATTGGAAATTCTCAGCAGGTTAGGATGATCCTAAACATTAACTCTTTCCCACTAGAGGTGTTGCTTGGCCCACTGAATATTTCCAGCATTTTGTTTATTTCCGGTTTCCAGCTTTTGTAATTTTTTGCTTTTTGTCTTTGTAGCTTTAATGTGAAGGTAAATATTTCAGTAAGCATTTTAACTGTACCAATTCTGTTACTCATGTTTGAGTAAGATGTCAGTGTTCTAATTGTATCTGTTTAAAATTTTTTTAATTTGGATAATTGCATGCTCTGTTGTACATATACAAAAGATTACTTTTAGTAAGCGAATGATTGTCTTCCCATAAAGGTGAACAATGGTTTAATTTATTTATAGGGTTTCGGAATCACTAGCAAGAGTAGTAGTGTGTTTGCCAATCTCCAATTACCCTTGAGAATGTCATGGTGGGCTGCTCACATGAAATGCTGTAATTCATCCGGTGTATGTATTCCTGCAGTGTTATTCAGTTATTGTGTTCGAGGGTTTATTCCCAGCAAAAATACATCTCCAAGAAAAGGAAGATGTGTGACTGAGTTCTGAACTGTCTTTGATCTTTTCCTCTAGAAAATGGAGGAGTACGACTGGGTTGTGCAGGCTATGTACAAAGGTTCCCAGTTTATGGAAGACCTGATTGATGGAAAGCCAGCTGCGCAAATTCTCCTGTAAACTTTTAAAACAGTTTTAAAGATGAGAATGTTAGTTACAGAAATTCAAATATGTCCAGGAGTTTGAGATGGGGTGTGGCAGCTAGTTAATTTTAAGACAGTCTGTCTTATAACAAGCTTGTTAACATGTAACCTTCCTGCAGTCCTCGAACTACTCTTTTAAAAAGAGCACAGCTGCCAATTCACAGGGGAAAGCCAAATAAGAAAATTGCTTTGGAAACTAGACAAATCTTTTTATTAAGGCTTGTAAAGTACTTTATCAAACAATATAATATCCATTGATATTATAAACTAGCCGTTCTATCAGAATCAGGTTTAATACCACTGGCATATGTCATAATTTTTTTGTGCTGGCAGTACAGAGCAATAAATAAAAATGCTATAAACAAATAAGAAATATACATGAAATTAAATAGTGCCAAAAGAAGGTAGAAATAATGGGTTCATAATCCATTAAGGAATCTGATGGCATGGGGAAGAATCTGTTCCTGAAACACTATCTTCCCATTCCTGAACCCCCTTCTTGATGGTAGCATTCAGCAGGAAGCACCTCCAGGCTGATAGCAGTCCTTAATGACAGATGCTGCCTTTCTGAGTCATCACTTTTTGAAGATGTTGGGTCTGATTCTGTACCATTGTAAGTACATAGGACGAGAATAATTAAAAACATTCATGCTGATCGACCCTCATTGAAACTGTTTGAACCTGACTTACAGAAAAATCCACTAAGAGGCTGTCCCCTGTGACAGAACCCTTGTGTAACCCAGGGACTGCCTGTCTTGCAGATTAGTAAACAAGTTGTAGGGGCTTTTATCCAGAAACTTGTACCTTTTGAATCAGAGATGTGAGTGAAGAGACCCACCATGATTACTGGGAGCTTCAAATTCGAATAATGAAATCTGAAATCAAAGATGGTTGGTATCAGAGTGACTTTGAAAAATGTATTTCCAAGGGAAGGAACTCTACATTTGTTACCTGCTATAGTCTATATATGACTTTCCACCTACCAATCATTAGCAGTGGATTTATTGCTCATATCCTGGGGGAAAATAAAAGGATGCTTTGAGTGACTGTGTTGTATTTTGTTGATGGTACACACTCTTGTTGGTGATGGAGGTGAATGTTTAGAAAAGTGCCAGTCAAGAATGAATGGTATCCTGCTTAAATATTGTAGAAAATGTACTTGGAGCCATCAGATTGTTCTAAGACATTTTCCATGTTCTGATTTGATGGCACCAAGTGCATATCTGACAATATTTAAGAAACTGCATACCATTCAGGACATAACAACTGCTTGTCTGTCACCTTTCTAAGCATTCGTGTTTTCCACCACTAACCGAAGTCATACGGTGTGTACCGTCAGTGAAATACAATGCAGTCACTCATCGAGGGTTCCTTTTGAGTGGCTGCCTGAACCACATTCAGTGGCAGCTGGTTCCACATAGATATCACACTTTGTGCAAAAGTTGCCCCTTAAGTTCCTCTAAATCTTTCCCCTCTCCCATTCATCCACTGCCATCTAGTTGTTGATACCCCAACTCTAGGTATAAGACTGAATGTAGTCTCCTTATCAATGCCCCTCGTGATTTTATGCATTTCTAAAAGATCACCCTCATTCTTCTGTGCTCTAAGGAATTAAGTCTTGGCCTGTCCAACCTTTCCCTTTTAACTCGGTTCCTTAAACCCTGGCAGCAGCCTTATTCTGCCTTTTTGTCAATTTAATGACATAATTCCTAACCCAAATTGAACACAGTACTCTAAAGTGCTGTCTCACCAGTGTTTTGTGCAGCCACACCAGGACTTTTCCACTTTTGTAGTCACTGCCCTGATTTATAAAGGCTCATATGGCAAAAACCGCCATCACCGCTCTGTCTACCAGTGACTCTGCTTTCAGCAACCATATACGTCAAGGTCCCTCTGTTCCATAACTCATTGCAGGGCCTTGCCATTCCCTGACAGTCCTACCTGGATTTAACTTTCCAAGATGCAACACTTTGTACTTGAGTTGAATTTGCCATTCCTCGATCCACTTTCTCAGCTGATCTATATCCCCCTACAATATTTAAATCTTCATTATCCTCTTTACCACCTGCTTTCTAAGTAGGTTAAATTTTATGGACAGTATGAATTATTTGTGGAATACCCAACTTCTGAGCTGCTTATGAAATCAGTATTAATGTGTGGCTAGTCCAAATAAATTTCTGGTCAGTTGTGACCACAGCCCCAAGAGGTATTCGCAGTTCTGAGGATGAATGGAAATGAGGCTATTGTTGGAGATGATTGTTCTCAGGTACTTGGACAGCACGTGTTGCTTGCCAATTTTTTAAGCCTGATGGAATGTTAATGTTCAATCAATCATGAGTTGCTTTGTTTTGAGGTTGCAAATGAACTCTCCTCTCTGGACCTTTGGGAAATGAATGAGGATGGTTATACCAAGTTGGTGCATAGATTTCCTGCTAGCAACGGTTCCCAACATGAGGCCCACAGACCACCTGGTTAATGGTAGGGATCCATGGCATTAAAAAGGTCGGGAGCCTTTGTTAGAGTATCCTTGGGCAGAGGTTTACTTTTAACACGAGTAGAATTAGGCACTTGGCCCATTGAGTCTGCTTTGCCATTCCATCATGGCTGATTTATTATTGCTCTCAACCCTGTTTTCCTGCCATCTCCACATAGCCTACGCTGCTCAGATTAATAAAGAACCTATTAAGTATACCCAGTGACTTGGCCTGCACAGCGTCTGAAGCAATGAATTCCACCAATTCACCACTTTCTGGCTAAAGCGATCTTTCCCTCTCTGTTCTAAATGGGGATCCCTCATTTCTGAGGCTGTGTCCTTGGGTTCTAGACTCTCTCACTATAGGAAACATCCCCCACACATCCACTTTATCCGGAATTCAATATTCAACAGGTTGCAATGAGGCACCCCCACCCCATTTGATAACTGGGTCAATGAGTACAAGCCCAGAGCTGCCACTCGTGAGCCTCCTCTAGACTCTCTCCATTGCCAGCACATCTTCTCTTGAATAAGGGGCCTAAGACTACTCCAAGTGCACTCTGACCAATGCCTATAACACCTCAGCGTTACATCATTGCTTTTGTATTCTAGTCTTCTCAAAATGAATGCTAGCATTGCATTTGCTGCTTTTTACAATCGACTTAACCTGCGAAGTTAACGCCTGCAGGAAGAGCCCCAAGTCCTTTTGCATCTGATTTTTGAATTTTCTCCCCATTTAGAAAATAGTCCATGCAACACACACAAAATGCTGGTGGAACGCAGCAGGCCAGGCAGCATCTATAGGAAGAAGCACTGTCACCATTTCGGGCCGAGACCCTTTGTCAGGACTAACTGTAAGGAGAGATACTAAGAGATTTGAAAGTAGTGGGGGGAGGGGGGAATGCGAAATGATAGGAGAAGACCGGAGGGGGTGGGATGAAGCTATGAGCTGGAAAGGGGATTGGCGAAATTGATACAGAGCTGGAGAAGGGAAAGGATCATGGGACGGGAAGCCACGGGAGAAAGAAAGGGGGAGGGGCGGAGCACCAGAGGGAGATGGAGAACAGGCAGGGTGATGGGCAGAGAGAGAGAGAGAGAGAAAAAAACAAACAACTAAATATGTCGGGGATGGGATAAGAAGGGGAGGAAGGGCATTAACGGAAGTTAGAGAAGTCATTGTTCATGCCATCAGGTTGGAGGCTATCCAGCCGGTATATAAGGTGTTGTTCCTCCAACCTGAGTGTGGATTCATCTTGACAATAGAGGAGGCCATGGATAGACATATTAGAATGGGAATGGGACGTGGAATTAAAATGTGTGGCCACTGGGAGATCCTGCTTTCTCTGGCGGACCGAGCATAGGTGTTGTCATTGTACACCAGTCATTGAAGGTGGGCATGCAGGTACAGCAGGCGGTAAAAAAGGCCAATGGTATGTTGGCATTCATAGCAAAAGGATTTGAGTACAGGAGCAGGGAGGTTCTATTGTAGTTGTACAAGGCCTTGGTGAGACCACACCTAGAATATTGTGTGCAGTTTTGGTCCTCTAATCTGAGGAAAGACATTCTTGCCATAGAGGGAGTACAGAGAAGGTTCACCAGATTGATTCCTGGGATGGCAGGACTTTCATATGAAGAAAGACTGGATCGACTAGGCTTATATTCACTGGAATTTAGAAGATTGAGGTGGGGGGGATCTTATTAAAACGTATAAAATTCTAAAGGGATTGGACAGGCTAGATGCAGGAAGATTGTTTCTGATGTTGGGTAAGTCCAGAACGAGGGGTCACAGTTTAAGGATAAAGGGGAAGCCTTTTAGGACTGAGATGAGGAAAAACTTCTTCACACAGAGAGTGGTGAATCTGTGGAATTCTCTGCCACAGGAAATAGTTGAGGCAGGTTCATTGGCTATATTTAAGAGGAAGTTAGATATGGCCCTTGTGGCTAAAAGGATTGGGGGTATGGAGAGAAAGCAGGTACAGGGTTCTGAGTTGGATGATCAGCCATGATCATACTGAATGGCGGTGCAGGCTGGAAGGGCCGAATGGCCTACTGCACCTATTGTCTATGTTCAGCAAAACTGTCTCCCAGTCTGTGTCGGGTCTCACCAATATATAAAAGGCCACACCGGGAGCACCGGACGCAGTATACCACACCAGCCGACTCACAGGTGAAGTGTCGCCTCACCTGGAAGGACTGCCTGGGGCCCTGAATGGTGGTGAGGGGGGAAGTGTAAGGGCAGGTGTAGCACTTGTTCCGTTTACAAGGATAAGTGCCAGGAGGGAGATCGGTGGGAAGGGATGGGGGGGATGAGTGGGCAAGGGAGTCGCGTAGGGGGCGATCCCTGCGGAAAGCAGAAAGGGGGGGGAAGGGAAAAGATGGGCTTGGTAGTGGGATCCCGTTGGAGGTGGCGGAGGTTACGGAGAATTATATGTTGGACCTGGAGGCTGGTGGGGTGGTAGGTGAGGACAAGGGGAACCCTACCCTGAGTGGGGTGCCCATTACCTCAACCTTCTGCAGAACCCAGCTTCCTCAACAATACTTGCCCCTCCTACCTTCATATCATCTACAAACTTGGCCACCAAGTTGGTCAATTCCATCATCCAAGTCATTGATGTACTGTGTGAAAAGAAGTCCCTACACTGATCCCTGCAGAACACCATTGGTCTCCGGCAGCCAACCGGAAAAGGCGCTCTCTTTTCCCACTCTTTGCCTCCTGCCAGTCAGGTCATCTTTCCTGTGATACCATGGGCTCTTTTGTTAAGCAGCACCTTGTCAAAGGTCTTCTGAAAATCCAAATAAAACAGCATCTACTGATTCTCCTTTGTCTGTCGTGCCTATTATTTCCTCAGAATTCCAACAGGTTGGTCAGGCCAGATTTTCCCTTTGGAAAATGTTGACTTCGGGTTATTTTATCATGTTCCGCCAAGTACCCCAAAAATTCACCTGTAATAGATTCCATTTTACCAATCCATGAAATCAGGCTAACTGGCCTATAATTCCCTTTCTTCTGCCTCCCTCCCTTTTTAAAGAGTGGAGCGACATTTGCAGTTTTCAGTCTTCAGGAACCATTCCTGAAACTAATGATTCTTGAAAGATTTCTAATCCCTCCAGTCTCTTCAGCTACCTCTTTCTGAACCTTTGGGTACAGACCATCTGGTCCAACTTCAGGCTTTCCAGCTTCCCATTCATCTTCTGTTTAGTGATTAGCAACAACACTCACTTCTTCCCCTGACAGTCTCATTTCTGGCATTCTGCTAGTGTCTTTGCAGTGAAGGTCACACAATATTTATTAAGATCCTCCATTTCTTTCGCCCCAGAGTGATTTTCCAGTGGTGTGATATCCACTTGTCTCTACTTTGTATATTTGGGTGGGGGGGGGGGACTCGTATTCTCTTTTGTATCATCAGCTAGCATACCTTCATATTTCAACTATTCTCTACTTTCAGTTTTTTTTGCCGTCTGCTGGTTTTTAAAAGCTTCCCAATCCTATAACTTCCAGTTAATATTTGTACATCTAGTATATGTTCTCTCTTTTGCTGTTAGGCTGTCCTTGACTTCCATTGTCAGTCAAGGTGGCCTCATCCTCCCTTTAGAGTACTACATCTTTACTGTATCTTCTGAATTTCCCCTATAAACACCAGCCATTGTTGGCCATTATCCTGCTGGTGTCCCTTTCCAATTACCGTAGATTCCGGATTTTAAGCCGCTACTTTTTTCCCACATTTTGAACAGCTTTGAACTTTGCGGCCTATAATCCAGAGCGGCTAATACATGGTTTTTTTTCATGCCGCCTCGTAAACATTTTGCCTCGTAACAGTAGACCAATAAAATTGATGAGTAGTTCAGAGGTCCAATGAAATTGTACGATAAATCAAGCGCACTTTCACAATTAAATTATTGTAAATCAGTCATTTGTACTCACCCTCATCAACATGGAAAACACTCAAAGCATTGTGCTGCCTTATGGCAGTTACTTAGTTTATAATATTTTCGCTTAGTAATTCATTTTCTAGTTAAAGTTAGAAGAGTTTTAACTATATTTGTTTTCTGTACTACATCGCGGGATGCTATGACGTCACACCCGGTTTCGCGGTGTCTTGTGGGAAAACGCCGGTTTGCGATGAAACGGGACGGAGGGAGGGAGCGCATTACGCGAGCGGCTTTGGATCTGAGCGAACGCTGCTTTTAAGTTAAAGGTGATCAATAACTTTTCCTGGTAGGCTACAGTATATATATTTTTTACCAGTCGTTAGGAGATATTGGAATGTTGTTCAGTAAAGAAGTATACGCAACGTATATTTAAAAGTAGCCGCGTTACGGGCCCGGTTCGAAAAAAAGCATTTGCAATATGTATTTGTTTTTGTTACCATATGGATTTAATTAAAAGTTAAAAAAATCCTCACGTGTAATATCTTTCTGTGTAAATATCTCATATTACAACGTGGGACACCTGCGGCCGAAAATCCGGTGCGGCCTAAAATCCGGTGCGGCCTTTACAATTAAAAAATTGATTTTATTTCTAAAATTAGAGCCAGCGGCTTTTAATCAGGTGCGCTCTGTAGTCCGGAATCTACGGTAACTTTGACAGCTCCTCTGTCATGCATCTGTAATTTTCTTTACTCACTGTAATAGTGATAAATTCAGTTTTACCTTCTCAAACTGCAGGTTGAATTCATCATATTATGATTGCTGACTCTTTGGGGTTTCTTTACCTTAATCTCCCTAATTATTTCTGGGTCATTACCTAACACCCAATCCAGAAATGCTGTTCATGGTGAACTCAACACAAGCTGCTCTTGAAAAGCCATCTTGTAGGCATTTTCAAGTTCCTCTCTTGGGATCTAGCACCAACCAGCTTTTCCCAATCTTCCTGCATGTTGAAATGTCCTATGATTTTTGCAACATTGCCCTTTTGACATGCCTTTTTTTTAAATCTCCTGTTGTAATTTGTAGCCCACATCATGGTTACTGTTTGAAGGCCTGTATATAATTCCTATTAGGGTGTTATTTTAACCCCTTCACTCTACCCACAAGTATTTTACATCTTCCAATCCCATGTCACCTCTTTCCAAGGATTGATTTAATTTTTTTAAAAACCAATACAGCTACCCCAACCTCTCTGCCTGAAGCCTTACGTGCCACCTAGGCGCTAAGGGTTCAGACGACGACCACGAACCTCTCTGCCTACCTGCTTGGTTTTTTTTGATGTAACGAGTATCCTTTGATGTTAAATCCTATGATCTTTCAGCCACGACTCAGATGCCCACTTAGTACCTGCCAATTTCTATTTGCGCCAGAAGATCATCTGCCTTATTCTGTATTCAGATGTAACACCCTCAGTCCTGGATTCATAACCCCTTTGATTTTGGCCCCCGTTACACTTTAAATTATCCCACTGACTGCAATTTTGTCATATCATCTGTCCTTCCTCAGTGCCATACACACTGCATCTAGTTGTACACTAACTGTCCCATCCTGAGTCCATTTCCCACCCCCCTGACTAATTAGTTTAACTCCTCCACCTCTAGCAAACCTGCCCACCGTGATAGTGGTCCCTCTCAGGTTCAGGTGTGAACTGTCCTTTTTATACAGGTGATGCCTTCCCCAGAAGAGATGCCAATGGTCCAGAAATCTGAAACCATGCTCCCAACACCAATTCCTCAGCCCACTCATTCATCTGCTAAATTATCCTATTCTTGCCTTCACTGGCACATGGCACAGGCAACAATCCAGAGATTACTACTTTGGAGGGCTTGCTTTTCCGCTCTAACTCCCTATATTCTCTTCAAGAACTCCTCCCTTTCCCTACCCATGTTGCTAGTACTAATATGTACCATGATTTCATTATGTATGATCATCTTTGTCTATATATCCATCAACCTTTAAAATTGATTACATTTACCCACAACTATCTGAGACAGATTTCCAGAGATGTACTCAGTTTATTAGGTACACCATAATGCAACTATCAACTAATGCAACTCATTAATGCAACTATCAACCAATGGTGTGGGAGCAGCTCATTGCATGTAGACAAGGTCAAGAGATTCAGTTGTTCAGACCAAACATCAGAATGGGGAAGAAATGTGATTTAAGTGACTTTGACTGTGGAATGGTGGTTGGTACCAGATGGGGTGGTTTGTTGATCTCAGAAACTGCTGATTTCCTGGAATTTAAGTACAACAGAAAACAAAAGTCACCCAGTGAGCAGCAGATCTGTGGGTGAAAACGCCTTGTTAATGAGAGAGGTCAAAGGAGAATGGCCAGACTGGTTCAAGCTGACAAAGGCGACAGTAACTCAAACAACTATGCTGTTCTGCACACCATTGTTGTAATGCACCTCTGATCGCACATGTCAAACCTTGCAGTGGATGGGCTACAACAGCAGAAGACGATAAACATTGTTTTTTTATACTTGCCCGATTTTTTTTTTTTGTGGGGAAGGGGATTTTGGGAGTCAATGTGCCTGTTTGCTTTTTGCCCTTTTTTATGCAGGGAGAGGGGGATTTGGGGGTTGATAATCATGCTGCCTTTCTTTGTTTTCTTGGTTTCATGACTACCTGTAGAAGAATTTCAGAGTTGTCTAATTTCATGATAAGTGAAACTTTGAAAATATAAGAGGTAACTACAAAGTAGCCACCTAGTGAACAGCCTTTAAATGCAAGTTCTCATTCCAGCTCAAAGTGGGCAACTCTATGTCCTCAGGCTTATATATGCTACATTTATTCTTTGTGACAAGAAGGTACAATCTGTTGACATTGGCATGTGTGCTTTTGATGTCTCTAATCTGAAGTCACCATGAATTTCTCATTTTTCCAATCTCCAAGTTAAACAAAATTTTAAAGCTCAAAGTACATATACCATATAAGATTCATTTTCTTGTAGGCATACTCAATAAGTCCAATAATTATAATAGAATCAATGATAGATCACACTAACTGGGCATACAACCAGTGTGCAAAAGATGAACTGCAAATATAAAAAAGTAATAATAAATACACAATAAATATTGAGAAGGAGATGAGTCCTTGAAAGTGAGTCCATAGGTTGTTGGAGCATTTCAGTGGGGCAAGTGAAGTTATCCCCGATGGCTCTCAGTCACTCCTAATTGAACTACCCCTTGTCGGTTGAGACTGTCTTATGTTGTGCTCCCTCTTTCCTTGGTAAAGAAATCAAGAGGATTCCAGATGTACCTTATCAGTAAAACTTTGTTTTTGAATTGCTGCAATTATGGTGATTTTTTTTTTTGTATTTTTCAGTTACTTCATTTTAGGATGTTTGGACAGATGTTTGAGCTTTAGAATCATAAATTATATCTTTAAGTCATGAGACAGTTGGTTGAATTAGACAATGCTAACCAGAAGTTTACCCGTTTTTGACTTGCGTACTACAGGCAGTCCCTGGGTTACAAATGAGTTCCGTTCCTGAGTCCGTCTTAAGTTGGATTTGTACGTAAGTCGGAACAAGTACAGCTGGTATTATTTAGCATCGGTTAGTCAAACCTTTGTCTTGGTATATAGTATCTATTTTACCTTTCTATGCTTATAAAACACTTAAGAAATGTATGTATTCCAATATTTAAACCTGCTTAGTAATAATTGTAGCTTTCATCAGGGCAGGGCCTTTCACATGCTCCATTATTCTCACTTTATCCGTTATCCTTTAAAATAGTTCCGACCGTTGACCGACCGTAGCCTAACGCTTTTCCAATGACCGATGGCATTTCACCTCTTTCCAAACGCTTTATTATTTCCACTTTATTTTCAATCGTGATCGCTTCCCGTCAACAGAACAGAAACACTGTGGGTGATGGGTCCCATGCTCCGCTGGGTCCTAAGGACCACTGCACTGAATTCCCTGGGTCCTAAAGTCCACCACACTGATACAGGTTAAATGGAACAAGTGGAGGCTGTGCTGGGTTTGGGTATTTGATCTACCACAATATTACACATGGGAATTTAAACTGGAGGTGGCAGTGTTTTTTTTTACGAGGTCGAGTTGCGAGCTCGACATCAATCCGGCATGGATGGTATGGGAGTCACTGGATCAACATGAATCCAGCACAGGAGCGGTCTGTCACTGGATCGAACTCAGGAACCTCCATTCTCGAGTCTGGCACTGATCTCACTGCGCCATTAGCCGACCGGAATGGGGTGGGGGGGGGGTCAAGGTCGGGGTGAATCTTGCTAAGAAAAATTTAAGCCAAAGTTGCACACTCAACAGTGTCAATGGCAATGACAAAATGGCGGATGACGTTCTCCTTCCTCGGTTTGTAAGTACGAGTTGTCCATAAGTCAGGCGTTCGTAACTTGCGTACTACCTGTACTATAGGTAACCCATACATTATAAATACAATGTGATCTTTACAAAGAGCAGTTCATTAATAGTGTATATTTTACCAGGTAGTGTAAAATTCTGGTACTTTTTCCTGTCTGATTCATTATATCATAAGTAGTTGTGTTTAAATTAGTTACTCAGCTTTTGCAGCCTTTAAGCATTGCATCTATGCCTTTAGTAACAACATCCATGGTAATTATGATATGCTAAGCAAAGGTATTGTCAGCATGAGTCTAAGAGCTAAAATGCACCTGAGCAACCTCTGCTCCTAATGGTGTGTCATCATGGTGGTCATTGTTAATCTGGTGTGCCTATAGCTCGGTTCCTAAACTTGAGAATTGTTTCACTGTTTTCTGACTGCACGCTAAATTAAATGGCATGTTCTAATGGATCTTTGATAGCCAACTCTCTTGAACCTGGGGCAATGGTCTTAGTGTAATATTGTTCAGGGGGAAAAATAAAAAGAAACCTGAAGAGGCCATCTCATTGTGAAATGAAACTTAATTCTTTATATTGTGTAATGTGTTTCTAATGTCCTACTAAAACCAAAAGCAAATTTAAGGATAAAAAAAGCAATGTCGTGCTAATGGTGAAAAGTAAACTTTAATCTTCTAGGGATGTTCATGCCCACAGTTGCTTGTAGAGATGCTCATACCCTCTCTTCATCCTCGTGATAGTAAGAATTGTTTTGGAATGTTATAAGGTCACTTGAATATGAGGTATCTGTCTGTTGCAGCTCAGACTGTAGACTTAACTGCATTTCCAGGAGGAGTTGGTGGGTGGAGAGCCTTACATGACCAAAACCAATTGCAGCACCTCATTTGTTCAGCTTGTGTTTGGGTCATTTTATTGCAAACAACTTTTTATGTGCTGTTGAAGTGATCAAAGGATAATTGCATTAACCTTAAAAGTTTTAAATTGTGCACATTTTTACAAAGGTTTAAGGATTAAATTTTGGCTTGGTTGTGAAAGGGTTTTGCAAATGCTTACTTCTGTTGAGAAGTTTTGAATGACCCTTTACACTTGTAAAATTCTCTGCTTAAGCTGTTTTTATTTTTATTGTGTAAACAAAGTCCTCAATAAGGAACTGGAACCTTGAACATGACTCACCAGGAAGGCAGAGAACTTGTGACTTCCGTGCTTGTGCAATGAGTATTGTATGCCACGATGAGTATCTGTATTCCTATGTGTTTTAAAAGCTTGTTTTCCTTTGAATTGACACATGACTGAGATTGTTATAGGAGAACATTAAACTTCATTAAGCTTATAATTTGGTATAATCAAGCCTCTTTCACTATCTGTCCTTCCCACAAGTTCTTGTTCTTCCAGTGCTGTTTCTTCAGCAATATTCATGAATGTAAATTAGTCATTCACATTTGGGGTGGGAAATAACTGTCAGGTCACCTTTTGCCCTCCTAGAGAATGCCAGCAGTCAGTGTTTGCAAGAAATTATTGGATGGGTCTCAACATCTCATTACTATTGCTAAACCCAGGACTGGCTGAACTACTTCCCCAATCAGTGGTACCAGGAATCAAAACTTTGTTTCTGATAATTATAGGCACTTTGGTAAATGTTTTCTAACTCTGTTCATCTTTCAGTGATGATTGAGGGCAGAAACTACAGTGTATGCTGCTTATAGGTCAGATGGTGGGATCATATTGGTTAGGATCAAATGTTTTACTCAAAGCTGAGAACTGTTTGTGTTGGAAATAAAATGCTTCTCATTTTGTACTGAGTAGTTTATTCATTGGTTAGAATGCAGACATAAAGGAAGGCTAGCATTTTTCACACATTTCTAATTGCCCAATGATGTTGGTGAGCTGCCTTCGTGAGCTGTTAGTCCTTCTGATGAAGATCTTTAGCGATCAGATTAGCTTGTCAGTACCAACACAAATGCAGCAATATACTAAATAAAGATTATCTCTACCACATGTACATTGAAGTTTACAGTGAAATGCTGTGTTTTCCATGCATGATAAGCACAGTCAGAGGTGGGCCGAGGCAGCCTACAACTGTCAAAATGTTTCTGATGCCAACGTAGCATGCCCACAACTTACTAACCCTAACTCGTCCATCTTTGTAATGTGGGAGGAAAATGGAGCACTGGAGGAAACCCATACAATCACGGGAAAAACGTACAAACCTACAGCGGCGACAGTTGAACCCTGATTTTACATCTAGTGCTGTAAAGTGTTCACTGCCTGCTACACTCTGGTGTAATTCTTGCCTAGTTTGTTATGCACGTTGGAATATGTATCAAAGCTTTGCTAGACCAATCTGAAACTAACCCCACTTTTTAGTATTTTGCTTGCACTGGGATAATAAACATCCTTTCTTCTGCAGTCATTGTAAAGAAAAGCTGATGGTAGAATTGGGATGTAACTGATGCAGGATTGGAGTTGACAGTAGAGCTGAGGCCTGTTTCCATGTGCTGTATTTCTGATTTCTTTCAGTAACTTTTTTTGATTGGAGAAGGTTAGAATTTAAGATTTCCTGTGTCACTGTAAAAATGGGAGAGCTTTGGATTTAACTTACTCAGGATTTCACCTTCAAGTTGCCTATGAATTTTAGAGTTTCTTTCCCCTACTATTTGAGGTTTTGACTGAGCTTGATTTTTTTTCGGGCTGCTTCAACCATTGTTCATATTGAAAGTTGTTCAAGTTATTCAGTTTCCCCAGGTATAATCAAGACCTCATTATTATTGTTGATTAAACCAATACCCAATGTAATAATTGTGCAGAAATGTTGAAGACTGTTCATAAACTTAAAACTCAAATCTTCTGATTTTTTTTAAAGCAATAGAAGTTATTAAGTTCTTGAACTTTCAGTTGAACGTGTCTCGATATATGTGCCTTGATATGAATTCAGGTTGGTAACATTCAATATCCTGTTACACTCAAGTTCATAGATGAAACAATCATTTTTGGAAAACCATAATTGTGATTCAATTTGTTGAATTCTGCTATAGTTTCTAGAACATTCTAGAATTAAATATAAGTGCATATTAATTAAAGCACATTTAAGTACAGTGCCTTTTAAGTACAACATTCTGGGGTGTTGATAGGATTGAATGCAGGGTATTGTTTCCACCACCTGGAAATTTAGAATTGGGAGTGGAAGGAGAGAGTTTGCATGTGGTATAATCCAGGGCAAGGTGTTGGACTGAGATGTAAATCTTTGCAATTTTATACTGCAGAGGTTGTGGGTACCCAGTTGCTGTGTAGATTTAAAGCTCAGATTTATAGATTTTTGGAAACTAAAAGCATCAGTGTTTGGGAATGGAGGATGAAAGTGAGCATCATTGATCATGATTTTTATTGAATGATGGGGCATTCTTAAAGGAACACAGAGCTTGTTGCTTTTGTTGTATGTTCTTAAATAACTACAAGTGAAGACATATACCTAAATTGGGGGGGGAGGTGCAGTGAGGAGAAGAAGGCAGGGGAACCATGGGTCAGGTGTTCAATACAAAATTAGATATCAAAATGAGTTTTAAAGGTTCAAGTGAAACTTCATCTTATTTCCTTTGTTACATTGTCCAATGGTATTGAGACCAATTGTAGAACAGAAAAGTAAGTGTTATTAAAGACTTCCAGCACCCAGGGCATGCACTTTTCTCAATGTTACCATCAGGTAGGAGATACAGAAACCTGAAGGCACACACTCAGCGATTCAGGAACAGCTTCTTCCCGTCTGCCATCGGATTCCTAAATGGACATTGAAGCTTTGGACAGCACCTCACTTTTAAAAATATACAGTATTTCTGTTTTTGCACATTTTTAATCTATTCAATATATAATTGATTTACTTATGTTTTATTTTATTTGTTATTATTTTTCTCTCTGCTAGATTATGTATTGCATTGAACTGCTGCTAAGTTAACAAATTTCACGTCACATGCCAGTGATAATAAACCTGATTCTGATTCTAAAATATAGCAGGCTTTGGAAAGTTAGGATGAAAACCTAATGCTGGAAATGGTCAGTTCAGGCACATCTGCAAAGAGAACAACTCAGATCATTTTACAGGTCAGTGACCTTCCCTCAGAACAGGTAAATATAAAGGGATGAAACTTGTTCTAAGTTGCTGAATAAAGTGAGTAATGAAGGATATTGAAAGAGTGGATGGAGACTAGGAGAGATTGAATAACACTTGCGGTTGTGTTGGCTGAAAGGGTAGTCAGGACATTTCCGGGAGGTATAAATAACAGATATAAAATCTGATGTATGAGAAATGAGTGTCTTGGGTAGATGAGGAGATGACTGTGTTGGAACAAACAAATAGAAATGACTGGAGTGGCTGGTTATCTGAAATTGTTGAAATCAGTAGCTGCTATGTGCCTGTCACAAGATGTCTAATGCATAGTTTAAAATTAATGCTTATCCCTTGCAGCAAAAAAAACCCAAGAAAAGTGGTCTAGCCACAGCCATCAAGAGAAATTAAAGATTGTATAGCTCTTCAATTGATCTAATATTGTGTTGCCCAAAAGAGTATCTTGGACTGGGAACATTACAGAAATCAATAGAGGAACATGACATTGCTAAGGGAAAAAGAAAATGGTATACACAACAACACACAGAGTCTCGGCCTAAAACGTCAATGTTTACTCCTTTCCATAGATACTGCCTGGCATGCTGAGTTCAATCAGCATTTTGTGTGTGTTGCTTAGATTTTCAGTATCTGCATATTTTCTCTTGTTTGTAATTGTATACATAATTAGTTTAACAAAAAAATGTAAAAGTAGAGGATCTCTTCTGGATATGTAAATTAGGTTAACTAAGTACTATCCTTTTTTGGTGTACACTCAATCATCAAAGAGTCAGACAATGACAGTCTCAGCAAGGGAGAGTCTTACTAACTACCCTTGATACTGAATGGCATTCCACCTAAGTCAGTTTCCTTGGGGACACATTTGACTAGAAACTGAACAGGAGCAGCTACGTACATACCAAAACTATGAGAGCATGTCAGAGGTTGTAAATCCAGAAAGGCTGACATACCATAATGAGTTCCCTGATCTTTCTGATGTTGAATGCAGGAATGTTGCTGTGGCACCGCTCAACCAGTCAACTCCACTTCACTTCTCTACACTACCTCGTTGCCATCTGAGGTTTTGCCAACAGCAGGCGTCATTGGCAATTTTGCACCGTGAGTGTGGTGAGAGTAGCACGGTGGGCTAACCGTGCATCATTGATGTGCGTCTGTGTCAGTGAAGATTTTTTAAACCAATCAGAACTGATAAGTTGAGGATCCAGTGGCAGAGGGAAGTACAGAGGTACAAATTTAAAAGCTTTTTGATTGTTACTGGTGGGATGATTCTGTTGAATACTGAGCTGTAATTGATGAACAGCAGCCTGATGTACAGTAGGTGTCTAGGCACTCCAAAGCTGAGTAGAGAGCAAGTGAGAATGTCTGCTGTAGACCTTTTGTGTGCTAGGGAAATTGCAATGGGTCCAGTTCCTTGCTCAGGATGGAGTTAATTCTAGCTATTGCCAACTTCTCAAAGCACATCATCACAGTAGATTAGGCAGATCAGCCACAGATTAGATGGAGCAGATCAGCTTTATCACTTTACTTATTGAGATACCGCACGGAATAAGCCCTATCAGCCCTTAGTCATTCCGCCCAGCAAACCCTGATTTAACCCTAGCCTAGTCACGGGACAATGTACAATAACCAGTTAGTCTACCAAACAGTAAATCTTTGAACTGTGGGAGGAAGCCCGTGCAGTCACGGGAAGAATGTGAAAACTCCTTACAGGCAGCGCCAGGAATTGAATTGCTGGTTGCCGGTACTGTAAAGCATTGTGCTGAACACTATGCAGTTGTGCCGCCCTTACCACTTGGACACTGGTATGTTTGCCCTTTTGAAGTAGGTGGTTAATTCTGACTGCAGCAAGAGATTGAAGATGTCCTTGAACATGCCAACCAGTTGATTGGCACATTTTTGGTACCCTGCCAAGTAAACCATCCCAAGACATCAAGCCACAATGGTTTACCCTCTTGGAGGGTGTTTTGCTGTTCTGATGTTAGCTTCAAAGACCTATCACAAGGTCACAGGATGCTATGAGGATTCAATGCTGGTCTCCCTTCCAAAGCATGTCTAAAAGGTTATTGGGGTCATTGGGGTGTGAAGCATTACTGCCCTTGTGCTTTTAGGTTTTGCCTTGGAGTTTGTGATGGCATGGAAACACTCCCACAACAGTTGTACATCCAATTGTGTCACTGATTTCATGTGAAATTGCCTTTTGCTGTCAAAGACTTTCTGCAGGTTGTAGTTGGACTTGTAGGGTTTTAGATTGCCAGTCTTCAATGCTGCAGGTCTAATCATCAGTAGACTATGGATCTCCTGGTTCATCCAGGATTTCTGATTGGGTATGTTTGGCCTGCTCTTGAAAGCACATATTCATCTACACGGGTCTCGTTGAAGTCAGTGACAGCTTGGTATATTCATTCATTCAGAAAGATGTGAATGAATCCAAATATGACCCAGTCCACCAGTCCAGTGCGGTCATGTGCTACTGCTCTACCTTTACCATCCCTTCGCAGTGCTCACCACTGGTGCTGTGGTCTATATATGCTGGGGTGATCGGACTTGCCAAAGTGGAGGTGTGAGATGGCATGGTAAGTGTTCTTGATGGAGGTGGCAGAGTAGTCAAGTGTTGGCCCCTCTGGTTCTGCAGGTGGTAATTTGATGATAGTTTCAGACTTCAAGCTAGCCTGGTTGAAGTCCACTGCAATGATTGGGAAGGCATCAGGGTGTATTGTCTCATGCCTGTTGATCGCAGTGCTAAGCTCCAGTGCCAGCTCAACATGTTGAGGTAATTGGAGCGTTGAGGCTAGTTGAGCAACAGAGGTAAAGAATGGGAGTCCTATCTTTGGTATGGCTGGATGGAGAAATGATAAGAACATGGGAGCAGGACATGAAGCATAGGTGCAGTTACCATACGAGAGAAGAAAAGAAACTTTTAAGTTGGGAAGTGATTTCTGTGGGACAAGAACATTGAGATGATTGTACTAGAGTATTATTCTTGAATCTCAGGGAGGAAAGAGAAATGAACAGTGTAGTTGAGGGTTGGATGTGACAGAAGGAAGAAATAAATTATATGTCGGGGGGGGAGGACTAGTAGAGTGTTCTTTGGGTCATACTCCATGGGGAGGTGTGAGGAGACATGGAGAGCTGGTGTATTTGAAGCCTCATGCAGAGCAGAGATTAGTTTGCTAAACAGCAGCACCACTCTTGTCAGCGGGTCTGCTGAGAATGTTGATCGTGCTCCTTGGTATGAAGTTCAAAGGATAGTAGGGTTATAGTTAGTGGATGGCAAAATTGAAGCAGTGTCATATAGGCAGTTTGTGATGAAGGATTGTTGTACCCTTGACTTATCAGAAATTCACTCTTTTGACAAAATCAAATATTTTGTCATAGAATTAAATTATTCCACAGAAAATGTTGAACAGTGTTTATATAAATGCATATTTACAGTCAATACATCAATCCTTTGTCACATTTGGAATAATTTCTTGTTTTCGAGTGGCATTAGGCTGCAAGTTCTGTGATGGTACAGTATGTCTCACTTCCAGAGAGTGCACCTGTCACATTGTGATGTTGGATTCATTGTCTGCAGAGCCCTCAACTCAAACTCCTTTGCATAAACTATAAAGGATTTCCAAACACAGGTACAATTATTATGAGCTAAAAGAAAATACCATCGAGTTGTAAGCAAGTGAGTCATCCACTACAGAAACCGAAGGTTGAGGAATGAATTCTAGTTCTTTCTGTCATGAAAAGTTTTTCCCAAGGTTCCCACTGAAGCTGGAAAGATGTTGATGGAGCTAAATTGAGGGTTGTGGGGAAGAGGGAGAAATGCCTGGTGAAGAGGAAGAAATGGGGTATGGTGCTTGGGTGCAAGAGATGGGTTTGGGGAAAAGGACAAATGGTTCTGGCTGTATCTTCAGTCCAGAATCAAGGTCACCCTGCCCTTGGTTAACAAGCTACCAGACGTAGATAATGCTTCGATACTTGGCCTTTCTTTTGTGGTACAATTTGAGTACTGGGTAGGATCCCCACCCCCATGCACCCTGAACACATGGCCAAGCACTCTTTATTAGGAACACCTACACACTAATGCAAATCGGGTATCCAGTGAAGTATACAATTGAATAGACTTAGCACCAATAAAAGGTCTGTAATATCCTGTCTCTACTGCACATCACAACCTTGCAACAATTTCTACAATCAAACCTTGTAAAACAGACCTTTTCCAAATTTTTGTCCTGCAGTGCTCCTTGAATGGCAGGAGACTACCTCAAACCTGTTATAAAATCATGGTCCACTGGGCTGTGCTTCTCTCTGCCCACTTGTATGTTTCAGTCAATTATAACAGGCATGTCAAAACTCTGGTGGGGTACCACCAATACCACTTCAACAAATCTTGCTGGTAGGAAGTATGAAACAGCATAATTGTCCCCTCCAGGTCCATGTTCTCCAGCATTGAGACACCAATTATGCTCATCTGACTTTGATACATGGGCCATGTTATTCATTTGTTAAATACTGAAATTGTCCCATAGCAGACTTTCTGTCAGAGAGGAAGTCATATAGTGTTCTCAAAACCTCCTTGAGAAAAATATAATACTGATTTCCCCATGGCCCTTGACTACTTAGAATGCAGAACCATATGTCAATGTGCTTGATAGTGTCAGGGCATGCAGATCTCCCATACTCTACATCCCACCAAGGAGCTCCTCCTTATGGAAGAGTCAGCAGCTCCATGTGAACTTCTACAAGTAACTCAATATCTACAGAGCTGGAATGGAATACTGAACCCTGTTAGTTATTTGTGTGAAAATGTGTTTAATTTAGCAATGAAAACTGAATGCATTGTCGCCATCTACAGAATTGCAAAATGCTTTCCTCTGGCAGAGGAATAGGAACGCTTCAACTGCCCCATATTTCATGGAAAGAAAACAGAAGTTAGAACAAGCTGGTTTTCATTGTAGCTAGAAGTAAAAACAACAATCTCCAATCTTGTTTTCTGATTCTATCCTCTGTGGAACAAAATCACAACGCAAGAAAATTTCTAACCTCTTTAGTGGAGTGCTGCAAAAATATTACCATCAGATAAAAGCTGCTTCTAAGCTTTGTGACACCATAATCAAACAAGCTGTTGTGCATTCATGGTAGTACTCTTACCTAGGTCAGAGTTGCAAGTCCAGTTCCAGAGAATTTCAGGCATATTGAGGGTGTACAGCATTATTCAGCTTATCTTCTAGCACTTGATTCATAGCTCTGTAGGTTATCCCTGCTCTATCCTTTATTATTAAAGGAAAACATTCCTGGGATGAGACCTTTGTAGGTTAAGGGAGAGAGAAAAGACTGAATCTATTCAATTTGGTGTTTAGAAAATGAGAGAAGATGAGAATGAAGCCTTTTATGTTCCTACAACCTAAATCTTTGTCTATGAATTACAAAGCCAAGTTTGTGTATCATCTGCACACTGCTTTATCCTACCTCCCTACTTTTAAGGTTAAGTTGGTACAGACATATTGGGCTGAAGGGTCTGTTGTGTTCAATGTTAACTCATTAAAATCTGCTACAGGAAACGAGAGACTGAGTACTGAACCCTATAGAACTAAAGCTGGTAGCAAGCACTCTGCTCGCAAGAACATCTGACACCTTCAATTTGTGACTTGCCACAGAGGCTCTTCAGGATCTAATTCACCATCTTTCCTGGGACTCCATGGGCTTTTATTTTGACTTCCCATCAGGGATCTTGTCAAAAATCCATATAGGCTAAACTAAACACACTACTATCATCAACCCTCTTTGTTACCTTCTCAAAAGCATTCATTTGCAATCTTCTCCAAAATCCTGCTGTCTGTGCTTTTCTACTGTTCTTCAGAATGGATTCCAACAGTTTTCCACCACTGAAGTTACGCTAACTGTTGTAATTACTGGTTTATCCCTTCACTTTTAAATAACAGTATATCAACTAATCCTCTGGCACTACTTTGAGGGGGGAATTGAAAAAATTCAAAGCTCTGCATTTCCTTCCTTTTTTAAAAATAAATGGGTTGGATGCATCATGCACCCTAATGATCTATTTACCTTCACAGATGCTAAGCCCTTTCTGTTTCATAGTGTTTATCCCATCTAATATTTCAATCTATTCCTTTGTAGTTATAACATCATACTGCCTTTTTGTGAGGAAGCCACAAAATGTTAAGAACCTTCCTTCCACTCTCCACCTCCATGAGGAAGTAACCATTTTGGTCTCAATTAAACCCTACTCTTTTGAAGAAAAGAGCATCTTTCCCTGGTATATAAGTTGACCCTTAACCAATGGCTCTGAAATATTCACTTTTATCACCTTTCATTCCATTTCCCCCCACCTCCCACCATTATCCCTGCATTTCACCAATATTTGCCTTGTGTTATATACTTGTGATTTTTCAGTATCTTGTTTGTTTAGTCTTTTGAGTTTGGACATGTTTTCTAGGATCTAAGTTATAATGCCCTAAGCTCAAATTTATACCTCCTTGGTGATGTGGCTGTCTCTCTTGGGCTATCTGGTTCTGATATAACCTGCAGCAAGCTAGAGGAACTCAAAAGCCCACTTTGTACATACACATACACTTATTTCATTGTAGGACTTTAAGACCTTTTAATGGACAAACACCTGCAACTGTGATGTGTATTGTGAGGATGAAAATTGAGCACAGCATCTGTAGACAATTGGGTGTGCAAAGTCAATTGTTCAGTCGCTGATTGTATCATACAGTATCAAAATTAAAAGATGCATTAATATTTTTTTAATATTGATTAGGTCCAAGATCTGGAAAAGGTCCACTTGTAATAATGTCCAGTGCTAAGTGAAGTGATACCGGGTCATTAAATTGCAGCATACCCAAAAGTCAGTAACTTTTTACCTTTTTTCATTTGGTGCAAGTTGCATTTATAATTATTCATGGTTAAGTACAAACAAATTTGCTAATTAAAATGTTCTTTATTGTGGAGGAAATAATTTTTTTACCTCTAATTAGCAGATAAGAAAAGGATATGAATTATTCATTTCATATATTCAGCCTCCAGCTGCTGTACCTGGATCATCTTTCTGTTTGTCAAGAAAGCTTATCCAGTAGCCTTTCAGGCAGCATTTTGTAGGGTGCAAGTGAGTTTTTCCAGCCACCAATCCAGTTTATTTTCCTGTTTGAAATTTGGGTGTGTAATACAGTTTCAAAATGTAGGTAAAGCCATGTACATGGCTGTGAATGAATTTGCCTCTTTTTAAAAAAAAAACTTGGTTCCTTCATCTTCGTCCTGACCCACAATTCTCAGCCTATTTACTTTTTCTCAGCACTGTTGATACTTTACAAATGAGACTTTTTGTGCTTTGGCTTGAAGCTGTTTTCTAGTGAGTATCTAAATTGATCACAAACATTCCAAATCCTGACATTTCTTTCCCTGTCTTTTGATTAGCAGCAAAGAACCTTCTATGAATTTTAGTAACAAATTTGCTTCCAAAATGTATCTGTTCAACATTCCTGAAAAACATATTTTAGTAATATCTACCAGAATTTTGGCAATGATAGAATGAGCTGGTTCACTTCCATAGGTAAGAATACCTTTGGCAGTTTGTATCAATTCAGGAATCAACAATGTGTGTAACTAAGCTGCCATTGGTTCTGCCATTGTTTTATTTGTCTTGTTCCCTGAATATTCTGTGTCTGAGGGCAATGTAGCAGGACACTGATGCACTATATTTTGTGGTGGCTTATTTGAGAGCTACTTGGATATGGAAGTCTTCCTTGAGAGATCATTTTGATTGTATTCTGATGTTGAATTTTTCATAAGAATCTAACATAGAAATACTGAGGTGGAGTTATTACCCTGAGAATTGCCTGCTGTACCATTTTGAGAAGAATGGCTGCAGTGGAAAGGTAACTTGCACTTTCCAAAATAATTGAAATGTTTAAAGTACTATTAATGTCCTTGAAACTATGAATTGTTTATAGTCTGTGTTTTACTGTTTGTAAATGTCTGATTCTTTTGACAGTTCCTCCAGCAGAATACTTGGCAGTAAAAATAAGTAAGATTACCATTCATTTGTTTTAACCCTTTGACCGCAGATAGATGTAAAGATTGGCATTTGTAAAAGTAGCAATGAAATTCTGTACTCATTAATTGTCTCTTTTCTAATTTGCCAAAAGATTTCCCTCCATTGCAAATTACAAAGTGACCAGTGAAATACTCTGAAAGTGTGGTCACTCACAATGTCAAGAGTAATTTACTCTGAAACTGTATTCATACTAAGGAATTGTACATTTCTAACAGTAATTTAGTGGGTATTGAAGCAACTCGGAAACTATGCTACATAAATAACACTTGCTGTCAGAGGAAGCAGTTTAAATCCTTGGTTTGTGGATTAACTAATTTCAAGCCTAAGATTAAGAATGGGCAGTGGCTGGATTCTGATCCATGTAGTGTAAAAACATTTGTCCTGGTTGAGAACATAGCAGTTTGATAGGTTCAGGTAAATCAGCCAGTGCCCAAAAAGAAGGTTTGGGCAATTGAGCATTGAACCTCCTCAGGTTATGGAATGATAACTTTGCAAGCAATTGACATTCTAGCAAAAGGAGTAAAAATAGATTGTTTTTGCTAAATATATGAAAACCTCCTTTCTCATCCCTAGAAATGCACTAATTGATTTTGCAGGGAAGTGTTTAATCAGAAACTAGCTCACACATGTCTTGGTGACTGTTATGATCCTTAAAGTAGCCTTTAAGCCCACCAACACCTTTATGGAGGATACAGCAGGATACAGGCCCTTCAGTCCATTGTGACGATCAGCCAGGCATTCGCATATATCCTACATTAATCTAATCAAGCTTCATACATTCCTCAACCCCTTTATCCCAGGAGTCCCCTAATGAACTGACTTTGCACTGCTCGCAATGTTATGTGAAACTACGTCTACTTAAAAAGTTAAATTTCCATAGCAGATTTGGTAATTTTGGGGTATTCAAAAGCAGTTAATCCATGTTGAGTATGTTTCAAAGTCTCAGCACCGTTGTCTAGCAGGGACACAGCAATCTCCCACATTGTAATGTGTTCATGCTGAGATACTCTGAGATATTTTTACAAGTGGTATATGTTGACTAGGATTCCCACATTAAACCTGCTGTTAAAAACTGCTATGGGATCTTTTGGTTTGCTCTTGAGAGCTGATAAACCTTGTCATCCAAACACTGACAGTGCAACACCTGACTGAATTGGTGTTGGTTGAGGCTCATGTATGGGTGTTTAAAACCCTCAGTGGAGTCAAGAATGCTATCTATTTAATAAACCATGGCTGACATCATATTAGTTGTAGGATACGGAGGATACATAAAGAGGAGAGCTTAAGTTATTAGTTTTAATGTTTCAGACAGTAACTTGCAAATGTTATGTCTCTGGAGTATGCCTTTTTTTTTATATAAAGATCTGACTTTATAATAGATGGGAAGAGTTAAACGCATCCTCCGTGTATTAAAACTATCAAGAAATAATGAAAATGGCAATGGGTGGAGGTTTCACTGTGGCATTCAACAAGATCTTATTTCTGTCGGAGTTGAAAGAATGAAAATGAGACTAGCATCCAGAGAGAAGTTTCAGTTCACACCCAGCCAAAAGTGGGTTGCAAGTTTCGGATTGTTTGAAATAGTTCTATAAGCCATTTCACACATTTTAATTCTATCGTTTAAAAAAAAGAGCCAAATACAGTATAGGAATGCTGTATGGCAAGAGAATTTGCACTTGCATAGCTCTTGACTTTGGCTCGGCTAAGCCTGCTTCATAACCAATTGAGTACTTTGTTTTTAGCTGTTCGGTCCTGTGACAGCCAGTTAGCGACCAGGAAGCCCTGTCTGGTAAATGACCAACTCCCTGGTCTGCAAAACAGGTTTGATGTGTGAGTAGTTCTATCGATGGCTTAGAGATGTGATGGCCATTAATGCCTGCTGCATTAATTTTTGAGATTTAATGAACTTTTAATGAATTTTAGGAAGAAACTTAACATTCAAATGGCTGTTTTAATCATAAAAGGACATTGCAGCTTTGTCTCTTATCATTCCTGTAGATAAGAGGAGACACTTTATTCACACTTAAAGATGGTCCTGTGGAGATAACACAGTGGACCTAAATTATTCATCTAGGTCAATCAAACAGAAATTGCGTGTACTTTAGTTGTAAATTTGTGTCTATAGGTTTTTTTAAACTAGGAGCTTGGTGAGAGCCCACCTAATGTTCTAATCAAAGAATGTTGAATTCTAGCTTTATGTAAAAAGTAGGTTTGAATGAGTAATCAGGATTGGAGAGGGCAGGGTGTTTTGTCTGAGTAGCTACCTACTCAGCTCTTTGGTCTTTATGGGATATTATTGGATTCCAGTAAGCTCTTGTTTACCTGTGAAACTCCTGGGAAAAGTGTTCATCCTGTGATGAGACACCAAATAAATTGAAAGTTCTTTAGATGGCAGATGGGATTTTCAAGTTGATTTGTGTACCATTCTAGGTCAATATTGGGAAGGAAATTGTCTTTCAGTTCCAAAACCTTGGATGATTCTAAAGGACTGTTCAGTTCCAGCTACCATGTTTCAGGGTGATTAGATTTTTTTTATACATGTTAGTTGTAATGTTTCCAGGGATATTGTAAATTAAAGTCTGCATTCTTAGGGGTTAGGGGATTGGTGCTAGTCTATCAGGGACTTCGAAGGTATGAACAAAGGGAACCATTTCCTGTTCTTATCAACCTCAGATTCACTAGTCTGTCAGTGTAAGAGATCTTAAAGTCCATATTCACCTCTACTACAGTGATGAGGCCACACTCCGGTTGGAGGGGCAACACCATGTATTCTGTCTGGGTAGCCTCCAACTTGATGTCACAGAAACATAGAAAACCTACAGCACAATACAGGCCTTTAGGCCCACAAAGCTGTGCCGAAAATGTACTTGCCTTAGAAATTACCTAAGGTTACCCATAGCCCTCTATTTTTCTAAGCTCCATATATCTATCCAGGAGTCTCTTAAAAGACCCTATCGTATCTGCCTCCACCACCGTCACTGGCAGCCCATTCCACACACTCATCACTCTGCATAAAATAAACATCCCTGACATCTCCTCTGAACCTGGCACCTTAAAACTGTGCCCTTTTGTGCTAGCCATTTCAGTCCTGGGAAAAAGCCTCCGATTATCCACATGATCGATGCCTGTCATCATCTTATACACCTCTATCAGGTCACCTCTCGTCCTCCATTGCTCCAAGGAGAAAAGGCCGAGTTCACTCAACCTATTCTGGTAAGGAATGAACTCCTGGTAATGCACCCTGCCGCCCCCCCCCCCCCCCACTACCACTCCACCACCATTCCCCATTTCCATTTCACCTCTCAGCTTATCTCCTTACCTGCCCATCTCCTCGCTCTTCTCCCGCTCTTTATCCCTTTCACTAATCGACTTCCCAGGTCTTTACTTCAGCCCTCCCTCTCTCCTGGTTTCACCTATCACCTACCACCATGTGCTTCTTCCTCTCCTCTTCCCACCTTCTTACTGACTTCTCGTCTCTTTTTCCCGTCCTGATGAAGGGTCACGGCCCAAAACATCAACTCTTTACTCTTTTTCCATAGATGCTGCCTGGCCTATTGAGTTCATTTAGCAGATTTTCTCTTAAGTTCTAGCTGGACCATTTAGGAGTGAAATGGTGAAGTATTTTAAACAGTTGCAGCAAAAAGGCATTGCACTGTTTGTGATCTGGCAGAAACACTTTGAGGAGTTGGGTTCCCTTCTATCCTTCTCCCAAGAATGATCTTTTAGAGCTGTTTCATGAAGTTAACTTGTCCAAACTGAAGAAGTACTTGTTAAACATACTGTTTTCAGTTGGTTAGCTCATCCTAATCAGAAAGCATGTTTCACTAGCTTCGATCTGTGTCTCGGGAAGAAACCTGTCAAGTTTCTGTGGCTTATTAAGATTTCTAAGACCAAACTATTTGTTTAAAACACATAGTGGGAAAGTACCCGATACTACTTTTGTTCACCAGAAAAATCCACTTTTCTTTCATAGTAAACAACTGGGCTGATCCAGGAAATGGTTTGTAAGTGTGTGGGTGTGAAATGCAGTCCATCTTCCTAGTCTGGAGAGCAGGGAAAGGAATTTGAGTTCTCTGAATGCTGCATGGCTTCTAGTTTCAAGCCCACTGCGTACTGATGACTAGAAAACTGCAGTCTTTTGACTTCTTGGCTTGTTGCCATTCGGATCCATTTCTCATAGCCCAGTGTGCAGTTCCTGAGAGGTATGACTGACCAGGTTTATCCTTGATTCAATGCAAGCTCTGACGAGTGAAAATGGATCAAAAGTACAAGAGCTCCTCCTGATGGCTGTGGTGCAGTGAAGTTGCTGTTCTGCAAATAATATTATAAACCTCTAGATATGAAAATTGTTTACTTGGTTGTTCTTTCTATGGTGATCAGAGCAGGAGTAAATAATAAAATTGGGATCATCTCCAATTTGGGGATTTGCGCCATTGATCTATGACAAAACAGCGTTACATCCCACTTAAGACCTATGGTCAGTCCAGTCTCCCTGGAGCTGTGTTATAACCAAATCATTAAAATATTCAATTCTGCATGCATTGTTCAGGGTGGAGAGCCTGAGTGAGTGGGTTGTGAGCCCGCAACCAAGGTTTAGCACCTTTTCCCTCATGAGGTCCTGGCTTCCTTCCTATCTTTCTTTTCGACACAGAGGTCGCCCTGCCCTGCCCATTTATCTCCTTCCTCGGCTCCGAACAGTCCTTCCAGGTGAGGTAACACTTCACCTGGGAATCTGCTGTGGTCATCTGTTGTCTGGTGCTCCTGATGTGGCGGCTTCTACATTGGTGAGACCCATCGTAAATTGGGAGACCACTTCGTCGAGCACTTCCTGAAGCAGAACTTTCCGGTGGCCCAACATTTTAATTCCAGTTCCCATTCCCGTGGAGATATGTCGGTCCATGGCCTCCTCTTGTGCCATGATGAATGAGCAGCACTTTATATTCTGTCTGTGTAGCCTCCAATCTATGGCACGAATATTGTTCGTTTTAAAACCGGAAGGAGAAATTCTCCCCCATCTCCTTCTATTCCCCACTCTGGCCTCTTACCTCTTCTCACCTGCCTATCACCTCCCCCAGGTGCCCCTCCTCCTCTTTCTCCTATTGTCCACTCACTTCAATCGGATTTCTTCTCTTCCCACCCACCTGGCTTACCCCATTACCTTCTAGCTATCCCCCCCATCTTTTTATTCTGGCCTCCTTCCCTTTTTCCAGTCCTGAAGGGTCTCCCCCCAGAATGTTGACTGTTTGTTCACTTTCTTGGATTCTGCATCAGCTGCTGTTCCTCCAGCATTGTGTATGGGTGAATAGCCAAAATCTTTCACATGTTAGGATTTTAAGGTGAGGGGAAAGAGTTTTAATAGAATCAAGAGAGGATTTAGATTCTAGTATTTGTTATAAGACCATAAGATTATATGAGCGGAATTAGGCCATTAGGCCCATTGAGTATGCTCCACCATTTCATCATGGACAATTGTTTTCCCCCTCAGCTCCAGTCTCCTGCCTTCTCCCCATAGCCTTCATACCCTGCCTGATTAAGAATCTACCAACTTCTGCCTTAAATATACCCACTAATGACCTGCAAAACCACCTGTGGCAACAAATTCCTTAGACTAATCACTCTCTGGCTAAAGAAATTCCTCATCTCCCTCCTTGAATGGATGTCCTTCTATTCTGATCTTAATCCCCACCATGGGAAACATCCTCTCCACATCCCTTCAAAATTTGATTTCAATGAGATCTGCTCCCTTATTCTTCTGAATGTCAGTGAGTACGGCCCAGAGCCATCAAATGCTCCTTGTGTGATCAGCCTTTCATTACTGAAATAATTTTTGTGCACCTCCTTTGAATCCCCTCCAATGGCAGCATATCCTTTCTTGGATAAGTAGCCCAAAACTGCCCACAGTACTCCCAAGTGAGGGCACACTATTGCCTTAAAGCCACATTATAACCTTGATTTTTTTTTTATTCTAGTCCTCTTGAAATGAATGCTAATGTTGTATTTGCCTTCCTCACCACCAACTCGACCTGCAATTAACCTTTAGGGAATCCTGCACGAGGACTCCAAAATCCTTCTGCACCGCAGATTTTTGAATTTTCCCTCCATTTAGAAAATAGTCAGTCCTTTTATTTATTCTATCAAAGTGCTTGACCATAGTCTTCCGGACTCTGTATTCCATCTGCCATTTCTTTGCCCATTCTCCTAATCCAAATCCTGTAACCCCTTTGTTTTCTTAACACTACCTGCTCCCATCTTTTTATCGTCTGCAAACCTTGCCATAAAGCCATCAATTCTGTCATCCAAATCATTGATATGTAACATAAAAAGAAGCAATCCCAACAGAGACTCTTGTGGAACTCCACTTGTCACTGGCAGCCAACCAGAAAAGGCTCCTTCATTCCCACTCTTTGCCTCCTGCCAATCAGCCAGTGCTCAATCCATGCCAGTATCTTTCCTGTAATACCACAGGCTCTTACTGTGATAAGAAACCTTGGGTTCTCAGAAGGCCTCAACACATCGTCAACCAATTCGCCTTTTGTTTAGAACACTTCCAGAGGAGGTGGTGAAATTGGATACAATCATTGCATTTGAGGGACATTTTGAGCGGTACTTGGGTAGGCAAGGCATTGCAGAACATCGACTTGATGTGAACAAATAGGATTAGAGTCAGTGGGCAAAAGGAAGGTTAATGTTCGGTAGGTGTTGGGTGTTGTATATATGAGTCTATAGCTTTGACTACAACTCTTCCCAAATGAAGGATGAAATTTTTATGTTGGGTGATTCAGGATTTTAATAATGTGATGTGCCTATTGTTGAATCTTGAGCAAAGTAGTGAAATAGAGGATGAGAGTACAGTGATTCCAACCCAATTTATTGCCAACCTCTGCAGGAGAAAGTAACAGTTAAAACACTTTCCTGAAAGCTGCTGTTCCCTTTCCCATCACAAAGACTGAACTTCCCTTTATCCTTTGTCTGACAGCACCTCCCTCCCTGGGCTTATGAGTCATATTTGCAGTTAGGGGGTCATGTTCCCGTTGAATCATCGAAGCTTACAACTTAGGAGGAGGCCTTTCAGGATTCTGTACTAATGGAACAATAAAGCTCTCCAAAGTATTCCTGTCTTCGAGCTATAGGACCACAGTCCTGCAGGCCACGATACTTCAATTGCACATCCAAGTACTGCCTCATGTTAGTGGGAAATCAAGTGCTCAGGGATTTATGGTAACTTTCCTCTTTTGTTCTAAAATTGCCTGTGTCAGAGAATATTTAATGACTGGTTGTACAGTGTTGTCTCATTTTGTTTGGATTGCATGTGAATGCACACAGTGTATGCACTTGTCTTGATTAATTTCTCCATGACCTGAATTTTACTGACTGTGTTATGACTTTGTTAATGAACCCGTTTTCCTGTCTGCTTTGTTTTTCAGTATGATGTTCCCATTCAGTCCAGTGTAGTCCTTTGCTCTTGCCCATCTCCATCCATGGTAAGGAATCAGTCAGACTCCAGCGTGCGACCAACGATCTCTGGTGCCTCCATGGACAGCAGTGCAGGCGACACTGGCCCAGTGATGGGCTCTTTACCACAGCGAACAGGGCAACGGCAGCAACCTGTAGTGCAGACGCAGCGGCAGCAGTCAGCTGGCCATGCTCAGCAACCACGCAAAAAGCGACCTGAAGATTTCAAGTTTGGCAAGATTCTTGGCGAGGGATCATTCTCAACAGTATGTATTTATACTTGGATTTGTAGATTGCTTTTCCTTTTTTAAAAAAAAATATGGACATTGCCTTCTTGGTTGTACAAAGAGTTGTCTTCATTCTCATCTATGGTGAACTTACTTTTGGATTGGTCCACGTTAAGGGTGTTCCGTGTCCAATTGCTTGTGTGCATGGCATATTCCTGGTAATTTGTATGAGTTGTGTTGTGAGTGGCAGATGCACTGTACTGGTGTGCCTCGTCCAAGGATTTAGATTGGGTCAGTTTAAGATGCACCAATTCTAACCTGAGGCAAGAGATCTTGAATTCAAACCTTGTGCTAGGAATTGACCTGATTCAGCCTGGTGTTGAGACTTAGCTATATTAACACAGTATTTAACATTGTAATAAAGGACAGTCTTTCTGATCCTTATATCATCTCATCTTTGTAGAGAATTCCACTTAATCTTATTCTGTCATTTTCACCATAATCCTGGAACTTCTTGCCTTCAAATATTTACCCAATTTTCTTTCAAAAGCTGGAATTTAATCTGCACCCAGTACATTTTAGTTGGTATATTCCAGGTTGGAGCCATCCTCTCATCACCCCTGGAATTTTTGCTATTCACTTCAATTCCATATCCCTTAAATTCTTTGGCTGAAAAGCATTTTCCTCTATTTGCCCAATGTAATCCATCACAATTTTGACAACTATTACTCGTCTCAGTATTGTATTTTACAAAGCAATCAATCCCGACTTCTCCACTTTTGTCCTTGCAACTAATGTTCCTCATCTTTGCAACCTTAAGTCCTGTAGAGGACTTTCATATCCTTTCTAAAGTGCGGAAGGTGGTAACTGGGATTAGGAGACAGTGTCGATTGTGTCTAATTCTGGATATGAAATATCAATATTTATAGATCTTCAACAAGCACATCTTGTATCCTGACTCTCGTTATGAAACCCAGGGTCCCATATTTCATTAACTGATTCCTTAATGTGCTAGCAGCTTCTGTGATTTTATGTATGCAGAAGCACAAGTCTGGTCATCCTAATCATTATCTATTGGCTCTTCAAAAGTCTGTCCAAAAAATTCTGACAAAATTTTCTTCTATTTAATAAAGCCTTGTGGCTGTTAGCATTTCTAACTTCAAGGTTAATTAAATTGTTTTACTGATCATTTTTTCACCAATGATAAATCAAGGTGTTTTTTGAGTATCCACCATTTTCAATGAGCACTTGTGTCATTCTTGAGTCTTTTGGTATCATTCTTGTATTCAAGGAGTAGTACAAGTTTATAGCTACCCCCTCTGCAATTCCCACCCTCACTTTACTGGATACTTCCCATCCAGATTGGGTGATTTTAAGCACGGTTAGCTTTTCTACAACTTTCTTCCCCATCCATCTTTATCCCATCAAGTAGTTTGATATATCAAATAGACTTTCTCAGCATAATTTTTCTTGGAAAACGTGCAGAATATTTGTGGGGATTCCAACCAATCCTTCTGCCTTTGTAAGAAAAAAAATGTATATTTTTTAAAAATCCAGTTAAGAGTTAGTAAGCTAGCTTCAGAGACACCTTGGTTTCCTGCAGGTTCTATAACCAATTAGGAAGGCAGATATTGGCTTTTATCACAAGAGGATTTGAGTAAGAGTGTAAAGATGTTGGACACCAGGCTCGTCTCACCAGGGCCTTATAATTGGAGTCAGTGTCTTGGGAAAAATATACTTGGAATAGAAAGATTGCAGTGAAAGTTGACCATATTGATTCTAGGAATGGTGTATATAGTGTATGAGGTGAGATTCAGTAGACTCAGGAGTTTGAAGGAGAAGTGACTTTGTTGAAACATAGAATATTTTTGCAGTACTTGATGGCTTGGATGATTCTTATCAGTGGGTTGTGTAGATCTAAGAGTTATATGGCAGAGATGAGAAAAATTTAGAGCTGTAAATCTTCGGAGTTCTTACCATATGGAGCCATGACAGCTCAGTGACTGTGTATGCTGAGCGTGCATCAATCATTAGGAAGTGGCATTAGTACAGAAAAGTAGCATTGAGGTAAAAAAATTGTTTTCATTGAAAGGCAGAGCAGGTATGAGGTAATAAATGGCTTACTCTGCTTCAAGCTGTACTTTGTTATTGCATACCAGTCATTTTTTGGGTCCCTAATGTAGCTTAGCATTCCCTTTTCCCAGGCACTTAAACTTATATGCATGCAAAAGCTTCGTATTCAATTTTATTTTAGTTCTTAGTCTCTTACTATGTACTTTTCCCCTTGCTTTTTGGCATTAATATGAACATTAGTCTTTTCCAACAGTACCAGACATGTACAAATCCCTGGTTAATTTTATTTGGTGGAGCTTTACGATATTTCTCCTGTGCTCATCAGAACAACTGGATTCTTTCCAAGGAAACCATTTGGTCAGAATTGTGTAATCTGTCTGACCCTTTGGAATTCCGACTGCAGATTTCAGATTGATTCCTGACACTTTGGACATGTGCTACTCTTGGAGATGATGGATTTGGAGAAACCTGTGGCAGTCCAAAAGATGAGGCATATTCTGAAGGTGGTAATACTTTGTACCCTTGGGGTGGCCGAATCCAGTGCTTGATAGAGCCCTTCCTGCAGTTTGGCAGGGCTATTAATTGATCAGTCATTCTGGGAGCTGGTAGAGGGGCCGAGTATTTTGAATGTGCCTCCTAATAACATTCTCCTCACGATGAGGGCTACAAACTAGAAAAGCCATTGGAGCCAGTAAATTGCAACAATGCTTCTGCATGTATATGGGATTCATGCAGCCAGACAATGCTGCAGCCCAGGAGGAAGAGGCAAATAAATAAAAGTGCAGATGATGCAATGTGGAACATAAGCAGAAAATGCCAGGCAGACTGAACTAGTAAAGCAGCATCTGTGGAAAGAAGCCAGTTACCATTTTACGACAGCAGACCTTGGAACTGGGGAGGAAGGAATGGGAGTCGGCAAGCAGCTCAGATAAGCCTGCCCCAATCATTCAGGGTAATACGCTGGCTTCAGCTCCTCTTGTGCCAGTTGCCCATAACCCTTAATTCCTGGCTCTTTCAAATATTTATCGCTACCTTAAGTAATCCCGGGCATTCAGCTTCCCTAAGGTCTGAGGATGGTTCCCTGTACCTGTCCCTAAATGTCTCTTTCTACAAATGTTGCTTTGCTGGCTGAGTGTTAAGTATTTTCTGTTTTTGTTCCTTTATTGGAATTGAATGCTGTTTTGCTGTTGGCGGATTTGAATTACCTGCATGTTTTCCCTCAGTGTTCATGTCCTCAAGATAACCCTTCGCTTTTGGAGAACATTTTTCTTTTGACATGCTTCAGGTTACAGAAGTGAATTAAAACATTTGCAATTATTATGGGTCTCATTTGCCTCCACAAACAAGTCAGTGACTATCACCTACACACAATTGACTTTGAAAGCTGTGAATCATTCACTTCCTTTCACCATCAGTAACCAGGTCCCTTCTAAAAGAGCAATGTTTGTGAAGCTTTAATCATTTCCTATACTATATTAGAATTGTTTACTTCTGCCAGTAAACCTTTGTTTGAGAATTGTACACAACCTTTTATTAATGGAACTGTGTAGCACAAATTCCTGTTATGAGGATTTTTAATTGGTTCATGTGTTTAGGATAGCTTTTCTTTATTGTAAATTAATATACAAATGCTCCCTGATGTACAAACTCCTGCCCCTATGAAAAGCTTGACTGATGTATTCCTGAACGTCTGCCATTTGGAAGTGTGGGTGTTCATGATGTTTTGGTACTTAGCAATTTAAAAGCAAATGGATTATGAAGTCTGAGCTGTGCCAGATACTCTTTAGAAAAGCTTTAAGTGAGGACACAATTGTGAATAAAAGTAAGAGGCCACATGCACTGAAGATAGATCTGTATTAGCAGGCAACGTGGCTACAAGTCAGTGACCCTGGACAGCATGGCAGAAGCTGACCCAAGAGCAGTTCAGTATTCTGGATAGTGTTATTAGGTCTGAGCGCGCAAGATAGTATAATGAACTTGGGCTTTGAGGGAACAGATCAGTGGTCAAGGGCCCAGAGGCGGGCTGACTGTTTGAGTGGGATCAGTGAGAAAAGAGCTTGCTTTGCTGTTTTTTAATTGCTGCTTGTGTTGTGCAGAACATTGTGGGCGTACTTTGTTGGTGCCGGAATCTGTGGCAACGCTTGCAGATTGTCCCCGGCACTACTTTAGGCTGTTTGTTGTTTCAGTGTGTGTTTTATTGTACATATGATAAATCTGACTCAGCGATAGCAGGCAAGGAAGCTGGGTCAGTGGCAATGGACATTGATGAAAAGAACATGTTCCCATTTATGGGTGGGTTTCAAAATGGCACTTTTTGTGCTACTCTTGGTCAAGTTTGTCAGTGAAATCCCAAGTATCAGTCTTTTCTCTGTCCCTGCTTACTAAATGTAATAAAATGCACTCGTCTTTTCTATTTCCCTTATGAGACTGACCTTTCATTTCTCTTCTTTATTCTGGACTCGCCACACCAGGGGAAGCATCTTCTCCTCTTTTTCCCTGGTGAGCTCTTTTAATATCCCAGCACATTCTTCTCAACCCTTTACTATCAGCCCAGCCCTGGCAGACCAGTGGTGCCATGGGTACAGCTGCTCTACCACAACTTCAGCAACCTGGATTGGATTTTGACCTCTGTATGTGGAGTTGGCTCATTTCCCCTGAGATTGTTTCACTTCTGTCTCCACCTCCCCTCCATGCTCTGCTTTCCTCCCCTATCCCAAAAGCTTGCAGATGAGTAAGTTAGCTGCTGTAAGTGTTTGGATGAGGGACAGAATTTATGGAGAGGGACAGAATTTATGGAGAGTCGATGATGTGGGGAGAATAGAATGGCATTAGTGTAAATGGGTTTAATGGTTGGCATGGATTCAGTGGCTGAATTCTCTAACTAAATTGGGAATTGGCGTCACTCTCACTGCATTTGTTTAGGTATTTATGACTTCAGGTGCAAAGAGAAAATAATAAACGGGGTGGTATGAATAGTGGTTTAATGTTGCCTTTGAGGATAGTCAGTAATGATGAAGATAAAGTTCATGTTTTAAGTTTAGTTAGATGTGCATTATCTTCACTGTAGTCAGGTCCTTTAGATCAGGGGTCACCAACCTTTTTTGCACCGTGGACCGGTTTAATATTGACAATATTCTTGCAGATCGGCCAACTGGATGGGAGGTGTGTTAATCACGATCAGAATATGATAAGTCAACCATAAGTCACTTATAAGTGGTTAATATACACAATTTCGTTTCTAAAAGGGTTTATCTAATGAATTTAATATTAAACACAAAGCACATATTTTCCCACATGAATATAGTGATAAGTCAATTATAAGTCACTTTCAAGTCAATAGCATCATAACATTTTAAGCATGTTTGAATATTAAACACACAGCACATATTCCTCGTATGAACATATAAAATCATTGCAACACACCAATATTGCTGAATCACTGGGAGCCCTGGGCTTGTTTCCCTGCAACAAGATACTCGAAGGGGGTTCCTTATGTCCAGTCTATTCCGCAATTTAGTTTTTGTTGCATTCATTGCAGAAAACCCTGCTTCGCAGAGAGATGATTTTGGAAATGGAAGCAACATTTTCAGTGCTTTCGTGGCTATCTCAGGATATTCAACCTTGACTTTGATCCAGAATGCCAGCAGAGATGTTATGTCAAACATACTTTTCAGCCCACTGTCATTTGCAAGCTCGGAGTTGATCTTCCTGCACTGACATGGATGATTCACCAGGGACATTTGCAAATGGGTCACGGACCCGTTCCTTTGCATGTCTTGGGTCATTTGCGGTTGGGAAGTACCGCTCGAATTCTGTCAACAGCGAAGATAGGTGATCGCGCACCAGCTGTGAGAAGGACAGTGCAGCCTCAGTCTCTCCGAAAGTCCCAGCTAATGTTGGGAACATGTCAAATATGCCCCTGTCCACGCACCGTCCCCACAGTTCCAGTTTGGCTTTGAAAGCAGACACTTTATCTGCCAACTTGAAGACAGTTGTCATTCTCCCCTGAAGTGACAAATTGAGTTCATTGAGCAGGTTGAAGATGTCACACAGATAATCGAGTTTTGCTATCCACTCCTTGTCACTGAAGTGTGCTGCCAGTGGTGACCTTTTCCCTGAAAGAAATCTCTGTAGCGGCTCTCTTAACTCAAACCCTGGCCAGGGCTCTCCCCCTTGATAGCCCCCTGACCTCAGTGTGTAAGAGAACGTGTTTGTGTTCTGCATCCATTTCCTCGCAAAGCTGCTCAAACAGACGTGAGTTAAGGGCTTTTGCTTTGATGTGATTGATAACTTCAACAACGTCCCTTAATATGCTGTTAAGATCAGGTGACATTTTTCGGCTAGCCAGCATTTCCTTGTGTATGACACAGTGTGTAGACTGGCATTCAGGAGCCACTTCTTTGACTCGGGTAGTGAAACCAGACAGCCGTCCATCATAGCTGCAGTCCCGTCTGTGCATATTCCAACACAGAATGACCAGTCCATTTTGCCTGACATGTAGTCATTCAAAGGCTTGAATAGTTCTGCCCCAGTTCAGCGGCAGTGCACTCAACATATCCTCGTGCACATCGTCTTGAAATATATATCACATAAACCAGCAGTATTGCCTTGTTGTCGACATCGATAGACTCGTCGACCTGGATAGCATACCATGGTGACTCGTTAAGCCATTCCAACAGTTGTACTTCGATGTCCTCCGCTATGTCATCGATTCTTCTTGAAACTGTGGTAACTGAAAGAGAAACCTGTGCCATCTTGTTAGTTCCAGTTCACGGCACATGTCCTTGGCAGCAGGCAGAATCAATTCTTCACCAACAGTGAAAGGCTTCTTAGCCTTAGCAATACGGCTGGCCACTAAGTACGACGCTCTCAGAGCAGCAGCATTTGTGGAGGTGGTGGCTCTCAGCACTTGCTTCTGTCCCGCTTGCTCACGTTTTTTCCACTCAAACAACCCAATGGGTTTGTCTTTAAGTGCCGGGTGCTTGGACTCAAGGTGCTGAAGCAGTTTTGAGGGCTTCATTGCCTCATTAGACAGCTTGTCTCCACGTATCACACACAGGGGGCTTGGAGCATGCGAGTCACCGGTTGCGTGAAAGCCATATTTTATGTACGACTTCTTGTATTTTCTGTTGAAGGAAGCTTTTTGTTTTGCAGTCTCGGCCTCAGCTGTCTCTGCGTTGTCATCATTGTTAGGCCTTTTATGTTCCCTACCACCTCTTCCAAAGAAACTCTCAAGTGACGTTTGGTTTTTACTCATCGAGTAGTTGTAGGTTAATAACCGACTGATGACCTCGTGTGGGTAATGACCTTGCGAGCGTTCAAGTTCAACAGTGGGCGTGACAGGGAATGAGGAAAAGTGCAGCTGACTCATATCGTTTCATATCGTCAAATCATATTGTTTCCTTGCGGCCCGGTACTGGTCTGCAGCCCAGTGGTTGGAGACTGCTTTAGATTGCATGCAGGATACATTTTGGCATTGCACAGCTGATAGCTGTAGGTTATTGTGGTGTGGCATGCCCAGCTGAAACAGGGGTCTGCAGTCTTAGAATTGCAGAAGTATAGTCATGGTTGAGTGACGTTAGAAGAATTTGAGTTTGGTAAGATGTGCTTTGGTTATAAGTGATGGATGCGAGTGTAACTGAGTTTGTTCTGGAGGGTAGCTGACTGCTTTGTTTGTTTCTCCGCAGGTTGTGTTGGCCCGCGAACAGACAACTGGTAAAGAATATGCTAGTAAGTAAAAACTAATGGACTTTCCTTCTAATTCAGTTGATAGTTTTGAGTTGTTAATTCCACCATGGCTCACATTTAATTTTACCAAGATAACTAGAAACAACTGTTAGCATTTGACTCCCAATTGCTGTACAGGCTTTAGAAACAAGGGATGATAGGACTTAGGTTTGATCACATTCCTGAGTGGTGGGTTCTGGAATGGCTCTACCCTTCCTCAGGCCAAGATCACTTACCCGCCATGTGTTAGCCAAACTCTGGAACAAGTTATTGAATGTGAAAGGCAGTCCCTGCTACATTTGCAAACCTCACAGCAGATATGTGTCAAAAATAGAAGGAAATATTTGAATTTCTTTGTTTTTATTGCCAAGCTGATTGGAAACTTGTTCCATTTCCCCCACCCCACCCCGTTTGTGGTTCTGAACATGAGACTAAATGGAATTAGTCTCATGTCACAGTTGAGTCAGCCTGTTAGGTAACTGACCTCAAGATAACTATGAATGCTTGCTAGATGGAATCAGTCTGATGCAAGTATTAAATGAGCTGATTTTTTTTTTACCCAAGCACAAAGATCCTTTCCCTAGACACTGAAGCTGAAGAATAGATTCGTTTTTTGTTTCTAAACTTAAGTTAAAGCAAATTATAAAATATTTCATAGTATAACAGAAGGCCAGTTAATAAAATGTGTTTGATAATCTATCAGTTCCAAGATAAGAACATCACGAGACTGAATATCATTAAAAGGGCAGATGCTTACGAATGTGGTTGAATAACAGAAAATAGTGTGAAACGCAGTTTTGTTTCTGCACTGGGGAGAAGTATACAATGGGATTTTTCCTGGGGTTTAGCACTATGACCACTGCTTTACTGAATAATCAATCTTTTGGACTGGATATACAGTGCCCATTTTCTAAACTTCCAGATAACTCAAAACTTGAGGGCATGGTGAGGATTTCAAGAAGCCCTAGAAAGGCTGGGGTAAAGGTGAAATTCAGTGCTGTGTAATTTGATGTTACAGTCTGGTAGGAATGGTGAGAAGAGACAATATGAACTAGATGGAATATGCTACTTGGAAGACGCAATATGAACTTTAAAAAAGAAAAAAAAAGCAAGGGATGGGAGGGAATACGTACACTTGAAAGCGGAAGGGAAGATTGTGAAGGCGGATAATTTAAAAAATGTGAATCTTGGCATTTATAAGTACGGGAAAAGCAAATAAGAGTAAAACAAAAGCGACTGACCTTTTATAAAAGATTGGTTTCCAACAGTTTAAGAAGGATATAAAAGGTTTAGGAGTGCAGATATAATTTACCAAAATGATTTCAAAGATTATCCTTCAATAGAAGGATTGGAGAAGCTGGGGTTGTTTTCCTGGGAAATGTGAAGAGATGTGATAGATCTCAATTTCACAAATTCATGTAAATAAAGTATCTGCTTCCATTGGTGGAGAGACTGAGAACTGAGGATATAGAATGAAGCAGCAAAAGAACCAGAGGAGCTGGGGGAAGGTTTCTTTATACAGCAAGTGATTTCCGTCTGGAATGTACTGCCAGGGAGAACAATGGAGGCAAATTTAATTGCAAACACAGGTTCTGCAGATGCTGGAAATCAAGAATAACACACGTGCTTAAGGAACTCAGCAGGTCAGGCAGCATCTATGGAAGGGAGTAAAGAGTCAAAGTTTCGGGCCGAGATACTTTATCAGTACTGGAGAGAAAGGGGGAATAAGCCAGAATAAGATGGTGCAGGAGGAGACTGTAATGTTTGGAAGGGAGCTAGGTAAGTATCAAAACAATCAGTTTAGTGGAGGTAGAGTGCTGAGTGGGTCCATCTGTTTCCCTTCTTATAAAGATTACATTGGCCAAATGATCTTCCATGTCATAAAATTTAGACTGGTGACTAGCTCAATTTTTTTTCTTGGTCCATTATTAAAGCTAGCTTCATGGCCTACGTCAACTAGACTTTGCTGTGCCAGTGCCTGGCTTCCCTCATCTGCTTCCTGTAAAGATGGTGCCGTGTTTAAAAACTCAGCTGCCCACATCCTAAGTACACGCATGACTCCTTTGGCTGTTTATGGGATGTATTTTAAAATTCTAGCATTTTCAGATTGTTACCCCTCCCCCCCATGGTGGAGGGGGCTACCAGAGAGTGAGACCACAAATACATCTGAAACCAAGTGTCAACCTTAAATATTTCTACTTTTCCAATTTGACATTCCCAGATTTAATTGTTATATTTTAATTATGTTTTTTAGACAGTAGAGCTTAACCTTTGGAATTTGAAGATTCTTGGTCTTCGTAGACAATAACAGTCAATGCTAGCACAGGAAATTAGAGTAATCTTGTTCTATTCAATGCAGATATAAAACATTATGTCAGCAGCTTCAGTAAATTACTTACTTTATCTTACAGTTAAAATTCTGGAAAAACGTCATATCATTAAGGAGAACAAGGTACCATATGTGACCAGAGAGAGGGATATCATGTCTCGGCTGGATCACCCCTTCTTTGTAAAACTCTACTTCACGTTTCAGGATGAGGAGAAGCTCTGTATCCTTTATTCTTATTGCATGTTTCACGCTATTTCAAGAAAGTACAAAGGGGCCATGCTTGAAGATTAGCACTTACCAGAAGCACAGTCTTGTGATATTTATGTAATTCCAGGAAAATGTTGTAAATCATGGTGTTTTCCCCAGTCTTTACATGATTTGATCCTGAGCTTCCATGCAGATTTTGGTCTTAGTTATGCTAAGAATGGAGAGCTGCTTAAATACATTCGTAAGCAAGGCTCATTTGATGAGAACTGCACACGATTTTATTCGGCTGAGATTGTTTCGGCACTAGAGTACTTGCATGAGATTGGGATTATACATAGGTAAGGACTTTCATTTTTACAGATGTTTGGCCTGTATTATGTCTTGCCTGCTTCAATTGCTTCGTCCGTGTTAGTAGTGATTTGAGCTGATGTGGGTGGTCTTCGACTAAGGAGAGAAGTGTCTTGCCTTGATAGAATGCTTGAGTCTCATCACCAGCTGGGAACTGCTGGAGAATGTCATTAAGGCATTGATACCAGCCAAACATCTAACATTCCTCCAAACGCCTCCTCCATGGATGTTTATAAAGACCCCTCAGCATCACGATCTCTTGTTTTAGTATGTAAAAGCTGTTAAAGGTCATGGTGTTCCCGTGATCAAAAAGATTGAAAGATGGTACACAAACAGGGAATTAAAGTAGAAATCACAAAATAAAAATGCTTAAAATCAATCTCCAAGTCGTCTGAGAAAGACAGAAGAATTGAACCAGATAATGAAAAAGAGGTAAAATTAGAAGCCATGAGGAAATGCGAAAGAGTCACTCGGGACAAGGGAAGGAGTTTATTATTTTAAGGGAAATTAACAGTTGTAGCTTTGGGTGAATTAAAAGTATGAACATGCTGAGGTGGTTGGTTAAAACTGTGATAGTGAAGTATTTGGGGAATGTCCACATACTCAGTTCACAGGCAAGATTTCAATATCGGAAATTTTCAGGTAACAGAAACTGCTGGAAATACTCAGCAGGCCTGGTTAGAGTTTGTGAACAGAAGTGATTAATATTGTAGGTCTAGAGCTGGAAAATGTTGGAGAAAACTGGAAGGAAAGGGAAGTCTCATGGTTCAGTAGAAGTTAAGAGAGTGAAAAGGTGGTGTCCAAGATGTAACTGACACCAGCAGAGTGACAGCTGTTCAAAAATGTGGAGCAATAATTGTATCAAATTGTTGAATGTGGGTGAGAAAACTGAGATCAAAAACTTTTATTTTAAGCTTGGAAAAATTCCTCAGAACACTGGCATGCTGCACTAGGGCAAAGATGAGGATCAAAGCAGGATAGTGATCTAATGAAGTGACCAGAGCTCAGGACAAAGCTTGTTGCTTCTGGGTACAAAGCCCAGACATGAATAGACTTTAAGGGTGCAGTGTAAATCAGTTTGAGGCATTTAACAGAATATGGAGAAAAGAATTGAGCTAATGGGCGGTTTTGATCAATATGGGCTGAGATCTTTGTGCGATTGCATGCTATTAAAGGTAAGCTATGATTAGTTTGTCGTTGATAATTTAATCTGCTTAAAATGATTTTAGGGACCTTAAACCAGAGAACATCTTGCTGAGTGAAGATATGCACATACGGATTACTGATTTCGGAACAGCAAAAGTATTATCTTCAGATAATACGCAAGGTGCATAATTTATCCTTTCTCATTCATCAAGCAGTGCCAACTTTTATATAAAAATAAACTCTTGTATAAAAAAAAAGCAGGGGTTTAACTGCTATGTTTTACCAAGCCCTGCCTAGTTTCACTGTAAGAACTGACATTTAAACCACTACTATGGACAATTACCAGTGCTCTAAGTACAAACCTTGCATGGCTCTTTGACAATTGGAGGTATCTTTTATAATTTGTGTCCCCTTGCTTAAAGGCTGTTAAGTCGATGTATTCACTTGTTCACGACTTGAATTGAAAAGATTAGAAGGAGAGGCTGTAGGAGATGTGTATGAGTATCCTGATCGTTGTGTTCCACAGTTTACACCAGTTTTGGTATTGCAGCACGAGCAAACTCTTTCGTTGGAACAGCACAGTATGTTTCGCCAGAGCTTTTAACTGAGAAATCTGCTTGTAAAAGGTAAGTAGACATCTTTTCAAATCTCTACTGGGGTAGCTATTTCCCTTTGTGATTTTTAAACACCATACCCACACCCCTCCAAATCCCTGATCCTTAATGATATATCTAGACTTTATCCTGTGCTGTGCTTTCTCATTGGCCGTGTGGGAGGCATCACAAATGAACTCAGATTAATTATAGGAGATGTTCCTTCAGCATTCCCTTCTATTTTGTATAATGATGCCTGTGTCAGGTACCTGGACTATCATTATGCTATGGGTTCCACAGACTCTGGGATTTGGGGCCCTCGAGACCTGTCTCAGTTAGGTACTGAACTAGCCAGGATACGAGGTTCACAATCCTTGCCTTTGACTGGAGAACCTGAGTAGAAAACTGACCCCGGTGTTAGGCTGTGCTGGATTTGCCCCTCATTGATCTGTACGTGTACAGATCTGACCTTCACTGGAGTATAGGCCAAACAGACTTTTACCTCAGTTTGATACCACAGCTGGTGAATTTGACTAGAGGGGGGAGGTGGTTACTGTTTTCAGAGTATCTGCATCTCCTATTGAGTCTCACTTTAGACTGTCAAGGGACTATCACAGAGCAATAACTCTGGTACATTTCCCCTCTTTTCCTCTTCAAGGTACAAATCATACCCAATTTTCCTATAGGCAGTGTAAGGACTAATTGACTCTAATGTTGAATGGAAGCTCCCTGTGTCACTAGCACTCATGATAGAGTGGCTACAATGGTGGTGCTCTGAACTAAAGGAAGCAGGAGGCTGGACTTCACCCCCAGGCCTTCCTTTCTGACTGCAGACCCTGTGAGTGAAATTCCAAAAGTACCTATGTGCAAGTGCTGTATTGATTAATGTTTTCTAACCTCTGTAGCTCTGATCTGTGGGCTCTTGGCTGTATCATTTACCAGTTGGTAGCTGGATTGCCACCTTTCAGGGCTGGGTAAGTACATAATATTGTATATTATGATGGTAGAACCCCCCCCAAGCATCTCATGTTATTTCTTTGGTTTTAATCTTGTCAATATCCACACTATGCTATCCTCTGACACAGTACCAAGCATTGTTGTCTTGCTGTCTAGTGCACACAAACTGGCGTTGCCTGGTGCTCTACTATAGCACATAGATGTGTCTGCAAAGAGCTTAGCCGAAAGTTGATTTCTAAATTTGACTGAAGTACGTTAACTTCTAGCAGAGCTTTTGAAAGTATGTTAATAAGCAGGTGTAAAAGTTTTCTGAATCAGTCTTTATAAATTGCTGTAATTTATCAACTTCTGTCACTTGGTGAACTGAAGTGGCTGTAGTTAGCTATTCAGGCAGTGGCCACTTTAACCTAGTAGAAACTCCTTGGAAGCGATGGAGGCCTTGGGGATTGCCTGTTGGGATGATTCCACACTTAATTTCTTTTTCTCGGATTTGCCCCACCCTTTATTCTGTGCTAAAGTGCACAAGGAATATGAAAAGTAGGAAAGCAGTAATTTGGAAATCCTGTTTGAGCAGCCTATTTGACTGTTAAGTGTATGCTAGTCACAGGTAGCAAATCACGAGCAACAACTCTGACCCGAGTACTAAGTCAATTGCTCCCTTTCTGTTGGCCGGCTATAATGGTCTGACTATGATTCAGTGATTCAGGTCCATCCTAAGCTAACAGGTGTTGTGAGTAGTGTAGACGCATCTGATCTTGGATCCACTTATCAATCAGCAAAGCTAGTCTCAATTCTACATTTATTATCAAGGATTGACTTATGATCCCCATCTGAAGCCAGTTGTTGTCCCCTCTTCTGCATCACCTGTACTCGGCTAAGCCAGCTAACTGGATTGTGTTGATATGAGGAGGATTCGTACTCTAGTTCTTGGGTTTTACTTGGCCTGCTCAGTGCATTATATGGTGAACTTCTAGGGTTCCTTTAACTCTATTGTGAAACCTCATACACTTTGCTCATGAAATCACCGATTAAGTGAATTTTTAAACCTTCATAGTTTTGATGATTGGTGATATTTATTGTATTTATTTCCCTTCACAGGAATGAGTATCTCATATTCCAAAAAATAATAAAGTTGGAATATGAATTCCCAGAAAAGTTTTTCCCAAAAGCGAAAGACTTGGTGCAGAAGCTTCTGGTGAGTAATTTCATATTTTTTCCCTCAATGCTTATCTCAAGATACTCACCAAACTGCTAACTCCAACCAGCTGTATTCTTGGCCTTTCACTGAATATCCACTCCCAGAAAGTATCTCATAAAGTGGCATTGTGTTACATTCTATAAGTGTGCCCTGATTTTGAATTTAATAACATTATCTGGACAACATTTCAGTTTTACTGGAGGAATGCTACGCTATAGGAATTGCCTTTCAAGTGTGATTTTAAAGACTATTAACCTGTTTGAAGTAAAAGATTGTGATGCTGAAAACATTCTACCATAAAGGAACAACCATAAAGGTCATTTGTTCAATTGCTGGTCGTGGTATCTGACTGGAAAATTTGTTTACCCTTCTGTTAACTGAATTATTACATCACATGGAAAGTACAATTGATTGGACACCGAGCATGGAGTTATTATCAATGTGTTTTTAATAATTTATTTTCCCTTTTAAATTCAAGGTGTCTGAACACACCAAGCGCCTTGGCTGTGAAGAAATGGGAGGTTATGGACTCCTTAAAGCCCATACATTCTTTGAACCTATTGCATGGGAGAATCTGCACCTTCAGACACCCCCCAAACTCACTGCATATCTCCCAGCAATGTCTGAAGATGAAGAAGATTGCTATGGCAATGTGAGTACAAATACCCTTCTGAATCTTTCATGCTTTTCCTAAAAATTAATTTCAGCACTTTTAATTGATTCTCATAGTTTTCAACAGCAGGCACAAATGTTTGTGTGCATATTGCACAGTATTTTGATGCCCTAAACTGCTGTCTTGTAGTGTACATCAGATAACAGAGGGCTGAATTTCCTCTCCAGTTGTAACTCTGGGCATGCCCCTATTACCTTCTAAATGACCTTAATCTTTTAGTAAATGTATGCATATTATAATTCTGTCTTAAATCATTTTGTCTTTCCTTCCTGAACTTCCAGAACCTTAATTTATGTTCATTATGTAGTGAAAGGAGATCACTGTATATCAGAATTTACAGAAGCAAGACCTTCATTTAACACTTAATTCATGGAGCAATATTGCATCTCTGCAATTCGATAACCAATCAACTGTAACTATTTTCTGCAATCCCACTTCATCAAATCAGATCCTTAGCAGCTTTGTTTTACTTTTTGGTCATCTCCCTTTGTTTTTTGTTCTATCCCAAAGGTTGCCCTCTGATTTGTTATTCTCTGTGCTAAAAACTGTTGTTGATGTGAGAATATCAGGGGAATAAGATTATTGACCTTTTTGTCCAATCTTTTCTGCTCCATGGTGCCTGGCTGCAGTATGATGACCTCCTCAGTCAGTTTGTCTCCATGCAAGTGGCTCCATCTGGCTCACTGCACTCGCTGTCTTCCCCTGAGCCTAGCCCACCACAGAGGTTATGTAGCAACATCGAGCAGTATGTCCATGATCTTAACGACACTTCGTTCGAGTTGGACCTTCAGTTTACAGATGAGGACAAGCGTCTCCTGCTTGAGAAACAAGCCAACAGAAATCCCTGGTAAGTTGCAGTTATGCATACAAACAGTTGACCCTCTGGCTCAGACTCTTTACAAACCTCCCAATAATTCCAGCTGGTGTGCTACCTTTAGAAACATACGTCTGAAGAGAGGCTACTTCCACCACAAGAAGTCAAGTTTACCATTGTGTAAATCATTGCAATGGCAATTCTATGTTCCCTTGGCTTACTTTGATATTGCTGTCACATTTGAAGTACAGTGCCAAGACCTTGAGCTCAGCTCAGTGTTGGAATTGCATGCCCATCTGACTGTGTCCTCCCTTCTCTTCCGTAAATCTGTGACATGCTGCCAGTAACTGGTCTGTTGTTTTTTTTTCAGGCACCAGTTTGTAGAAAATAATTTAATCCTGAAGATGGGTCCAGTTGATAAGAGAAAGGTAACAGTATTTTTCATCAATGTTTCACACTGCCTGTAAATAAGCAGAGGGGATTGAGAGGAAAAGTTATTCCATGGTGACGGAAAAAGTCAAAATGGTGAAAGGGAAAACCTTTCTGACTTTTTTTCTTTTCAATTGGGTTAGCGGCAAACCACTCGATTCGTAAAGAGGGAGCTTTGCACAGGTCGGGGAGAAATGTTTTTAAAAAAGGATTTTGTGGGGCTCAGCGCATTAGCTGCTGACCAGTCGCGAGCGAGAGAGATTCGCATGGGTTGGGAAGCAGAGTTTTAAAAACGAGCATTTCGCAGGGCTCAGCACATTAGAATAGTGGGTATGACTGAGGCCAGTTTTCTGTACTGGGTGTCAGATGTGGGATGACCGAGAGACTTCCAGCCTTCCTGATGGTCACATCTGTGCCAGGTGCATTGAGCTGCAGCTCGATGACCTTCGGTTTGTTAAGGAGAGTGAGGAGGTGATAGACAGGAGCTACAGGCAGGTAGTCACCCCGGGACCACAGGAGACCGTCAGGAGAGATAAGTGGGTGACCGTCGGGCAAGGGAAGGGAGGGTGTCGGGTAGTGTGGCTATCCCCCTTAACAATAAGTACTCCATTTTGAGGGCTGTTTAGGGGGATGACCTACCTGTGGGAAGTAACAGTGGCCATGCCTCTGGCACTGAGTCTGGCTCTGTGGCTCAGAAGGGTAGGGAATGGAATAGTGGCAGCGGTGATAGGGGTAGGGGACTCTCTAGTTAGTGAGACAGAGGTGATTCTGTGGATGCGAAGAAGAAACAAGGATGGTAGTTTGCCTCCCAAGTGCTAGTGTTTGTGATGTTTCTGAGCACGTCTGTAATTTCCTGAAATGGGAGGGTGAACAGCCAGAGGTCTGGTACATATTGGTACCAGTGATGTAGGTGGAAAAAGGGAGGAGGTCCTGAAAGCCGAATACAGGGAGTTAGGAAGGAAGCTGAGAAGCAGGACCTCAGTCTCAGGATTGCTACCTGTGCCACGTGACAGTGAGTGTAGGAATAGAATGAGATGAATGTGTGGCTGAAGGATTGGGCAGGGATTCAGATTTCTGGATCATTGGGACCTCTTCTAGGGTGGGTGTGACCTGTACAAAAAGGATGAGTTGCCCTTGAGTCTGAGGGGGACCAATATCCTGGCGGGGAGGTTTGTTATTACTATTGGAGAGGGTTTAAACTAGATTTACGGGGTGGGAACCGAAGTGAAGAGGCAGAGGATGGGGCGGTTGGAGCACAAGTAGACAACTTGAGGGAGTTTGTGAGGAAGGATAGGCAGATGTTAGAGCAAAGGTGCACTCAGCCTGATGGTTTGAGATGTGTTTATTTTAATGCAAGGAGTATCATAAACAAGGTTGATGAACTTGGAGCATGGATCAATACGTGGAACTGTGACGATGTGGCCATTAGAGAGACTTGGATGTCTCAGGAGCAGGAATGGCTGCTGTGTGTGCCAGGCTTTAGATGTTTCAAAAAGGGCAGGGAAGGAGGCAAGAGGTGGGGGCATAGCATTGCTAATTAGGGATAGGTCACAGCTACAGAAAAGGAGGAAGTCATGGAGGGATTGTCTACTGAGTCAGTGTGGGTGGAAGTCAAACAGGAAAGGGACAATAACTCTACTGGGTGTTATATATAGACCCTCCCCAATAGTACAGGTTTCCCCCGCTATCTGAAGGTAGAGCGTTCCTATGAGGCCGTTTGTAAACGGGAATGTCGTAAAGCAAAGAAGCAATTACCATTAATTTATATGGGAAAAATTTTTGAATATTCCCAGACCCAAAAAAAACCTACCAAATAACACAAAACCTAAAATTACATGAACATATAGAAAAAGCAGGAAAGATATCATAAATATACAGCCTATATAAAGTAGAAATATTGTATGTATGGTGTAGTTTCACTTATCAAAATCGGGAGGACAGCGAGGCAAAAATTTTTCGGAGAAAAAAATTCGGCACGTACACTCATGCGCACACAACTGCCTGCACAAGGCTTCACGGTCATGGTAGTCTTTCTCAGGGTAAACACGCATATAAAGCTGGCGTCTTTTTTCTCGTAAAAGCAAAAATCCTCTGGTTAGCAAAAACAGGTACTAATGTAAGTCTTTCGTAACAGTGAGCTGTCGTAAAGCAAACAATCAAAAAACGGGAGCCATCTGTAACACAGATATCGAGGAGCAGATAGGGAGACAGATTCTGGAACGGTTGTGATGGGAGATTTAACTTTCCTAATATTGATTGACATCTACTTAGCACAAGGGGTTTAAATGGGGTAGAGTTTGTAAGGTGTGTTCAGGAAGGTTTCCTGACAATATATAAGCCAATGAGAGAAGAGGCTGTACTTGATCTGGTATTGGGAAATGAACCTGGTCAAGGGTCACATCTCATAATGGAGCATTTTGGAGGTAGTGACCACAGCTCTTATCTCCTTCACCGTAGTGCTGGAGAGGGATAGGAGCAGACAGTTGGGGTAGGAGGAAATGGAATGCTATTAGGCCGGAACTTGGGATCGTAAATTGGGAGCAGATGTTCTCGGGGAAATGCACGGCAGAACTCTTGCATGGAGTTCTGCATATGTATTTTCCATTGAGGCAGGGGAAGGATGGTAGAGTTAAAGAACCATGCTGTACAAAGTATGTAGGAAATCTCTTTAAGAAAGAAAGTATATGAAAGGTTCAAGAAACTAGGTACTGTGAGAGCTCAAGGAAAATTACAAGGTTGCTAGGAAGGAATTTAAGAATGGAGAGCCAGAAGGGGCCATGAGAAGCAGGCAGAATGGTTAGCAGGATTAAGGAGAACCCCAAGGCATTCTACAGCTATGTGAAGAGCAAGAGGATGAGCCATGTGAGAATAGGACCAATCAGCTGCGATAGTGGAATCATATGCATAGAGTCGGTGGAGGTGCTTAATGAATACTTTGCTTCAGTATTCACCAGGGGAATAGACCTTGGCAGTTGTGGCGATGACTTGCAGTGGACTGAAATGCTTGAGCATATAGATGTTAAGAAAGAGGATGTGCTGGAGCTTTTGAAAAGCATTAAATTAGATAAGTCGCCGGGACTGGATGAGGTGTACCCCAGACTACTGTGGGAAGCGAGGGAGGAGATTGCTGAGTCTCTTGTGATGATCTTTGCATTATCCATAGGGATGGAAGAAGTACTGGAGGATCGGAGGGCTACAAATGTTGTTCCCTTCAAAAAGGGAGTAGAGATAATCCAGGAAATGATAGATCAGTGAGTTTGACTTCAGTGGTGGGCAAGTTGTTGAAGATCCAAGGTCAGGTTTTATGAGCATTTGGAGAGACGTGATCTGATTAGGGATAGTCAGCATGGCTTTGTCAAGGGCAGGTCGTGCTTCACGAGCCCGATGGAATTCTTTAAGGAAGTAATAAAGCACATTGATGAAGGTAGAGCAGTGGATGTTGTGTATATGGATTTCAGTAAGGCACTTGATAAGTTTTCCCATGCACGACTCCTTCAGAAAAGAGGTATGGGATCCAGGGAGACCTTTGTAGATCCAGAATTGGCTTGTCCACAGAAAGCGAAGCGTGGTTATAGATGGTTCCTATTCTGCATGGAGGTCGGTCACCAGTGGAGTGCCTCAGGGATCTGTTCTGATAAGCCTACTCTCTGATTTTTTTTTAATAAATGACCTTGATGAAGAAGTAGAAGGGTGGGTTTGTAAGTTTGCTGATGACACAAAGTTGGAGGTGTTATGGATAGTCTGGAGGTTTGTCAGAGGTTACAGTGGGACATCGATAGGATACAGAACTGGGCTGAGAAGTGGCAGGTGAACTTCAACCCAGGTAAGTGTGAAGTGGTTCATTTTGGTAGGTCCAGTTTGAAGACAATATAACATAAATGGTAAGACTCTTGGCAGTGTAGAGGATCTGAAAGATCTTGAGGTCCGTGTCGACAGGACACTCAAAGCTGCTGCGCAGGTTGACACATGTTAAGGAAGTGTATGGTGTGTTGGCATTCATCAACCGTGGGATTGAGTTCAAGAGCTGTGAGGTACACAAGATCTTGGTCAGACCCCACTTGGAGTAGTACTGTGTTCAGTTCTGGTCACCTCACTACAGGAAGGATGTGGATACTGTAGAGAGAGTGCAGTGGAGATTTAAAAGGATGTTGCCTGAATTGGAGGGTGTACCTTATGAGAATAGGTTGAGAGTACTTGGCCTTTTCTCCTTGGAGCGACGGAGGATGAGAGATGAGGTGTATAAGATGATGAGAGGCATTGATCATGTGGATAGCCAGAGGCTTTTTCCCAGGGCTTAAATGGCTAACATGAGGGGGCATAGTTTTAAGGTGCTTGGAAATGGGTACCGAGGGGATGTCAGGGCTAAGTTTTTCACACAGAGTGGTGGGTGTGGAATGCGCTGCCAGCAGTGGTGGTGGAAGTGGATATAATAGGGTGTTTTAAGAGCCTCTTAGATGGGTGCATAGAGCTTAGAAAAATAGAGGGCTATATGCTAGGGAAATTCCAGGCAGTTTCTAGAGTAGGTTACATGGCTGGTACAACATTGTGGGCCGAAGGGCCTGTCATGTACTGTAAATTTCTATGTTCCATGTCTGGATGCAAACTCAATATACAGTATAGGTGCATACTGCACCTATATCTGGAATTCAGCGAATTACTATTCAGAATCACTTTTGAAGGTAGGCATTTCAACCTGCTTCTGAGTGACTATACATATTTCTGTTCTTAGGAGTTCAGCTCTTCAGGCTGCCTCTTCAAGAGATTCCTTTACCATAGCATTGGAGAGGGATAGGAACAGACAAGTTAGGAAGGTGTTTAATTGGAGTAAGTAACATGAGGCTATCAGGCAGGAACTTGGAAGCATAAATTTGGAACGGATGTTCTGAGGGAAACGTATGAAAGAAATGTGGCAAAAGTTCAGGGGATATTTGTGTGGAGTTCTACATAGGTACGTTCCAATGAGACAGGGAAATGATGGTAGGGTACAGAAACTGTGGTTTATAAAGGCTGTTGTAAATCTAGTCAAGAAGAACAGAAGAGCTTATGAAAGCTTCAAAAAACTAGGTAATGATAGAGATCTGGAAGATAAGGCTAGCAGGAAGGAGCTGAAGAAGGAAATTAGGAGAGTCAGAAGGGGCCATGAGAAGGTTTTGGCGGACAAGATTAAGGAAAGCCACGAGATTCTACAAATATGTGAAGAGCAAGTGGATAAGATGTGAGAGAATAGGACCAATCAAGTGTGACAGTGGAAAAGTGTGTATGGAACCAGAGGAGATAGCAGAGGTACTTAATGAATACTTTGTTTCAGTGTGCACTATGGAAAAGGATCTTGGCGATTGTGGGGATGACTTACAGCGGACTGAAAAGCTTGAGTATGTAGATACTAAGAAAGGTGATGTGCTGGAGCTTTTGGAAAGCATCAAGTTGGATAAGTCACTGGGACTGTATGAGATGTACCCCAGGCTACTGTGCGAAGCGAGGAAGGAGATTGCTGAGCCTCTGGCGATGATCTTTGCATCATCAATGGGGACAGGAGAGGTTCTGGAGGACTGCAGATGTTGTTCCATTATTCAAGAAGGGGAGTAGAGATAGCCCAGGAATTTATAGACCAGCGAGTCTTACCTTAGTGGTTAGTAAGTTGATGGAGAAGATCCTGAGAGGCAGGATTTATGAACATTTGGAGAGGCATGATTAGGAGTAGTCAGCATGGCTTTGTGAAAGGCAGGTCATGCCTTACGAGCCTGATTGATCATTGATAGGATGCAAAACTGGGCTGAGAAGTGGCAGATGGAGTTCAACCCAGATCAGTGTGAAGTGGTTCATTTTGGTAGGTCAAATATGATGGCAGAATATAGTATTAATGGTGAGAATCTTGGCAGTGTGGGGGATCAGAGGGATCTTGGGGTCCAAGTCTATAAGACACTCAAAGCTGCTGCACAGGTTGACTCTGTGGTTAAGAAGGCATACGGTGTATTGGCCTTCATCAATCGTGGAATTGAGTTTAGGTGTGGAGAAGTAATGTTGCAGCTATATAGGACCCTGGTCAGACCCCAGATGGAGTACTGTGCTCAGTTCTGGTTGCTTCACTATAGGAAGGATGTAGGTACCATAGAAAGGGTGCAGAGGAGATTTAAAAGGATGTTGCCTGGATTGGGGAGTATTCCTTATGAGAATAGGTTTAGTGAACTTATCCTTTTCTCCTTGGAATGAAGGAGGATGAGAGGTGACCTGATAGAGGTGTATGAGATGATGAGAGCCATCGATTGTGTGGATAGTCTTTTTCCCAGGGCTGAAATGGCTCACACGAGAGGGAACAGTTTTAAGGTGCTTGGAAGTAGGTTCAGAGGAGATGTCAGGCGTAAGTTTTTTATGCAGAGAACGGTGAGTGCGTGGAATGGGCTGCCGGCGACGGTGGTGGAGGCGGATACGATAGGGACTTTTATGAGACTCCTGGGACAGGTACATGGAGCTCAGAAAAATAGAGGCCTGTGGGTAACCCTGGGTAACTTCTCAGGTAAGGACATGTTTGGCACAGCTTTGTGGGCCGAAGTGCCTGTATTGTGCTGTAGGTTTCTAAATCTGTCTTCAGCAGATCAGTAACAAGTGTCATAAAGCTCACGGAAGCAGCTGAATCTCGGCTGCTTTTGCACTCATAAAAAAAAATTTGTGCACTTATTGTACTGGATAGCAGGGGGTGATTGTCCATTAAAGAAGGTCCAGTGAGGAAAGTAACCCTGATGCACAATCTTAACCTGGAATGTCAGCTAACCCATTTCTTCCATTGAAGCTGTTGATGCACTGAATTCTTCCAGCAGGTTATTTGTTGTTGTGAGTGACTGAATAAAGTGAGCTTCGCCTCCCCCTGGTGGTTCATATGGTTAGTGCACGGAGCCAGGCCTGTTCATTCTCTGGCTTGTGTTACCTACTGCTCGACATGGGATTACTCGAGTTGTTATTCTGTACAACGTCTTGTGATTGTATTTTGACATCTGTTTTGTGTTGGTTTTCATGTGATAATGAAGAGGACAGGGAAAGTTTGTACAATGTCAGCTACGGAGTAGGCAGTACCTTTGCTGTACAGCCTATCCGTTGATTCTGACTTGTAGATGTCCGCAAGGAAATTTTCTGAGTCAGAAAATACCCAAAACTCGATCGGGTAACAAATCTCCCCTGTATTGTAATGAATGCAATTTGAAGCTCATAAAACTGGCAGTACAATTACCAACATTTGGGGGGGGGGGGGGGGGCACGTTTGTTTGTAGGAATTATGTAAGTGTGTCAGACTTTTGAATTTAGTAAGGGAACTTGTTCATGTGTTGGTAATTACTTGGGGACAGCCATTTCCTACAATATTAACGTTGTTCCTAGGCACAATCTCGTTGTAGCATTGCCAGCCCCAATTCTATGGCGAAGGACAAATGCTTGCGTGGAGCCTGTTGATTTCATTGGTGTTTTTTGTTTGCAGGGCCTGTTTGCTCGACGTCGGCAACTGTTGCTCACGGAAGGCCCGCATCTCTACTACGTGGATCCTGTCAACAAGGTTTTGAAAGGAGAGATTCCTTGGTCACAGGAGCTGCGCCCAGAAGCTAAGAATTTCAAAACATTTTTCGTTCATACTGTAAGTCCATTATGGGGATGGTTGGATTTGTACCCCTGGGTTTGTTGGGAGTCACTTTTCCAAATTAGATTGTACCATCATGGCTGTTTCACAATGTTTTTATGTTTACAATAAATCTTCATGATTGCAAAGGTCATGGGTTTCCAGTGGAAAACCAAATGAATGGATGCTACAAGCTGCCAATATTGTGACTACGGTTATAAAGATCTTCCCCTCCATGGAATCTTGCAGCTCATATGTAAACCTCCCCGCGTTGTTCCTTTATTCTCTACCTCTACTTTTGCCACGAGCCCGTCCCTTCCTCTTGTATGCTTGATCTGAGAATTCCCTGATATTCCCCACCGTGTGTACTCAGATCTGTGGTTGTTAGACAGGGGGTAGCCAGGGAGGACTTGGTCGTGTCGGAATGCGCTGTGTTGATACAAGTTTGCAGAATGCCGTGCTTTTGTGCTGTGTGTGGTGTAGGTAAAGAGCCCTGTCATTGCAAACGAGAGGTCAGAGAAAGAAGCCTGATGCAAGTATTGACTGTAAGAGTTTCCACAATGGAACCTTGATCAAGTGCACCCACTGTGTAGCAGAGGCGGCTGTTCCCTGCCCCTCTATTGGAGGATGTACACTTTTATAATGGAGGGAATGTCAGTGAGATGAAGAGTTTATTCCAGTTTCAATTGCATTGTTGCCTTTTGTTTTACAGCCTAATCGGACATATTACTTAATGGATCCCAGTGGAAACGCTCACAAATGGTGCAAAAAGATCCATGAAGTGTGGAGACGGCGGTACCAGAACCAGCAGAACACCGGCATCTAGCGGAGTGCAGCTCACGTGGGTGGAGAAGCTTCCTCTCAAGTTGCCAGAGCTCCAGAGTTGAACACTGTAACACAGCAAAGAAAGCCTCCCTCATTCCCTTTTCTCTTGCCCATACACCCCTCCCATCCTCTTCCCTGTCCATTTAAAAAGAAAAACACAGAGCCTGTGACATCCAGAAATATTCTGTGCTTGTGTGTATTGGGGTTCGGGGGGGGCTGCAAACTTTATTCCCATCTTTCCTTTCTCCAACTAAAATGTAAATGGGATTGCGGGTTGCTTTGCCTGCTTGTTCTGCAGGCTTATCATATCACAAATAGAAGACCCTTTGCCTATGTCTGTGTAACGTCTGCTCTCATTCCAGCTTCAGGATTTCAGATGAAGATCGCATATTTATAAACTGCTTTGTAGGCAGATTTCAAATTTCAGTCTAGGTGTTCCCCACAACCCTCATTCCAATTCCAGGTAGCCCTCTGTGCAGGGTCTGACCTTCTCTTTATATTTTTGTTTAGCTTTCTAAAATTTATTTAAGAGCTATGTGATTTTTGACATTTGTTCTTGTTTTCATCTGGCCTTTGGCTCCTGGTTTGCTTCCCCTCAAGGCAAAGGTATATAGTGGTACTGAGGAATTGTGCATAGAAACTCTTGAACACAAGAAAACCCCTTATTTATGCGCTGTCTTATTCAGAGTAAAGCTGGTATTAATCTAATTGTAGGGCCCTTTCTCACCTTTGTTTATGGGTAATCAAGATAGGTTCTCAAAGCAGAAGATGAAGCTTCCTAATTAATTGACCTGTCCATATCGAGCCAGTCTGTGTGGTGCGATAGAGTTCTTTACATGGTAGTTTTATGTAATTACCTTTTCTGATTCAGTTCTACAGAAGGCTGCTGTTAAGTTGTTGCTCATACCCAAAGGACTGAAACTGATCTTTGGTCTTGGGCATTTGCTGCATTTTGCTTGGCTGAAGATATTAATCTGAACGAGCTGGAATCGTCACTGTGAGGCACTGAATTAACGCGTGCTTAAACCAGCAAATTACTTTGCTGCTTCTCCCTTCCCTGAAGTGATGGAAACGTTTAAAACCATTTCAGCAATAGTGCAGTATTTGCTCACTGAAATTTATACATGCTCTGTGCTAGATTTCACTCATGAAGTCAGACTAGTGTGTGTCTGCAAGTGGTTTGTGCAACCAGATGTTCTGTTTGCATGCTGCGTTGTTTAATTTGCCGCTGTGATTCCTGTGGCATCTCAGTACATGTGCCCAGGGTCTGTCTTTAGTCACTGGTCTTGGTCATTGTTCTCTGGCCATGGGGACAGGCTGTGAAAGCAGCAGGGATTGAGGTACTTGGCTATGCTCAGTCCTGCATTCGTACATGTGACTGGATTTGAAGTGTCCAGTCTGCTGTCATGTAACTTCTGTAAATTTTCTGTATATATCTATATATATAATATTATATATATGTGTTTGTGTGTGTATTTGCAGGGGGAGAGTCAACATTGCACCTGGTACTGCAGTAAGATACTTTTATAGGACTCTCCGTGTGTGTGCAAACAGAATCAATGTTGGAAAAGAGAAATGAGTACAAAGCAACAAGTCAGATCCCCAACCCTCCTAATACATTATCGAGCCTTGCCAACCCCCAGATCCCCGGCACAATTCTTTGTTTTGGTTAAGGTGGCAGAAGCTGTGGCTCACCTGCGCTAGGTTTACAAGGATACATGCCGGTTGCTCATTCTGATCTAGTGGCCCCTGTCGGATGTGTGCCTGGGCTGTTGGGGAAGGACCTTTAAGGTTCTGGTGATCAGATCCCCATTTTGGCTGGAAGAGTGGTTTTTGCCCATGTAACTGTGTTTCATCATGGTCTTCATTCTTGGAGAGCAAGAAAGTTAACACTATCGGCAGGTTATACTATATCTCATGGAGCTTCCTAACACAGTATGGTAATGTATATTCAATATATTAGTGACGTACTATCTGCACCACACTGTAGAAAGTCATAGAAACCCTGATGTAACTTAAAATGTGATCTTTGGAATACATGCGGCACAACTCTTCAGATGCTGTTTGTGTTTTTGTGTTTTGTTTATATTTAGCTCCTCAGAGTTACAGCCTGAGCAACCTTTGGTCCACATAGATTGACTTGGGTCTCTAACGTAAGGCAGGTGAGGGTTGCTGGTCAGCAGAATGAGCAGAGTTCAGAATTCTTTTAGACTCTGCACATTCAGCTGGACACTGCAGCATCTGGTTCATAACGGAGCAGGCCGATAGGAAAGAGCCTTCAGTCGGGCTTGCAGATTCCTTCAAACAAGGAGTAATGACCCAGGTATGGGCTGTCACCACTGCTTTATAAACCACCCTTATTACCATCTGTCATCCTGTCACATTCCCCCTTTCAGAAAATAGTTGTGGTCTGTGAACACTGACCATTTAGAACCCAGGAACTGATGCTATGCTAGTCCTCATGCAATTCTCTACAATACCGTAGCAGTTTTTGTTCGGCTTTTCAATACCTATACCCCAGGAGCTCCTCCTTACCACTTCTGTCCAAGTTGAAGAACCAAACTTTATTAGAACTTGAACACAGAAACAGATCAGGAGTTAACCAGGTTTTCTCTTTGTAGTTCAGTCTCGGAGCTGATCACTGTTAAACACAGGCTTTTGGAGGTGTAAGCAACTCTCCAGATCTTGGATACCTGAAGTGGCCTCTGGGTACTTGTGATCAGTGCATTTATTTCTAAAAGATTGATGGCTGCTTGAGTTTTAACGGGTAGGCATGCTGTTTACCATGAGAGTGCAGTAGACATGATTCTCTTTCCTTATTTCCTATAAAAATTAGTACTGCGAATGTCTTGGCTTCAGAATAAAACTCAGTAACAAAACTTGACACTTAGTGAGGATGTGCAGTTCCTTGTGAAAACTAGTAGAATTGTCAATGGCTTATTGACTGCACTGGTGAATAGGACACCTTTTTGCCTCTGGATTAGGGGTTTATCTGATAACTTTTTATAGTTTGTACAAGCTGCCATTGTTTCTGTAATGCACTGGGTGAGCAAGTAAAGGAGAGGGGCACCAAGAGCCCAGTGTTTAATCATTTTCCAGAAGGGGTAGCAGCAACTTTTAAAGCCATCAGTCTACAGGCAGTGGCTGTTTTGTGCAATGTGATGCATTCAATCTGTGATTGACCTGTGCCACTGCAGTAAGTCCTTCACTTTTTTGTTAGGGGGTTAAGTTGAGAAATGGATTATATTATCTTGCATCATATAGAGGTGCACTTTGGATTTATTGTACACGATACCAGTTTGCTTACGGCTGATGAGAGTATCCATGACTTGCTGTCTTAACCTGAGAGATCTTTCCAAGACTGCTCAGTAAGCATGTGACTTTTTTCTATGTATATGTGTGATGTTAATTTTTTGATGTAATTTTATTTGTTTTGCCACATTTGTATAAATCTTGGACACGACTACAGTCGGTGAGAACTGAGTAAACTTCAGTCTTGACACTTTACAGCAAGCAAGCGCAGATTGATAAAATTCATCACTCCCTTCTCATCCCTAAGAAAGATTCGACTTCACTACATGTAATCACAGCCCCACTGATTTTTGTAGTTTTCCCCCAGATAGTTCCAAGCCTGGAAAATACAGCATACCTATTAGCATATTTGAATCTTCCTCCACTATTCAATTAAAGATCATGACTCTGTTCATCTTAAACTGCTCATCGTCTGTCACTGTGAAGAGGGTAATTTCAAACAAACATCATCACTGCTCTACTCCAATCTTCGGACACTGCTTATCTCAGAACCCACATTTTGTGAATGATTTAATAGGAGGGAAATCTCTCTTAAACCCCCCCCCCCAAGAAGTTTTAGTGCTTGCATATTTTGTCTGTTATCCTGATTTGTGTTAGAAACAGGAGGCACTGATGTGTGGGGATAATGGACAAAATGGTTCTGAAGCTAGGAATGCAATACATTAGTCCACCCACATTGTTCACTTTTGTTTATTTCATTTCATTCTTGTCAGATTGCTTCCTGGTTAAAGCTAGCCTGTAGTTCAGTCTGTTATTTAAATTCTAATATACAATTTGCATCTGGAGTTGATTCATGTTCAGGGGCCATGTTGTGTATGTGATGTTCAGCATTTGAATATGAATAATTATTGTAAACTATAATATTTTATGACTTTGTTTCCAGTCTTATATAAATTTTCTATTTGGTCAATGATTTGAATCATATTCCTCATAATTTAATGAACGTATAATACTTTTCAGAATATTTGTGCTTTAGATGGAACGGAATGACTTGAAATTTTCACGTAATGCTCAATAGTTCTGTAATTAAAGCATGTAGGGGTTGTAGGTCTAAACCACAATCTTTCTGTGCCTCTTTTTTTTGAACAGCAATATGTCCACCATGATCAATCGCAGTATTATCTGAGGTAGGAGCTTGCAGGTTTGAGTGAGGCTGCTGCAACTTCTTCCTCAATCTGAAACACCAAATGTCTTATTACTGATTCTGTTCAATGCAAAACATTTTACCTCTGCAAGTCACCATGTCTGAATGTTTCAGATTCCTCTATCATCGTCAGAAAGGCTGTATTGACTTTGCAGCTGATGGAGTCAGTCCCCAGATTTGTGCCAGCTGTTTTCACCAGTTCATGCTCTGCTCGGATGGAATTCCCTTGTCCTGTTAAACAGTTCCACTACTGGCTCACCTGCTGTATAACTGAGGGATTGATGTTTGCTTGTCAGCACAGCAGAGCCTCTGTAACGGGGCTTTAGACAGTAATACAGCACAGAAATGGGCAGCTCCATGCTGACCACATCTCCTTGCTAGTTTCAGTTGTCTACTTTTGACCCATAATTCCCCCAGGCCCCTCCCCTTGCCTATCTAATTGCCTCTTAAATGTACAGCCAATCCCTCTTCCTCTGGCAGCTCATTCCAGGTATTCAGTGCCTTCCATGTAAAGAAGTTGTGTCTCAGGTCTCAAGTCTCCCCCATGGTAGCTTGCCCTCTACTGTTGGACTCTCCAGTTCAAGGGAGAAAGCAATGACTTCCCACCTGATCCATAGCCTTCATGATTTTATAAACTTGTACGAGGTCATCCCTTCACAAAATAAAGATCAGCATGGCAAACCTCTCCCTATAACCTGAGCTCTCTAGTCTAAGCACCATTGTCGTAGATCTTTTCCCTCCAGACATCTGGAACTTTAAACAAGAGGCTAATCACAAAGCACGTAACACTTTATTGAGATACAGTCCAGAACAGGCCTTTCCCACCACACTGCCCAGCAACCCCTGATTTTAATGCTAGCCTAATCACAGGACAATTTATAATGACCAATTAACATACTAACCAGTACCTCTTTGGACTGAGAAGTAGCTGGAGCACCTGGAGTAAACCACACAGTCACAGGGAGAACGTACAAACTCCTTGCAGGCAGTGGCAAGAATTGAACCTGGGTTGTTGGTAACCACCACGCTACTGTGGTTACTGGACCCAAGTGCTCCCCAACGGCTACTTTGTTCCTGAAGAGGATGTCTAGTGTTGCTTCTTCCCAAGTAGCTTCCTCTATACACTGAGGAAACCATCCTGGATGCACCACACACCTTTATACTCTGTGTGGCCTACTTGATATTGGGCAGATTGAAATCTCCCCACTGGTATTACCCTAATATTGTTACAACTACATGCCATTTCTTGACGTCTGCTCCTCAAATTCTCACTGATTATTGGGTGTCTATATAGCCCAAGGTAACCAGCACCTTTATTGTAAGTTCTACTCAAATAGCCTAATTAGATGATCTCAAGAATACCCTCTAAGTACTGCTGCTATGTCTTAAGACATCTCCTCCACTCCCGACATGACTAAAGCATCAGTATCCTGAAACAGCTGCCATTTCTGTCCTTCCCTCAGCCATGTTCCTGTTATGACCACATTCCAGTCCCTCCCTGGAAGCAAATCCCTGCCCTTAATTTGTCTGCCTAAGCTATGTGCACTGAAATAGATGCAATTTAAAGCAGTGGTCCTCGATGCCTTTTAATGTAATGTCTCTCCTGATTGAGAAAACAAGGGTAAATGCACACTGACTTTGTTCTCGAGTCCCACCACCTACCAATCTAACCCTCTCACTAGGATACTCATTTCCCCTTCTGATTCAAGTCCCTTTTGTACAGGTCATCTCTATGCTAGAGGAGATAGCAATGATCCAAGAACCTGAATCCCCACTCTAGATCTTCAGCCAATCTAACCTAGTGCAACCTTGACTAGCATGTGATGTTGGGAGTAATTTGCAGATCACTACCCTCCAGGTCCTGCATTTTAATTTCTTGCCCAACTCCCCATACTAATCTGCAGGAACTTGTCCCCTGTTCTACCTACACAGTTTCAACAGAATGGAGGTTATATTTCCTATGCTTACGTTTATTGTAGGAGAGAGCTTGCTCAGGTCCTGTTCCACCTGCTCACTGTGGTCTCCATGTGGCTAAGTGAGAAGAAGATGCAAATATCTTGAAGCTGTACCTCTAGGTGAGATTGTCAGGCGTAGAGGCAAATTGTAACAGGTAATGCTTGTGTCCCACATTGGTCGAGCAAAAACTACGGGGAGTTAGTTTCCCAGTCGTTTAGCAATTCGTGTTGATGTAGCTATTTTCTGTCATTCCTCCCCCCCCCCCCCCCCCCCCCGTCGTGCATACTAAATTTTGTTTTAACAGAGCTCCCTCATGGCATGTTATTCTCCCTTAAGCAGTTAGGTGTTAAGACTTTACAAGTTGTGATATCCAAGTTGGTAACATGTAACAAGCTGGGTACTAGGTCTGTGTGCTAGTGAACAGCATCTAGCTGTAGGATTGTGCAGAAGAGATTCCTAAGAAGGGTGGGGGGGGGGAGGAGATGAGCATTCTTTAGAGAGGCGTAGATATTAAAATTGGATGGGGAAGTAGATATGCAGTAAGATAAGGAGCAAGCGATGGCACGAAGCATTCACTAACGATAACGAGTGCAGGAAGCTGTACTAGGAAACAAACAAAAATAATAATATAAAAAAACAAAATATTCATTGGATGCCTGAAGCAAGATCGTTAGTTGATGGTATAGAAATGAATGGGACGGAGGCTTAATTGCAGAAAGGGGCATTGACAGTGGTGGGTTACGGGAAAAGGAGGTGAAGTAAAGGTAATGAGTGGTTAAACTGGTGGACTCGCAGGGGCTACGACAATCGGGTCTCAAATGCTGGACGTACCGCCGACTTTGTTTTAGGGTTTCAATCTTCGGCATTGCCGAAGGACTCCAGGCCTCAAACTCTGACCCTGCGACTAGCTGCCCGTACAGATCTCCAGTCCCAGGATTTGCTGATCTTTGGCCCCTTGATATTTCACCCCCTCCCTGCGGAGTCTCACCCAGGGCACGGGATCCGGTGGCTTCCAGGAGGCATCGCAGTGTTTCCAGAGGCAAGCTGGTGGGGCGTAGGACATTTGACATCCTCGCCGCATATCCTAACCTGGAAGATATTCCAAAAAAAAACCCCCCACCTCCCACAAATACCCAAACCAATGCTCTGATAGGGGAGAGGGGGGAAGATGCAGTCCGCAGCTGAAACACTACACTCCTGTGCCCATGCCCACTACCACATCCTTCCATACCACCTCAGCAACGTTGACCTCGGGTTTGGCTTGACGTAAACTTCCAAACCCGACCACTCCAGAATGAGCTGGCCATTAAATTATTTAAAAGAAACCCCGAAGCCGGGATTCATGTAGCTAATTTAGATTTTACTTTAAGCGAAGCGTACAAGCCGTAAGGGGCTGTTTAAACAACAAAAATGCTTAAACAATATTACTGAAATGTTAAATGCACAACACTTGCTATGCAGCAGCGCTGGAGGTGAGGTGGGGGTCTGGATACGCCGGAGGACTAACTCAGAGAGAGAGAGAGAGCTACCAAACCCGCAAAGGGGGTGCTGCTGCCGCACGGTGCATACCCCTCGAAGAGGATCCAAATCCCGACCGTCAGAAAGCTGTCTCGAACACCATCGCTGACTTCATCCACGCTGGAGAACTACCCACCAGCACCAAACTCATGGCTCCCCTGCCCCTCACTGCTCGCTCTGCCTCCTACCCACGCCTATTCCGATGCCATTCGATCCCTCTAGGTTCAGTTTCTTCCCACCTCAAATTCGCGACACTTTTCATGTTCTCCATCTCTTTACTAACGTTCAATTCCCGACCGCCTCATTTTTATCATGGATATCCAGTTCCTATACACTTTCTCAACAAAAAAAATCCGATCAATTCCCCTCGTTTGGCAGAACTCGTTTTTACCCTCAACAATTTTTCTTCATCTCCCACTTTCTCCCGACTCGAGGGGTAGCCATGGGCCCCAGCCAGGCCTGCCTTCTCGATGGCCCCACAGAGCAGTCCATGTTCCAAGCCTTTCCCGGTGACGCTCCCCTCTTCCTGTGCTGCATTGATGCTGCTTCATGCACCCATGCTGAGCTCGTCTGTTTCATCAACTTTGCCTCCAACGTCCACCCTGTCCTCAAATTCACTTGGTCACCTCCCTCCTCCTTGATCTGGAGACAAACTGTCGACCGACATCTTCCATAAACCTACCGATTCCCGCGGTTATTTTGGCTAGACCTCGTCCTACCCTGTCTCCTGTAAAAATGCTATTCTCTTTGCTCGGTTCCTTCGTCTCCGCAGCATCTGTTCCAGGACGTGGCTTTCCTTTCCAGATGTCCTCACAGAGCGGAGTTTCCCTTCCTCCACCATTGAGGCTGCCCTCACCTGCATCTTCTCTGCCATTTATCCATCGCGGCACGCTATCCCTGCAAGTGGCCAAAGCGCTACACCTCCCCATTCAGGGCCCCAGATACAGCTTCCAGGTGAGGCGGCCAATCTGCTGGGGTCTGGTGCTCCCGATGGGGCCTCCTCGTCGAGCACCTCCGCTCCATCCGCGCCGGTGGCCAAACATTTTAATTTCAATTCCCATTCCTGTGTCAGGGCATGACCTCCTCTTGCGCCACGATGAGGCCACCTTCAGGGTGGCGAGTAACGCTTATTTTCCGTCTCCAAACTGGTGGCATGAATATCGATTTCTCCAGCCAGTTTTAAAAAAATCCCCCCCCCCCCCCTCCCTTCTTCTATCTCCCACTCTGGCCTCTTACCTCTTCTAACCTGCCTATCGCCTCCCTTCTCCCCTTTCCAAATAATCCACTCTTCTCTCCTCCGATTTCTTCTCCAGTCCTGTACCTTCCAATCCATCCGGTTTTACCCATCACCTCTTCCCCTCCCAAACAAGAGAAAGGCTTTTTCCCCTCCCAACATCTTTTTCCTCTGGCGTCTTCCCCCTTCCTTTGCAGTCTCCGTCCGAAACATTCATTTCCATAGATGCTGCCTGACGTGTTGAGTCACAGGGACACCCGACGCATCTCCTGTCTCGTCTTCCCCTCCAGTCTCCTGCTTCCCCCGCCGCCGGCTCGGCTCGGATGCAATCCGCTCTTTGTCCCGCAGGCGGAGACACAGGCTGTCCGGTCAACAGCGAGAGCTTAGTCATCGCTGGCCAGGCTTTGCAGTGATACGTGCTGCTGCCGGCCGAGTCCTGCCTTTCCCCGCAGGACCCGGCTTGCTGCTCCGCCCACGGCCGAGTCCTGTGTCCGCTCACCGCTCCTCCCTGCTGCTCTGGGCCTCTTCCCCAGGCTCTGGTTCAAAAGGTTGATCATTTTTTCCTTGTGTGCCAGGCGTCTGAAGCCGGCGTCCTTCTGTAGAAAATGGGATGTAAACTGGGAAAAATAGGGGGTGCAGAGGGATTATAAGAACATCGCCGTAATAATGGACAGTTTTAGTCTCCGCTTTAACTAAATCCTTAAAGCGGCAATCTGTGGATGATTAAGAAAATTAGGATACTATCAAATTGAAAGAAAAAAAATCTTCCATGGTAGGCCAGCGGATTGCAAAAACCTTCGAAATCCAACTAAAATGTTTAAAACAATATGAAAACGAGAGTAAATAATATAAACAGACTCTTAAGAGCTGTATAAAATGAGTAGGAGGGAGCCCTTGACAGGTGAGACCGGGGAGCAATTATTGGAATTAGCAAAGATTTCAAATAATTGGATCCGTTTTATGGTAAAAGACATTAGAATTCAATAATTGACGATCTAGAAACTAGAGGGGAGGGAAAACTTAAACCCATCACGGAACGGAAGGGCTAAAGGTTAGCTGGATTTGAAATCTGCATGTTGGGGCTTGAAAGGAAGTTGCTGTGTTGGTTATAATCTACAGAACATCTGTGCATTCTGAAAAGGTCACAGAAGATTGGACAACTCAAAGGAGAGACAAAGAAGGAAGTAAAAGTCAGTTCGCCTTCAACATATAGAAACATAGAAAACAATACAGGCCCTTCAGCCCACAATGCTGTGCCGAGCATGTACTTTAGAAAACCGCTGGAATCCACCGTTCAGGAAACAGAAAGCAAGAAGAGTTGGTGTGCTTTACAAAAGGGAAATTATGTTTGACAAATTTGATGGAGATCTGTGAAGATGTAACAAGAGATGGATAAAATCAGGCAGTAGATGTGACTCAAAGTTCTCACTAAAAGTTGTATGAGGCTGGATGCTGTTCTATTAGTATGGAAAGTAACTCACAAAACTGAATAGATATATTTTTATTGATAATCAATAAACAGATCATTGCCAGGGCCTGAACTGTTTATGATCTGTATTAATGAACAGCGTGCTGGTCAATAATAATCAGTGTACTGTACTGATTTTGAGAATATACACAGGGTAGACGCTGGGTGGAGGCCTCCTCTTGTTAGAGAAAAGTGTGTATTGTTTCTGATTAACTTAGTTGAAATGCAGAGGCAATTTCTTCTTCTTCAGAATTCTGTATCCCAGACAACTGTTGCAAACAGAATGCATGGATGTGTGTTTACAGGGCACTGTGGAGTTTGTATACACAAGAGAACAAAAAGACATGGAAACTGCTACACACACAGATACAGAGGATGAACCTTGAAAACAAAACTGAGGAGATGGAAATGCGTGCAAAACACAAACATAACAACAGTTTGTATGAAAACAGAAAGTTGTACTCGAAAATACGAAGGCACCTTTAATACAAAAAGGCACAAGCAAACTCAGCGACAACATTGAGAAAATCACGACCTTTCGTCAAGTTTCTCTTGGCCCTTACTCTGACTATTGTCACTTTTTCCTGTAACTTGTGATCTTTTCTGTGAGGAGCTTCCCATGTCTGATAACTTTCTCTGCGGGTATTTGCGATCTTATTTTTGACAATATGCGTGATTGTTTTTGGGGACTTTTCCTGTGCGATTTTATGTCTGTGTGTGAATTACTTCCTAACACGTCATCTTGGACTCTTGAGTAATAGGCTGGGTGCAAGGAGACCACACCTGCCCTGGATCCATCGCTTAACGTGAAGAGAAATATCAGCTCAGATGGTGGTGAACGGTTTGATTTATCACTGAAGACTGGGAGCCAAATTATTGAGTATAAATAAGGAGGGGCCGGGTAATTTTCAGAATGCATTAGGGATCAGGGTGCAGGCTGTGAGAACGGGGGTATGGTATTGACGTAAAGGATTAGCCCTCGTCAAGCTATCTGATGTCAGAACTGCCTCAAAGTTTGCAGGCTCTCCATTCCATTTGTTTCCCTCATCCCTGTGACCTGCCAGCTGATTATCTTTTTTAAAAAACTTTTTCTATGCTATCAGTTTTGATACATTGCCTAGGGCCTATCACTATGTGTCTTTCTTGTGACATGTTCTAGGCTTTTTTTTTGTAACTAGTACTTTCACCTCTATGAGTTTGTTTTTCTCTGTGTGACCCTTGTCTGTCACTCTTGACTGACACCTTTGGAGGTATTTTTCTTTGCTTACTTCGTCGGTTTTTATGGGTGACTTTTTCTGTGACACTTGC